>NC_052165.1:19774196-20419566 GCF_902713615.1 Scyliorhinus canicula | reverse complement strand
AGGCAGCACGGTTTTGTGAAGGGGCGGTCATGTCTCACTAACTTGATAGAGTTTTTTGAGGAGGTGACAAAGATGATTAATGCAGGTAGGGTAGTGGATGTTGTCCATATGGACTTTAGTAAGGCCTTTGACAAGATCCCTCATGGCAGACTGGTACAACAGGTGGAGAAGGTAGTCAAGACGGCATATGGCATGCTTGCCTTCATTGGGCGGGGCATTGAGTATAAAAATTGGCAAGTCATGTTGCAGCTTTATAGAATCCTAGTGAGGCCACACTTGGAGTATAGTGTTCAATTCTGGTTGCCACACTACCGGAAGGATGTGGAAGCTTTGGAGAGGGTGCAGAAGAGATTTACCAGGATGTTGCCTGGTATGGAGGGCATTAGCTATGAGGCGAGGTTGAATAAACTCGATTTGTTCTCACTGGAACGGCAGAAGTTGACCTGATAGAGGTCTACAAAATTATGAGGGGCATAGACAGAGTGGATCTTCAGAGGCTTATTCCCAGGGTAGAGGGGTCAATTACTGGGGGGCATAGCTTTAAGGTGCGAGGAGCAAGGTTTAGGGGAGATGCAAGAGGCAAGTTTTTTACACAGAGGGTACTGGGTGCCTGGAACCCGCTGCCAGAGAAGGTGGTGGAAGCAGGAGAGTGATGTTTAAGGGGTGTCTTGACAAATACACGAATAGGATGGGAATAGAGGGGTACGGACCCCAGAAGTGTAGAAGATTTTAGCAGCATGGTCAGGGCAGGCTTGGAGAGCCGAGGGGCCTGTTCCTGTGCTGTACTTTTCTTTGTTCTTTGTTCTTTTGCAAGTCTGAATCTACCACAGCAGGGGTACGGCGAGGGTGGCATTCACTGTGTTGCAGGACAAGGGGTCCATTGGGGATGGATGAGGGGTGAACTGGGGCAGGCACAGTTTTGTGAAGGGAAGGGACTGCAGGACAGGGGCTCCACCAGGGGCAAAAAGTGAGGAAGGCTGCAGACACATGACTTCGGGGGTGGGGCACTAAAGGACCACCCAACTGAAATAATAGATCCAAAATGAGATTGGGGCACAGCTGAGACAGGTTAGCAGCTGTTCCTTGGTAATATATGGAACCATGAAAGTGAAGCAATAATGTAACATTCGTGCAACACTAATCACACAAACTGGCAATGATTCCTCTCTTAGTTTTAACCACTTATTCACAGCCTTCAAGTTCCCCAGAGCATTCTGAAACTGCAAAGCTTGTGGGTGATTGGACAAACCTGAAAAGCTCCTTATAAATGTGGTCATGTATCATTCACAGGTCACTGAACATTCACCCTCAGAGTCTTGGCGTGCAGTTATGATGTAGAGATGCTGCAGGGCCTCCACATGTAAAGGATCTGCTGACTCACATTCCGCAGGATGTGGCACCAAGGGGACCTGTGGAGCATCTATTGCCAGTGGCTGGGAAAGTAACCACCACACTCAAATTCTATGCCAGTGTCTCCTTCCAAGGATCCACTGGGAGCTCTGCAGAATTTCTCAAATGTCCACCCACAAATGTATCCAGGAGATCACCGAAACCATAGTTGCAAAGGCCCACAATTATGTCAATGTTGAGAGAGATTAAATAAGGCAGGAAGCCAGAGTACTGGGCTTAGAAACATAGAAAATAAGACTAGGAGCAGGCCATTCAACCCATTGAGCTTGCTCCACCATTCAAAATGATCATGGCTGGTCCTTTATCTCAATGGCAAGATGAGGGAACCATGGCTGACAGGTGGAATTGTGAGACTAGCTAAGATGAAAAAGGAAGCATACATATGGGGCCTCACGGTAGCATGGTGGTTAGCATCAATGCTTCACAGCTCCAGGGTCCCAGGTTCGATTCCCGGCTGGGTCACTGTCTGTGTGGAGTCTGCACGTCCTCCCCGTGTGTGCGTGGGTTTCCTCCGGGTGCTCCGGTTTCCTCCCACAGTCCAAAGATGTGCGGGTTAGGTGGATTGGCCATGCTAAATTGCCCGTAGTGTAAGGTTAATGGGGGGATTGTTGGGTTACGGGTATGTGGGTTTAAGTAGGGTGATCATTGCTCGGCACAACATCGAGGGCTGAAGGGCCTGTTCTGTGCTGTACTGTTCTATAAGATCGAGGTGACTCAAAACTGATGAAGCTTTGGAGGAATATCGGGAAAGTAGGACAAATCTCAAACGCACAATAAAGAGGGCTAAAAGGGGTCATGAAATATCTTTGGCTAACAGGGTTAAGGAAAATCCCAAAGCCTTTTATTCGTATATAAGGAGCAAGAGGGTAAGTAGAGAAAGGATTGGCCCACTCAAAGACAAAAGAGGAAATTTATGCGTGGAGTCAGAGGAAATGAGTGAGATTCTTAATGAGTACTTTGCATCGGTATTCACCAAGGAGAGGGACATAACGGATGTTGAGGCTAGGGATGGATGTTTAAATACTCTAGGTCATGTCAGCATAAGGGAGGGGGAGGTTTTGGGTATTCTAAAAGGCATTAAGGTGGACAAGTCCCCAGGACCGGATGGGATCGATCCCAGGTTACTGAGGGAAGCGAGGGACGAAATACCTGGGGCCTTAATAGATATATTTGCAGCATCCTTGAGCACGGGTGAGATCCCGGAGGACTGGAGAATTGCTAATGTTGTACCTTTGTTTAAGGAGGGTAACAGGGATAATCCAGGGAATTATGGACCTGTGAGTTTGACGTCAGTGGTAGGCAAACTGTTGGAGAAGATACTGAGGGATAGGATGTATTCACATTTGGAAGTAAATAGACTTATCAGTGATAGGCAGCATGGTTTTGTGCAGTGAAGGTCATGTCTTACAAACCTAATAGAATTCTTTGAGGAAGTGACAAAGTTAATTGATGAGGGAAGGGCTGTAGATGTCATATACATGGACTTCAGTAAAGCATTTGATAAAGTTTCCCATGGCAGGTTGATGGAAAAAGTGAAGTTGCATGGGGTTCAGGGTGTACTAGCTAGATGGATAAAAAAAACTGGCTGGGCAACAGGAGACAGAGAGTAGTGGTGGAAGGGAGTGTCTCAAAATGGAGAAAGGTGACTAGTGGTGTTCCACAGGGATCCGTGCTCGGACCACTATTGTTTGTGATATACATAAATGATCTGGACGAAGGTATAAGTGGTCTGATGAGCAAGTTTGCAGATGATACTAAGATTGGTGGAGTTGCAGATAGCGAGGAGGACTGTCAGAGAATACAGCAAAATATAGATAGATTGGAGAGTTGGGCAGAGAAATGGCAGATAGAGTTCAATCCAGGCGAATGCGAGGTGATGCATTTTGGAAGATCTAACTCAAGAGCAGACTATATGGTCAATGGAAGAGTCCTGGGTAAAATTGATGTACAGGGAGATCTGGGAGTTCAGGTCCATTGTACTCTGAAGGTGGCAACGCAGGTCGATAGAGTGGTCAAGAAGGCATACAGCATGCTTGCCTTCATTGGACGGGGTATTGAGTACAAGAGTCGGCAGGTCATGTTACAGTTGTATAGGACTTTGGTTAGGCCACATCTGGAATACTGCGTGCAGTTGTGGTCGCCACATTACCAGAAGGATGTGGATGCTTTAGAGAGGATGCAGAGGAGGTTCACCAGGATGTTTCCTGATATGGAGGGTGTTAGCTATGAAGAAACATTGAGTAGATTAGGATTGTTTTCATTGGAAAGATGGAGGTTGAGGGGGGGACCTGATTGAGGTCTACAAAATTATGAGAGATATGGACAGGGCGGATAGCAACAAGCTTTTTCCAAGAGTGGGGTGTCAATTACAAGGGGTCACGATTTCAAGGTGAGAGGGGGAATGTTTAAGGGTGATGTGTGGGAAGTTTTTTACACAGAGGGTGGTGTGTGCCTGGAATGCTTTGCCAGCGGAGGTGGTAGAGGCGGGCACGATAGCATCATTTAAGATGCATCTGGACAGATATATGAACGGGCGGGAACAGAGGGAAGTAGATCCGTGAAAAATAGGCAGCAGGTTTAGATCAAGGATCTGGATCGGCGCAGGCTGGGAGGGCCGAAGGGCCTGTTCCTGTGCTGTAATTTTCTTTGTTCTTTCTTTGTATGCCATACTCCCGTGCTCTCCCCATAACTTTGACATCTTTAGAGTCTAGAAATCTATCTCTTTCCTTCTCAAATGGGCTTTGCTGAGATTTCTGTATTCACACAGGTGCAGGGTCCCAGTGGCTGCACTCATGCGTTTATCTTCCTGGCAGCAAACAGTTCAGTACATCAATTGGAAAGGCTACCACTTGTTCACTGTGCAGTTCGTCTGTGACCAGAAAACATTTATCATGCAAGTTTGCACAAGATACCCAGGAAGGATCCACAACTCCTCGATCCAGAGTAGGTCTCAAATCCCTGACATATTCAAGGCAGCACACAGGATACAGAGTTGGCTTCTCAGGGACAATGGTTACCTGAAAAGGACATGGCTGATGACATCCGTGTATCGATCTCAGACTCCCGCTGAGAGAAGGTTTCACGGGGCTCATGCAACAACGTGCACATTGGTGGAATGTGCCATTGGAACTCTGAAAATGCTATTTCGATCCTTAACAGATCTTACAGAACACTCCAGTACATTCCAAAAATATTCTCATGCATTACTGCGTGACACCACAAAGGGGAAAGATAACGAGATCGAGGGGTTCCAAGTCTTCTTCAATAAGGAGAACTTTGAAGGTAGTGAGGATGATGAGGTTAAGAAGGTCCAGGATGCAGGCAAAAAGGCTCTAACAAAGGACAAACAAGGCAGGCATGCTCATGAGGCCCTTGTTGCCAACAGGTTCTAGGAGAATGACGATATGCACTGATGACCTTCCTGAACAAGTTTCCTCCATGGTGGATGAACACCAACATTGCTACTCCTCACATTTCACCTTTCCACTTTGAGATGACAGTGCATCGTTGCACAGCATTCTCACATTGCTCGGAAACTTTGAACGATGGGAAAGCCTCGAGGACACGTACCCATCCTGAGTCGTGGAGCGACCTGATGGAGAGACTCCTGGTATCAGATCTGAAAGTTCTTAAAATTTCCTTCCAGTTGCAACTGCACCCTACAATAGGCAGGGACACTTGCACAATCCTCAATGGGCTGCATGCCATAAAACTGGCAATGCGCCTCAAAGAGATCGGGCTGAACCAACGCAGCAATGCTCAATGTGTCACATTTACGATGCAGCAGATACATCACACATGGGACAAGGCAGCCAATTAAGTACCATTGTTGTGTCTTCACTTAGAGATGACTCGTTCATCTCTACTGGGCACTATCCCAGCTGACTATGGCATCCAGCACTTTAAGTTAAGGACCTTGAGCTGCATATACCCTCACCTTAATATGGGGATTTCTGCATTCAAAACGCTCCTTTGTTCCTGCAGAAGTCACAACAGGGTGAGAGACGCTTAAGGTTGGACATCTCTGCAACGGTACAAAATGTGCCATGGTTTAATTCGCTTGAGGTGGCAAGGTGCTCCCACATTTTGGTGAACACTAGGAAAGGTGGAAACATGATTAGCTGAGTGCAGCACACACAAGATCATAATCATCAAACCCTGCCAAGAGACAGAGCAGATGGAGTTGGACACTCCATGAGCCTTCTCTTTTTTTTACCCAATTGTTTCAAATTAAGGGGCAACTTAGCCTGGCCTGTCCACCTTCCCTGCACATTGTTTTGGGTTGTGGGGGTGAGACGCATGCAGACACGGGGAGAATGTGTAAATTCCACATGGACAGTGACCGTGGACCGGGAACGAACCTCGGTCCTTGGCGTCGTGAGGCAGCAGTGCTAACCACTGCGCTGCTGTGCTGCCCCATGAACCTTCTCGACGCATGAGCACATCTCTCCTTAAATACATTCACCTTTTGAGGAAGCTGATGAGAGAGGGGTGCGCCTCTGCCTCAACCGTTCTTAGCCAAGAAGGCACATGACAGGACCCTGCGAACCATCGAAACAAGGTTCACCCCCCCCCACAAATACACTTATATTAAGGAGGAAACATTGCTGATGTGGAAAATTATGTCGGAACACACACTGTGGGGAAATGGAAGCACACTGCGCAGAGATCCCAAGATAGTGGGTGCAGGAAGCAAGTTTTCACATTTGATCGACAGTAACACAGCGCATCATAAGAAGGAGGCATACAAAAGGAGACCGGAAATGATTGTGAGTCTATTTATATTTGTGAACATTATATACAAAGGGTGCAGAAAAGATTTACTAGGATGCTATCGGGACTTGATGGTTTGAGTTATAAGGAGAGGCTGGTTTGACTGGGACTTTTTTCCCTGGAGCATAGGAGGCTTAGGGGTGATCTTATAGAGGCCTATAAAATAATGAGGGGCATAGATCAGGTAGATACTCAACATCTTTTCCCAAAAGTAGGGGAGCCTAGAACGAGAGGGCATAGGTTTAAGGTGAGAGTGGAGAGAGACCAAAGGGTCCAGAGGGGCAGTTTTTTCACACAGAGGGTGGTGAGCGTCTGGAATGAGCTGCCAGAGGCAGTAGTAGAGGCAGGTTCAATTTTGTCTTTTAAAAAGCATTTAGACAGTTATATGGGAAAGCTGGGTGTAGGCCAAAGACGGGCAATTGGGACTAGCTTCGTGGGAAAATTGGGCAGCATCGACAAGTTGGGCCAAAGGGCCTTTTCTCATGCTGTAAACTTCTACGACTTCTATGACATGTAGTTAACACCCATGTCAACATGGCGCACCTACATATTTTTAATTTTCTAAACCATACCACTGGTTGGTCATCCCCTAACATCCACAACAGAGATGGAGGCAGCCTGCTGACTGCTACGCCCTATAGCCTGTGATGACATTGGCAGGTGTCTTCCAAGAGGCCAAGACCTGGAGGGCTCTGGCCTGATTTGGGTATCCTGTTTTGCGGCAGGTGCACCCTCCTCAGTCGGTGGAACTAGAGGTGATGGGGTCACAGGAAGAGGGGACTTGGATCGGTTGAATATGCCCGGAGACAACTGGGTGGATAACTCCGGATGTCAAACTGCTGGCCCTCCTCCCTATTGGTGCCCAAGGGCCCCCTGCCTGCCTCCTTCAGGACAAGAGGTAGCTGGAGTACAATTGTGCATCCCCCGCAACCCTCACATTGGCACTGATGGATACCACCAATGGCTGCAGTGATGGAGTGCAGATTCTATTGCCGTGTAGGATAGATCTCCTGTACCAAAGTCTCCATGGCCACCGTCATCCAACCAGTGTTAACCTCAGTGCATTGGCATGCCAGCACTATCACCTCAGACTGAAGGTGGGATGACGTCCTTTCAGGCTGGTCACCTGAATCAGACGCAACAGATTACAGGCCTCCAGCAGTCCTCCAGTGTGGACGATAATGTGTGCCCCTGCCTCTGCTTGACATGGACTCACCAGATTGTGACCCTGAGACTGTTGTATAGCTAGGTACCAGTGAGGTGTGTGTCTCTGTGCTGGTGAAGGATGTGGTAGAATGCTGTGACAGATTTTCAAAGGCACTATCTTCAGCTTCGTCATCTGAGGTGTTATCAGGGCTGGAGCTGAGGGCCTGGTTCGTGGATGCCCTTGGGCACTTTCAAGGGGTGCCAACAAATAAATGAGAGACTGTCACAGGAGATTCATTATGATTGTTTGATGGATGTTGCTGTGCATGATCCTCTCTTGGATGTACAATACCCACCTCACTGCCACGCAGACGGTCTACGGCCAGCTATGTGGCTCTGCTCTCAAAGTCAGTGAGAACCTTGATTTTAAGAACTCTACCCCCAGTCTGGGACCTCTCTTACTTATTGGGGGACAGCTTGTCCGACATGAAGACAGATGGAGAGTGTTATGTATCTGAGAATACATTCTTACTGGTTCTGCATCATATATGTAGTGACATCGGCAGAATGTTTTGAGCAGGTCATCACCTTGATTGTATGAGCAATACCCTTAATAACATCTCATGATGTTTTCCAAGAATCCGGAGTGTGGTCACCTCCAGACCTTTCCTCTTTGTGACAACAAAGAAATATAACAGGAGAGAAAACTGGCAACAAGGATTAAGGCAGAAAAATCACAGGAAAGAAGATTTTTGTTGACTAATTGTGGGGCGGTATTGGGAACAATGAAAAATTCTTGGAACTGGACCTGTACATACGCAGATGTTGGGCGAAGCACAGCCACTGATGTGAAGGTTTTACAAAAGTTTTCAACAGCAACTGTGAGTAAGAAGGCTGACAGTCAGAGAAGACTTGCTTGCGTTGACGTGAGTGGAATCTGGGCTGCAGGGACCATGACCATGGCCAAGCTACACAGGCTGCAGGAAACTGAGATTTTGAAGTCTGCCCACTCTGCACGGGCCACAACTCAGGTGAAAAGTCAAAATGTCTTCAGGCATAAAAGGGGAAAGAATTCCTAGTTGCTTGTTCAAGGGATTATTTGTGCCATACTTTCCAACACATGTAGACCCTAGGAGCTGGGATTCAAAGATGGTGGAAAAAACAGGCATGTGAACGCATTTGATGAGGATTATGAAATATGGAATTCATACGAAGAAAGGTTTTAATTGTTTTTAAAAAGCTAATCATACACCGAAGGACCGAAAGGTCACAGAATTTATCAGCTCAATTGGCCATAAAACATTTATTAGGCTACAGAATCTTGTTCACCCAGCAAAACCAGACCAGTCCTTCAGTGAATTGATGAAAATTATAGAGGGACATTTCTCTCCTGATTGCAGAAATATTTTGTTCCACCACCACAGTCAGGAAGAAAGTGAAACAATTTTACAGTCTGTTGTGACTTTCAGATTAGCTAGATATTGTCAATTTGGTGCAACACTTTATGATACCTCTTTGAGACAGGCTGGTTTGTGGATTACGTAGTGAAGTAATTCAGGGGAAATTGCTTACTGTAAGTGATTTAATTCTGAAAGCTGCTATGGAAGTTGTCACATCGATGGTGCTTGAAATCAGAGAAGCTTTGCAGGTAAGGGCTGGAGCAACGATCCATAAAATGGATACTTCGAGGAACAGGGCTGCAAAGGTGCAACCATGTCATCGTTGTACACAGGTTGGAGGCTCAGTGGGGAATGATGGATTAAATCAAATACATGCAATAACTGTGGTAAGAAGTACCCACATTGTCAAGGTGCGCTGGGCTTAGAAAATCTCTCCTCCACCAGAAAGTGCCAGAGAACAATACAAGCAAACAATCTAGTAGTGTCTACAAATTAGTGGATAAAGCTCATGAATATTCAAAAGACAAAGAAACTGTGCTACTGCAAGATCTTAAGCTAGGTGTCTTGTCAATGCAGGGCGATCAACAACATTTTTGGGCATTTCGAAAACTTGAAGGTCATGAAATTAAAATGGAAGCGGATACGGATGCAGCAGTATCGCTAATACCAGAGGCAATTTATCATCAAAAGCTGAATCATTTGCCTTTAAAACAGACAATTGTGACCTGAAGGACTACACTGAAGAGGTCGTACAATTAAAAGGATGCATTCTGGTGAAAGTAGAAGCAAATGGGCAGACGGTGAAGTTGCCTCCTCATGTTGTCTGTGGAAATGTTCCTGCTCTATTTGACAGAACGTGGTTGGCTACGATTAGGCTTAACTGGGAAACAGCCAATCAGTTAGTGCAGGGGTGGGCAAACTACGGCCCGCGGGCCGCATGCGGCCCGCCAAAGGTATTTCTGCGGCCCACCAAGTCATTAAAAAAAAAAAAAAAAAAAAAATTTTCTAAAAATTTTTTTTTTTTTTTTTTTTTTAAAGGTTAATGGGTGGGGGGGCTGTTGGGTTACTTACTGGTATAGGGTGGATACGTTGACTTGAGTAGGGTGATCATTGCTTGGCACAACGTCGAGGGCCGAAGGGCCTGTTCTGTGCTGTACTGTTCTATGTTCTATATGAGGCGCCCACAATCATAACCGGGTGAAGTAATTATTTTACTTAATATACTATGCGGCCCTTTGTGAATTGTGAATTTCTGAATGCGGCCCTTGCACGGAAAAGTTTGCCCACCCCTGAGTTAGTGGCTTCAAAGAGAAATTTGCAACAACTTCAGAACATGTAGGAGGAGGTGTTTGAAGATTCTCTGGACTCTGTGACTGGAGTTGTTACCATGAAAAGTTCACCAGCAATGCTGTTGCTTAAGAAGAAACTACGAACACAGTGTAATTTTTGTTAACTCCACCTGATACTCCAGAAATTGCCAAATGACAAAAACAAGCACAAATTGCGAGGCGGGAGAAAATCTCTAAACAGTGAATATTCAACCAAGGAGAGAGTGCTAGCTGGGAATTAAATCACCAACGAGAAATAGGTACCAGCTATGATCATAGACGCCATAGTAAGGTCCAATATCACACAACATACAAATGGATGATGAATGAGTTTGGAGATGTTATGTTGATCAGTTCCTTGCTGCATGATGAATGAGTTTGCAGAAACTTCTCAAGAGGTGTCCACCATTAAAACATCTGGAGGACTATACTTTGGAACAGAGATCAGAGAGAGTGACGATTTCAGATTCTGTTTCTGAGGACTTTTTAATGTCCATCGTGACAGATACTGAAATACTACTCAAGAAATAGCACCTTCAGAAAGGAATGAGGACACCTCTAAGGTTGCAAGTAGCCGAATTCAAGAACGCCAAATTCTACCAAAAAGGAAAAAGTGGATTCAAAGAGAAATTTGCAACAACTTCAGAACATGTAGGAGAAGGTGTTTGAAGATTCACTGTACTCTGTGACTGGAGTTGTTACCATGAAAAGTTCACCAGCAATACAGAAATTGTCTTCTTGAATTATATATATGTATAAAAATAACATATCAGGGAATCTGTTGTGTAAATGTTAATTGTTGTCATTGCACTAATGAAGTAAAGGGGGGGTGTTATGTATCTGGGGATATATTGCTGGTTCTGCATTACGTGGTGTGTAGTGACATCAGCATTGGGCTTTGAGTAGATCATCATCTTGATTGTATGAGCAACACCCTTAATAATCCCTCTCATTGTGTTTTACAAGAATCACAATGTTGGCACCTCCCCTTTTCTCTTTGCGGCATCAAAGAAATATGACAGAGAGGGTATGAGCAAGACGTATGCAAGGGCAGATGATAAGGATGTCTGGTATGTGCAGACGGTGAGTGGAGGCCTGGACAGGGTTGGGAAATAAATTCCTGAGGGGAAGTGGCCAGATGAAGATGTGAGGGTTCCTGAGGGTAAAAGGTGAGGGGGCAGTGAGTGAGATCCTTGTGAATTTGTGATGGTCTTGTGAGGGTCTGATTTAAGAGCAATGAGATGGTTGACTTACCCAGGTGAAACAGAGATCATTCTTCCTCTTCTTTCACAGGATGGATGACTTCTTCTGCAGAGGGTTTGCACTGACCATCACTGTGATTGCCTCCCCAGCTGGATTGGTCACCCTATGGCCAGATTGTGGTAAATGTCATTGAGTGAATAGACCTCACATTATTGTGACCATAGCCTTCAAAACTTTCACCTTTTGGATAAAAAGGAACTTTGAACATTAATCTGAAACTGTGAGGTAACATTCTTGATGCTGTGCAGATACCTTGACTCCCACAGTCTGCTGTGGTCTGGATGGCACTTCAGCTATCATCTCATCTTCCTTTACTTCGGGCATACATTGCACATAGAGACAATTCCTTTATTGTCTTTGTGGATGTCTGTCCAGTACACGGCTGATCTGGCATCCTTCATGTATCTACTGAAGGGGTTCCTCCAACAGTTCTTGCACCGTTTTGGGTTTGATTATTCTGGATCGACCATCTTCTTGTGAGAATCAGCTCTAATAGACCAATACTGCCATATTACTAACTATCTAACTGTGCTTTCTGTATCTTATCAGGCCATAGAATCATAGACTAGAATCATAGCATTCCTACAGTGCAGAAGGAAGCCATTCGACCCATTGAGTCTGCACCAACCCTCTGAAAGAGCACCCCACCCATGTTTACTCCTTCTTTGGACACGAAGGGGCAATTTTATCATGGCCAATCCACCTAACCTGCATATCTTTAGACTGTGGGAGGAAGCCGGAGCACCCAGAGAAAACCCATGCAGGCACTGGGGAGAAAGTACAAACGTCACATAGTCAGTCACCCAAAACCAGAATTGGACCCAGGCCCCTGGCACTGTGAGGCAGAAGTGCTAACCACTGCGCCACCGTGCCATCCTGTATCATTGCTGAGAATGAATTTGTAATGTTTCCTCTTCACTGGTCGCATCTCTAATTTGAAACAGTTTTGGAAATGTTATATTAACTGGGTAATGGATCTTTAAATCAAAATCTTTTATCTCCTGGTTTACAAAGGTAATCTGTAGCTCTTCACAACTGGTCAATCCAGAATAGCAGGTCTATCTGTTTCAGTGACATAGATCATCATTCTTTTTGTGTCAGTGTGTGTCCCTCTGGTTTGAGTTGTTCCTCTGTCTGCCATTAGTGTAAGATTGTTCATTTTCAGAGCATATTTCCTTCTGAAACCATTATCGTAAAATATTTCAGAAAAGATCTTTCTCTGTGCTCCAGCATCATGTTTCACCTTCAGACAAGTGGGTGACACGGTAACAGATTGGTTAGCACTGCTGCCTCACAGCGCCAGGGACCTGGGTTTGATTCAAGCTCACAGTGACTGACTGTGTGGATATTCTCCCCGTGTCTATGTGGGTTTCCTTTGGGTGCTCTGGTTTCCTCTCAAAGTCCAAAAATGTGCAGATTAAATGGATTGGCTGGGTTTGGGGACTGGGTTTAGGTAGAGTGCTCTTTCAGTGGGTCGGTGCAGACTCGATGGACTGAATGGCCTCCTTCAGCACTGGAGGGATTCTATAGATGTATTTCTCATCTGCTTTCTGATCTGGATGATTGTGTGACTTTCTTTCCTCTGGGAATTGTTGAGACCAGCTATTTCATGTCTAGTTTCCATGTCTATTGTGTTTTGAACGTTTTGGGTTATTTTTCTTCTCACTCGTTCCATTGCTCTGTCTCCAATAACTAATTTACCATCTTCTTTCTTTGTTCTGCATGTTTTTGCTCCAGTGATTTGGCTTTCCACATGCTCTGCAGTATGATCCATGTTGGGAGATTACCTACTGAACTCAAGTGGCCATCCACAACTCTTACACATCTTGATCTTTGCCGTCTTTTGTTGCTATTTCACTGGATCAACCCTGCTGCGCTTTTCCTGACTCAACTGAAAGTTTGGCTGGTTTGAATCTTAATCTGTTTACTTCTGGCTTTGTGTACACTGCAACTGTTGTAGTCTATCATATTGTAAGCTTCTCCTTTCCAATTAAATCTTTTTGGATTTCAAAGTGTGCACAGCCTCAATGAGCTGATCTAGCAGCCTTTCATCAAAGTCCGTGAATTTATATTTTCTGGTTGCATTTTTCAGTTTTGTTATGAAATTATCAATAAATAGGCCCATATCTTGAAATTCATATCAATAAATCTGATGATTTCACTTTAGCTTGAGATGTGTGCTGTATGTCCAAAGATTTGCAGGTTAGGTGGATTGGCCATTCTAAATGCCCCTTAGTGTCCAAAAGGTTAAGTGAGGTTACTAGATTATGGGGATCGGGTGAAGGTATGAGTCCAGGTAGAGTTCTGTTTCCAAGGGTCGGTGCAAACTCAATGGGCCGAACGACCTCCTTCTGCACTGTAGTGATTCAATGATTCTATGATCTAAGATTCTAGCTGGCTTTTTGCTGTTGTCTTCATTCATCTCGTAGCTATTAAACAAATCTAACCCTTTCTCTCCTGCGCACAGGATTATGTAGCTGACCCTTTCCTCATCTCCAGTGCGTTTAGAAAGCTACTGAATGTCAGTGGGCACTTTTATCTGAACTTCTCAAATACCTCATTGACATCATCAGCCTCTCAATTCTTCAGGGGTTGGAACTGTTGTGACAGCCATTTTGTCATTACACAGGTCAATCAATTTCTCTTTCTCGCTCTGATGCTAATTCAGGTTGATTTTTCAATCTAATTCAGCATGAAATTTGTTTAAAATGTTTGGGTTTTACCCACAACTGCTGCCACTGTTTTAAGTTTTCTGGTTCCCATAAGTTAAAAATAATATCAAATTTGCTGGAGCTATATTAAGTGCATTTCTTTCAGCTCTCCATGGGGCTGGTGGATGATAGACTGATACATCATTACACAGCACATGACTGCAGTGCAGCAGCAACATGTGTCAGGTCAGGACATGCATTCACATAACAATTAGTTCCTACTGTGCTTCCAGCCAACGCCGTGCAAGATGGCCACCAATCCCTGTCTGCGGTGCACACTTGTCCGCGCGTGCACAGAATCCAATTACATAATTTCCAGGAGACAAGAGTGCCTGTTCGATCTGATTCAGATCCTGAAGTCATCCATCCGGTCTCTAAGCCCCACAGCAGATCTGGGTGTTTCCCCACAGTATCTGGGTGTTGTCTGGGGTGGAAATTTGCCCAGTCTGCTCTTTGGTTGGCTACAAGTGGGAAGAGTGCAGTGCACTACAAGGGCTATCCATCATTGTCTGCATTTGTTTTTTCAAATTGGTTTCAGATGATTACAAGATCGTACAGTGACACAATTCTACTCTGAGTGTACATTAAAAGGGTGCCGCCATTCAGTTGTGATGATTTGAGCAGCGCCATCTTTGGTCCTGGCTGTTGCCTGCTGTGTCACTCCAAATGACATCACAGAGCATCACGCTCAAAATTTGCATGAATGGAGCATATATGCCCTTGGCAGGTAATGCAGCCTTATGAATAATACAACAATTTTCTTCTTCAGCAATCACTTGCTAACGAGTATCATTGTCCATCTAAGAAACCCTGTGTTACCTTGTCATGATTTGGTTCTGTGGATCCTTGCGTAGCTGCTGAATCTGATCCTAGAGCCGCATCTTTGACCGCTCACTCATTTCCCAGAGGTGGGATCAGTTTTTGGACTCTGGATCACGGGTATTTGTTTCTCAGCACCTTTTCTAGGCCTCCTCTTGCCATCAGCTCTCCTCAAAGAATTGTGCCCCTTCAATCAGAAGGTTCCTCCAAGTAGGTCTCTACTGAGCAAGGACCTCCCAGGCATTGACATCAATGTTTGATTTCTTGAGGTAAGCCTACAGGGTGTCTCTGAAATGCTTCCTTTGTCCCCCTCTTATTTGGAAGCCTTCCTTGAGCTGGGCAAAGAAGATTTGCTTTGGCAGTCAGGACTCTGACATCCTAACAATATAACAGGAACCAACCCAACGTTCTGCTTTTTTTTAATGAATTAGCTGCCCTGAAGCACTTGGTGGATACTCAAAGCTCACCAGCTGCATACAAATGAAGCCCGAACATTAAAATGGTTTGGGCTTGTTCATGATAGATTTGGGAAGGTGGTCATCTGTCTGATTTGTACACCAGACACGTAATCCAGAAGTTTCACATTTTGTTGACAGTCTCTGTTTCCGATACCTTTTGAAGCTGCCTTTGAGTTTCTTCCTCTGGTCACTCCAACTGTAACTAAATACATCAACTATGATTTCCTATTTGCCTCTGTCACACAGCATTCCTGTCATCTGCTGACTATCTGCAAGGCAGTTCAAGGAAAACTATTAGGAGACAAGAGATTTCTAGTTTCTCATCTACAATGAGACTCAATACACAATACACTGCAGATTCAGCCTGGAAAGGTTTGCAATAATCTCGGCTCCCAATATTCTTTTTTGCTGTCTTTCCATGTTTAATCTATCTGTGTGGAGTTTGCATTCCTCCCGTGTGTGCGTGGGTTTCCTCCGGGTGCCCCGGTTTCCTCCCACAGTCCAAAGATGTACAGGTTAGGTGGATTGGCCATGCTAAATTGCCCCTTCGTGTCCAAAATTTAGGTGGGGTTGCTGGGTTACAGGGATCAGGTGGAGGCACTGGATTCGGTCGGGTGCTCGTTCCACAGGCCGGTGCAGACTTGATGGGCTGAATGGCCTCCTTCTGCACTTTAAATTTGACGATTCTAAGATCATTTTTGCTGTATTCTGTGAGGCCTTTTCACTTGGCTGCTCAAAACTTGGACCTGAATTTCTGATAGGGTGCAAACTCAACAAATCGAACAGAAAATTGGTGGGTCAGAGCATGGAAATCAGGAAGGATATGCTGCTTTTAAATTTTGCCTTGAATTCTGTTTGAAGTGAGGAGGGACGGCACGGTTGCTCAATGCTTAGCGCTGTTGCCACACAGCGCCAGGGACTCAGGTCGATTATGTCCTTGGGTAACTGCCTATGTGGAGTTTGCACATTCTCCCAGTGTCTGCATGGGTTTCCTCTGGGTGCTCCTGTTTCCTCCCACAATCCAAAGATGTGCAGTTTAGGTGGATTAGCCATGATCAATATGCAGAGTTATGGCGATAGGGCGGGTGAGTGGGCCGAGGTAGAGTGCCCTTTCAGCAGGTCAGCTCGATAGGCCAAATTGCCTCCTTCGGCACTGTAGGGATTCTACCTACTCAGCAACAGACCCCCATAAAGATCATGAAATTGTATGGAGTCCTGAGTCTGGTCTCTGTAATCCCTCTGGTGGCAACATGGGTCAGCTCAGGTAAACTGAGCTCTGAGTTTAATGTACTTCATTTCTCCACAGCTAGTCTGTATGGATCTTACCCAGATTTTCAAAGTTCGACAGCCAGAAATATGTTGTTGCGGACACAATGGGTTTGACAGCTGTTGTTTCTACCCTGAATTCTGCTCTGCCCTGGGCTGAGTTTAGAACCAAGACACATAAAAAGTTCGCTTAAAGTAGTAACAGTTCTGCAAAATATATGGGGCATGAATCAGAATGACTGAAATGCTGAACAAATCAGTTGGCAACTTTTCTGCTCTGCATATATTAACAGATGCTGGAAGCAGCAATCGGAGCCCAAACGCTGTCAACAGCAATCCATTTGAGTTCGTCTATCCAAGAAAACCTGGGAATCATAGACAAATAATGCCTCACTATGCTTACATTAGTGTTTTTGGCAATGATGGTACGTCCAGCTAAATACTGTTAGCTGCTATTGAAATTGCAATTAGCTGGCAGACTCCTTCCGCACTATAAGCTGATACGCTAAGGGTGGGATTTTCCAGACCCGGCTGCGGAGGCAACTCCTCATGGCCAGCGGCGGGATCATCCGATCACCATGCTTATGCTGTTTTGAGTGGCTTGCCTGTCCCTCTGCCGCAGAACCCACTGCAGGGAGTCGCTCCTTGACGGGCCTGGAATGTCCCACCGATGGGGAGGGCCAGAAAATCCCACCATAAGTTTGTCATATTTAGGACATAAGTTCTCACCTACTGCTTTAGGATTTAAGAGCTGTTGCTAGGGATTATCTCTGCCCATTAACTAATTAAATTTGGCTAGGACACCAGAGATCACTCCCCTGACCTTCCGTGAAACGGTGCATTGGGATCTTTTACATTCACCTAATAGGACAGGAACAATCTCAGTTTAACAACTCAACTAAAAGGCAGTGTAGTGTTTCATGGTTTGATTTATCTGTGTTTGCTTATGTTATTCTGGGAAGTGACTTTCGCTAACTATAAGATATACAGCATACTTGCAAACGCATTACAAAAATTGTCAACAAAGATGATTGAGATATGTTTATATTAAACACCTCCAGAACCAAGTCTTTCATAACCGGGAGATCCAACCATGCCGTAAGATCGGTTACTTTGGGGTTTCAAGACCTACTTGCTCGCTACGGTGACAGATAATCCAGATGTGGCAGCAATCTTAAGAGAGCAATACTTGTGCATTATCTTGGAGCAGAGGGCCAGCGAACATTTGAGCACATGACAGACAATGGGGGCAATATTGAGCCCACATTAGCCATCAGCGTAAATGGAGAGGCGGGCTCAAAATTTCGCGAGAGTGAAGAAATAAGATTCTCACCGTCGAGATCTCATTTCCTGATTTTCCGTGCCCCTCGCCTATGCCGTCTTATTTCAATGAAGTTTAATAAATTTACATTCCATTATTGGGCTTCCCTGCAATATATTCTCCCCCTCACTGAAAATTCATCACGTCGGCAAGGTTCACAAGGGTTCTGAAAAACGTAATGCAGTCAAGATGAACCGGTCAGTGGTGCAAAGGTAAGTATAGACCCTAGGAGAAGATGGACATAGCCAGGCAGTGCCCTGGTACTGCCCCCTGGCAGTGCCAACCTGGCAGTGCCATGGCCAGGTGCAGGCATTCTGGGGAACCCCATTGGATGTGGCTCCCCTTATATGTTGTGGGGGTAGCACCCTGATTTTTGTGGGGGGACGCACCCCGATGCGTGTTGTGAGGTTATGACTGTGGGGTGGGGGGGGGCGGGGTGGGGATGTTTGTGGAGGGTGGAGATGTTTGTGGAAGGGTTGAGGGGAGGGAGTTTATTTTTAATCGCAGATCAGGGAACCATCTAAAACTGGTGGCCCAATCTCTGTGGAGCTGGAGTCACCAGCTCCATCAGGCCCCACCCCGCCACAGTAACGACGAGAACCATGCCCCCAGATTTGTTTTGCACAAAGTGCACTAAAATTTGGTTGTGCCGCTGGAAAGCTATACACTGGTTTTCTTGCCTCAGCCAGCACTCTGTGCACTGAGGGGAAGATTCCGCACAAGCAGTCTGATATGATGTTAAGTGCTCTCAAACAATACTTCTGCCCAAAGAATTATGTGATTATCGAACGATATAAATTCTGGCAGAGACCCCAGGTAAATTCAAGGTCAGCACATTAAACAGTATATGAACGTGTTGTGGCGGTTGGCTTCTCTATATAAATGTGATGCCCCAACCAAGGGAGTCATTTGTGATCAATTGATTGAAAATGCTTGACCTTAGAGCTACCTCCGAATCTTCAGGGTGTCCCCACCCTCGAAGGCTTTACTGTCTCTTTTTCAGAAGGAAGACTAAAGCAGCAGGGGGTTCTTCAGCAATCTCAGTTTCTGCTAATTTACCAGAATCTGCAGTCACATGATCTGGTAGTATGGTTGGCAGTTCCTCCTGACATAGCTCTAATACATGGTACTAGCACGAAGATGTGTGTAGCTTACAGTTTATTTGCATGTTCTGTATGGGAAACACTAGTTGCAAGAACCCACTACTTGCTGGTGGTAGAGCTACGTGCCAAAACCTGCTCTCCTTGTCGAAACAATCGCCTTTTGGAATTACTTTCTCTTCTTAAGATTTGAGACAGCTGATTGCATTCTACTATCTCGACATTAGCTGCAGCAAAAGTAGATCAAATGTAGTTGTTAGCTTCCTCTTTAGTAGTAGTAAAGCTGGGGAATTCTGAGTAACTGTCGGCGAGATGTTGCAATACGTTGCCAAGAAATTGTTTAGAAGGCGATTTACTGAACTATGGTCCCTGGAGGCTTTCAGCGCATGCTTCAAGGACTGGGCAAAACCTTTGGTTAAACCGTTCGTGGATGGGTGATAAAGTGTTGATTTTAAGTGTTGGATACCATTCATCTTTAGATAGTCCCCAAACTCCTGAGGCGTGAAATGTGGACCGTTATTACTCACAATTTGTTGTTTTCTCAAATCTGAGGAACATCTCATTGAGTTTTTTAATGGATTGCTCTGCAATTGTTGACTTCATTAGGTCACCTCAGGTCATCTGGAGTGTGCATCTATGACAACCATGAACGTGTGCCCCTTGTATGGACCTGCAAAGCCAATGTGTAGATGGTGCCAAGGCATTTTAGTTGACTCCCATGGATGCAATGAGGACAATGGGGGGTGCATTCCTTTCCCGCGCAGATGATTGGCGCAGTCTTGCTTATTCCTCGATCTGGCCATCGACACCTGGCCACTAGAAATAGCAATTCGCGAATCCCTTCATTTGAACTGTACCTGGGTGTCCTTCATGTAATTGTTCAAATACTCTTTGTTCCAAATTTGGAGAAATTGTTACCCTCATCCCCAACAACATGTATCTGCCCAGTACTGTCGGCTTGCGTTTTCTGGACACATACGACTTTAATTTGGGATACGTTCCCGCTATCTTCCCTTTTAACACCATTTCCAGTACCTTCCCCCTCAAGGGATCATTTCTGGTCTGTCGTTGGACCTGATCTGCCGTCACTGGGATGTATTTTATCTGTGAAAAATAGAAGATATTTTCACTACTGATCAGCAGGCAGAAGCATCTGAATTGGCATGGCTCTCTCACTGACGGTATTTGATCTTGTAGGAATGTGCGGATAATATTAAAAACCATCGTTGAAGTCTGCTTGTTGCCAATGAAGGATTACATTTGTATGGCCCAAAAAAGCTGTTAAGGGCCTGTGATCTGTCACATGGGAAGTGACAACCGTTGAGGTAATGGTGAACTTTTCTCACAACAAAATATTACTCAGTGACTCCTTTTCCAGGCGGGTGTAATTTAATTCAGCACTTGTTAAGCTACACAACGCAATAACTACTGGTGGCTGATATCACCGCCCCATCTTCGTTTGGCGAGGCAACACTGGCTAGTTGTAGTAGTAACTTTGGGTTGAAATGTGCTAACTTCTGTTCTTCTTTAACTGACTGATATTCATTTTTGCATTCTGATATCTGTTGCCATGCTTGTTTTATGCACAACAAATCATGTCATCGCCTAAGCAGGGTCACTAGATTTAAAGCAAATTTCCCAGAATCGTTAATTAACCCGAGGAATGATCTTAAGTGATGAGGAGATGTTTTTATTCTCTCTCAGACGGTTGGTTGTGTGTGGAGTTCTCTTCCCCAGTGAGCAGTGAGGCTGGGTCACTGGATTTATTTAAAGAAGAGTTAGAAAGCTTTGTGAAAGACGAGGGAATCAAGGATTATGGAGTCGGGGGAGGAGACAGAAAAGTAGAATTCAGACCACAACAAGGATGAGGCTTAACCTCGCACATGGCGAGGACGCATTCACTCTCCACAAGGCCTCAGCCCATGTCCGAGCCTTCACCTCCTCCTCCTATTTGCGCTTAACATCCTCCCTCTCCATCAATTCCTTGGAAACATCCGACACCTTCCCCTCCCCTATTTCGTCCTCCAACAGGAGCTTATCTTGGAGCACAGGTGGCAACCCCAGTAAGGGCGGCAACTCTCCCTTCCCAAACCTGCAGGGATCTAAAACCATTCCCCTTGGGCAACTCGTCCAATTCCTCCAACTCCTCCAGCCCTGCATTTTTGCCCACAATAAACAAGCACCTGCTGCCACCCCCGGAACCTCGCTCTAGTCTCGCTGGTGCAAACCTATGGTTATCGCAAATAGGCGTCCACAATGACATACCCTCTAACCCCAAGTGCTGCCTCCATTGCTACCACACCCTTAAAGCCAACACCACCACTGGGCTAACAGAGACAATGGCAAAGACGCCAACAAAAAAGCCCTTAAAAAAGTTCACCTGAGATCAACAGATTGAAAAACAACTTAGTGGGTCTGATTGACAAACAGAAACCTAGGCAGCCCCGTCATTTTCACTGTCTGCACCCGCCCAGCCAATGACAGTGGTAAAACATCTCGGGCGGAATTCTCCGACCCCCTGCAGGGTCAGGGAATCGCCCGGGTCCAGCGTAAATCCCACCCCCGCCGTGACTGGAATTCTCATCCGGGAATCAGCGGGAGCGGGAATCACATCGCGCCGATCGGCGTGCCCCCCGTGATGATTCTCCGACCCGCGATGGGCCGAAGTCCCGCCGCTGACGGGAATTGGAGCACCTCTGGTGCCGGTGAAATTGGCGACGCGAGCAGGCCCCCGGGGTCCTGGGGGGGTGCGGGGCGATCGAACACCGGGGGGTGCCCCCACGGTGGCCAGGCCCGCGATCGGGGCCCACCAATCGGCCAGTGGGCCTGTGCCGTGGGGGCACTCTTTTTCTTCCGCCGCCGCCACGGCCTCCACCATGGCGGAGGCGGAAGAGACGCCCTCCACCGCACATGCGCCGGTGGTGACGTCAGTGGCCACTGACGCACCGGCGCATACGCAAACCAGCGAAGGCCTTTCGGCCAGCCCTGACGCCGGGCAGTGGGCGTCAAAGGCCGTTGGCGCCGGTTGTGGCGCCAAGCACTCAGGCGCGGGCCTAGCCCCTAAAGGTGCGACGCTGGAGTGGTTGGCGCCACTCTGCTATGCCGTGACCCCCCGCCCCGCCGGGTAGGGGAGAATCCTGGCCCTCATCTCTAAAAATCAGCCTTCGCCTACTACTAATCGAGCCAAGTTCAACCTATGCAGTTGAGCCCTGCTCCAGGCCACCTGGATACCAGGGTGTCTAAAGCTGGTCCCCACCACCCTGAACGGCAGCTTCCCTAACCTCCTTTCCTGCCCTCCAGCTTTAGTCGGGAACACCTCACTCTTTCCCATATTCAATTTATATCCCAAAAATTGGCCAGGTTCTTTTAAAATCCCCATAATCCCCCCAGTGCAGCCCAATGGGTCCAAAATATATAATAAAAGCTCAGCCACGTACATTGAAACCCTAAGCTCAGCACACCTCCCGCTCAATCTCTCTCCAATCTCTCGACGCCCTGAGCACCATTATCAATGGTTCTATCACCAAGGTGAAAAGCAACTGGGAGAGCGGGCACCCCTGTCTCATCCCACGGTGTAGCTCAATGTACCCCGAACTCACTCGGTTCACCTGCACACTTGCCACCAGCGCCTTGTACAGCAGTCAGACCCAATCCACAACCCCTGTCCGAACCTGAACCATCCCGGAACCTCAAATACGCCCACTCCACCCAATCAAAAGCCTTCTCTGCATCCATAGCCACCACTACCTCAACCTCCTGCTCCCCCCCCCCCCCCCCACCCCCCGAGGGCATCATAATCACATTTAGTAACCTCCGCACATTCGCCAACAACTGTCTTCTGTTCACAAAACCCGTCTGATCCTCCCCGATCAGTTCTGGCACACACAGTGCTCAATTCGCAAAGCAAGCACCTTCAGCAAAAGCTTTGCATCGGCAATCAGTAACAATATCAGCCAATACAACCCACACTGCTCCGGGTCGTTATCCTTCCTTTGTGCTAGGCATGGCTCCAACTAGCAGAGAGTTTTCCACCGAATCTCTTTACTTCAGTTTTGCTTGGGCTCCTTGATGCAACACTCAGTTAAATGCAGCCTCTCACCTCACCTCTGAAAGTCAGCTCTTTTGTCCTTATTTGGATCAAGACTGTAATTGTATAAGGATCTGGTACAAATAGGGTTAATATGGAGCTCAGTACAGTGCCGCCCACATGGTGATGTAAAAGAGCACATGACCCACACCGAGGAGCCAGTCCAGTGTTGGACAGAGCCATGAGCACAAGCAAGGACGGAGACGGCTCCTAGCCTGAACCCTTTACTGCATGTATGTACAGTAGTTAATCAATAGTTAACCTACTCAAGCCTACGAGGACTTCATTAAGACCTACCTGACAGTGTCCAACTTCTTACAACATTAATGAGGTCAAGAGCTGATTGACCCTGCCACAACCCAAACTGAGAATCAGTGAGCAGTTATTGCTGTGTAAATCGTCGATGACATTTCCATCATTTTGCTGATAACCCCGAGGAAACTGATGGTGCGTGAACAGGCCGTGTAGGATTTGTCCTGCTTTTTGTGGACAGGACATTGAAATTCCCCATCCAGAATACATTCTGTGCCCTTGTTACCCTCAGTGATTCTTTCAAGATATGTTCAGCGTTGAAGAGTACTGATTCATCAGCTGGTGGGGGGGGGGTGGGGGTTTTGGTGGTGGTGGGGGGGGGGGGGGGGGGGGGGGGGGTTGCGGGGGGGTCATACTTGGTAATCTGCCGGAGATTTCTTCACCCATGTTTGTCATGATTCTGACACTTTGTGGGGTCTGGAATCAGTATTGAGAGCTCCCAGGGAAATGCCGATATACACTTCAGCCATTCCTAGTGGCTCTGTCCTGCCAGTGGGTCAGGTCATACCCTGGGATGGTGATGGTGCTGGTGGTGTCCAGGACATTGTCCGTAGGATCTAATTCCGTCTGTATGATTATGTCAGGCTGTTACTTGACTAGTCTTTGAGACAACTCTCCCAATTTTGACACAAGCCCTCAGATGTTAGTGAGAAGGACTTTGCAGGGTTTCCGGGACTGGATTTGCTTTTGTAATTTCCAGTGGTTTGTCCAGGTTCATTCCTTTTAGATTTTGGAGCAGTTTGATACAACTGAGCAGCTTCAAAGTTACAGAGGGAATTTAAGAGTCTGTGGGTCAAGACACATGTAGGTCAGACCAGTAAGGATGACAGATTTCACCGATGAAAGGACATTTGCGTACACGTTGAGTGGAATCCTGAGACTGCCATGGTCGCCCGCCGGATCAGCAGCAAAGGGTGGAAAACCTCGTGGGAATGGAGAAATGCGATTCTCGCTGGAGAGATTGTGGGCGAGATTCTCCCAAAACGGGAGAAATCGTAAAGCTGGCGTAAAACCCGGGCGGGTTTTACGGCAGCGCGCCCCTTCCCGACCGGGGACCGATTCTGGTCCCCGGTCGGGGCTAGCAGCCCGACGCCGTAGGCTCCGGCAAGACGGGCTTAACGAAAATCGTTAAGCCCGCCTGCCGGAGTTAGCGCCGGCTGACGCGTCATATGACGTCAGCCGCGCATGCGCAGTTTAGAAGACTCCAACCCGCGCATGCGCGGGTGACGTCATCGCGTTTTGCGCGAAACCCGCGCATGCGCGGGCCGGGTTGCCCCTCAGCCGCCCCGCGAATGGATACTGCGGGGCGGCGGAAGGACAAGTAGTGCGCGGGCATCGGGCCCGCTGCCCGCGATCGGTGCCCACCGATCGCGGGCCCATGGCACCCTTGGCACGGCCGTGGTACGGCCGTGCCAATCGGTGCCATGGTTATTAATAGCGAGTTTGTGACGCCGTTTTTACGAACGGCAAGACCAGGTGTGTTTGCCGTTTGTAAAAACGGCGGAAAGGGCTGGGACTTCGGCCCATCTAACAGCTGAGAATCGCTGCCGGCCGTAAAAAAACGGCGGCAGCGATTCGGGTCGGGACTTCGGCGGGGAGGGGGGAGAATAGTGGGAGGGCGGCAAAAATGTCGGGAAGGCCCTCCCGCTATTCTCTCACCCGTCGTGGGGGGCGGAGAATTTCGCCCAGTGTTTCCCAATTTTCTCCATCCTCACTGGCGGCATCACGAGATTCATATCCACAAAGAGCGGGTACCTCATTGATCTGAATTCATTTCAATGTACTTGGCTCCGCCCCCCTACCAAATTATCCCACCTTCGGGAACATTGAAACAGGTTGGATCAGTGGTCCAGGGGTTTACCTCTGGGGGCACAGAGGTGAGTGTCGTCCCCATGGGGGTAGAGTGACATACCTGGGGCAGTGGCAGGGCAGACCCTTGTGGGATACCGTTGGGAGGGGGGGGGGGGGTGATTTGATGTGTGGTTGGCGGAGAACGGAGATTGGGGGTGGGTGGGTGGGGGGGTGATGCCGGTGTTGAATGTCGGGTGGTAGGGTGCCAGGAATTAATGTCGGTGGGTGGAGGACATCCTTCAAGACTTCCGTTATGAATGCGGGGGGGGGGGGGGGGGGGGGGGGGGGGGGGGGGGTTGCATTGCAGAAGTGGTCGGGTGCCCTTTAAAGACGGCATCCCGATCTGTGTGGAGCCGGTTCCTGGCTCTAAGAGTCCTCACCCCGCCAGAGTGACAGCGTCAACTATGCCCACTCACTGCTTTTTGACAAAGAGACTCAAAATTCAGTGAGAAAACTATTCCATGGAACTGGAGAGTTTCATGCGACTTTTCCATGATGCTTTGCCAATTCTGGTAAGACACTCCCTAATGTACTTTTACAGCAATTGACAATGGTTTCATGGTCATCAATGCCAATATTAACTTTTAATTCCAGATTAATTAATTGAATTCACATGCTGCCATGGTGGGATTTGAACCTTTGTATCCCGAGCATGAGCCTAGGCCTCTGGATTCCTGGTCCACTGACATTAGGTTGCCACCTCCTCAATTATTCCGCCATTGGCAGCCCTACAATCATTGGATTGGATTTGTTTATTGTCACGTGTACCGAGGTACAGTGAAAAGTATTTTTCTGCGAGCAGCTCAACAGATCATTAAGTACATGAAAAGAACATAAAAGAAGTACATAAAAGGGCACAATCAGCTGCCTAGACGATTAGTTCTGGAATTCCTTCCCGGGACCTCTTTGTGTCTCTACCTCAATTTCCTCCTTTGCGAAAGTCCCTGAAACCTTCCACTTTGGCCAACTGCCCTAATATCTCTTAATGTGCTCTGGTGTCAAGCTTTGATTTACTACAGCCCTGTGAAGCACCCTGGGAGATTTTACTATATTAAACGCACTAAACAAGTTAATGTTGTTGATGTTATGTGTAATTTACTCCTGCATGAGAACAAAATGGTTGTTGCTTTCAATCACAGAAGGGTTTATTTAACAATGTTGTAATATTCACATGACTTGGCTTTTGGAGTTTCCATAAACAAGATGATTCTTCAAAGGACTTGCATGCTTTACCGGAGTCTCCAGTGGCATAACGTGATTGTTCCATTGCGGAGGAGTCTGTACAGCTCATATAATTCAGATGCTGTACTCTTAAGTTTGTTACTGCTCTTCTAGGCTCAATATTGGTCTGTCGTCTCTCATATTTAAAATATAAATGAATGGCAGATTAATGCCACCACACATAAAACATTTTCTTGCACTGAATGAGAGAGTTGGGCTGAGGGAGTTGCCTCTGTGTCATCTCCTTCCACATTGCTCTGACTATATAGTGACGGGTTCCTTGTTGTGTGTTGTGCATTGTACTTACAGGATAATATTGAAGCATGTAGGGTTGAAAACAACAATCAACAAAGGTTTATTGGACGCTGTGATCAGTACTAAGTACTGATGTCACAGACTGTCACGTGACTGCACTCGTAAAGTGACCACGCAACAGCGCAACACAAAACCCACATATGTAACATCCCTCCTTCTTTATTTCTGTGGTCCAACACAATAAATAACTAGTATTTTTACACAGTCATTAAAACATGTATACAATGTCAGGCATTAAATCATTACACAGTAATAATGCAATTAATAGGAAAGACGATCTAGTGGACATCCATTTTGCACTGGTTTCATGCGCATTTCAAGGCTTGGTTGTTCTTGACCTTAGATGTACCCTCCGGATCTTCATAGGATGTCTCAATCCTGGAAGGTGTTACATCTCTATTGCAAAGGGAAGATTAGTAGCAGTAGGGGGTTCTTTGGCAATCTCTGTTTCAGTGGATTAACCACAAGTTGCACTCACACGATCCGGTAGCATGGATGGCAATTCCCCCTGAGATAGTTCTAATACATGATCCTGGAGCACTGCTGCGTGTAACCAACAACTGTGTTGGAGGTTGAGCCACTTTGAGCCAATACAGCTGCAGGAACTCACTTCTCGCTAGCGGTAGGGCTACACGACAATACCTGCTCTCCTTATCGAAACAAGCATTTTTTAGGATTACTTCCTCTTCTCAATCTCGGACATCTCCTGCAGTAAGAGTAGATCAAATGTAGTTCTCAACTTCCTCTTCGGTAGTAAAACTAGGGAACTCTGAGTGGTCGCATGTATGGTGTTGTGATACGTTGCCAAGGAACATTTGATAAGGCCCCTCATGGCAGGATGGTGCAAAAGATCAAATCACATGGGGTCAGGGTGAACTAGCTGGATGGATTCAGAACTGGCTTGTCCATAGAAGGCACAGTAGCTCAGTTGCTTCACAGCTCCAGGGACCCAGGTTTGATTCCTGGCTGTGCGGAGTCTGCAAGTTCTCCCTGTGTCTGCGTGGGTTTCCTCCGGGTTCTCCAGTTACCTCCCACAGTCCAAAGATGTGCGGGTTAGGTGGATTGGCCATGTTAAATTGGCCCTTAGTGTCCAAAAAAGGTTACTTGGGGTTACTGGGGTCTGAAGATAGGGTGGAGCTGTGGGCTTAATAAGGATGCCCTTTCCAAAGGCCGGTGCAGACTCGATGGGCCAAATGGCCTCCTTTAGCACTGTAAGTTCTATGATTCTATGACAGAGGTTAGCAGTGGCAGTGTGTTTTCCGAATGGAGGTCTGTACCTAGTGGTGTTCCGCAGGGATCAGTACTGGGACCTCTGCTCTTTGTAATATATATAATTGACTTGGAAGAAAACGCAGCAGGTCTGATTGGCAAATTTGTGGATGATACTAAGATTGCAGGCTTTGCAGATAGTGATGAAGATTGTCAGAGAATACGACAGTATATAGATAGGCTGCAAAATTGAGCAAATGGCAGATGGAATTTAACCCAGACAAATGCGAGGTGATGCATTTTTGTAGATCCAATGCAGATGGGAGCTATAAAATTAATGGCAGAACTATCAGGAGCATAGAGACACAGCGAGATCTGGGTGTGCAGGTCCACAGATCCTTAAAAGTGGCAGCTAAGGTGGAAATGGTGGTGAAGAAAACATATGGCATGCTTGCCTTCATTGGATGGGATATCGATTATAAAAGCTCAATAATTATGTTACAGTTATATAGAACGTTGGTTGGGCCACATTTGGAATACTGTGTCCATTTCTGGTCACGGCACTACCAGAAGGACTTGGAGGGTTTGGAGAGAGTAGAGAAAAGGTTTCCCAAACGTTGCCTGGTATGGAGGGTATTAGCTATGAGGAGAGATTGAATAAACTGGGATTAGGCACAAACGTTAGCGGCCTTTAAGACTTAGCTGGATAGAGGACACAGGTGGTTGGTCTTGATAGGGCGCATGATTGGCGCAGTCTTGGAGGGCCAAAGGGCCTGTTCCTGTGCTGTATTGTTCTTTGTTTCTTTGTTGGAACAGTTTATGCAGCGATGTAATAAACATTAGGCCTTGGAGGCTTTCAGTGCATGCTTCAAGGCAAAACCATTCGTAGATGGTAAGGTGCTGATTTTAAGTGTTGGATACCACTCATCTTTCGATAGTTTTAAAACTTCTGAGCCGTGAGGTGTGGACCATTATTGCTGGTTTCCCAACTCTGGCAAAAATCCCATTGAGCTTTTTGATGGTTTGTTCCACAGTTGTTGACTTCATTAGGACTATCTCAGGCCATTTGGCGTGAGCGTCTACGATGACCATGAACATGTGCCCCTCGTATTGACCAGCAAAGCCAATGTGAAGATGTTGCCAAGGCATTTTCAGCCACTCCCATGGATACAATGGGGGCAACGCGATGCGTTCCTTACCCATGCAGATGAATGGCATAGTCCTGCTTTTTCCGCTATCTGGGCATCAATTCCCGGCCACCAAATGTAGTTCCATGCTAGTTCCCTCATTCAAACTACAACTGGATGTCCTTCAAACTTGTCACAAGTTTGGAGGAATTATTACTCTCATCCCCCACAACAAATCTCATGGGCCTGCCTCTGGTAAAAGTTCAGAAAGTTACTTCTGTTTCTCACGACAGATGGTGTCTGACCTGCTGAATATTTTCAGCATTTGGGATTTTTATTTCACCTAACCATATTCCTTATATTTCTTCTCTCTTGTGACCCTTATTTCTGGATTCCCCACAAGACCTCTGCTGAACTACTTATTTATTGGATCCCAATTGTTTTTGCAAATAACGGCAAAATCAAAAACCTTTAATACATGGGAAAGACAGACAGGAAAATGGAACAATGGTGGCACAGTGGCACAGTGCCAGGGACGTGGGACCTATTCTAACCTTGGGTGACCATCTGTGTGGCGTTTGCGCATTCTCTACATATCTGCGTTGGTTTCCTCCGGGTGCTCCGGTTTGCTCCCGTAGTCCAAAGATGTGCAGGTTAGGTGGATTAGCCATGATAAATTGCCCCTTGGGGTGGAGTTTCAGGAATAGGGCAAGGGATTGGGCCAAAGTAGAGTGGTTTTTCGAAGGGTCTGCGCAGACTCGATGGGCTGAATGGCCTCCTTCTGCACTGTAGGGATTCTACGATTCTATGATTTTCATGAATCAACACAAACACTGTGAAATCCTACATGAATATTTATAAAGAATGATGCAGGAGAGAAGGAAGTAGGATTATGCTGATTTTAGTCACTTCTGCTTCCAGCAAAGACATGACTCCAGTGATGATCCCACATAGAACTCTGCCATAAATTAAGCATTTATGCTACACTGATTAGGATTGAACCATTGGTGATGACTAATATTGCCACTGAAACCACAGGGCTCATTGCTATAATGAACCTGTCCTGCCTCTGAACATGTATCACTTTCTAAAGTGTCAGTTAAGATATCTCACTCCATCCAGGGACACATGACAAGTACTTTTATCTGAAAAATTATGCTTCAGGTAAGTTAAACTGACAACTTTAAGTATTTGTCACATCATATTGGCAAGTATCACTGTTAATTCATAAGTTTTAAAAAATTTTGGTGTGATACAGCGACAGGGTTTAAGTGCCTTTTCCAAGATATTCTTCAGTAGCACAAAATAAAAAATAAATGTGCCTTCTCCAAGTTGTTATGCCTCCATCAAATTTTCACTAATGAAGAGATATTGTAACATGCTGCAGTGCAGAAAAAAAAATCTTGCCTTGATAAATCTGACCACAGATTGCAAAACGATCAATTTGGAAAATATAGGTCTTATATAATAAATCACTTTAATTTAAAACAGATACAAATGCCAGGTCCAGACTCATTAATAATGATAAAAAGCAGGACCCAACAGGAATTATATCTAAACTTAAATCCTGTCAGCGTTTTTTTTTATTTCAAGTTCCTGTCAAGAGTTTTAAATCAATTCTCGATCCAACAAATTAGCTACAAATCGCAAATCTGATAAGAGCTTAAGAACAAGGCCACTCTCTGTGCTGACTTCTTTGCCCCAATTCACTGGTGAACTAAATTTGTGTGTGCAGCTAATCAATATATTTACAAAAAATATTGGCTTAGAAATTTTTTTTTGAGAGCCAAGCACGGGGGTCACTTCAATGCCAGCGATGCAACGGGCTGAAAGTGGAATCCATTTCATGCCCGGGGATGACTCGAAGACACCTCGTTCACTGACCTCATATAAATACTCATTCTAGCTTAGGGATTGATCCTTGCGAGCACTATTGAACCCTTACACACCCATTTTAGGCCTGAATTGGAATACGTGTCCCCTGACAAGCACATTTAGCTGGATGTCTCCCGACGCTCACAGTATTGAGAAACACCACACTACTAATCGGGACTCTGGTTCAATTCTGGTCCCCAGCAGGGAACTCCCTGCCAAGGCTGCATTTTGTTTCATTTCCTGTATGAAGGAACTAGGTTCCTTGCTGGAACTCCTCAGTGCAGGAGGAGATTGGGACGCCATTTAAAAATGACGTCCTGACGTGACATGACCCCCCGAACGTGACCTATAAGGGCGTACTGGGCACCCCAGAAATGCATTGCACATGCGTAAAGCACCATCAGGTCTGATCCCCAGCCTGGAAAAAATGGCAGCATGGCATCCTGGCAATGCAAGTGTCAGCTGGCAGTGCCACCCATGCACTTTGGTGGTGCCAAGCTGGCACCCAGGTGGCTCTGCAAAGGTTCCAGACTGGTCGTGCCAGAGTGCCCAGGTGACATCAGCAGTGTCAGGGTGCCTTTCTGTCCAGAGGACAAGCACCTGAGGGCCTCCGATCTCTCGGGTGACCCCATTAGTGCCATTCTGTCTGGTCCCCATTTCTGGAGCCGAAAACTGAACGGCGCTCTCCCAAGGTCTGCAAGGCGAAGGGGTTAGATCCCAATGCCACGAGTAGATCAATCGAGAGCACATTTGAGTGAGTTAGCTGTCTCACTCTAATATCTTCAAAATAGTGATCCTGCCCCTTCAGATCGCGATCTCGTGACATCGCATTAGATGTCAGGAGGTGTGGGGAGCCGAGTATTTCCCGTCATCTCCTGGTCACGCCATACAGCCTTTCGGGTGCAACGCGGCCGGTAGATTGCGCCCACAGTTTTCCACATTTCCAGGCAAATTTTGTTAAAAGCAGAAGAGCTCCACAATGTCCTGAAATGGTCCATTTATTTCCTGTACCACTTGTCAATATTGAATTTCAAATCACTTTTAAAAATTACTCTATGTTTTATTAGTTAAAAGTATATGACTATTAGAGAAATTTACTGCATGGTAAGGATTCATATGATCAGTGGATATATGAATTACAGCCATTCCTATTAACAGCACCCAGTCTTTCAAAGGAATTGACTTAATCTGAAGATTAATGACTGTTTTATCAAATACCAAAGCACAATTATAGTCTGTACTAAATTGTCAATAGTTTTGCTTGAGGTGGATAATATTATCAATGGATTTTCCAATGGCTCAATGAGTAGAAACAGAGGATATTCAGCGATATCACAGATTAAATCCAGTTAAATAATTGGTGGGGATTATTAACATTGATCTTGGCATTCCTAGGTTGGAAAGAAGGAAAAAGACCAACCGTGGTTCCCACTCCTAGTTGTTATTCAACAATCTCTGCTGAAAACGGCCAGGTCAATGGTGATGTCTGAGGACAGCATATGTTCAGTTGTGATGCCCTCCCTCCCTCTATAGTCAAGTCATCTAAACGCCTTGTTTGTGCTCAAAATGAAGAATGTTCACGTACCTTACTGGGGAGCTACAGCTGCCCTTTAAATCATACCCGCAATCGCCCCACCACCATTAAGAGAGAAGAGAAGAAATTGAAAAGAAATACGTGCTTTTCATTCATATACCAACTGGTAATTCCATTGAATTACGATAATGTTCACCGAGCAGAAATTGAGTCTTCAATCTGACACAGACAGTCATGATGTGGAGATGCCGGCATTGGACTGGGGTGCGCACTGGGGAAAGAAGTCTTACAATACCAGAGTATTGTTTCAAATTGTCAATAGTTTTGCTTGAGGTGGATAATATTGTCAATGGATTTTCCAATGGCTCAATGAGTAGAAACAGAGGATATTCAGCGATATCACAGATTACATCCAGTTAAATAACTTTCACCTGAGACTCGCCTGAGGAAGGAGCAGTGCTCCGAAAGCCAGTGATTTGAAAGAAACCTGTTGGACTTTAACCTGTTGTTGTAAGACTTCTTACCTAGACAGTGACATCTGAAGGTACTTTGCAATCCCTTCAATGCCATTGTTAGTGGTATTGGTGCGAATAAGCAATGCTGCCATGGTAAAGTCATAAATATATCTTGTCATCCAGATGGTAAATTGCAATCGTTGACACTTTAATACAGCACAGAATTGTCCTGCATTACTGCAGTTTCTGCTTATTTTTCAATCTTAGTAACCTTAGCAACATAAGAAAATGTTAGATCTCTCTCTTGTTAATCCCTTTAACAAAATTCTTATTGCTTGTACTCAGAATGACAGGCATATCATAAATTTTGCAATAAAGTACCTTGATCTATATATTAAAACTACTGGAGCTAAACATTTCAATGAGTTTTGCCTTAAATTTCCATTTCTTCTCCAGTTGCTAATTATTATGTTGTGATGGATAGAGCAGAAATATATCGATCCAATACTTTTCCCGTTGATGCAATATATTTTTCAAATATTTTCAGCAGGATTTGCCACATGGGGCATATTATGGGGAGATTTTACTTTCGCGATACTGCAGGTTTCTGTATCACAGCTAATAATCCTGTCACTTAGGCACATTAATGGGGGTAATTTTAACTTTCAACAAGACCAGATCAGCTGACCCATATCCCCCATTCAATTAACCTTGCCTCCAAAGCCACCTCAAAGTAAAATCAAATAGAGGGGGTTCATAATGGATGATTGATCAATTACGGGAATCGAACTGTGCTGCTGGCCTGCTTGGTTTGCTTTCAAAGCCAGCGATTTAGCCCTGTGCTAAACAGCCCCTTGTACTGTTATCAATACTTACTGTTATCAATACAACAACATCATCCATCAGATCAATACCGATATGATTTTATGGGTGCAGCAAGTCAGTTGACATTATATGTGTGCGTTCTCAGACTGAAAACTAAATAGCTGTAATGTAAACCAAAGTCAATGACTGCAATAATGATGTGGAATATGGTTGGAATTGGCTCTGTGGCGATTAAGGTTTGATTAGAGTGGAAGACATTATCAATTACTGCATTCACCACTATATTTAACTAAAAGGGACAGCAAAAAAGAACTATATGAGAATCCTGCTGACTGGTTTCTCATCTATCAAAGGAGAGAGGAGGGACCACAGACCTCACATGCAAGAGTAAGGTTACAATCTGTGAGGACCACACACAAGACATCCAAATTAAAATGGAAAGGGTTCATTTGAGGCTCCTGAAAGTGCCAATAAGCAGATGGCTTTCGGACAAGTGATTTCCATGCTCAGGTAGCGAGAATTGTCATTCTGGCTACTATGCTTTATACTAGGATTCCATAAAACACGCAGTTGTGATGTCAATTCCTGATAGGTATTCACAAATATGAAGATGTCGGACCTCAATCTATATCCCTCCTGTTTTTAATATACCCCCACAGAGCCTATTGCGTGGCAAGCTAAGTAGAACTTGTGGTATGAAGAAACTGAATACAGCCATCATTAGGGAGAAAGTTCAAGCTCAATCCAGCAATGGGGAAGGGGAGGGCTTTCTGCTAAGGAGATCCTCCCCACAGATGCAGAGCATATCAAGTATAGGCAAAAATAAGACAGATCATGCTTCTTCTTTTCATCTAAAAGTTGGAAAATAATCATCCCCATGCATAAAACATGGAGCCTGGAACTTGTAAAAGACATTTCAATCCCAGGTGCATAGCTGTTGAGGGATAAAAAACAGGAAGAAAACTCTTGCATTTATATAGCAGATGATCAAATCGCAGAAACATCTTGAAGCACTTCATACACAATGAATTGCTTACTGCTCCACTTGCTTACTAAGTGGAGCCCCCCTGCACACACACCCCCCCCCCCCCCCCCCCCCCCCCCCGCCCCCATTATGGAGGCAGACACAGCAGCCAATTTGCACACTGCAACATTCCATATACAGGCAATAATGTGGCATCAGTTGAGGAACAATGTTGATTATGAAAATGTCCTACCTTGCAAGTAATGTTGTGACATCTTTAACATATACTTAAAGCACAGGCCCAGCTAGGCAGCTCCTCAATTTAGCATATTCCAAAAATACGCTTCCGACAAGGTGGCACTCCCTCCATATAGCTTAATGCCTTGCAATAGAACATAGAACTATACAGCACAGTACAGGCCCTTCGGCCCACAATGTTGTGACCAACTAGTCTGAAAATAAGATCAAATCAACCTACTCCCAATCATTCTAGTGCACTCCATATGCCTATCCAATAACCGCTTGAAAGTTCCTAAAGTATCCGACTCCACTACCATAGCTGGGAGTGCGTTCCATGCCCCAACCACTCTCTGAATAAAGAACCTACCTCTGACATCCCTTCTATATCTTCCAGCATGAACCTTAGGTTATGCCCCCTTGTAACAGTTACATCCACCCGAGGAAAACGTCACTGAATGTCCACTCTATCCATCCCTCTCATCATCTTATACACCTCAATTAAGTAACCTCTCATCCTCCTTCGCTCCAATGTGAAAAGCCCTAGCTCCCTCAACCTTTCCTCATAAGACATACCCTCTAATTCAGGAAGCAACCTGGTAAATCTCCTTTGTACCCTTTCCAATGCTTCTACATCCTTCCTTTTATGAGGTGACCAGAACTGCACACAATACTCCAAATGTAGTCTAACCAAGGTCTTGTACAGTTGCAGCATAATCTCACGGCTCTTAAACTCAATCTCCCTGTTAATAAATGCCAACACACTATAGGCTTTCTTCACGGCTCTATCCACTTGGGTGGCAACTTTCAGAGATCTATGGACATGAACTCTGAGATCGCTGCTCTTCCACATTCTTCAGAACCCTGCCGTTAACCCTGTAAGCTGCATTCAAGTTTGTCCTACCAAAATGATTCACCTCACACTTATCAGTGTTAAACTCCATCTGCCACTTTTCAGCCCAGCTATGCATCCTATCAATGTCTCTTTGCAGTCTACAACAGCTCTACACATTATCCACTACTCCACCAATTTTGGCGTCATCAGCAAATTTACTAACCCATCCTTCAACTCCATCATCCAAGTCATTGATAAAAATCACAAATAGCAGAGGATAGCACTGATCCCTGTGGTTCAGCCTAGCTCTGCATCCTATCAATGTCTCTTTGCAGCCTACAACAGCTCTCCACATTATCCACTACTCCACCAATTTTGGCGTCATCAGCAAATTTACTAACCCATCCTTCAACTCCATCATCCAAGTCATTGATAAAAATCACAAATAGCAGAGGTTAGCACTGATCCCTGTGGTACACTGCTGGTGACTGGGCTCCAGGATGAAAATTTACCTTCTACCACCACCCTCTGTTTTCTATGTGATAGCCAGTTACTGATCTAATCGGCCAAATTTCCCTCTATGCCATGCCTCCTTACTTATCAAACACCTTACTAAAATCCATGTATACGACATCAACTGCTCTACCTTCATCTATGTGCTTAGTTACCTCCTCAAAGAATACAATCAAACTTGTGAGGCAAGACTTACCCCTCATAAATCCGTGAGGACTATCCTGGATTAAGCTGTATCTTTCCAAATGATCATAAATCCTATTCCTCAGGACCCTTTCCAATAATTTACCTATGACTGAAGTAAGACTAACTGGCCTATAATTCCCAGGGTTATACCTAGTCCCTTTGTTGAACAAGGGGACAACATTAGCCTCTCTCCAGTCTTCTGGCTCTATTCCTGTAGACAGTGAGGACATAAAGATCAAAGCCAAAGGCTCGGCAATCTCATCCCTCGTCTCCCAAAGAATCCTAGGATATATCCCATCAGGCCCCGCGGACTTATCTATCCTCAGGCTTCTCAAAATTTCTAACACATCTTCCTTCAGAATATCTACCTCCTCCAACTTACCAGCCTGTAACACACTATCCTCCTCAACAACATGGCCCCTCTCCTTTGTGAACGCTGAAGAAAAGTATTCATTTAGGGCCTCTCCTATATCTTCAGACGCTATGCACACATTCCCACTACTGTCCTTGACCAGCCAACACTTGGCCCGGTTCATTACCCAGTACCAAATCCAATGAGGCCCTGCCTCTTGTCAGTCTATCCACATGAAAAAATGAAAATCGCTTATTGTCACGAGTAGGCTTCAATGAAGTTACTGTGAAAAGCCCCTAGTCGCCATGTTCCGGCACCTTTCCAGGGAGGCTGGTACGGGAATCGAACCGTGCTGCTGGCCTGCTTTAAAAGCCAGCAATTTAGCCCAGTGAGCTAAACCATCCCCACATATTATGTGAGGAAACCCTCCTGCACATACTGGATAAAAACAGCCCCATCCGAACTATTCAAATTATAGTGGTTCCAATCAATATTTGGAAAGTTAAAGTCACCCATGACAACTACCCTGTGACTACCGCACCTATCCAAAATCCACATTGCAATCTTTTCCTCCACATCTCTGTTACTGTTTGGGAGCCTATAGAAAACTCCGAACAAAGTGACTGCTCCTTTCCTATTTCTAACTTCAGCCCACACTACCTCAGGAGACAGATCCTCCTCAAACTGCCTTTCTGCAGCCATTATACTATCCTTGATTAACAATGCTACTCCGCCACCTCTTTTACCACCTTCCCTAATCTTATTGAAACATCTAAATCCCGGAACCTCCAACAACCATTCCTGCCCTGTTCTATCTAGGTCTCGTAATGGCCACAACATCGTAGTCCCAGGTAGTAAATCCATGCTTCAAGCTCACCAATCTTATTCCTGATGCTCGTCGCATTGAAGTAGACACACTTCAAACCATGATCATGCCTGCAGGTCCACTATTGTGACCTTGGTACCTTCCTCAGTACTGCACTATCCTCAACCTCCTGAGCTCCAGCAACGCTATCTCCTGGACTACAAATCAGTTTCCCATCCCCCTGTCAAATTAGTTTAACCGCCCCCCCCCCCCCCCCCCCCCCCTCGAAGAGCTGAAGCACATTTCCCTCCCAGGATATTGGTGCCCCTCTGGTTCAGGTGCAAACCGTCGTGTTTGTACAGGTCCCACCTTCCTCAGAATGTATTCCAATTATCCAAATAACTGAAACCCTCCCTCCTACACCATCCCTGCAGCCACCTCTTTATCTGCACTCTCTCTCTGTTCCTCACCTCGCTAGCACGTGGCAGTGGCAGCAAACCAGAGATGACAACACAGTCTATCCTGGCTCTCAGCTTCCATCCAAGCTCCCTGAATTCCTGTTTTACATCCCCGTCCCTTCTCTTACCTATGTCATTGGTACGGATGTGTACCACGAATTGTGGCTGCTCCCCCTCTCCTTTAAGGATCCTGAAAACACAATCAGAGACGTCATGGACCTTGGCACCCGGGAGGCAACACACCAACCGTGAGTCTCTATCTTTGCCACAGAATCGCCTATCTGTACCTCTAACCATAGCGTCTCCAATAACTAATGCTCTCCTGCTCTCCCCCTTCCCTTCTGAGCCACAGGGACAGACTCAGTGCCAGAGATCTGGTCACCATGGCTTACCTCTGGTAGGTTCCCCCCCGCCAACAGTATCCAAAATGGTATACCGGTTAGTGAGTGGAACAACCGCACGGGATTCCTGCACAGACTGCTTCTTCCCCCTCCTTTTAAGCGTCACCCAACTACCTTCATTCTTCGGAGTAACTACATCCCTGTAGCTTCTATCTATAACCAACTCTGCCTCCCAAATGATCCTGCGTTCATCCAGCTCCAGCTCCAGTTCCCTAACACGGTCTTTGAAGAGCTGGGGATGGGTGCATTTCCCGCAGGTGAACTCAGCAGGACTACTGATGGTGTCCCTCACCTCGAACATCCTGCAGGAGGAACATTGCACTGCCCTCTCTGCCATCCCTTCCATTTATCTACTTGCCAATTGCAGAGAGAGAAAAAAAGCTTCCCTGATTTTCACACTCCCCGTAGGTTAGAGGTGGTGGAAGGGTGGAGAGAGGAAAAGGAAAGAAAAGCTTACCTCACCAACTCACCACACAGTCTTTTTTAGAGGAGGATGGGTGGGAGAAACTACCTGTGTAGTGTATCGGGTTTAGCCACTACCTGAAATACATTAGTTCTAGAAACTCACCCGACAGCAGCTTTCCACAAGTCACTCCCTGCAACAGCCAATTAGCGTTGCCGATCTGCCGCCCCCATCTTCTTTGCAGCCTTCAACGCATCATCGATGAAGATAAACATCTTGCCAAGGTCATCCCCACACCCCCACTACTTGCCTTCAAACAACCGCGCAACCGCAAAAAAACCATTGTTTGCAGCAAACTACCCAGCCTTCAGAACAGAGACCACGACAGCACACAACCCTGCCAGGGCAATCTCTGCAAGACGTGCCAGATCATTGACATGGATACCACCATTACACATGAGAACACCACCCACCAGGTACGCGGTACATACTCGTGCGACTCAGTCAATGTTGTCTACCTCATACGCTGCAGGAAAGGACGCCCCGAAGCGTGGTACATTGGCGAGACCATGCAGACGCTGCAACAGCGAATGAACAGACATCGCGCGACAATCACCAGGCAGGAATGTTCCCTTCCAGTCGGGGAACACTTCAGCAGTCAAGCGCATTCAGCCTCTGATCTTCGGGTAAGCGTTCTCCAAGGCGGCCTTCAGGACGCGCGACAACGCAGAATCGCCGAGCAGAAACTTATAGCCAAGTTCCGCACACATGAGTGCGGCCTCAACCGGGACCTGGAATTCATGTTGCATTACATTCATCCCCCACCATCTGGCCTGGGCTTGCAAAATCCTACCAACTGTCCTGGCTAGAGACATTTCACACCTCTTTAACCTGGGGTTACCCCTATCTCTGCATCTGTAAAGATTTAATTACCTGCAAATGCTCGCAATGCCAGATGTATTGTCTGGCATCTTTGACTTTGTCTATATATATGTTTCTGGAACATACCTTTTCATTCACCTGAGGAAGGAGCAGTGCTCGGAAAGCTAGTGTTTGAAACAAACCTGTTGGACTTTAACCTGGTGTTGTAAGACTTCTTACTTTGCTCACTTCAGTCCAACGCCAGCATCTCCACATCATATCCTTACTGAGAGGTCCTTCTAGTCTCATTGACTGCACCTGAGGCAAATCACTCCCCGCAACAGCCAATCAGCATCACCTCTCTGCCGCCCTCTGCAGGATCAATGACACTTGAACCCATGACTTGCTGATTTGTAGGCAACAGGTCTTAAAATCCAGCCAACCTGACAGCATGTAATCAAACTGGCCACACGTTCCCACAATATAGGCAGTCCTTAATTTATTTTAACCACACCTCTATTTTAGTAGCCTCCTCAAGGAGTATCTTTTAGTACCCTAACTCCACTCATCAGAGAGGCATCATTAAAAAATGCAGTGCAAGTGTAGACTGCCAGCAGAACATTGTGGTTGTCAAGTGGACACACTCATCCTCAAGGCAAATAATTTGCATGCTACCACATCCTGAATGATTCTAATCTAAAATGGATTCTTTATTTCTCCATAAACTGCATATAATTCATACAGCAGAATGCGAAAGATGGCTGTATAACCACCCCAGAGCACATTCCTGTCTTCTTGATCGAAACCACAATAGAAATCTGTCACTGAGCCCCAAAATGCCAGGTTGGCAGAGTTAAAATCCTTCGCCAATTAAAGGCACCTTTTAGAGAAACCAAATGTATCCCAGATGTTAACAGTCTTCATGTGGGAAAGAAATCCTCCATCATTGCCTTTAGCACCAAGAAAAGGACAGCAATTTCCAAACAGTTTTTGTATGCGAGTAAAGAAAAGTATTTTCTCCCTCAATGACTTCATGATGAATGCAACACACGGGGCTGGATTCTCCACAGCCCCACGGCGAAATTGCATATCTACTTTGTATTGTCCACAGATTTTGCTACATTTCTCTGTCCCTGCTTGCAAATCATTTATACAGATTGTAAACAGTTGAGGTCCGAGAACTGACCCCTGCGGCTCCCCACTGGTTACAATTCACCATGCAGAGAAGGACCCATTTATCCCGACCCTCTGCTTTCTGTCAGTCAGCCAATCCTCAACCCAAGCTAGTACTCTACCCCCAATCCCCTGCGATCTCACCTTCTGGATCAGTAACACCTTGTCAAATGCCAACTGGGAGTCGAAATATTCCACATTCACAGGTTCCCCATTTCCAACTTTTCTGGTTACATCCTCAAAGAACGCAAGCAAGACTGACCCTTCATGAAACCATGCCGACAATGCTGAATTGAGCCTTGTCCTTCCAAATGTTCAGTCATCTCCTCCTTAATCATTGATTCCAGCAACTTCCCCACGACAGAGGTCAAGCTCACTGATCTATAGTTTCCTACATTGTGCCTCCCTCCCTTTTTGAATCGGGGCATCACATTAGAGTTTTTCAAATCCATATCGAAATATGAAATATCAAAACCAATGCATCCAATAACTCTGCTTCCATCTCCTTTAAACCGTAGGGTGCAGGCCATCAGGTAGGTCCCGGAGATGTATCTGCCTTTAATCCCATTAGTATTCAATACCTTCTCCCTAGTGATGGTTATTGCACCAAGTTCTTCTGCATTAACTGCAGTTTTTGGAAACATTTTATTGTCCTCTACTGTGAAGACACAGGTAAAATATTGGTTCAGTGCCTTTGCCATCTCTGTGTTCCCCATTATTACCTCATCAGTGTCATTCTGTAAAGAGCCAACATTTACTTTTGTAGCATTTACCCTTCCTCTTTATATACTTATAGAAGCGTTTGGTATCAGTGTTTATGTTTTCTGCTAGTTTCCTTATGTAGTTCATCTTCACTCACTCCTTTTATTTTGTTTTCAGTAGTCTTTTGCTGAACCTTAAAGTCCTCCCAATACTCCAGTTTACCACTAGGTTTTGCAGTATAGTATGGCCTTTATATCCTCTTCGACTTCCTTGTTTAGCCATGGAACATTTTCTCCCTTTTACAATTCCCCTCTCAGGAATGTACTTTAATTGAGAGATATTTAATATCCCCCTGAACATCCACCATTGTTCTTCAACTGTCCTACCCTCAGTTATTTGTGCCCAGTCTTCTTGGGCCAAGTCTTTCCTCAGGCCTGTATAATTACATCTGCGCAACGCTAAAACTCTAGTATGGCACTCTATCTTTTCTTGCTCAATCTGAACTTGAAATTCTAGCATACTGTGATCACTCCTTCCAAGGGGATCCTTAACTACAAGACTGTTTATCAACCCTATTCATTACATAATACTAAAACTAAAATATTCATAACATATTGCTCTAAGAAACAATCCCTCATACACTCTATGAAATCTTCCTCGCGGATACCCATGCCAATTTGATTAATCCAGTCAATATGCATGTTAAAATCACTCATGATTACCGATTACCTATAACTGAAGTACTCTTAATAATTTATAAATGGTAAAACAATTTTTAATTACTAGTCAGCCCTAACTACAAGATCTTGACAAAGCTATTGGTCAAATGTCAAACTATTTCACTCAGATCTAACATTTTATCAAGAGAAGGCAATCAATACAGAGTATTGAGTGTTCAATATTAGGTACAATAATAATAGTACTTAATCTGAGTAAGATAGCCTGTAATGTCTTTGAATAACAAGGAGACATTTGACCCGGTCACCTGGCAATTCCTATTTATTACTTGTAAAATATGTGACCTGGGGCAGTTCTGGTGTTTTCAGATTAATACAATCAAAATGAATATACCATTTCAGCCAGGTCATTTTTTTTCAAAATAGTACCAATTATAAAGCTTGCAAGTTCATTTAAAAGGAAGTTCCAGACATTAAACACTGTAGGCTTAAGACATCTAAGTACTAATTCATTGCAAGTTTAAAATGGATGCCATTGGCTGTTGTTGAAAGATCACTTGTCATCAGGGTTTCTTTCCATGCAGCTCACTGTTGGCTGAAATTTCATGGAAATATTTGCATACTTGACTTTTCGGTATCATTTTTTTCTTTCATCACATTATAATAAAGCATTAACTCCCCGTGAAAACTACAATTCAATCACTGGTAGAAAACAGTTTTATGAAGTTTCTGAATTTAAAAAGGCTGATTAGGCTGACATTTATAGTTTTTTATATATTTAAGGCAACTGGTGACAAAACACAGCTGATGGTCTCCTAACAGGAAAGGGCAACTCTGAGCAATTCAATTTGAAACTGTTTTGTACTAATGTGTGAAGAAAATGTGTAAAGAGAATGAATGATAAGGGGTTGCTTTTTCTGAAATATTCTGTATCTACGATAGAAATAATTTCAGGTTTATGTGGAACAGAGAGCTCTAAACGGGACCCAAAGCCCTACATGCGCCATTGGATAGCAGGGATAGCACAATATGATTTTTGCTTAACCTGTTGGATAGTTCAGCCACAGTTAATGCCATTTGGCTTAGTGGTCAGAGACCACAGCAAGTGAGCTGGTATCTCCTTAGTCTTTTCCCTTCCTCAATCAGCACAGATTACAGGCATCAAAGACAACTGAGCCTTGATTGTAGTCACCTTCACATCATTTATACTCAATGGCAGCTTATTATTACTCCACCGGAATCTGACTTCCTTCCTGCTCAGTTCGATGCCAATTTAGATGCCAGAAGCTCGTAAAGAATGCAGAAAGTACATCATTTTATTATCACAGAATGAAATCCTGGACAAAAAAATACTGGCCGGGATTCTCTGGTCGTCTGATTCACTTTTCCCGCCTGGAGCACAATGCCACCAGTGGGCTTAGCGAGGGCGTGAGGTTTGAATGGGGAATACTATTGACCAGCGGTGGGATCCTCGAATCTCGCTGCCATCAAGAAACACATAGCGTGGGGACCGGAGAAACCAGGCCACTATTTTTTTAAGTTTCAAAAAAGTAGACATTTCATAACTGTGCAGCAGACTGATCTGATTTTGCATTGAGAAGGGTTGTTAGCAAAAGGGGGCGGTGACGGTGTAGTGGTAATGTCACTCTACTCGTAATCCAGAGGTCCAGGCTAATGCACTGGGAGCATGGGTTCAAATCCCACCATAGCAGCTGGTGGAATTTTAGCATCAATTAATACATCTGGAATGAAAAGCTAGTCTGCTCTATGGTGACCATGAAACTACCATTAAAGCCCATCTGGTTCACTTTAAGGAACACGTTCACCCACAGCAATGTAGTTAACTTTTAACTGCCCTCTGAAATGGTCTATCGAGCCACTCATTTTAGAGGCAATTAGGGATGGGCAACAAATGCTGACAAAAAAAAATAACCTCAACATTATTGTGGGGTAAATCAAACAGCAACTTCTGGGGTACCGTAAGCACAGGTGCATTTAAATGTGGAAATCTAAAAATTGCTATCTCAGTACAAACCTCACTGATAGATATGGTAGTGAAATCAACGTAAGGATGTGAAGTTGCTGTAATCACCTGCTGGTTATTCACTAAACATGGCACAAAAAAATCAGAAAAGGGACTTTCGGATTTATGTGGGGTTTTTTTTAATAGCACAACTCATAATGCTTTTTACAGCCAATAAGTTTATAATGTCGGGGTGGCAGGGTAGAGCAGTGGTTAGCCCTGCTGCCTCACAGCACCAAGGACCTGGGTTTGAACCTGGCTCCGGGTCACCGTCCGTCTGGAGATTGCATATTCTCCCCGTGTCTCCGTGGGTATCACCCCCACAACCCAAAACAATGTGCAGGGTAGGGGGATTAGCCACGCTAAATTGCCCCTTAATTGAAAAAATGTTTTTAAAGTTTGTAATGTTGGTGAGGCTACAAAACAAAGTGTTTGAATATTGCACCTCGTTTATATGTCTCTGCAAGACGATGATTATGCTGAAAACACAACAGATGTGTCTTGATTGTAGAAAGGTCTGGAATTCTAAGGAAAAGCTTTCTTCACTACTGTGAGGAGACTGAAAGGGAAAAACCCTTAACATAATAATGCGCATTCTTTGAATATTTGATCTCAAAATTCTGATTCCAACACTAGCCACTACACTTGCACATATAGATTGTGCTGACTTTATCCCATACGTATGCATGTGTCCAAACAATCAGATTGGAACCCTAGATGTGGACTCAGAAGATATTTTAGAGATTTATTTTTGCCTCTCGAATAATTCCGTGACATGACGTCAGCCATTAGCTTTTTGAGAAAGCAATAATCATTGGGCACGATCCAACGGAAAAAGAACATAGTCCCATTCTGGGTGGGTTAGTAGTGTCGTTCCTGGTGCTTGTTGCGGCAGGAACAACCCCGCTATCGAACGGAGCTCTGTTTTTTTTTCCAGGCCTCAACGGGATCCCTTCCTCCGAGGCCGCACTCAGTCACATTTACTGCACTGCGATTTGGCGTCAAATCGGTGGCCGACGCGATTTTGGCGTTGGAACCTATTCTCCGCCCAATCGCGTTTCCCATCAGCCAATGGAGAATCCCGCCCATAGTCACCCAGACGGAGACAACTGCCGAACATTTTTAATTAAAAAAAAAAATTTGCACATGTTATCAGAAATGATGACTTTCTACCCCCCCCCTCCCCCCCCCCCCCCCCCCCCCCCCCCCCCCCCACTATGTGCTAACTCGCACCGTCACGTTCCCTATTACCCTATCTTGGCAGATCTTCATTCCACCCTGTTGCACCACAGCCTGATTTTAAAATTCTCAACCTTGTTTTCCAAGTCCTCCGTGATCTCCCGACCTCTGTAAGCTTCTCTAGTCTCACAAGCCTCTGAAATATCTGTGCTCCTCGAATTCTGGCATCATCATCAACATCCCCAATTTTAATCGTTCCCCCATTTGTGGCTGTGCCTTCAGATGCCAAGACCCTGAACTGTGAAATATCTGTGTTCCCTCAGCTCTTTGCCTCTCTACTTTGCTTTCTTCCCTTAAGTTGCACAAAACCTAACCCTTTGGCCAAAGATTTGACCGTTTGCCCATATAGCTCCTCATATGTGGACTCTGTGTCCCTATATAACACTTTGATGAAGAGTCTTGGGATATCTCATTACATTCGAGTTGCTATTTGAATACAAGCTGTATAATGTATTAGCTTGACTCTGCTTCAAATGATAAAACCTCTGTATTATGAGGCATTTTCTTTTGAGTTTATCTTTTCACCTAGCTGCTATTAAGATAGAAGCTGCTCAGCAGCACTAAGTTATCTGAAAGAGCAAACCAGAAATCTTGATTTGTAGTTTTGACAGGGTGTGGAGGACTTGTCTTACTGTTAATCAGATTGTGTCTCACCAAAACACTAAGCATGTGGATCCTGAGCGAGGGGCAAATGGCATTTTTTCATGTTCATTCATACATCAGTTGTAACCCAGTTTCTACGATTTGGTTTTATTATTGATTTCAATCGAAAGCAAAATTAGGCAGAAAATGAGTGGCTGGCCTGACCATTGTCCAATGGGCTAGGTTTAAACTACAGCGATCTGCTATTAGCCTATCCATCTGCTGTGACAACAATGAAAATTAAATCTTCACAGTGGGAATGTGATTTATTTTAAGTCATTTGTAACCGTTTCGGAGGCAGTGGGATGCCGGACTTAAATTACGTACTAATATGCAGTTTGAGAATTGGGCGACATTAGCGGACAGGCCTCTGGGGCACCACACACCTGCTAATGCACATCAGGTTGAGGAAGGAACATCCAAGGGAGGCAGCAATCGGAGGTCTGCTGGATTCCAGGACTCAGCTGGGTCCCAACCATATGTCAAGCCTCTGGACAAGGTTTTCCCAGGACTGATGCAGATGATAGGACACAGCCGTGACATTCAGGAGGGCGTGTCCGTGACATTCCAGTGACTGCAAGGCCGATTGGAGGAGTTCCAAAGCCTTCAAGCACAGGAGATGGTGCCGACATTGTGTGGCACACAAACCAAACTTGCTAGGGTAGCGACTAGAGTAGAAAGCCTGGAGCACGACATCCACGCTTTGATGTGGTGGTGTTCAAGGCATTGCTCATCCTGTGACGACCATGACTGAGGGCCTCAACATCACATTCCAATCGATGAGGGTCATGTCCCAGATGAAGGTTGTCATTGGCAAGGTACACTAGAGGGTGGCCCAGTCACTGACGACCATTACTGAGGCCGTCGACACCATGGTGCAGACTGGAGAGTCTCTTGGACTGGCAGTGCCTGATGAAGGGCACCGAGCAGAACAGGGTGGCACGGCGACGCTTGTGATACTGGTAAGTCAACCAGGGCCCCCCGGCTCCAAGCCCTCCAGAGGATGAACGCCAAGGGCCACAGGACACAGACAGCAGCACTCCAACTCTGATGTGCATCCTGGGGACACACCTAGATGTAGCACTAGACCATGGAAGATCAAGAAGAGTGAGGAGCACTAAGTGGCTACCAGTGAGGTCTTTATCCATTGGTCGGGGGAATGGAAATCTGTCACATTAAAATTTTCACCATTAAAACATGTCACACCTGAAACATGCAACACCTCTGACACTTTAATCTTCACAGCAGGCCTGTCATGCAGACTCTGAGGATGGGTGTGAGCACGCTGTGAAAGCCAGGAGTCAGACTTAATCATATCCTGAGGAGCACTAGAGCTTTCTTCACAGCGAGTGGTCATAATTTTCCTGCCTTGTATAGGGACCTGCTGACAGTGCCGACACAGGCCCATGATCCTGGAGTGAGGTTACATAGATCCTTGGAGGGGGAACTGGGTGGTCATGAAGGGGACAGTGTGAATGGGGGGGGTGTGGGGAAATGGGTTGGGGGTTTGTTGAGCTGACGGACACTGACGGACACAGCCTCACCTCAGGAAAATCTACAGATGATGAGGTCCTCCCAGGTCCTCCTCGCCACCTATCCTCCATCTTCCGGCTCCTCCTCAGGCTCAGCCTTGAGTCACTGCTGGTCCTCCTGCTCTTCCTCCACCTCATCCAGCATGTCGCCCCGCTGATTTTCCAGATTGTGGGGGGAACAGCAGACCACCACAAAGCACGAGACCCTCTGGGGGATGTAGAGCCCCGCCAGTGCGTCCAGTCAGTGGAACTGCATTTTTACCAGTCCAATGCACCGCTCAATGACTGTACGTGTGGCAATGTAGGCCTCATTATATTGGGTATCCACCTCAGTCTCAGGCATCATCAGCCATGACCTTATCGTATATCCCTTGTCCCCTACGACCAAACCCATTTCCTTGGCGTCATTCCCAAGATGTAGCTGTCATGTACCTTCCCAGGGTAGCGGGTACACATGAGCATGTTAATCAGGTGGAGGTCGCATACGGTCTGAACATTTAGGGAGTGGAACCGGTGTGTCATCGATTACCCCTGAGGCATCCTGGCGATAGTGGAAAATCCTGCAGCCCAAGCATCTTGGTGGGCCTGTTCCAGGTCAAAGGTGATATAGTCTGTCATCCAGGCAGATACATTGCATCTGTCACCTCCCAGATGCACCTATACGCTGAAGATTGTGAAATGCCACACAGATCCCTGCTCAAAGCCTGGAATGACCCGGTGGCATGGATATTTAGTTCTGCAGTGAACTTCATGGCCACCGGGGGCCGGTGATATGTGCACAATAACGTGCCACAGGTACCACACTGACTCCCTGTTGAGATGATATCTTTTGCGGCAAATGCTGTCCATCAGCTCATTGAATGACCAACAACTCTTGTCCACCCTGGGCCATCACTGGCCTCCCCTTCTGGCCGCCTCCACAACCTGATGGGCAGACGGATCTTCAGAGTGTGCAGTGGCCCCTCCCCCGCACATGGTGCCGCCTCCAGCCTGGTTTGGCCTTGCTGCCTTCTTCGACGTCTGCCGTCCTCGGATGCGACCAGCACAGCGAGCGCAGCCCCAGCAGGATCTACTCCAACAAATATTTTTGTATCTGGAAGGAATTGGAGTAGGAGGGAGACCGACAATTAGTTAGGGCTTCCATCCCAGGACCCTCATATCTCCTAAGCCTCCCCCCACCCCCTTACCATGACTGTCCCCCTTTCTCTCAGAGTGCCACCAGAGAGCCAGTTGTGCTGGCAAACCTTGCTGTGCACACATCCCCAGCCAGATCAGAAACCCCTAGACCACAGACCTCCGCCAGCAACATTAGGGAGCTTATGCTCAGCTGCTCTCTACTCATCCAGACACTTACCCTTTAGCCATGAGTGGGTCCTCAGAGGTGAAGCCCTGCCCTTTACTTTTTGATTGTTGGCAGCTGCCTCTTGGCTGCAGACGCTTCTAGAGTTCAGGCACATTGTTCAGGCATCAAATGTAGCATGATATCCTTTCCACTAATCATCCTCTCAGACAGGGCATCTGTTCCTTCGAGGAGGTGCTTGAGAGTTCAGAAGTGGGAAATGCTCTCACAATTAACAAGGCTAATCCCTCCTTTGAAATAGCCTTCAGCTCTGAAGCTAGAGGCTGCTCACAGTCAAAGGAGGTGAAAGTGACCTTCGTGAGAGAAGCTGCATCATGGCTTTGATCCTGAGAGAGTTTGATAGAACAGACAGGCTGTGGTTGCCCTAGTTGTGGATATACACAATCTTAAAAAATGGCCTGAAGGCCTCACAGACACAAAGCCACTCACCCTCTACCATCCCCCGACCCCCCCCAACTTGGGCCCCTCCAGTCCCCCGAACATTTACAAATCTGCTGAAGGCCCCCAACCTCCCCCACCTGAGCGCTGGGGCAGCAGCTCCGGTGCCCTTGAGCTGCATGCGTGTAAATGGAAAGGGCTGCTCACCTCCTCACTTCCCCCCCAATAGACATTGCACCAGCTTCACGTTTTTGAAATGGAGTACGAAACGTCGCCCACTTGGCTTCCCGCTGGAGAGTTGGGTAACTCCGGGAGGCCACTGCATTCGATTTCAAGCTCATTAGTGAGATTGAACTGAATGTAAATTAGCCTTAATGAGCTTCTCGACATTTTTAGGCGGGATCCAGATCTTGCCATCGGGAGCGGGTCGGGTGAATTACAAAATCTATTTAGGCTTCTCCTGCAATTCACCCTGCGTGCAAGATCGGCACCGGGTGCAACGCAGTGGGAAAATCGTGCCCAACATTTTTACACAGAAAACTGGATGGTAAGAAAGCATAGGGACCAACCTTAACACAGCAGAAACTTGGGGCACTCATCACTTGCTGTAACGTGCAGCTTCTCAATCATTACCTATCACTCCTTCAAGGTGCTCCTCGGCAGGGCAAGTAGGTTGCCACATAGCTGGGAGGTCAGATGTCAGCCTGTGGTCAGACCATTACAGACAGGCTGTGAAGAGCTGTGTGTGAAACACAGTTTAAACAAATGAGTGGAGAAACTGAAGACTGGGTTTGGCAGACAAAAAAAAAAGTTACTCCAGCTGATTCTAATTTGTATCAGAGCCAGTCGGTATCCCACGGTGGTATTGAGTGGTTGGGTGAGGGCGACTCTGGTGAATTTATGCCATCAGGACTATCATGAACAGGGCAAACTGCAGAAGTGCTCCTCTGTTGGTGAAGTAAATTTAGGACTGAGTTTAGGAGGAACTTCTTCACCCAAAGGGTTGTGAATCTATGGAATTCCTTGCCCAGTGAAGCAGTTGAGGCTCCTTCATTAAATGTTTTTGAGGTAAAGATAGATAGTTTTTTGAAGAATAAAGGGATTAAGGGTTATGGTGTTCGGGCCAGAAAGTGGAGCTGAGTCCACAAAAGATCAGCCATGATCTCATTGAATGGTGGAGCAGGCTCGAGGGGCCAGATGCCCACTCCTGCTCCTGGTTCTTATGTTCTTATATCTGTAACTGTGGAACTCAGATGGGCTAAAACTTTAACGAGAGATGGCAGAAGTATTTAACACGCAATCAGGAAGCTGCAGAATCCAGCCCTTGGTTTCTATTGAATAAAATTTGTTAATTGGTTCATAATTAATTTATGTTGATTTTGTTATAGTAAAAGTTATTAAAAGTGAAATCTTGGGCAGCACGGTGGCCTAGTGGTTAGCACAACCGCCTCACGGCGCTGAGGTCCCAGGTTCGATCCCGGCTCTGGGTCACTGTCCGTGTGGAGTTTGCACGTTCTCCCCGTGTTTGCGTGGGTTTCGCCCCCACAACCCAAAAAAAATGTGCAGAGTACATTGCCAGGCTAAATTGCCCCTTAATTGGAAAAAATAATTGGCTAATCTAAATTTAAAAAAAAAAGAAAAGTGAAATCTTGTCCTGGAGTTTCTTTGATTTGGTTGTTTGAGAACTTTGGTTCTTTGAGATTGTTGGTCTCCACGGGGAGCGTATCAACTTATGTAAAGTGGCCACTAGAGTATCATAGAGTCATAAATTCATAGAATTTCCATTTGCACCCTATTTAAGCCCACACCTCCACCCTAACCCCGTAGCCCAACCGAGTTGGCTTGTAATGCAGAACAAGGCGAGCAGCGTGGGTTCAATTCCCGCACCAGCCTCCCCGAACAGGAGCCAGAATGTGGCAACTGGAGTTTTCCACAGTAAAGTCATTGACATCTACTTGTAACAATAAGCGATTATTACTATTAACCTTTTTTGGACACTTAGCAAGGCCAATCCACCTAACCTGCACATCTTTGGACCGTGGGAAGAAACTGGAGCATCCGGAGGAAACCCACGCAAACACGGGGAGAACATGCAAACTTGGCAAAGACAGTGACCCAAGCCGGAATCGAACCTGGGACCCTGGAGCTGTGATGCATCAACGCAAACCACTGTGCTACTGTGCCGCCCACAGTGCATCCAGTTCTGGTAAGCACAGTTTAGGACAGGGCGTGAGGATCCCTGAGAAGGTTCAGAGGAGATTTACCAGAATAGTTCCAAGGACGGGAAAATTTAGCCACAAGATGAATGTAGGCTTGTTCGTCTTGGAGCATCGGAGATTGAGGACGGATTTCCTAGGCATTAGTGGGTTTGGATAAGGTAGACAAAAAAGCAAGAAAGAACTTTTCCCATTAACTTATAATGCAAGGACTACTGGACACAAATTAAAGTTTTGGGTAAGAGGTGCAGGGAGGATGTGAGGAAGAACTTTCCTACGCACAAGTGGTAATGGCCTTGAACATGCTGCTGAGCAGGGTGATGGAAGTAAAGATATTAATGATTTCAAAAGGAAATTTGACAGATACTTGAAATAATTTAAACTTGCGGGGCCACGGGCTAGTCCTGGCGAAAGGGACTAATTGGGTTGCTGTACAAAGAACCAGAGTGGATTCAATAGGCTGAATGGTCTCCTTCTGCACCATACTCCCACATCCCTGGTGTGCACAAGGCTAGAAGACAACTAAAATCCAAGACACCAGGTGACAGGAGTCGAGGTGGAGACTGAAAGTAGGGTTGACAAAGTAAGCATTGAGTCAGGCTCTTGGAGGAGAAAGATAGGCCGGAATTTTTCGGCCATTCCCTGGTGGCAGAATTCTCTGGACCCGCTGGCAGCCCACCCCCGCCCCTCAGGTTTCCCAGAGGTGCAGGGCTGCTTCAATGGGAATCCCCATTGACAACTGGGATTGGAGCAGAGAACCTGGCCATCAGGGAGCGGCATGCCACCTCCTGCCACCGAGAAGCACGCAGCTGGGAAGGCGGAGAAGCTGCCCATGGAAAAAGGACAGGGCCTTAGATACAGATGTTCCACACTGTGGGAACAAAACCGCTACATGACCCTCAGCTGAAAGTGGAACAGTGTGAAGGGGACATGATGCAGGTAGGTTGAGGGGAGTGAATTTAAGCAGGTCAGAATGTGTAGAGCAGACTAAAAATATATGATCATAAAGCTCAATAATATAGCAGAGGTAGGGAAGTGTCGGCAAATTTGTGGGCGAGGCCAAGTATAAGGAACTAATGAAGCTTAGTGAACACAGGAATAATTGGAAATTGAACTTCTTACACATAGGATAGGAGTACAGAGATTCAGATGAGCTGCAATTTAAAAAGCACAGCGCTCTGCCCATTATCAAGGAGATTATTAGAGTAATCACACCTGGAGGTGTTGGAGATGTAAATATAGCAAAGGCTTGCATGCATACAGCACAGTTCATAAACTCACGACATTCCTCAGCAGTTAACAGCCAATTAATTAGTTTCGGAAATTCATTATAATTTTGCAAACAGCAAGGTCACACAAACACTGAGAAAATTACCAAATGATCTGTTTTTTTTATAAATGTTGGTTGAGGGCACTACAAGAGCTCTCCTGCCCTTCTTCAAGAACTCTAGTAGAATGGAATCTTTCACAGCCAACTGAGAAAGCAGACCAGGCATTGCGTTAACCTATCAGCTAAAAGACGACACCATGAACAGCTCAGCACTGCCTCAGTACTGTACTGAATTGTCAACCTAAATTATGTGCTCAAACCTCTGGTGCAGGCCTTGAACTAGATCTTCTGACAGAAAGGTAAGCTAAGGATGACATCTAAAGTTAAATGTTTCAACCACAGAGAGGGTGAAGCTGGGAGCAAAGCTATGAAGGTAGAAATATATGGGCCTACTGGTGCCACGGATGTGGGGTTCAAAGGTCAGTAAAATCTAACTCTCACACTTATTTGGTGTGTCATACATCTGTCAGAGGTGAACAAAAAAGCCTGTATAAATTACTTTGAAGTGGAGTGCCTGCAAAAGTAGAAGTAAATTTGCACTCAGCAATCACCTTTGAATAGCAATTTATAAATGCATGTTTAATGGTGGTAAAGTGGTGATCAGCCAGCTATTAGAGAAACCACCAGGAACGATCAATGGAGAGGACGTTCAGGGAGTTTCTATAGAGGCAGTCAACCTGGAATGCTAGCTTATTGTTGGGACATCAAATTAAAATTACATATCTGCTATTCATCAGGGAGAAATGGTAGCCAGGACCTCAGCAGCAATGATGGAGATAGTCTGATGATGAATGTCAATTAATTGGCACAGTAAGAAGTCTTACAACACCAGGTTAAAGTCCAACAGGTTTGTTTCAAACACGAGCTTTCGGAGCACGGCTCCTTCTTCAGGTGAAGGAGCCGTGCTCCGAAAGCTCGTGTTTGAAACAAACCTGTTGGACTTTAACCTGGTGTTGTAAGACTTCTTACTGTGCTCACCCCAGTCCAACGCCGGCATCTCCACATCATAATTAATTGGCACAACAGCCATTAGTTCAGGATTCTCATGCAGCATTTACAGAGTACTTCAACATTGCAGCTCCCCTCACAATTTGAAGCTCAAGCTTTGCTCCAAACCAATTCTCCTGACAACATCATTAGCACCAATTACATACATAAGAGCATTCCGAAGGAATAACAATGGTAAACAGAAAGAAGCATACTGAAACAGAAGAAGAAAGATAGCGAAATAATCACTCTCATCATTGAAAATAATTTGTTCAATGGAAGGCTATGGAAATTTTGCCTGACTGGATTCTTTGCATAGGCATCTGAATTTCCCTTTTATGAAGAACTCTTAAGTCTCTCGCTAAGATGGCACCCGAGCATTGGGACTCTCTGCGAGCTCCCCCCAACAGGTCCACTTTTTACTTAACGTATACTCGTTCTAATCTTTTAAAAATTAATTCTAAAACTAACATTATTACTAACCTCTCTCTTTTATATCTTGTGTTGCCCTATTATGTATTTTATTTTATTCCCTTTTCTTCCCATGTACTTAATGATCTGTTGAGCTGCTCGCAGAAAAATACTTTTCACTGTATCTCGTAACATGTGATAATAAACAAATCCAATCCAATTTTCTGAATCACTTTTATTTATGCCATGTTATTGAAGTACCTAATTTCATGCCTCAGCCATTTGAAATTGTAAATAAAGAGGAGATGCAATTTTCCATAAAGATCGTGATGTTGACTTGGACCATGCATAACATCTGATTGAACATCAGATATAGATTTATAACCTACCTCCATTTAATGTCACCCATTTAATTTAAACTGCAATTTTGAACTTCTATTTGAAACGTGTAAATAATTATCCATAGCCTTGTAGCTACTTAAGTCCATACTTTTGCTTGGTTACATTTGTATTATTGAACATGTGTTATCCCAACGCATGCAGTTTTGACGTTATAGTTCTAGTGTTGGCTGACATAAGCCATAAAGCACAAGTCATAAATTCTAGTTGGAGTGTACACATGGGTTGTATGAAATATATTTGATTATGGCTCGGTAACAGGTTCATTCTCATTGGTTGAGAGCCATTGTAAAAACGTATATTATATTGCTTGTGTCGGTTACCAAGTGATGCTTTTTTTCCAGTGGTTTATTTACCTGTCTAGACTATTTTGATAGTTCTGGCATTAAACCTCCACTGGTAGCTCATAGAGTCTGCAACTAGCTCTTCTCCAAATGGATTCCTCATGTGAGCTACCCTGCCTCAGCACACGGCCAAATATATATCTCACCCAACCTTCGATCCAGATCTGAACCTCATTCAGCCCAGCTTCCTGAGTCACATTCTTCTAGCATCTGGACAGATTATTTCCTCAAGCTCCTGAACCATATCACTAGTCTTCCATAACTAAATAATTTTACTAACTGCATTTAGTGATTGTCCTTAGCCTCTTATCACAGCCGGCAACAATGATATCCCCTGACAAGGCATAAATATCAGTTTGAAGTTACCCACAAGCATTCCCCACCAGTTTCCTGTATTTCTGTCCTGTAGCATTCTGACTTTATAACAAGATCAAAATTCCCCAGAAGAGAAAAGTATTGAATTGCCGTAATCCTCTCACAAGCATTTCTCTACACTTAACGTTTTAAGTAGATTTTCTGAAACTGCCGTTGATTTTAATTCCCTCTGTCTGGCGTAACAGAGACAGTAGCAGCTCCAAACAAGCATTGGGTTCTTTACTGCCAGTTTGGGTAGGGACCACTGCAGCAACTGCGTTTGACTGGCAGATGCTACTTTCAGTTGTATTTTGGGATCCTAGAATGGACACAAAATTCTGATTGCAATTTTGTAGCCTACTTGTGCTTATGTCTCAATGGCCTGACTAATGGTCCTTAAAGGAAATGGTCAAGGCATCTGAGGAAATTTGCCAATGTTTTCTATTTTCTTTTTGTGTATGACTGGAGATTTGCTCCTGCTAGGCCCAAAGAAATCTTCAGCTTGCTGTCAGTCCACCCTGTTCATGTAGTTAAAGCCCAGGTCACAATACAGCCCAGGCCTTGCACCAGCAACAGGTGTACTGGTGGAGGATGCACTCTGGTCCACTGTTAACTGCTAGAGGTGAAAATTGATCTCAATGAAAATGAAAAAAAATGAAAATCGCTTTATTGTCACGAGTAGGCTTCAATGAAGTTACTGTGAAAAGCCCCTAGTCGCCACATTCCATGCCTGTCCGGGGAGGCTGGTACGGGAATCGAACCGTGCTGCTGTCCTGCTTGGTCTGCTTTAAAAGCCAGCGATTTAGCTCAGTGAGCTAAACCAGCCCCTTATCTGTCCCCCCATAAGCTTATTCTTAGTTTAAATAATGGATGGGATTCTCCGTCTCAGAGACTAAAGGCGGGATTCTCCGTTGGCCGACGCCAGAGTCGGGAAACGCAACTGGGCAGAGAATTGGTTCCGATGCCGAAATCGTGGTGGGCGCTGGTGTCATGCCAAATCGCAATTCTCCGTCACCTCGACAGCGGCGCCAATATGTTCCAGAATGCACATACAGTAAACGCCGTTGGCATATCATTAGCAAGCCCATAGCAGGCATTCACCGGAGCCTTCGCGCTTCTCCGCCTCCATCGGGGCGAATTCCCGACTCATTTATGCTTTTAAAAATCATGAAACCGATGCTGTGGCTGCTGAGGGGTGAGAGGCGGTATGGAAAGTGTCCATCATTTGTTGACGGTCGTGCCGCTGGCTGGGAGGGGGGGTGGGGGGGGGGGACTTCTGCCAGGGGAGTAAGCGGGGGGTGGATGGGCATGGAACATCATTGCCGTAGTCTGCAAGGCAGTCAAGCAGCTGCGCATGCCGCTGACTGCCCACTGTGAACATAGGACCACAGGTTGCATGGGTGTCCATCTGGCCCCAGCCAACCCATCAGCAGGGTAGCGCACTCCTGCGCAACAAGTGACATCTTGTTGGCTGGGATGAGTGTGTGCAGGAAGTGAGTGCGGCTGCAGTTTGTCACCCTCTGAGTGTCAATCGCGAACCGACGAATCCCGCACCAATTCTCATTGGAATCGATTGTGTTCCACATGGAGCTGGTGTTATCCCCTCCACAGTCCAGTCACTGAATTGGTCATTAAAAATCGTGAAACCGGTGCTGTGGCTGCTGTGGGGGAGAGAGGGGGTATGGAAAGTGTCCATCATTTGTTGATGGTCGTGCCGCTGGCTGGGAAGGGTCCGGTGCCAGTTTTGCTGTTGTGGAAGTCCACGAACACTGCCCCGATGTCAACACATATGGGCTGAATTCTCCGATTGCTGACGCCGAAATCGCATTTGGCGATTGGCCTGAGAATCCGTTTTGAATCGGGGGCGGCGTTTGTTATTGGATGCTCCGCCCCTCCCAAACAGCATCATCGGTGAGTGTGCCATACGCCATTGGAACGGCCTCAGGACATTACCTGCAGGCCCTCCCCAGATGCTCCGCCCCTGTTGGGCCGAGTCCCTGACAACGTGGAGCACATGTGCTCTGAGGTTTCGTCAACTTCGCGTGGCAGCTGAGGACCCTATCCAGTGCTGCCACAGCCGCGGAAGGTGGGGGGGGCAGGTAGCCGTTCTGCTGGCCTGGGGGGGGGGGTTTGGCGAGGGCTGGGGGGACCAGCTGGGGGGTTGTCCGGGGCTTTGTACTCCCTCTCTCTCCCTCAGCAGCCATGACGTCTGTTTCCCGATTTGTAAATCTGCCAAAACTTTCACCTTACGCACCATTCTCCACCCAATTGCGTTTCGTTAATCCAGCATTGACCGACAGAGAATCCCAATGTGAATTTCATTATTTAACTGTCATACAGGTTTCAAGTTATGATATATTTTTTATTCGTTCAAGGGGTGTTGGCTTTGCTGTCGATGCCAATATTTATTGCGCTTGAGAAGGTGCTGGTGAGCTGTAGCCCATGTGAAGCTGGTACAGAAGTCACTGAGTCAAGATTCCCTCTCCAACAGCACTGTGGTCGCACCTACACCACAGGGTTGCAGAGGCAGTTCACCACCACCTTCTCAAGGAGAATTAGTGATGAGCAATAAATGCTGGCCCAGCCAGGGAAGCTCACATCCCGTAAATAAACAAAAAAAAATAAAACTAATTGAAAAATGTATGACAATTAAATAATGAAATACACACAGAGCAAGTGTGACATATTAAAAATGTATGTAACATTTTGAAATCATTTTCTGTAATTAAGATAAGAAACAGTTGAAGGTAAAAATATTTAATGTACATATCTAGCACCGTACCACATACAGCAATTATCAACTGATTCACCAAAGGACTGTATCCAGAATGGGGGACAGTAATATCAGGCACAATTCAATCAAAACATTTCTCATTGTCATTTTGGATAAGTTTGACAGGGTGTTTCTCCTGGCTTTTTGGGTGAGATCCACACCGCTATTCAGCAACACTGAGTCATTTGGGGCCTTGGGGGGTGTCTCCCCATCAAGCCCACACTTAGAAATTGTTTCAACACTGGGGAACTGAACTCACCAAAGCGACTGACTCCTCAGAGACCTGGCTGTCATTTTCAAAGGGTGCCCCAATCTCCAAGTGAGTTTGAGGGTCCCCCACAGTCCCCACCAGGGGCAATGTCACCCACACATACGTGGGCATTAACCCCACCCCTAGTGAGGAGGGTGTCGCTGAAGGCTCCCATTTCTCAGGCCTACCTATCCCCCTTTCTGGACATGCACCTTCACCAGCCCCCCCCCTCCCAAATCTTTATGAGGCCCCTTCATATCCGCTCTTCACTCTCACCCTTCATACACTCCCACCCCTCCCCCCCTTCATCCCCTCCTTTCATGGGCATGAATGCCTTTCAGGCCCAGACATTGGCACCTGGGCATCCTAGCACTGCTACCTGAGCACCTTGGCACAGCTACCTGGGCACCCTGAACGTCCCCTTGATAGCCTGGCAGTGCTACTTGGGCGCCTTGACAGTGCCGTGATGTCAGTGCCAAGGTTCCAAGGTGCCAGAAGGGGAGTCAGGGTGTCACCCTGCCCTGTCCCTGACCACCCAGAGATCTCCAATGGCCTGGGAGACCGCCCCCCACTACCCCCTCCAGGTGCTGTTACGCCTGGTCCACATTTGTGTGGACTGGTATTAAATGGCACCTGGTCAATGCCTCACTGGGGAGGCTGTTACTTCTCGGGTGCTGGGTGAATCCGGCACAGACATATCATTTAAATATGTACACCTGGATCTCAGCCAGCGTGGGCGAGATCCAGATCGCGATGTCCCACCAGGTTCGGATGAATTTCGTTGGATGTCACTTGATTCAGTAAACCATCAGAGGCTCAGCTATGTATTTCTGTTAATCTTCAGGTTTATTGCTTTGATATGAAATCAAGAGCACCGTATGTAAAATTACTTTCCTGTAATAAGATGAATGATAAGTAAATCACATGTAAATGGGGAGACAAAAATTGCATGCTTGCTATATCTAGACTTTAGTGCACAAGTATTTAGGGTCCCTGCACCCAATAGTCACTGTATGTTAAAACACTCAGCCAGCAGTAGCTTCTCATACAACGCTGAAATATAGCAAGCGACATACAAAAACACCCTGAGTAAAATATGCAGATCAAGGATTCAAAAATCCCCAAGGTTTCATGTTAATATCATTTCATTTGCACAAATGTTTAACATTGCACAGAACTAGAAGACAAATTAACTGCTGTATTTCAATAAAGGATGGGGACTCTTGCTCCAAGTTGGACCTTTTTAATAATGTGCCCATATTGGTGAATAGTTAATCATGTAATATTAATAAAGTACTCTGGGGTATTACTGAGCAGTTAGCTATGTGGTAGTAGCAAGGAGTCAAGCGTATAGCAGCAGTTTTGTGGAATGAAAAACATATTTCTCTTTAAATGTTTTACCTGCTGTAAGTCTGTCTTTTTATGCAATATGAATTGTTATATAGATATTTTAAAAGCTGCAATGGGCATTCATTATTTAAAAAGGTTAACGACGAGTACAATCACCAAGGAGTTCGGAAATTGCTAAAAAAAATGTGAAATAAACATCATGCAGCTTCTTAAATGAAAAAGTGATTTTTTTTTTTCCTTTGATCACACTTTTAGTGTGAACTGGCTTAGAGTGAACTTGTAGATTTCAGCAGGAGCTGATCACGGCTTTTAAAATCTTTGCATTTTTATATCTTCAACTATTTGACAGAGATCTGGCCGAGAGGCTGATGCATTTTCCACAAAGTGCAGTAACTTATTTTCCCATCTGACAGTAATTTTTGCCAGAGCAGCATTTGTTAATTATGGAAACGGCTAATCTCAGAGTATCCTTGTTCCTCTGAAACAATAAAGAAATCGACAATAACCCTGCAACTAAACTTGGCAGCAATGTGTGTGAAGAAAAAAGCTGAGCATTGATTATAATCTAGTCTGCCTGGTGAAAAGGGGCGGCAGGGTACCTGTTTTAGATCCTGTCCAATTTTGGGTTCTGTTAGAATCAATGGATGGGTAGAGTATAAAGTCTCCCTATCCGATTTCCATTGGGAGGATGAGATTCAAAATGAAGCTCCAGTCTTGCTATTGAACAGTTTGGAATAAGACATCCAATCAATATAGCAGCTGAATCATCCTATTATTAATGCATTGAATATCTGACACATGGAAAATCAGTTATAATTCACATCCAGGAAGTAAAACTCAACTACTTACCTGAATGCACACAGGCAGGTTCTGCATACTGCATGAGTTTTCATTGAAGTATATTCATAGAACATAGAACAGTACAGCACAGAACAGGCCCTTCGGCCCTCAATGTTGTGCCGAGCCATGATCACCCTACTCAAACCCACGTATCCACCCTATACCCGTAACCCAACAACCCCCCCTTAACCTTACTTTTTATTAGGACACTACGGGCAATTTAGCATGACCAATCCACCTAACCCGCACATCTTTGGACTGTGGGAGGAAACCGGAGCACCCGGAGGAAACCCACGCACACAGGGGGAGGACGTGCAGACTCCACACAGACAGTGACCCAGCCGGGAATCGAACCTGGGACCCTGGAGCTGTGAAGCATTTATGCTAACCACCATGCTACCCTGCTGCTTAGCACCAAAGACAATTCTGTAAGTCAATGTTTCTCAAAATGGAGTTGGAGGATCCTGAGGCACCATATCAACTTCCCATGGGATCCGTGATAATAATAAATCAGGGCACAAATGAACAAGTGAGTGGAAGCAAGCTTCGTACAGATCAGCAGGTGGGAGTGAAGTATACGTTGAGTACATCATGGACTGGCTGTCCAATCTTACAGGGAAGTTCAGTATGAACACTTGCATTTACCAAGGCAGCTAGTGGATACCAGGCAAGTTCGGCATTGGACAAGAGAGAGATGCTTTTTGAAAAATACTTAAGTACCACATTGAAACTCAAAGAAAGGATGGCAAAATACAAGTTCATCCCAAGTATTATGAGGATGAAATAGCATAATTTACATGAGGCAAGGTGTTTGCTAATTCTTTTGAAAAGGAATCCTCCAGCGAAACTGTTCGGGAACCATTGCCAAAAGTGAGCTCCTTCTCTTTGTGAGGAAGTGTATCTTTATTCTGTAACCTAGGAAACCCAAGGGACAATCAGAAATGCTCATTACTCTCTCAAGAATGGGGAGGTTACGGAACGTAGGCAGAATTAAAAATCTATCAGGTACAGCAGCAAATAATAAAAATGCTTATTAAAAGCAGAGGTTCAACAATATTAAAGCCAGTGTTACAGTTTACATTATGCCTCCAGACCCACCGATTTCTTCCAAATCTAACATCTTCCTGTACACTCAGTGTTCTGACTCTTCTCTCGCATCTCTTCCACCGTTGGAAACTTACTTCAAAACCTATTTCAGACTTTCTGAAGACTGGGAGGTTTGTCTTTGTCTTACTAACACAGATTTGAAGCAGGCATTTTATAAATAGAATACAAATTAGGCAGGCTCAATGATTACCACTCTTGCCTCTGAATTCAGAACACGTCAGAGGGACGGTCTTTTGGGTGAGATGCCTAGTCTAGGCTTGATTACTGTCCAGGTGGTGAAGAGGGGTAAGACACTGAAATTATTGGATATTCCTCCCCATCCAACAGTGCTTGGGCTGATTTTCAGAGAGAGTGTAGTCTAATCATTAAAATGATATGACCACATGTAGGTCGTGAAGAGAAAAAGGAGAGAAAAAGAGACAGGTCATGCAAAGCAGAATGAGAAAGAATGTATCGGTGCCACATGGCCACTTCTGTAGTTTGCTACTCTCAAGAAAAATGTTTGTATAGGCTGAGATTTAATCCCTTATTAAAAATGTTTGCATTCATAACCCTACATCAAAGATTGCTGATTATTTAATAATATATTTGAGCTGTCAATCAAAAAGCGAACCTAAAGCCCCCTGTTGTGATAATAGTAGGTTGTGGAAAGCTTTAATAATGGTACAATGAAAGTAGTAAGGGTTATGGGAATAAACAGTTTTGAAATTACCAGAACCATTTTCTTCTACTCACACAGTCACAGGCAGACAGTTTTTCTTTTAATTTTAAAGGCATGAGATTTAAATAATTTGTCAGCTTGACTGTTTTACACCTTACATACCCTTCAAGAGCACTTATGCTTCCACCATAGAGTCATGGAACTGCAGGTGGAGGCATTCCAGGAGCAAAAATCAGATCTGATTGCCCTGTGCACTGAGATTAAATGTCCCCGCCAATTCATAATTTGCATTCATGTGCTTCACGCCCCATTCCCTTTCCTCTATTGGTACAAATGAGATTTGCTGCAAAAAAGGGCAGGTCATCCAGGCCTAGGAGCTATCTGCCATTTTAAAGAAACACGGGGCTGGATTCTCCGATTTTGAGGCTATGTCCCCACGCCGGCATGGGAATGGTGACGTTTATGACAGAAAAGATGGCGTAAAACGGCCACCAATCCTCCAGCACTCTGCAACATGGCGCTGGCTGCTCGTGGACATGGCCTGAAAAATAGTGCCCCCTCCCCGTTGGCTGGCTGACTCATCCCGGACCACCCCACCACAGTGCCTCCAGCCCCTGGCAAAGTCCCTGCTGCCCGCTGATTGTCCCTCCTCCGACTGTGGCGGCGCTGTACTGAGCCCACAGCTGCCACGCAGAGTTCCCGACTCAGCCGGTCAGGGGGCGAAGCATCAGGGGACGGGCCTCAGGCAATGTCCTGAGTCCGTCGCTACACTGCTTTAGAGGGGGTGGAGCATCGCAAAAGCGGCGCCTCCGCCGATTTGATCAGAAACTTTGATTCTCCGGCTGAACATGATTTTGGCGTCGGCGACCGGAGAATCCCGCCCACAGAGTCTCCATGACTCTGCAAAGATCCCACCCAATACCTCATGCTGATGAATTGTATAATGTTAGTAACTCTGCTCCTATGCAGAGGTATGATGAATTAACATAAAAGCTTCTGCATTCACAAAAGAAAACTCTCCTACTCACTCGCAGCAGCAAAATACTCTCTCTAGGCTTGTGGCAAGCTAATCTGAAACTGAAGGAATCTATATGAGAATATAGCGAAGCCACCATATTGATAAGGATTACAATTCGTTGGAAAGACTAGAACAAAAGGCTGCCAAAGGAATTGATCCCATATGCTCGCAGTCTCTGAGGAATTAAATGATCTCCTGATTGGAAAAACCCTAAGGACGATAAAACGATATTGAGATAAAGGCTCATATTTTCCTGCTTTGGAAAGAATTCTTAATATTTGCCTGTTCCTGTTTCAATAACATCTGTCAATCTGGTTAGCTTTGAGCTCCACAAGTTCTATGATCCTCTCCAGCAGAAAATGTGGGGCATGATTCAGTGATCGCGTCGTGCCCAGCGCAGATCCAGGCATGCCGGGTGAATCCTGGGAAAGCCCCAAATCGGACTCCTCGCCGGGCCAATCATGAGTCACCCAAGTCGCTCCACCTGGCGCGATCCAGATCTCGCCGAGCATGTTTAAATGAACCATTGGACGCATTTAATACTCAGGTGGCGAATTCACCCGGCGCCTGGGGGTCAATGGCCGTGCATGTGAGGGTGCACCAGGGCACACTTTAGTACCGGTCTACGCAAACGTGGACCAAGCGTAACGGCAATCGTGGGGTCTCACAGGGCATTAAAGACCACCGGTTGGCCGGGGACAGGAAAGGCTGGCACCCAGGCACCCCCCCCCAGCACCCAGGCATCCTGGTGCCCAGAGGGCACTGCCAGGGTGCCCAGCCGGTACTGCCAGGTTGCCGGGTTGGCAATGCCAGGGTGCCAGGAGCTCAAGGGGGGGCTTGCCAATTGGAGGGGGTTGGGGGGGGGATGGGGTTCCCAAGGGTTTCAACAAGGTTGGGGGTTGCAGTGGGGTCAATAATGCAGGCAGCGGCTGAAAGTGGGCGGGCGGGTGGTTGGGGGAGCGGAGCTGCATTCAAAATGACACCCCGATCTGCGAGCAGCCGTTCTTGCTGGTAAGATCAGCAGGAAATCTCTCTGAGTGTGACCTCAGTGGGGAAATAGATTCTAAGGGGAATCTTAAATCAGGTGGGAGAGGTAAAGTAGTGGAGAGGTTAAGAGAGGAAATTCCAAAGCTTAGGGCCAAAGTAGCTGAAAGCAAGGCCATAAATGGAGGGAGACAGGAAATTTGGGATGTAAAAGATGGCAGAATCAGAGGGGTGTTAAGTTTTGAGAGGGTTGTAGGGCCATAGGAGGTTACAGATGAAAGGGACAAGATTGAGTGGAACACAAGTTTGATGATTTACATCTTGGAACATTGCTGCTCTGGGAGCCAATGTAGGCGGATATGGGACTTTCCACTGGGGAGGGGGAATTACTCTCAATGGTTTGAAAAATGTTCTGCCTGGAGTGGGGAAGAGGAATTGAGTGGGTGAGCAACACACGGATGGAGCAGAGCAAGAGACCCATTAAGTGGTGATGGAGCCAGGGAGATATTTCCCGAACCATTAACTGCTCAGGTGTTGCATCCACCTCATCGCCATCACCATTCAGCAGTCTACGTTAGGCTGAATTGGTCACTGAGGAGGCTGTGCCACATTCTTTGGATACAGCTGTGGATCTGCACAAGATTCCATGACAAATGCCTTTTGGGGCACTGCAGCCGAGACTGCTGGGAATTGCCTGGAGCTGAGGGTGATGGTCACCTTCATAGCCATAACGAGTGCAGTGTGCAGCATCAGTTTCTCTTACAGTCTGTCAAAATACAGCCCCATTGTCTCTTTGTTAAAATACACATCTTATGCAAACACCTCGCAGAGGAAGAAAGCAACTTGTTACATAGACTGCATGGGATAAATGGAGGGAGGTGGAAAACACAAGTGGTATTTGTGATATATCCCCGTGTGTTACCACTCACCACAGCTGTGAACCACATCAGTCAATGCTATATAGAGCCTCCTCTTGAATTGGGGAGCTGGTGTGCATGTGGTCTCTGACTTCTCTGCTTTCTGCTCGCTGCCTCATTATGTGTTCAGCCATCTTCTGCAAGAATGGGCAGCACGGTAGCACAAGTGGATAGCACTGTGGCTTCACAGCGTCAGGGTCCCAGGTTCGATTCCCCGTTGGGTCACTGTCTGTGCGGAGTCTGCACGTTCTCCCCGTCTGTGCGTGGGTTTCCTTTGGGTGCTCTGGTTTCCTCCCACAGTCCAAAGGCGTGTAGGTTGGGTGGATTGGTCATGATAAATTGCCCTTAGTGACCAAAAAGGTTAGGTTATTGGGTAACGGGGATAGGGTGGAAGTGAGGGCTTAAGTGGGTCGGTGCAGACTCGATGGGCTGAATGGCCTTCTTCTGCACTGTATGTTCTATGTTCTTAAAAGAGAGTGTTATGACAACTGAGTAAGATTTTTGGAGAACTTTCCTGTTGTGGTCGAATGGTGCAGATCTAGTGTGTATAAGTTATGAGACATGGGGAGGTTGCAACAGTCATGGGAATAGAATGTTCTGAATGTGTGAGTAAAAGGAGATGATGGTGGAGGGAACTATTGTGAAGTTATTCTCAGAGTGGAAGGAAGTGAAAGAGCAATGTCCTCTGAATAGTAAGGTTGCAGGTGTGAGGCAGAGTGTTTCTGGTGAGAGGTATCCTTACCTTGATAACTCAGTTGAGGTCATTCAACATGCTTTCAGCATCATAGGCATGCCTTGGAGTTAGACATCTTGCAGTAGCCTCCTCAGGCACCTCTTCCCACTGACAATGAAGGTATTGTTTTGAGGGCTTTCGATCCCCACTTGTGAGGGACCAGTTGAAACCAAGACTACCAAAGCAGCATCAGAAAACAGTCGCACCCAATGTTCTCCTGCAGAAGCATTCCCTCCATTCTACAGCCAGAGTGCACCTCCCCTTAAGAAGTGCAGACTGCCTTTAAGTATCATTAGAATTGTCTGATTCATTAATTCCTAGTCAGGTTCACAACCAGTAAGCAAGAGCCTGTCTCAGTATAATGAGCCACCAGCACCAGTTTCACACATTGCCTGTGTACTCATGCCCTGTCCCTCGCCTGCTTGCTGTCAGACATGACCACATTTTTAGCCCATGGGTCTCATATTGGAAAAGTCTGTACAGATCATAGCAAAATATGGTAATTTTGCAGGGTAATACAGAGAAATAAGAAAGAATGAGCGAGGCCCAATTAGGGTGTCCTTGTGTACAAATAATTTGCTTTTTTATATTACGGACCTAGTTTCCACTATGGATGGGATAATGAAGCTACTTAGGAATTTTGGTTCTTTCTCTATAAGTTGAATTTGGGCAAGAGGGAATACTTTCTGGTTAACCTCCAGAGAGGAGGGGGCTATCTGGGGATGTTGCCTTTTTGCCTAGGTCCCGTTTTCATTATCTGGGATCTAGGTGGCCCACAATTGGGCCTCGCTCCATAAATTAAATTCTGTTAATCTTGTGAATGGAGTCAAATCTGACTTGCAGAAGTGAACAAAGAATAACAAACAGTACAGCACAGGAACAGGTCCTTCAGCCCTCCAAGCCTGTGTCGATCATGATGCCTGTCTAAACTAAAAACTTCTGCACTTTCAGGGTCCCTATCCCTCCATTCCCATCCTATGTCAGGATGCCTCTTAAACTTTACTATTGCACCTGCTTCCACCATCTCCCCTGGCAGCGAGTTCCAGGCACTCACCACCCTCTGTGTAAAATATTTGTCTTGCGCAACTCTTCTAATCTTTGCACTTGCAGCTTTGTCCCCTAGTAATTGACAAATTACTAATTAACACATTTTCCACCCTGAGAAAAGGCTTCTGACTATCCACTCTGTCCATGCCCCTCATAATTTTGTAAACGTCTATTAGGTCGTCCCTCAACCTCTTTCGTTCCAGTGAAAACAATCCGAGTTTATCTGGTCTCTCCTCATAGCTAAAAGTGGGATAACCTCCTCCTGTGCTTGGCAGGCAGGGTTCAGACTGTTATAATTAATGTCCTTCCCGAGGTTTTTATTTCTTTTCCAGTGTCTCCCCACTTTATTCCCCAAATCCTTCTTTGTCAGAGTTAACAAATTAATGTCCTCTTTTATTTGGGCGGGCCCCAAGGAATCCCTCGGGCGTTCCTCCAGAGAAATAGGCAGTCAGGTAGTTTAGCTTTACACAATTTGTTATTTTATTATTGGGCTGCTAATACTGAGAAAGCACTGGGATGGCCTAGTTTGGTTGCTTTAGAAGCTACCTTGCTGCCATTCTCTCCTGCAAGATTTCCTTCAAATCCGGTAGTGGTGCCCACTCTGGGAATCTGGATCAGTTCAGGCAGCATTTTAAATTCAGCTCCATGTCATTGTTGGCCCTTATATGGGTTAATCATCCCATTGTCCCAGCGAATTAGACTGAACATTTAGGTCATGGGAGGGGAAGGGTTTGTAGAGGTTTGGGGACCTGTTTGTGGAGGGATGGTTTGCCAGCTTTGAGGAACTGTTGGAAAAATTTCAACTCCCTGGGACCAATCTGTTTAGATATTTCCAGATTTGCGCATTTTTTGCGGAAGGCTTTTCCTTCTTTTCTCTTGACACCATCATCCTCCCTGTTGGAGAAGATTTTAACATTGGCCGGGTCTGGTGGGGGAGTATTTCGAGCCAGATCCTATCAGCGGAGAGGGCTCCGTTGATTGAGGTGAAGGTGAAAAGGGAGGGTGAATTGGGTTCTATTCTGGGTAAGGAGGGGTGGAGTGAGGCTCTTCGCAGGGTCAACTCCACATTCTCCTGTATTCGGCTTAGTTTGACCTAGTTCAAGGTGGTGCAGAGGGTTCCTCTGACCAAGGTGAGGATGAGTGTTTTTTTCTCGGGGATGAACGACAGTGTGGGCGGTGTTCTCGGGAGACAACTAACCATCTCCAACTCCTCCCCGTGCCTCTGCCTGGTTTGGTGACCACGTGGACTTCCTACCGCATAAATCACCTTCGAAACTCAAAGCCAATAATGAGGCACCCAAACCTCAGAATGTGAGCCAACATCGATCTTTCTCAGGTTTACTTACAGCTACTATTCTAAAACCCTTACACATTCTACTATGTCAAAATAAAAAATAGAAATGGGCGGATAAATGTGAGAGAGCATTCATACAAGCGAAAGAGGTGCTAATCAAGTCAAAAGCCCTTGATCATTTTGATCCAAGTTTACCCCTGCAACTGACATGGGATTGGGGGGATGGTTTCCCACATAATACCCACAGCTGAAGAGGAGCCGCTAGCCTTCGCATTAAGGACCTTGAATAAAGTTGAAAGCAATTTTACACAGATGCAGAAAGAAGTCCTAGGAATCATTTTTTGAATAAAATGGTTCTACCAATTCCTGTATGGGATTCCACCACTAGCAGCAATTAGATTGCAGAGGTGGGCATTGTTCTTGTCAGCACACACTTACACGATCAGGTAGCACGAGTCAAGCCTTCATGGGAACACGGATTAACTCTTCCGGCTCCCCTTATCAATATAAGTGTCATGGGAATGTCACTTTAAGAAATGTTTGTCTTCTCAAGTGGTTGCAGTGATGTTATTGTGTGGGTGGGGCTGGGCTTTGGCTCTGCTTTTTACTTCCGTTTTGAGCTGGAAGCTGTTTTGTAGCTGAGTTTTAGTTTCGTTTTCAGATCGAGAGCAGCATTCAAACTAAGGAGGTGTATTTTGGCCTCTCTCTCTGCATGCTAAAGAATGTCTCCAAATCAATTGATGGTTTCAAAGTAATACTTGTTTCTGTAAGCAATGCAAACCTACTGTCTTTGTTAAAAAGGGTCTTTGACTTATGGATGTTGTTCAGAAAGTTACTAAGGGTTACCTATCAAGTATTGTATCTTTGGGGGGAGTATCAGTGTTGGTAGTTGATAAGATGTTTACTGTGTGTTTATAAAATGTTAACTGGATACATAGAATAAGCATTGTTTTTGTTTAAAAATACTTTAGATCTCTGTTGCATCACACCTATAAAGTGGGCCCTTGTGCTCCCCATAACCAAAATCTATTCAAAGTTGTGGGTCAGGCGAACTCCATGATATGTTTTGGTATTCTCTAATCCAGTGTTCTTCAAACTTTTTTTCTGGGGACTCATTTTTACCAACTGACCAACCTTCGGGACCAAACCCAGCTGACCTTCGCGACCCACACCGGCCGACCTTCGCGACCCACGCTAGCCGACCTGAGTGACCCACCATTTTCTCTTACCTTGTTTGATGCCGATACAAATGGAGGAAATGGTTTTGGGTCCCTTTGGCCATCGTACACGTGATGGTGAAGCCTTCCGGTGTCGGAAAGTATGGAGTCTCCATCTGTCCAAAGTTCTGCATTCACAAAACCCCCCCAACTTGTAAAAAAAAAAGAAAAATAAAATGAATAAAATAAATGAAAAAAATAAAAATTAAATGAATAAAATAAATTAATAAAATAAATAAACCCCTCCTGGAACTTGTAAAAATAAAAAAAATGAGTCAAATAAATGAAAGAGATAAAAATTAAATGAATAAAATAAATGAATAAAATTAATAAACCTCCCCCAAACTTGTAAATCAAAAAGCTGCGACCGTTTAAAAACATAGCGGCACGGGACTGGCCGGAGTCACAGAGAGAGGGAGGGAGCAGGGCACCGGAATGGTCACCCCAGGGGGAGGGCACACACTGGGTGGCGGACAGGGCACACTGGGGATGGGGGGGGAGAGGACAGGATGGGAATGGGGGGAGAGGGCACAATGGGAGTGGGGGGAACAGGGCACACTGGGGGAGGGTGCACACTGGGGGTGGGGGCACATTGGGGGTGGGGGAGAGGGCAGGATAGGGGTGGGGGGAGAGGGCAGCATGGGGGGGGCGAGAGGGGGCACACTGGGGGTGGGGGGCACACTGGCGGTGGGGGGGCACACTGGGGGTGGGGGGGGAGGGCATACTGGGGCTGGGTCCTTAATTCCACCCGGGCCGGGCGGCTGATCCGGGCAGAGAGGGGGAGCAACCCCGCCGAGAGGCCGGTGTGTTTGGGGCGGGGGTGGGGGAGCAGCGGGGCCACCTGTCGCTCGGCAGTGCGGCCCCGGGATGAGGCGCCCCCGGGACCGGGACAAACCCAAATCAACGGCTCCCCGACCCTCCCGACACCTGCCCGTGACCCACCCGCGGGTCGCGCCCCCGAGTTTGAAGAACACTGGGCACAATTCTCCCATTGGGAGACTAAGTCCCGACACCGGAGTGGAAACCGGATTGTTTCACTCCGGCGTCAGAAGACGCTCCCAGCCTCCTATTCTCCCGCCGCCGGGGGGCTAGGAGCGGTGCCACGTCATTTACGCGCGCCGGGCCTTGGCATCACGTAAAAGTGGCGCCGCGTAAAATTACACGGACGGCACTGCGTAAATGACATCACCCGCGCATGCGCAGGTTGGCCGGCGCCAACCCGCGCATGCGCGGTTGCCGTCCTCCCCGCGGCCACCCCGCAAGAAGATGTCGGATGGATCTTGCAGGGCGGCGGAGGAAAGGAGGTCCTCCTTCAGAGAGGCCGGCCCGCCGATCGGTGGGCACCGATCATGGGCCAGACCCCTTTTGAGGCCCCCCCGGTGCAAGAACCCTCCCTCCCCCTCTCACAGGCCGCCCCCCCCAGCGTTCCCGCTCTGTTCCCGCTGGCACGACCAGGTGTGGTCGGCGCCGGCGGGAACCTGTCGTGTTGGGGCGGCCGCTCGGCCCATCCGGGCAAGAGAATCGCCGCTCGCTCGTTAGAAACGGCGAGCAGCGATTCTCCCAGCGGCCAGCTGTGAATCTTGCCGCGCCGGTTTGGGGGGGGGGTGGGAGAAGCGCATGTGGGTTCCGGGGCAGTGTGGCAGGACACGCTCGGCGCCCCGGTGATTCTCCCACCCGGTGTGGGTGGGGAGAATTCCGCCCACTGCTCTAATCCCTGGCCCATAATATAAGCAAGCGATAAGCTGTTTGTGTGGAAACATTTTGTACTTCAAGCAAGTAGGTAACACTCCCATGACCACAGTGAAAAAGGCATGGCAAATGTGATTCAGTACTGTCAGAGATTACGGACATGGTGCTTTGAGGCAAAAGTTCAGGAGCAAACATTGAGTTAAAGCCGTATTCCACCTGAATACCTGAGATCTCCATCAGGCAGGTGAAGAGACATCATTCCACTGTTGTTAAGAAAACATGTATTCAACCAATTACACGAAGGACATGTTGGTGTTGTAAGGCTGAAGGAAACAGCTCGGAGCTATTTTTGGTGGTCAGGGGTAGATGCCGAATTCAAGGAGAAAGCGGGAATGTGTTTGTCTTGTGCAAAAGTGCAGAACCTGCCACCTTTAGCCCCGTTGTACTTGTGGGAATGAAGGGAAGAGGCCTGGCAATGGATACATGTTGATTATGCCGGACCGTTTGAAGGGCGCAAGTTTCTCATTCTAGTCAATGCTCACTCAAAATGGCCTCAAGTCAATGACATCGGAGAAAACAGTTGAGAATTTGGGTAAAATCTTCAGCAAATTCAGTTACCCTGAACAACAGGTGAGCGATAATACACGGCAGTTCACCTCTCAAGATTTCATAAAATACTTGAAGAAGAACAAAATTCAACATATCCGGTCAACTCCTCATCATCCTACTACAAATGAGCTGGCAGAATATTTTGTACAGATGGTTTGTTAAAGAGAACCAGCGAACAAGGTTCATTTCTAAATGCTTGAGTCAATTCTTGCTCACATATACTGCACACTCAACAACCAAAGTTTCTCCGGCATTGCGAATGGGTAAACTTCAACTATGCACAGCATTCAATTTGCTAAAACCACCCAAGACAAAGTCGAGAAAAAGCAGCAGGATCAGGTCATACAGTGGGAGAACGAGGCAAAACATCATGTTTTTCACCAGGGTCATGGGTTTTGGCAAGAAATTATACCACAAGTGAAAAGTGGTCTCCTGCCACCATCTTAACACAGACAGGACTGGTCTACACCGTCCAAACCTGGGACGATATAATATGGAGAAGGCACGCAGACGGCAACAACCAATCTGTCAGAGTCCAAATTCAGCTGTGCCAAGAGATCATTTGGAGTTTCACGAGAATCTGACATTAACCAAAACAATTGGGGAAAATAGCACCTCAATTACGAATCAACCACAGATCTCTACGTCAAATCTGGCTAAGATAGCCACTTATGATGCTCGCATCGAGCCAAAGACAATAGAGGTTGCGGCAACCACTAAAAAGCAAACGGCTGAGGTTCACCGATAACCACACAGAGAACGATGACCCCCAGAACGTCTGACTTATTGACTGTTATTGATTGTTCATGTTGCTAATTGATTGTTAATATTATACTATTTGCTGTGTCAGTTGCCTTTGATTTAAAGGGGGAAGGAAATATTGTGTGTTCATAAAGCGTGATTTAACTAAATGGGACAAAGTCACATCGCGAGCGCATTTAGCCACCTGTTTCCCAGCACTCCCAGTGCAAAGAAACATAATGCTATCAAACGTCACTCGGTTTAGATAGGGGGCGAGGGGGCCTCAGCGGGGAAGGTGTGGCCGAGGCCATACAGCCCCGTTTCTGCACTGAGGAGCTCTGCTCACCGGAACTCCTCAGTGTAGCGAGAGATCGGGACGTCATTTTTGAACGGTGTCCTGATCTCTGGAACCCATGACGCAGCCCCCAAGCCCCAACTCACTATGAGGGTCGTCCCTGGGTCCCCCCACACCCCTCCCCAACACCCATGCAGAGTACCCCTGCCCCAATTGCCATTGTGCAAGCAATGGCAACTTGGCACCTTGGCAGTGCCAGGTTGGCACCCAGGTGGTACTGCCAGGGTGCCAGCCTAGCAGTGCCAGGGTCGACGGGTGGCACCAGTAGTGCCAGGGTACCACCCTGCCTAAAGGGCATGCACCTGGGAGCCTCCAATCCCCTGGGAGACCCCACTAGTACGGTGCTGCCTGGTTCCCGTTTGTGGACACCAGTACTGAAAGGCCATCACCCGAGGTCTCTGAGGTGAAGGGAATAGATCCCAACACTTCGGGAAACTCAGATTAGAGAAATATGCAGATTTGTCAAAAACTGATCCCACAACGTCTTGCGAGATTGCGTCATATCTCGTGTTGCGAGCCGAGTAGATCCTGGGAGCGGAATCCTCTCCCGGATTCTCTTGGCCACCTTTTGCTTTTCAGGTGGCCGTTTGATCGCGCCCATACGCCCAGAGAGTTTTTTTGTGGTTCCTCACAAGCAGCCTTGTAGCTGAACAGGAACACTTTAAGAGAATGAATGCGTGATGTCATCGGCCGTTTTCACGGGAAGATGGGCAGCCTAACATTGCGGCCTGTCAGCCTGGAGTGTTCACATCTTCTAAATAAAGCTCTATGTTTTGGTTGAGCATCCAAGGCCTGCAGACTCAGCCTTGAATCCACCACAACAGTGACATAATTACCAGGAAATCTAATCGGACTAAGGATATGCATATTATGTGTAAAGTCAAGGATTTTGCTACTTTTTGAATCACTCGTGGGATGTAGACATCACTGTTAAGCCGAGAATCCCTTTCTTAATTGCCCTTGAGAAGGTGTCAATGAGATCCTTCTTGGATACAGCTGAGTGGTTTACTTCACTTCAGAGAACAGTTAACAGTCAGTCCCATTGTCGGTGTGCTGTAGTCACATACAGGCCAGACCAGGTAAGGATGGCAGATTTCACACCCCGAAGGTGGCTGAATGGTCATCATTATTGCTGCAAGCTTTTTATTCCTGCTGCTATTGAATCAATTAATAGCACTTCAACGTCTCCTGCCACCGGTGGGGATTGAATTTGTGTCACCAAATCTTTCATCCCGGAGTCTGACTAGGTATTCCAGTGACGTAACCACCATCCGACTAATCTCAGTGGGGATTATGTGGACAATTCTGTCAGCAAAAGCTCTGAACATGACATCTCAACTATTTTATAAATTCGGACTGTTGCTTTTAACAACAGGTAATTTGAAAAGCAGAAAAGCAGGATTGTTTTATATGTTTTCATTGCTTATGGAGAGGCATTCATGACATCAGCTCATGTTTGTTAGAATTTGCCTTTGAAATGAGGAAGTGGTTGCAAGAAGAGTATACTGCCAACCTGGGTCCAATTTTTTTTAAAAACGTTCCGTTCTCTCCTGGAGCTAATGAAACTTTCACCCTCCAGCTGAATTATTCTAGTTTGTCCTGCTCAATCAGTTAATTTTTGAACACGGCTGGGAATGCAGGGTAAGGAATAATGCCCGTTTTTAGAATGAAGACCCATAATGAGACTTGCGCACATGCAAGGGACTAATATGCAGTAACGATTTAAGGAAAGTATTCTAACATACTTCACTATAAAAAAGTTAATGCTGGATTTTTTTTTTTTGCTACCCAGAAAAGATTTGCTGGCTAATTTGTAGGTTCGGTACAGCCCACTCTAAATATGTGGGCCAATAAAGTAAAGGAATGCTGAATTGATTAATTCCAAAGCATACAGCTTTAAGTTCAGCATTATCCTGGAGGGGCTGAAAAGCCCATAAATCCATTGCACCTGATGGTACCTTCTAAAGAGAGTACTTCCTGGCAGAAGCTCTATGGCAGGAAACTGGTGCGAAACACACTAGTCAACTTACTAAATAAACATAGCGCTGTGTTGCGTGGTACCCATTTCTCAGTTCATTGTTTAAAAATTGAACAGCAGACCTTGGTTGAGCAGGAATTACTGGCCGCCACACCTGTCAGCTCATGAAGTATGTGACATGAAGGTAGGATGTGCATTTGAGTGCACTTTTATTTGCGGTTATGGAGGTAATGCTTATTTAATCTAATTACGTAATTGCTCTGCCCGCACATCTTCAAGGAACTCCTGTGCAAGAACTTAGGGGCCATGTGTTCTTCCACTTAAAGCAATTTTTAAACATCAGTTACAGAGGCTCTCTGTACACCAGGGATTTCGAACCTACATAACCCTGAACAAACAGGAACTTCACACAGCTTGCATAATAAATGCTACAATGGTTCAGCACTTTAAACTATTTAAAGTGACTTCTTTGAATCACCTGCATAATTGTGAGAATGACAAAAATAACAGCGCATATTTGTGCTGTGCTACAAAAAACATCTTTGCGTACGTTGTGAAACAGAAAAGCGGGGAACATAATAGGAGGAGGGAAGAACCTAAAGATTTAATTGAAAACCAGTTTTGGAATATTTTTGAAAACTGGCCAGAAACGATGAAGATAGGAGGTGAAGTGACTTCCCAAAAGGATTCCCAAGGGTGGGGGTAATAACTGAAAGAATAACTGGTGGGGAATAGGAAGTGGGGAATAAATAGTGAACAAGTATGAGAGGTGTGGAGGAAGTACAAGTGCTGAGCCATCTTTTGGAGCCGCTGCAGTCAATGACCAGTTCCAACAACAGAGAATCGAACCATCTCCCCTTGATATTCAATAGCATTCCCTTCACTGAATCCCCCACAATCAACATTGTGGGGTTGGCCATTGACCAGAAACTGAACAGGACCAGCCATAAAAATACTGTGACTACAAGAGCTGTTGGGAATTCTACGGCGAGTAACTCACCTCCTGAGTCCCCAAAGGCTGTTTGCTATCTGCAAAGCACAAGTCAGGAGTCTGATGGAATACTCTACATTTGCCAGGTAGAGCGCAGCTCCAACAACACTCAAGAAGCTCAACACCATCCAGGGCAAAGGAGCCCGATTGATTGGCACCCCTTCCACAAATATTAATTCCCCCCACCACTGATGCACAGGGGCGACAAGATGCACTGTAGAAACACAGCTCCATCGACAGCACATTCCAAAGCCACAACCTCAAGTCTCTCACCACCTTGACTTGGAAATATATCACCGTAGCTTCGTGGTTGCTGATTCAAAATCTTGTAACTGCCTCCCTAACAGCACTGTGGGTGTCCTACACCACATGGACTGCAGAGATTCAAGAAGTCAGCTCACCACCACCATCTTCTCAGGGGCAATTAGCAATATGCAGTAAATGCTGGCCCAACCAGCAACGTCAACAGCCCATGAATAAACATATTTAAAATGTCCATGTGGTGTAGGTACTAAGTTTAGGAAGAGAATTCCAGGATTTGACCCAGTGACATTGAAGAAACAATGATATCATTCAACAGCAGGATGGTGTGAGGCTTGGAGGGGAACTTGCAGATGGTGGTGCTCCCATGTGTTCGCTGCCCTTGTCCTTCTTGGTCATAGAGGTTGCAAATTTGGAAGATACTGTTGAAGGAGCCTTGGTAAGTTGCTGTAGTACACCTGGTAATTGGTATGCACTCCTGCCACTGTGTGTCAATGGTGGATAAAGCCAGTGAAGATTGGAATTTTGGGGCTTTGATCACTGAAAAACCTGGGTCAACTTTTACATGGGGCATACGGAAAGTATAGCTTTTTGGTCCAAAAGGCATGCTGTTGAATTTTATACGAAATTAACTTTTACAAAAGGATATTTGGAACCAAGGGCTCAAAATTATTCCAGTTACAAGGGACAGGATATGACCAGGCCAGCTTGCTGCACTAGTCAACTCCTCAAAAGTTAAAATCAATTCCACCAATTTTACAGAAATGCTTAATAGGAAAATTACAAAAAGAATCAATGATTTTTTATAAGAATGCATTTCAAGGACACAGGTTATGGAGCGTAAGATATGTTTGTGAAAGATAGAAAGAAGAGTGGGTATGGAATGTCCTGCGGTGAAAGTAAGCATTCTTGGAATCTGTAGCGAAGAAGCTCAGATCAAGGTCAAGCAGTTCTGCAAGACTTTGTCTGAATGAAGCCCAATATTGTCAGGTAGGATAATGGAGGATGGAAATTGATTCAGGCATATGTTTTGCAATGGATGTGCTCAAAAGTGATTAAAGGCCAGTTTGGTCTGTGCTAATATAACTCTGAGAACCTACATGTATATATATGTATATATCCTTCACAATTACACCCTTTTATGCGCCTTCATTCTGAATTAACTGCTTTCGGCACAAATTTGGCATCAGTTCCATTCACATAATAGACTTCATTGTGTAATTAGCCTATTGCAATTTTGCTTTCCGACACAGGGGCATTATTATCGAAACAAGGTGCCATTCGAATTCACTATTCGCTGGCAAGGGGCCAGCGGGTAACTAGGGGGATGGCCTCGGGCGTGCCACCCAAACCATCCAAGGCGCTAAGTTCCATATGGGCAGTCAGCGGCATGCTCAGCCGGAAGTGATCAGATTATGAGTGGTAATTAATATGAAGTATTTTAAGGTTGTTGGTCTTACTTTATTCCATGCTTCGATCCATGCTTGACTTGGGCCCAAATGAGTTTGAACAAAATGTATTGCAATGGAATAAAGTAAGACCAACAACCTTAAAATAATTCATATTCATTACTATTCATAATCTGATCACTTTAATAATTTGAATAAATGAAAACAAAACTTGAACACGGGAGTGTTTTAAACATTTACTTACTTCATTATTATCAATACCCTTGCAATCAAATCAAACCATTAACAGCTCCAGGATTATACTTTCATTCTGAAATTTTGTGGCTTTGATCCCTGAAAAACCTGGGTCAACCTTTACATGAGGTATATGGAAAAGTTTAGCTTTTTAGACCAAACGTCATCTCATTGACTTTGATACAAGCACGATGTATGGAGCCAAGGCCTAAAAATGGTTCCAATTACATGGGGGCAGGATATGGTCAGGTCAGCTTTGCTGCACCACTCAACTCCTCAGAAATTAAAATCGACTCCACCAATTTTACAGAAATGCTGAATGGGAAAGTGACAAAAAGAATCAATGATTTTTATCAGCATGCAATCCAATAAAAATACAGTGCACAAAACCTAAAGTGAACTAGTCACTGGTGTGACTGCAGTAAGCTGTCGGTTATATGTGAGCCTAACTTCCTGTAAATTAGTTAAGATTCCTTGGGATAAGAAAACTTAACCTATCTTCAATTTAGAACTAAAGAAAAAGAACAGAGGGCATGATTCTCCGTCAGCCGACACCGAAATCGGGAAAGGCAATTGGTTGGAGAATTGGATACGGCGCCAAAATCGTGGCAGGCGCCGATTTGATGCTAACTCGGAATTCTCCAGCACCTCGACAGTGGCATCAATGTGCTCTGCAATGCAGGTACAGTAAACACCGTTTGCATATCATTCGTGGGTCCGACCCAGTATTCTCCAGGGCCTCCACGATACTGCCCCTCTGATGGGCTGAGATCCCGATGGCGTGGTTCGCTTGTGCTTTTAAAAATCATCAAACCGGTGTGGCGGCTGCTGAGGGAGAGAGAGGGGGTTATGGAAAGTGTCCAACATCGCCATAGTTTGCTGACAGTTGTGCTGCTGGCCTGGGCTGCCAAGGCTGGGGGGTGTGGGGAGGTGTGTGTCCATGAGGTGGGCTGTGGGGCAGGGGTGGATGGGCAAGGAACACTATTGCCGCAGCCAGAAAGGCATGCATGCAGCTGCGCAAGCTGCCGACAGCTGACTGTAAACTTAGGGCCATGGGTTGTATGGGTACCCTCCACCACCCGCCCCCGGTGAAAGTCCACAAACCCTGCATTGGTATCAATATTTAGTCTCAGTAATGTAGAATCCCACCCAGAAGCTTTATGACTCGCATCACAAGAAAATTAACAAGAAAAATATACTCAGAAAGAAAAGGTTGAGAAGAGTCATCCATGGAACCACAGAAATGCTATGGCATCGACAGAGGCCATTCACAGAATCACAGAATTGTTACGGTGCAGAAGGAGGCGACAGCCAAATAATGAAAAATTGAAGAAATAGCTGCCCCATTGAAGGATAGTACAAAAATAGTTCTGGCTATAGTGTGATGGCAAGAGGTACAGAACTGGGAAATCCAAATGTTAGTGATTCTGAGTTCTTGGTTAACTCTACAGCCAACAATAAGTGTATATTTTTAATCAGTAAAAGCCATCAGCCAAGAAATTGGAGTATGGTTGTTGTTGAATTTGAAATGGAAGCAATCAGTACGAGGAACAGCAGAGCATTTAATTGATGTTGCTGTATGACCTAAGGAATGTATTCAAAGCACATTTTAATTTGCAATTAATCTTCTTTTCAGTCTGATGTGGGTGCTATCGCATATCTCCAGGAATGAGTGTCTCTCACTGGTACAAATTTAAAATTTCTTTTTGTACATCCACTTTATGAAAGATGCCGCGACCAACTCAAGAACTGTTTTCTTAGTGCACTTAGTAATTACAGTTCGTAAATGCAGCTACAGAAATGAATACATGTGGATCAAAAAGACATGTGGTGTATAAAATGGCGATGCGCTCTTCCACACAGAAGAGTCAGTTATAAGGCTTGGCGGATAGTGTCATTTTATTGCAATAAAGTTCAGTCAAGTGATTTACTATTCAGATCATTTCCATTCTGCGCAAATGTGTCATAGAAATTGCATACTCCATTTGAATTGTTGCCTAATGGAATGCACTTATCACAGATTTCAAAGAATTTTCCACAAAGCTCGATTTATTACAGAACAATTTGATTTAAGGAAAGACTTTGATCTTGCAAAAGAAGTGTCACTGTTTTTAAAATAAGAAACCCATATGGGTAGCACCTGTGTCTTCACATGCTTTTGCTACATCCATTTTAGTCCATCCAATGGCTTCATTACAAGGTAATTACTCAAAATATTTAGGGCAGTAGTTCACAATGTAACATATTAATTTTTTCATGCTTTGGCATGTCCTCAGACAGATTTACTGGATGTACAATAATAGTGTTGTAATGCTCCACACCATTTTAGCCCATTAGGGAATGTCATACATATTAGCCAATTAATAATACTAGTCAGCTGCCTGCCCACTATTGTCGGATTAGCAGATGGAAACGCATCTGTGTACCACAAGTCTGTTCTGTAAAGTATTTTTTTTAAGAACAAATAAAATCTAATATAAGGTCCCCACAGAGTTTCTCTTGTGCGTTCACTAGAAGGATTTAAATCTTAAAAAGAGGTCCCAGCAATGTCCAAAAAAGGAAATATAATGGTGCACAATTAAAAAGCAGGATACAGTCAAAATTCAGTTCCAATCATGGAGCTTTCTTGGATTAGGGGTACAATACTATGGTATATTTACAATGCCTTCTATTTTCCCCCCTGATAGGAGTGGTATTTGATCTGCGTGGCATAGGAGTACAATGCCTCAGACTAAATGCTTCACATAGTGTGAAAAGAAATATAAAACCACCAAAATTAATCAGTTCTTTCTTAAGAATCTCTTCCAACAATTTGACTGCACTTTTTACAACATCTCTGTTGTAACTATTACCATGTGCAGATTGGTTTCCTAATAGAACAAAGAAATTATATTTTGCACCCTATCATAAGTGGTTTAGAAACAATGGAAATACTTCCATTTCTGTTCATTTTTATGATAGATACTACAAAATAAACTGGATTGAAATGATGGTTTAAACATGTCATATCTCATCATCATCCCTTTCAGAAACATTATTGATGTCGGATGGATAAATGGCAGTTAATCTTGGCTTTAATATCTCATCTACATTTGTCAGCAATTAATGTGTCACTTGTTTATTATGTTAAATCATTAATTTATGTATTTTCATTGCATTCTTTGAATAAAATAACTCTAATGCCCAACACTTCTGTTGGCTTTGTGTCAGTGCAGTTTATTGAAATGATTAAACCATCACTTGTCCAAATGTCAGATTCAAAACGGCTGCAGGGGTTTGTTCATATTAGGCAGTTATTCTAGAGCCTACACAATTGCTATTCCATATTCTGCAAGTCTGTTATTTGTGCAAGCTGTAAAGATTTACACTGTGCCCTGAAATTATGAGTGCAAACGTGCAATACATCACAAACATGCTTGAGCCGTCTTTCTATTGCTGCAGTTGTTTTTTATTGGGGAAAAGCTTGTGTGCTGGCATGTTTGCAGTCGTTATACAAAAGGAAACACATCTACAAATTTGGATAATTTATACAAATAGAACAATTTCAAAAAATAAAACTTTTAATTCAGTAAACACGTTCTTGTGCTCTTTAGCACCGTCTGGAGTTACTCCACTGAATGCAATCCCTGAGCAGCAACACAAATGTATTAATTATCAGCTTTTCTCAGAACCTGAAAGCATTGGCCAGGAAGAGAGAGCGTCTCCCCTGCATGGCTTAAGTTTCATCCTTAAATCTTGAACAGACCCATGAATGAATCATTGCTACAACACAATGCCAACAAAGCCGGAGCAATTAGTCACTTCTGCCTCGCAATCACACAAAAGAAGAAAACATCCCTGCTGTTTGATTTAATCGTGAGAAATACAGATGCAAAGTGATGTATTTGTGTGTGACTCAGAAGTCCTAAAAATACACCTGTTCCATGGTCAGTAAAATCAATTAAGAAATAACAGATGTAAACAAACCAAAAGTAACATAGCAAAAGAACAAATGCAGTTCATGCTGATTGTTCCTTTATCCCCCAAAAATACCAACAAATATGCCTTTACCAAAATGTATCGAACTCAAAAGCAAAGGATTCTGATATTGCTAAAGGAGAAAGGGCTTCAACTGAATGTTTCCTTTCTCATATTCCCTTCTAATTACAGTAACTCATACTCAATGAAAAGGCCCAACATTATTTTGCCAAAACCAACATCGAAGCAGTTTATGCACAATGGTTTACAGTACTCCAGAATCATACATAACATGTTGAACATGAAAGACACCTTTGCAGATGCGGGCACACTTTACAAATACTCGACCTCAAGGTCCAATAGCGTTTGTACCAATAACTCAACAGAATCTTCTTAAGTCGTCCATCAGCACTGACAGATACGTGCCCCAATTCACAAAGCCTTCGACAATTTGTTAAAACAAAGCGTTCTGTGACTTGTCTGCACCTTGCTTACAAGTGGAAAGTTGCCGCAAAAATAGTCAGCCACTTGGAGATGCAGAGTAGACAGGCACGGTTGAGCTAAAACGATGTGAACCAGACAATGGGTATTAGGTGTGGGGAAGGGTTGAGACTGATGTGTTCCAAAATTTAAAAAAAGTAGATTTGTTATCAATGTTTATCTTCATCCAAAAAGTATCTATTATTCCCTAATCTGCTTCATTAAGTGCTCTAATTACCTTTTGGCTAGGCAGAACCAAGGAAGACCAAGTTTTTGTAAAATCAGGGGTCAGAAGTCCAGGGAAAGACCTCTCAAATCAACCACCCACCTCCATCCCCTTCAATACAAGTCTTCATCATTTCTAGGAGACATTCTAACAGCGTTGTGAGGAGGAAAAATTGACAAGTGTCCCTGAAGAGACAAAGGAAAGGCAGTGAGGGGGCAGACCCAGGGATGGGGGTCTCCAATGCAACTGCTTCCATTCTCTTGGTTCAGCAGGGCCCAGGTGTGTCATTGGAGATGAGAATACCAAGTGATTTGGGGTATGACAGCGTTCAGTAGAGTGAATGAGGTCCTCTCCAGTGGGCAAGTTGCCTGGACCCTGAAATAAAGAATATTTTATTCAAATCTTCAAAAGAATTATGGAGACTCCCTCTCTGAAGGTCAGACGAATGCCAGAGTTTCTGGCTGCATTGGGCAGGCAAGTGCAGGTTTTGCAGCCAGGCATGTACCATTATTACCACGTGCTTCCTACTGACTCTGCAAACTCCAGTTGGGCCAGTGCTGGAGGCCATTGCCAGGATTGTGACCAGCCGATTTTCAGCCCTCCCATCTCTGCTGATTCCTTCTCATTTAATGTTTGGAAAGTCCATCTGTTTAAGTTTTAACCATCTCTTTTCTTTTGCGCCTTCAAGCCTTGTTTCTCCATGATGTTCCACAGTTTGCGAAGGTTGGACTGGGTGATGGCATCATCAGGCTTGAGTTGAAGAGCGCGGAGGTAATTGGCCTCAGCCTCATGTAATTTTCCGTTCAGGTGTAGAATTGCTCCCAGGTTCATCAATGCTACAGGGTACTGTCAGAAAAGAAAAGATAGAGTGAGAGGGAAAACAGGATCGCTTGTAAACACCGACTAAGGGTAGAAAGCAAAAAGAGCAAACCGCTGCTCATATTAATCAATGCTTCAGACTGGTGACCATGTGAAAGTTCAAAAAGTATTGTGTAAAATTCAAAATCAATTGATTTTTAAATGTGGCAACCGGTTATATTTTACAAACAGCACACATTTGGGACCCATATTCATACACACATAGAATAGAATCCCAACAGTGCAGAAGGAGGCCATTCGGCCCATTGAGCTGCACCCATCCTCTGAAAGAGCACCCGACCGGCCCACTCTCTGACCGTACCCCATCTAACCTTTTTGGCACAAAGGGCCAATTTAGCAAGGCCAATCCACCTAGCCTGCACAGCTTTGGACTGTGGGAGGAAACCGGAGCGCCCGGGGGAAACCCACGCAGACACAGGAAGAATGTGCAAACTCCACACAGTCACCCAAGACTGGAATTGAACCCGGGTCTCTGGCACTGTGAGGCAGCAGTGCTAACCACTATGCCACCCTGCCACTTACATACAAGTAGAATGTTTGTGCAGTATATTTTCACTGCCAATGCTTGGGTGACAATCCAGCTACATGAAATGGATCACCCATTCATTACAGAACGCAGCCAGATTTCATCTTGCTGAAATGAAATGATATTTGGCTTATTCTACAATGTGAGTGAGCTGCATTGCTAGATTATCACCCAGGCAGTGAATATGGAGGTGGCTCACTCTTTGCTGAAAAGGCACAGTGTTTCCAGTTCAACGTTCCATTAAAAAGGCATTGCAAACTGAAATCATATTTGCAATCCATGAGCCTAAAGTTGACAAAACAACTTCAAAAACAGCCCTGGGAATAAACCTATGGCACAGCAAAACAAACATTTACACTGCAAGTGAAGTGCCAAATGGCCTTGTAACTTACGCTGTGATATATTCAACATTTTGTTACGCATAGCACCGGAAAGATGCCCAGGTCATGAAGGAGTGAAGGTAGATAAAAATGCTCAATGTGCAAGTTTTATTTTCTTCCTGGGCTTGAGGGAATACAGTGGATTTTGCAGTTGTGGTAATGGTAATACCTTCAGCGTTCCCTATCATTAGAACCGTGAAACTGAGAGCAACTTCGATCATTGTCACATGTGCTGTTCAACACAGAATTCCAGATGTTGCTGTCAGTGGTTCTTTGCTCCCCTACAGGGTGCAGTGTTGAAATTCCCACAGTTGGAAATCTTCTGAAATCATCTAAATTGGCATAAATGTTTGCTTTTCTGCTGCTGGTCCCGCTGCACAGACCTTGAAAAAGTTAGGCCATGTTGAATGGTATGCAACAGCATCACAACAATATATCAAATTCATAATTACTGCTGGACAAGCACTCTGGTCTTGAAAGGCTAATGTTACAATTTATGGAATGTCAATTTTCTCTATTGGGATTTTAAAAAAATCCACAAATTTTTTAAATTAAAAAAAAATGTTAGCTCACGGTAGCTCCCACCTGAGTTATACGTACATGTCACAACTTTTACTTTATTTTGTGAAATTATTTTGAAAAGTTGAACATAATTGATGCTTTATACTTCCTTGTTTGCTGTCTGGGAGAATTCTTCAACGTGATTGTTGTTTAGCCTGCTTAATGACGTTGCTGTTGCCAACCCCCCTGGGGGTTGAAAATAGAAGTCAGGGCTGGTTCTATCGGTGGGACCATCCTCCCCCTCTGTAGAGGAGGACAGCTTACCAGTGGGCAGCGGTGGGATCGTCTGGCCCCGCCATAGTCAATAGGGTTTCCCGTTGAATGCACCCCTGACCGCCACGAAACTTGCGGCGGGGCCGTGAGTGAAACCGTAAGATCCTGCCAGTGTGAACAGTCAGAAAATCCTAACCATTGCCTTGAATGTGTCCCCGGGGCAAATAGTCACTCATTGTGATTTTCATGGGAGCATCCTATTAATTAGACAGAAAGCAGACCCAGCATCCAAGTGGGTTCTGGAAGCTGGAGGGCCAAGGCTGCAATGCAAGGTAACTAATGGAGATGGCATTTCAGTTGGAGATGCGCACATTCCAACATTTATAGAAAATGGCTATTGTAGCCAGGCTACTATTGTGGGAGGGAACATTTCTGCACCTCTACAGGTTAGACCGCGGCTATTCCTGCATGCAGGCAGGCAGGGGGGACCTCTATGCCTGCCTGGAGTGCTGGACCCCTAGTCTGTGACCGAGAGGCCACCTTCAGGCACCAAAACTGTGTCCCGCCAACTGTGGCAACTGAAAGCTGACCAGAAATGCCAGTTAACCTCCTTTAGTTGACCTTAAGTGGTTCTCAATGAACTGTGTTGGTTACCTGTTTCAGGCACCTCCCCCAGTCCCAGCCGTGCAGGGGCTAGAAATCTAGCACCAGAGATCCCAGTGAGCTGATGCTGGAATCAAAGTAATACCAGGAAAGGGGAAACCCATGCCACAGAGAACACTGGGGATGGATTCTCTGTTTCTGAGCCTAAGTGTTGACGCCGATGCAGAATTTGTGGACTTTCATGACAGAAAAACTGGCGACTGTGGAGGGGCTAGCACCGGCGCCACAAGCTGCAGCCACATATACACATTACAATCCACACACACACTCATCTCAGCCAACAAGATGGCACTGGTTGTGCTGGAGCGCGCCCATACAGCTGATGGGTCGGGTGGCGCCAGAAGGCACCTTGGGGATAGCCTGGAGGAACACCCGTATGTCCCATGGCCCAAAGTTCACAGTAGGCTGTTAACAGCGTATGCAGCTGCATTGCTGCCTTGCTGGCAGCAGCAATGATGTTCCGCGCTCTTTCACCCTGACCCCACGGGCCACCTCCAGGTCACCACCTGCTACCCCCCCGGCCCTGACGGAAGCCCCCCCACCCCCCAAGAGCCAGCAGCACAACTGTCAGCAAACTATGGCGATATTTTTGTAATATAAATTTAGAGTACCCAATTCATTTTTTCCAATTAAGGAGTAATTTAGCGTGGCCAATCCACCTATCCTGCACATCTATGAGTTGTGGGGGTGAAATCCATGCAAACACGGCAAGAATGTGCAAACTCCACACAGACAGTGACCCTGAGCCGGGTTTGAACCCGGGTCCTCAGCGCCGTGAGGCAACAGTGCTAACCACTGCGCCGCCGTGCTGCCCTTGGCGATGTCGGACTCTTTCCGTAACACCTCCCTCTCCCTCCATAACCATGACACCAGTTTCACGATTTTTATAAACACGAGTGAACTGTGCCGCCGGGAACTCAGTCCATCAGAATCAGAATCACGGAGGTGCAGGAGCAGACCTGGTCGGGCCCGCTAATGATATGCAAACGGTTTCTACTGTACGTGGGTTCCAGACTGCATAGACGCTGCTGTCGAGGTGACGGAGAATTGCCCACCGTGACTTTAGCGTCGGAACCTATTCTCTGCCCAATCGCGTTTCGCGATTTCGGCGTCAGCCATCGGAGAATCCTGCCCTGGATCTTTGAAGGCAGCTTTATTTGAGGACAGCAATGAGCAGTGCAACTTCACTGATGACTGGAAAATGCAGGCCAAGTTATTGTTTGCTACATTTTACATGAAGAAAGGAGAATAATTTTCCTCAGTGATACTGAAAACCGCGATCACTTTGCTGAGGCATCATTTTGATGTCAGCAACATTGTCATCAGAACCCGTTATACAATGAACTAAGGCAGGAGAGTTGCAACATGAGCAGCCAATCCGACACCGCTCATCTCCCCTCAAAGCCAACTGGAGTTGATGTTCTTCTTTCTACTTTCCCCGACTCAGCTCAAATCATCACTCTTCCTTCCTCTGTTCAACCTGCACCTTTCACCTCACTGTTCAAACTGCCACTCTTCTCCCGTTCAACCCCCTTAATTCTATCTGGCACATTTTTTTCAACTCCTCTCCGTGTCAAACTCAAACTCTTCTTACACCTCCTCCAGTTCATCCCGCCTCTCGGCTCCACCTCCGAAGTCATTCAAAATGGGATTCTTCTTCCAACCCTGCCCCACTTCAGGCTGTTACTTCACCATCCAATCAAACTGCCACAGTCTTTCAATCTATTTCCTCAATTCAAGGCTGCTTTCTTCTTTCACCTTCAGTTGTACTAACCCTCCCCACCTTAATCCCAAAATGTCCTTGATTTTTTTCCTGAAAGTGCTACACTTGCCTTTTGCCCCTTCGACACTCCACGAGAACTGCTAACACCCCTCTCTGATCCCCAATTCCTAATTTCCCTTGTGAAACGTAGATTGATACAATGCATTGGTATTGTTCAGAAAATCAAGTCAACACCCTGATGAATGAATGAAAAACGCTTATTGTCACAAGTAGGCTTCAAATGAAGTTACTGTGAAAAGCCCCTAGTCGCCACATTCCGGCGCCTGTTCGGGCGGGCTGGTACGGGAATTGAACCGTGCTGCTGGCCTGCCTTGGTCTGCTTTCCAAGCCAGCGATTTAGCCCTGTGCTAAACCAGCCCCCCTATCATTTGGATTTAGAAGCACCTGTCTCTTTAAGAAAGGAGACAACTTCATATATCTGAGGCACAGTAGGTACATGCACATTATTTTCAGTGTCTTTTCATATCAAGGCATTTGGAGCCTAAGACTCGAGCTACAACAAGAAAGGCACTTTTAATTTAAGTGACTTAATTTACTGGGGTGGGGGAACCATATTTATTCATTGCCAAATAGGACAGGAAGAGTTGGTATGCAGCCAATTTCCCTGCTGGTTTATGAAGCGGGATATAGTCACATCTTTGGTAATCTGAGACGTTCACACACCAGCCTTGGTTTTCACGCATCAGTCTTCAGTTTCACAAAGACCTTGTTCCTGGGACAGCGCAGTCAACCAACCCCCCCAGCCAAACCAACCACCCAGCCAAAAAAATTCTCTCATCTTTATCCACCCTGTCCCCATGCACCTTCAGTGGCTGAGACAAGTTGTCAAAAGGGATGCATAGCCCTCCATGTACTGAATAGGAAACCCTGTTGATCGCCCACACAATTCACAGAGCCTTCTTTGCAACTTGATTTGCTCATTCATTTTCTTTGTGAACGATCTCTGACATTATATTTGCTTCAGGATATGTACCACCTTCATTATGTTTGTATGCATTGCGGGCCACAAGATTAATGAGCAGTATAATGGTGAATGAATGTATATTGGTGACGTTTCTCAAACAGATTGTCCTTTATTGAATGCAGCTGATGCAACTTTTCACCTCATCAATAAAGACAATCATTAATGCTGGAGTTCAATAATCCACTGCTGCTAGACTTCCATAAAAAATGATACCACCTGCAGCTTGGCTGGTCAGATGATCAAAAGACTTGCTTAATTTGCTGCAGTAAATGAGACATTTTATAAAGTGAGTTAAAGAGCATAAAAATACAACGTCGACTGAAGCATAGACACTTAACTCATGAAAAAGTTGAAATTCGCAACAAAGTAAATTGATCCTCAAGCTGTACCAATGCAATGCTCACATAAACAAGTAAAATCTAAGATGGTTAGGGGAAAATCAGAGTCTGGCATCAAACGATGGCTTCCTTCAATTTTCTTTTTATGCCCGTTCCAAATCTGACGCTGAGAGAACCTATCTGGGAATGAAACTGGGCTTAAACGGGAGGGAAATGAACAAAAAACACTTTTCAGGGCTTTGTTCAAATGTTTAACACAAGCCAATCAAGCGAAATATAAATTGGGACTGGAAAAAACAAATATACTTGGAGACAACATAATTGATTTTTTTGGAGGCGCAGAATCAACGTTGGTGAGGTCAATGCTGTTGCGTTTGTGCCATTTGGTAAACAAACTAGTAAACGTCTGTTAAATTATATTTGTTGTAGACACAGGGGTCAATAAATTCCGACAGCTACTGATTGGCACTTCGCCGCCACGTAACCGTGGCCAAGTCCATTTCTGGGTGGTCAAATCAATCATCGTCTACCTAAAACGTTTTGTTATTAGGATTTTGATTCTTTCTGTACGGTGCACGGCCACTTCCATCTGGCTCGATATTTGTTACTCAATGTAATACATGGGAGTCATGCAAAAATAACTGCTAATTGTCAGTCTGGCATGCACAAAATTCAATGTTTGGCATCTCTGTTAATACAAACGATATAATATTTAACAAATTTGAATGGGAACAAACTGATTCCAGTCTGCAAATCTCTACTGACCACAGAGATTTACAAACTATGCAGACCTTTTTATTATAATTTCGGTACTTTGCCTGGAGGTGTAACTCTAGACTGAGTATCCTGTGATTGTTTGTATGAAATGACATTGGATAGAAACATTTTACAGTGAGAAATGTTACTACCCACATAGTTCTGACGGGCAAAGCGAACGTTTGTCACAATACTTCGGATTTGAAGTACAAGTACATTAGTTTTCCATTAACAGCACATATGTTATCTGGGTCATGGCATTAAAGGCAGAAGGAAGGTATTTGGAAAGGACGAAACGCAATGTAGGCACCAAGAAAACAACATGTAACAATACACTGAACTTTTTGCTCAATGCATTTCAGACAAAACTTCAAAGTGTTCTTTTGCAAGCACAGAAGAGAAAGTAAATTAGCAGATGTTGGAGAAATGGCTCCTCCGAACGCAGCTGTTGAGAATCATGTTGGTGCTGGGAAAAGGATTCCTCAACAGAAAGACGGTTACACAAAAAGTGAAAAAGGAAATGCAGCAAAACTTCTGATAGTGGTCCCTTGGGCTCCGAAGAGCAATGTTCCCTTAATGCTCGGTTGTTTTTTATTTATTCATCCACAGGGTGTGCGTATCATTGGCTACAGGCCCGCATTTATTTCCCCTCCCTCATTGTCGGTGAGAAGGTGGTGGTGAGCTGTCTTTTTGAGCCACTGCAATCCATGTGGTGTAGCTACACCCACAGTGCTGTCAGTGGGGGGAATTCTGGGGTTTTGATACAGTGACAGTGAAAGAACGCCGATATATTTCCAAGTCAGGATGGTGAGTGGCTTGGAGGGGAACTTGCAGTTGGTGGTGTTCCCTTGTCCTTCGAGGTGCAAGAAGTCATGTATTTGAAGGTGCGTTTTAAGGAACCTAGATAGGTGAATTCACTGCATTTTGCAGCCACTGTATATCTGATGGAGGGAGTGAATGTTTAAGGTGATGGATGGGGTGCTAATCAATTGGCCTGCATTGTCCAGGATGGTTTCAAGCTGAATGTTATTGGAGCTGCACTCATCCAGATGAGTGGCGAGTATTCTATCACACTCCTGACTTGTGCCTTGTAGATGGTGGGAAGCTCAATGTTGCAATTCCTCTTTACTTTTTGTGTGGCACTCTACTTTGCACTATAACTATGCTATGTGTAGAATAGCTGCATCAACTGTGCTAATTCTTTGAAGGATATTCCTCACAACACTGGCACTAATAATAATAAGAAGAATAATCTGCAGGGCAGGCATACCCCGGCATAAATAAAACCTTATTTTTAATGAATTTTATGTTCATCCACATGAGGGAGGTTAACAGCCGACGAATTATGCAATTTATGCTTTGGACACCCTGGGCTGGATTCTCCGTTCCCCTCGCTGTTTCTCTGCAGCGTGCCATTCGCTGGCGACATTCTCTACTCCTGCCGCTTGTCACTGGGATTTCCCATTGAAGCCACCCACATTCCGCCGGGAAACCCATGGGTGGGAGTGAACTGCCAGCAGGAGCAGAAAATCCCAATGGCCGGAGAGTTCGAGCCCCAATGTTAGCTTCATTCATTGCCCTATTATTTGATAATACTGCTGTGAAGAAGCTTGGGATGTTTTCCTATGCTGAAGGTGCTAGATAAATGCAAGTTCTTGTTTTAATGTCGAGTTCACCTCTCGCTATTTCAGAAGAGTTCGCCCGTATGCCGTTATTCTGCCATAATGGCTGCTCCATGGGATATTCAGTTCTGTGACCACGAGTGCCAATCAGGACAAGTTTGTCAGGGAAGATGGGACCTTGGTCTAAAGTCTTATGCAAAAGATGGCACCTCAGACATTGCAAGGTGTCTCATCTATCAGTGCAACATGGCACCAGCCCAGATGATGTACTAAGGATCCGGTGGGAATTTTGAAAACACGACCTTCTGACTTTGAAGCCAAAGTCTTGCAATTCGGCCAAAGGTTGTCCCCAAATTAAAACCATAGACAGAGATATAGGTGTTATTCAGGACCTTATACTTAACACAATGGATAAAGGTAACCAGTGTAAGTCAGTAAGGATGGGAACACAGAAAGAATAGAGCTTGTGCCAACGTGCAAGTGAAAAGTAGTGATCCCATGACAGTACTCAAAAAGAGTGAGGAAGGTCACCCCACGTCTTAGCTGATATTTATCTCTCATCACCACCACCGAAAGACTCATGTTCGTTTAACTCGTAGTTGTTTCTGGGATCTTGCTGTGTGGGATCTTGCATAACAGTAACATTTCAGAAGCAATTTACTGGCTGTGAAGCACTTCCAGGTGTTCCGATAATATTAAAACCATCAGATAAATGAATTTTGTTTAAATTTCCTTTGAGTTGGGAGTTTTGCAAGGGTGGAGCTCTGCAAGGAGGGAACTGGAAAAATCGATTCTTCGGCGTCCCAGCCGTAAGTTTCTCAGAGGCTGGTGGAGGTACGCCGTTCGCTGGCAGTAGGGTTCGTCACTCCCGCCGCTGTCAATGGGATTGAAGCCACCCCACACCGTGCGCTGCTGGCAGGACCAGAGAATCCCGCCCCCAGTGAACAGCCAGAGAATTCCACCCCAAGTTTGGAAGTAACAATTATATTATAGCGGCTTCAGAGGTGTGGTTTAGCAAAGGCTGCAGATGGATAATATTCTGCCACGTAAAGAAATATAGGACATGGAATTGTAAACACAGTAGAGTCACAAATGAGATGCCACTGAGGGGTAGCATGTAAATGATAATGAGGGCTGTATGGCCTACTCCTGTCCCTATGTTCCTTACTAAGACCCAGGTATAATATTCATGAGCAAAGGAGAAGCCATGGCTAGCAATGCAATGAAACCAACGGGATGCACCATAGTTTTCATACCTGCTTTTTAATAGACATTTGCCCCCAGTATGATAAATGGATTGATTCAAGTCAATTTAAAATGAGCAACCACCCTAACGTTCTAGGCAGCCAAGTCTTAATGGTCACCAACTGCTTTATCCAAGTTCTAACCACACTCATCGTTCACGGTAAGTGTCTTATGTGAGGCTGACATCCATTCGAGTATTGAGTGACAGCTTGGTGGAAGAGAGATCATTCCTACAATTGTTTACACTTTTTCTGCCATAAATTCACCTCACAATTTGACACCAGAACTTGCAAGTAAACCAAAGAGTACTCTATCATTACATCCTGTGAACTTTGAATCAGGCTCAGCACATCCACCTCAGGAAAAAGTGCCCGAACTGACATAATTTTTGGCTCCATACCAATTTAATACAACTCATGAGCCTACCCACCATTTTTACTCATATACCCTCCATTCCAACTCACTCAGTATCCATCATGACCAGATCTCAAGAGCCATATTGAGATAAATAAAGTAAAGATCTAAATATCTGTTCAAGCTTTCAAAATAATTAAATAACTCCTATTGCCAACAGTCCATTCAAAATTTTAAAATCCCCTCAAGCACTTAATTCCTTATCAAAACAAACAGATTTGTGTTTATTACCTCATATTAATGGCAACAAAGCCTTTCATAATGTCTTTGAGCAACCAATCAAACTGTGAACTTACAACTTCCTTGTTGGGCTAATGATAGATTGTGGACAGCAGCCGACAATTAATAATTATGTAATGATAAACAAAATATCAACAAAACGTTATTGTAACTGCTGGAACAGATTTGTTTCAGCTCTTGCTGATAAAGACAGTTTTTTAACAACATTTAAAAATGTTAGGATTTAACTAATTTGATGGCTTGAAAGTTCTACATACCTCATGGACATTTATGTCTCCTTCATAAAATTGTGGTTGCCATACAAGAAAAAGGCCCTTGCTACAGCAAAAATGGGCTCTGTTTGAACTAGATTGAACCTCTGTTTGAAAGACTTTGTTGAGTTTGGCTTTCCCTCAAGTGTGAATCCACTAGCAGCAAAATTTGAATCTTTCAGAAATGGAAGTGGAACTTGCAGAGCCAGGCCCCATCCACAATTGTTATAGGTCCCTGGGATCTCCGTGACTCTGAGAAAATCTGGCCAGTTGCCTTCTTTGAAGAATATTGAGAAAGGCCCTTGAAATCCTCAGAAAATTGGCATACCTCAAAATCCCATATTGATATGTTTTATCCAGCGCATCACGCCACATAAATTACTTAAGTTCCTCAACCAGAACTTCCCAGAAGAGCTTTGATAATGCAGATTGATTATCATCACAAAAACACCTTATTAATTTTTATCTTAAAGTCAAAGGTTGGTGTTTAATATTAATTAAAAATAATGCTTTAATTTACCAATATTATCAATATAACAAGCTCTTTTGTAACTCATATTATAAAACATAAAAATGTATATATGAAACCCACTTTACTTTTAAAAACATCTTTCAATATAGTGGTTACGGTTCAGCGCACTCAAGTTAAAGCACACTGAATGGTGCTTTTAGTAGGGTGTTTCCCAGTGGCTGCAGCACCGAGAAACATCCCGCTATCCAACGGCACTTTGCCTTTTCTTTTGGTCTCAGGGAGATTCTCTCTGCCAGGGCCGATCTTCGAGGGATTCCCTGCTGCCGATCTGAAAGGCTCCTCGCAAAATGAGGCACTATTTTGTACAGCAGACCCTGAACTCCCCCACCCCCCACCCTCCCCCCCCACCCCCTCCTCCCCCCCCCCCCCCCCCCTGTTTTTTGAATGCCCCCCACCCCCGACCTTGGGGAGGCCCCGGAACTGCCCCTCTCGCCCTGGCAAGGTCCCCCAGGCCCGATTCCCGACAGTATCAATCTGAGACCTGGGCACTCTGGCACTGCCAGCATGGCACTCTAGCAGTGTCACATGGGTACCCGGGCAATGCCTGTGTGGCACTGCCAGGGTGCCAGGCTAGCAGTGCCAAGGTACCCAGGTGCCAGGAGGAGTGCCAGGGTGCCACTCTGCCCTTTTCCCGACCATCCCAGGATCTCCAATGGCCTGGGAGGCTATCCTAGGTGTTGTTACAACTGGCCCACATTTGTGTGGACCAGTACTAAATGGTGCCCTGGCAAGGTCTCCCAGGGGCGGAAGTCCTGGGTGCTGGGTGTACACGGACTGTGTCCGAGCATTTAAATTAGTTAAATATTCAGATGTGGATCTTGCCCTCGCCTGGGCGGAGTGAGTCAGGTGACACACGCGAGGTTTTGCGCCTGGCATGGAGGCCGATTTGAGAGTCACGAGCGAATTACTCATTGTGCCTGGATCCACGCCGGGCACAACATGGTCGCTGAATCACGCCCAGTGTCTGAAAACCATATGAACTGTTTATATCACCACTGAATAAGGCTTTTTGCAATAAGGGCAGTAATGCTTCTTGATGTGTAGCAAGTACTTGTGCTCAGAACAAAATAATGACTGCCAACTTCGACAAAAATAAATTTAAGTGTATATCTGTTTACTGCACGCTGTCACAAAATGTATAGTGTTTATAAAGCCACATCTTTACCTCATAATTTCTAATGGTTATGTGTTAAGTGCATAGTTAAATACCATTTCTGGAAAAATAATAATTTAGCTGTGGATTACCCTCCTTTCTTCCACCACAGGTTCGCCATCAACTGTTCATCTATCTGCAGAGGTACTTAATGTCAGCTTTACCGCACTAAAAACTGTCCTATTAATAAAATAGTGGGCAAGATCTTCTGGCTGTCCACGCTGGCGGGATCTTCTGGTCCCGTCGATGGTGTACCCCGCCAGGAGCGGGTGTCCCGGTGGAGTGGGGTGGATTCAATGGGAAATTCCAGTGATTGTGGTGGGAGGAGAAGATCTCACCGCCGGCCATCGGGGGAACCACCTCTTACCGCTGAGAAACACGCTGAGAGAATCTTGCGTGTTTTGCAATATATTACGTTCTGCCATAGCATACCCGGTATCTCACTGTGTACTGAAATGGGGAAAACAGATTCGAGCACAAATTCCACTGATCCATCAGCCAGAGGTCGCAGCAAGACTCTATAGTCAGGACCAGATCTAAATCTCAATCTTAGCACCGCGAGATCGTTCAGGGAGACTCTTTCACACCATCCGGCCTTAATATTGTGTGGAACGTAAGTTCAGAACAGAATTGAACCAAATTAGAAAGGTTAGTCTTGCTTGGGCAGTTAAAAAAATTACCACACTTTTTAAAAAACATTTTGAGAAAGCGAACACCTTGCTTCCGTTCTTCAAACATCAATACCAGGTAGGCACACAAATAGCTCTCTACTGCCAAGCGCAGTGTGATCCCTCAGATGCAACCTTAAGTGCATTTAATAGGGGGGGGGGGAGAGGAGGGCATTGTTTTCGGATGATGTAATGAATAGAAGACGGCGTTAATCATGGGATGCTGCTGTTCTGGTTATGATTGTATTCACTTACATTTGCTCGCAGTGCTGTTGCCAATCCATAATGTTTCTCAGCTGCTTGATTCAGGCCAGCTTGTCTGATGAACAAAAAACAGTTTTTAAATGAAATGAAATCTGACTTCAGACACGTGTCATAAAAATGGTTTACATTTCAGATAGAGAAGCGGACAGTGCTACCAGATGTTCAACAGGGAGGACACAGTGTGGCAAATGCACCAGACAGCTAGAGAAACCCTGTCATGTATTGTACCCGCAGCATTTGGGACAATTCCCAAACTGTTGGTAAGTATAGAAGTAAATTACTGGCAGCTAAATTGCATTTTAAGTGTAAACATTCAAAAACAACAAAGCGTTGGCTTTGTCGGGGGCACAGTAATGTTCAGAAATGTACCTGAAATACCTATAGTGATCATAACATTAAACATTGATACACATGCCACACTATTTCCTTCCTTCCCTGATGTAAGGTGGTAAGCCCTGCTGACAAATGATTCCATGGTGCCAAAGACCCCTTCATGTAACTGGTCCATTCTTCACGTACGAGTCCAGGCTGTTAACGTGCGTACGGAATATCAGAACCAAGCTCGATTGTATTCTCATACAATATTTATACACTTTTCAGTTGGAGCCATTGAGAATGATCAGGAGTGCTATATAATGCTGGGAATTATTCAACCGGTTTGGTAACATCCATTTCTGGTTGGTGAATGTTTTGTGTGAAAACATTGAGCAGGATTCTCAGATTTTGAGGCTATGTCCCCACGCCGGCGTGTAAACGGTGGCGTTTTACGACAGACAAAATGGCTGGGGGTGAGCAGGGAGGCAGCGTAGAGCACCAAGCTCCAGCTGCCGATACGGCACGGAGAATTGCCGGACCCATGGCCACACATGCGCATGGTGGCGGCCTGCAGTTGCCATGCAACATGGCGCTGGCCGCCCGCGGACCCGGCCTGCAAAATAGTGCCGCCTCTTTGGCCGGCACGTGCGCTCGGACCACCACCCCACAGTGTCCCCAGCCCCTGTCAGAGTGCCCACTGCCCGCGGATTGGCCCTCCCCCGACTGTGGCAGCGTTGGATGAGTCCGCAGCCGCCATGCCAAGTTTTTGATGGATGAGACCACACGCGAGCGGTAACTCGGCATCGGGGGTGGGCCTCAAGCAACATCCTGAGGCCGTCGATACGGCGCACGGAGTACTCTCTGAGTACGCGGCTTTGGAGAGGGTGGAGCATCATGAAAGTGGCGCCGTCCCCGTTTTGGTCGTAAATGGGGATTCTACGCTGATCGCCGCATGCGATTTCAGCGTCGATGACCAGAGAATCCCGCCCATCAACTCTCCCCATAGATGCTACGAGACCTGCTGAGCATTTCCAGTATTTTCTGTATAACGTTTGCATTTTCAGCATCCACAGTATTTTCCTTTTGTATCAGGAGCGGGAAGTCTGGTTGATCTCCCCCAACTTGCCTTGTGACTAGTCGTGGCACACCTATCATCACTCTGACCAAGATTAATCAATTCAGCACACCAGGAAACCTCCCTGGCCTACATACCTTCCACTGGAAAATGCCTTAATGAAAAAGTGCACTGATTGATTGGAAATATTATCTATTATTTATAGATTATTTTGCACTTTTATTTACAAATTTGTTTGTATTCATGTGTGACTCACTGCAGTGTTTCGTACTTAGCGTCTTCATTTAATGTTTGCAAATTTATTGTAAAGGTACAAGCTCCCAAGCATGCAGATACAGCAAGCCGTTTGGAAGGCAAATGGCAAATGGTTGGTCTTCATTGCAAGTGCACTGGAGTACACGAGCAATGGTGTCTTGCTGCAACTGTACAGGGACTTGGTGAGGCCACACCTAAAGTATTGTGTGCAGTTTTGTGGTGTCCTTATCTAAGAAACTATATACTTGCATAGAGGGAGTGCAGCAAAGGCTAGACGGATTCCTGAGATGACACGATTGTAGTATAAGGAGAGATTGTGTCAAATATGCCTGTATTCACTGGCATTTGGAAGAATAAGGGGGAATCTCATTGAATCAAATAGACAGAAAACCCCGCACAATACTGGGAGGGGGGTAGAAATCATTCAACAATACTGAGTTAATCCAGTCTCAGCAAATGTTCCTGTACGAGCAATAATTTTATTATTCAAAATATTCGTTGCCAAAAACAGATGTGGACAGATTAGATCAGGGGTGGGCAAACTTTTCCGTGCAAGGGCCAGATTCAGAAATTCACAATTTTAAAGGGCCGCATAGTATATTAAGTAAAATAATTAATATTTAAAATAGCCAAAATAAAAGGTTTTTAAAGAAAAAAAAGCAATTAATTTTTATTAATTAATATTTTAAAGTAGAAACTTCAAATGAAACACATGTTGTGCCGAGCAATGATCACCCTACTCAAGTCAACGTATCCACCCTATACCAGTAACCCAACAGCCACCCCCCATTAACCTTAAAAAAAAATTTTTTTTATGACTTGATCTTGGTGGGCCGCATAAAGACCTTTGGCGGGCCGTAGTTTGCCCACCCCTGGATTAGATCGATAAATCATTAATTATTGATTTAGGTGTTTACTTCACCCAATTGAAAACTATCAACAGTTTAGGTCCCTATTAATGAACTCTTTTGCTGGCCTGATGAAATATAATATCTAATTAATGACCATTTAGAGAACAATGCACAGCTAAAATATTTACAGCAAAGTGTTATTCTGCAATTGAAGACCTTGGGGTAATTCCTTAATGTATCACCCAGGTATAAAACTAGAAATGAAAATCAGCTCATCCCACTAATGGACAGCTGATCTGCCAGCCAGTTTCATGCTCAGCTGACAAGTTGAAATTCTACCTCACTACATCAGCAGAAACATCTTAATGTCAAACAGTGGCGGAATCCAGGAAGGTGGTGGCATAGTGGTATTATCACTGGACTTGTAATCCAGAGACCCAGGATAATGCTCTCGGGATCTGGGTTCAAATCCCAACATTTAAAAAAAATTTAGTGTACACAATTCATTTTTTCCCCAATTAAGGGACAATTTAGTGTGGCCGATTCACCTACCCTGCACATCTTTGGGTTGTGGGGGTGAAAGCCACGCAGACACGGGGAGAATGTGCAAACTCCAAATGGACCCAGAGCTGGGATCATATCTGGGACCCTGGCACCGTGAGGCAACAGGGCTAACCCACTGCGCCACCAAACTGCCCTGGTTCCAATCCCAACATGGCAGATTGCGTGAGTTCAGCTCAAATCTGGAATTAAAATTGTAATCATGACCGAGCAACCATTGTTGATTAAAACCCATCTGGTTCACTAATGTCCTTTAGGGAAGGAAATCTCCTGTCCGAACCTGGTCTGATTTACATGTGACTCCAGATCCACAGTAAGGTGGTTAACTCTTAACTGCCCTCTGAAATGGCCTAGTGAGATCCTCAATTAAAGGGCAATTAGGGATGAGCAACAAATGGGCGACACCCTCATCCCATGACATAATTTTGAAAAATTGCTTTTGTATCTAACGCTCTGATCGCCAACTATATTGCTCGCTATCTAAAAAGAGATGATGAGAAGGGAGGAAGTAAAGACCAGAGGTGAAAGGAGGTTTCTTAGTTTGGGAATATGTTGTGAGTGGTCTGCTGAAGGGTCAATGTTGAAGTTGCCCCCTGCAGCACATATATAGTGAATTGGTGCAAAAATTGAGGCTTTGGCAAAGATTGCAGGGGACATAGATAAGCTAATCTGCGTGGGTCATATGGGGTAGGGATGATTAACTACCCCATTGATCTTGCAGAATACCAGCTCCCCCGATAAGGGAGGGGGGACCGTTAACAATCTCTCGATAGGGAAGCACGGTGGCGCGGTAGTTAGCATTTCTGCCTCACAGCGCCGAGGTCCCAGGTTCGATCCCGGCTCTGGGTCACTGTCCGTGTGGAGTTTGCACATTCTCCCCGTGTTTGCGTGAGTTTCACCCCCACAACCCAAAGATGTGCAGGGTAGGTGGATTGGCCACGCTAAATTGCCCCTTAATTGGAAAAAATTTATTGGGTACTCTAAATTTAAAAAAGAAAACAATTTCTGGATATATAAATAGAGTCGACCAGTATGGCATCGACTCGAGAAGACGAAGTAGAGAATTACTGGAGCTATAAATTATAGTTATTGTAAAATGTCTTTGTTTCAAACTACTCGGTGTCGATTCTTTGTTGCCCTTACAAAACTAACAAGATATACAGGGAAGGGAAGGAAATACAATTTAAATGATAGGACATTAAATGGAAAAAAATAATCAAAGTACCCTAGACATGAAAATATGCATTAAAGGTGATATCACACGTGGTTAACACCATAAAAAGGCAAACAAAATGCTTGGTTCTGTAACTGAAGGCAAATATTACAAATCAAGAGGATAATTCTACACTCAAACCAACCCTTAGTTATGCCACAATTGGAGTATTGGGTATAATTTTGGTCATTTGCTATCAGGAGGTAAAAAACAGGATGGTAAAGATGGGGGGGGGAGGATGTCCTCTGGAATTTTTTTTAATTTAGTGCAGCACGGTAGCACAAGTGGATAGCACTGTGGCTTCACAGTGCCAGGGTCTCAGGTTCGATTCCCCGCTGGGTCACTGTCTGTGCGGAGTCTGCACGTTCTCCCCATGTCTGCGTGGGTTTCCTTCGGGTGCTCTGATTTCCTCCCACAGTCCAAAAACATGCAGGTTAGGTGGATTGGCCATGATAAATTGTCCATAGTGACCAAAAAGGTTAGGAAGGGTTATTGGGTTACGGGGATAGGGTGGAAGTGAGGGCTTAAGTGGGTCGAGGCAAACTCGATGGGCCGAATGGCCTCTTTCTGCACTGTCTGTTCTATGTTCTATATTCTACGATCCCGGCCCAGGTTCACTGTCTGTGTGGAGTTTGCACATTCTCCCCATGTCTGTATGGGTTTCACCCCCACAACCCAAAGATGTGCAATGTAGATGAATAGGCCATGCTAAATTGTCCCTTAATTGGAAAAAAAAATTGGATATTCTAAATTTATAAACAACCAGAGAGAGAAACACAAGAACTAAGAGTCATGGAGTAATTTATGGCACAGGTTACAAAACCCATCGAGGTCTATGTTTGCTCCCCACAGAGCAATGCAATCAGTCCTGCTCTGCTACTCGATCCGCATGGCCATGTAAGTTTATTTCCTTCAAGTGCCATCTAATTTCCTTTTGAAATCATTGATTGTTTCCACCCTCGTGGATAGTAAGTTCCAGGTTATTACCACTCACTGTGTAAAATAGTTCCTCCTCATGTTCCCCCTGCATCTCTTGCTCAAAATCATAAATCTGTGTCTCCTGGGGCTTCACAATTAGTTAATAAGTTAGAGGAGCTTTGCTTTGCCTACCTTATCTAAACCTGCTACTCTTATGCACCTCAATCAAATCTCCCCTCAACTTCCTTTGCTCCAAGGAGCACAACCCCAGGCTTTCCAACCAAATCTTGTAACTAAAACCCTCCCACTTTCCGGAATACCTCTGATAAATCTCCTTTGCCTCCTCTGAACGACGTTCACATCTTTCCTGAAACGTGGTGAACAGAATTGAACATAGTACTCTAATTGGAGCCGGATCAGAGCTTTATACAAGTTCACTATAACTTCCCTGCTTTTGTACTTAATATGCACGATCAACGGAAATGAAACAGAGTCGCATCTCAAGCACGTTTAGCCGGGCGTTTCCCGGCACTTGCAATGCCGAGAAAGACTCCACTATCTAATGGGGCACAGTTTTGTTTCAGGGCATCAGCGGGCAATGCCCCATCAAGACTGCAAGTAATCTAATTCCCTGCACTGAGGAGTTCTGTTCGCCAGTGCAAGAAGAGCTTGGGCGTAATTTAAAAATGTGCCCCGTACCCGAGACCCCTGCTATGACCCGGATCCCCACCGACTCACCTAGAAGGGGGTCACGAGCCCCACACTCCACCTAATAAGACAAAGCACCCCTGGGTCCAATCCACAGCATGGATAAAATGCCACCTGCGTGCCACCCAAGACATTGCAAGGGTGCCCAGGTGTCACTGCCAGCATGCCAGGCCGGCAGTGCCCAGGTGGCATTTTGCCCGCACCGGCATCTCACTAGGCATGTGAGCCGGGTAAATCTCGCGAGATTTTCCGGCTACGTCACACCCCGAGTCAGGTGTGGCGCAGCCATTATATCATGCCCAATTCCGCTCTTTATGAAGCCCAAGATCTCATAACCTTTGTTAAAACACTTTCTCAGTATGACATGCATCTTCAAGGATCGATGCACATGCACCCCAAGTCCCTCTGTTCCTGCACACTCTTTAACGATTCATAGATGTTTACAGCACAGAAGGAGACATTTGGTCAATCTGACTGCACTATTCCCATTTTCCAGCACTTGGCACATAGCCCTGGAGGTTACAACAGCAGAAATGGATTTCTAAATACTTCTTAAATGTTACTGGGGTTTCTGACTCAACCACCTTTTAGGAAATGACTTCCAGACTCCCACCCTCTGGTGAGAATGTTTCTCCTCAACTCCTCTCTTAAACTGCTACCTCTTACCTTAAGCCAGAGCGCCCTGGTTATTGACCCCGCTACTGATCGAAAAAGTGCCTTCCTATCCACCCTATCTATGCCCCTCATTATCTTATGCACCTCGATCAAACCCCTCCTCAACATTCTCTGCTCCAAGGAAAACAGCCCCAGATTATAGTCATAATTCAGACCCTCCAGCGCAGGCAGCAACCTGGTGAATCTCCTCTCCGCCCTCCCAGTACAATCACATCCTTCTTACTGGTGATGAACAGAGCTGCACGCAGCACTCCAGTTGCAGTCTAACCAGTGTTTTAAGCAGTTCCAGCAAGACTTCCCTGCTCTTGTATTCTATTCCTCAGCTAATAAAGGCAAATATTCCATATGCCTTCATAACCATCTTATTTACCTGCCCTTCCCCCTTTCAGGAATCTGCAGATATGTAGAGGTCCCTCTGATCTTCAGTACTTTTCAGGGTCCTAGAATTGTGGCATTAAATCTATATTGCCTTCCTCTGTCTCTCGCCGTCTAAACACACCATCCCATACCTCTCTATGCTACATCCATCTGCCATTTGTTTGCCCTTTCTGCCAGCTGTTGCAGACATTTTGTATCATCGTCACTCTTCCAAGTTGGGTCTTGTCAGCATTTTTTGATATTTTACTCCATATTCCAAGATCAACTAATTTACATATAACAAAGAGACAGTGGTCCTATCACTCACTGCCTACCACCCTCCAGACTGAAAAACAACCGTCAACACAATTCGCTGCTCTCTGTCCTTCAGCCAATTACACACTGCCTCTCCTACTCTATTCGCCCAATTTAGTTAACCAGCCTTTTATGCAGTATATTGTCAAATTATTTCTTCAAATCTATATGGACAACATCCACCCCATTTCCTTCATCAACCATCTCTGTTACCTCATGAAAAATTCCAGTTAGATGAGTCAGGCGCAGTCTATCTGTTACAAATCCATGCTGGCAGTCTTTAATTAACTCAAACTGTTCAAAGTTCCAAGTTCCTAAGATTTTTTAATAAGTATAGATTCCAAAATATCTACCACTACTGATGATAGACTAACCGGCCTGTCGTTGCGAGGACTTTGCGATAGAATGATCACTCTTACCCAAACGTTTCCCCACAGACATTTTTTCACTTGACCCATCTCATTTTTCAACACCAGATAGAGAAATGCCTCCTATTTAATCAGCTGAGAACACACCGTTCAAGGAGGTACTCTTGAGCACAGTTCAGAAATTTCTTCCCCTCTTTACCCTTTGCTCTAACGTTATCCCAACTGATATTTGCGTATTCAAAGATTCCTGGAATCACCATTTTATAGTTATGACATATCTCTGTGATTTCCCGGTCGGTTTCTTCCTCTCTCGCTCACTAGCTGGAGGCCTTTGAAACCCCCCAAAAGAGAGACATTAACTCTTTTGCTTCTCAGCTCCAACCAAATGGACTCTGTCCGTGACCTCTCAAAGAAATCCTCTCTTTCTAACATTGCGATTTCTTCCCTAATCGTTACCCCCACCTCCCTGTTTTCCTTCTCTATTTTTCAGATTATTTATTATCCCTGTATATTAATGGCCAGTCCTCACCATTGTAAGCCCATATTTCTGTTATTATCACAAAATCATATTCCCATGCTGCTATTTATGCTTGCCGCTCACCAAACCTATTTACCACATTTTGTTTGTTTATGTGCATTGCAATCCTGTCTTGAGGACTATTTTTTAAAAATTAGAGCTGTGAAGTTTCCGGATGACTAGATTGAGGTTTTTCGACATGATGAAGGGTTTTGAGTGCTCAGCTCAATGGTAACGACAGAACTCCGCTTTAACATAATCACAAAACAAATTTATTTGCACAGCAGGCATTTTAAAACGTGAAATTCTCTGCCACAAACAATCACTGAAGCAGAGCTCATGAATGATTTGAAAAGGGAATTGGACAGTTGTTTGAAAAAAAAAGAAATAGAAAAGGATGTGCGGAAATCAAGGGTTGAATTTTCTAAGTCCAACAACAACGGGAAGCTTGGTGGGTGGGCATGAGGCCAATAATCAATTTCCCGGGACTTCAAAGGTGGGTTGAGATTCCCAACGAACAATGTTGGGAAGTCCTTTTGCATGCATTAGCATGTCATTCATGCTCATCAAAAGGCCAGCTCATCAGAATTAAGGTCCCCTTCAAATTAATTTCCCCGCCAGTCAGAAATTAGAACGTTCACATTTACGACTGTATATAAGTGGCGTACACCTGGCAGGCTTGACTTCTTCCAAGCTTTTTAAATGAGTAAACCATTGCTTTGGCCTTCTTGGGGACCGCTCACAAATGCCAGCCGCTTGATTGCGATTGGTTGCTGGTGGGCCCCACAGCGCGAAGGTGAGACATGGGAGGCAGGATAAGTGAGGATGTGCAGGAGGCTTTCCAGGGAAGGAAGACTAACTGCCTGGGAAAGGGAGGGCGTCAGTAAGGGAATGCAAGCATGCAGGGTTGTGAGATGGAGGGAAGGGCCTTGCTTGTTGGTCCACGGTACTTTGGTCGGGTGGGGGATGGAGTTTCTGAGAAGGGACGGTGAAAGATGGTCCTCAGCAGTGGAGGGAACAGTCACAGTCAGAGGAAGGACAGAAAAGGGGTGGGATTGCAGGATCAAGGTAATAGTGAGGTAGCGAAAGTTTCTTGGGGGCGAGTCATGATAACGGACAAAACAGGTGGGAAGGGTCAGAGTCAGGGTGAGCATGGAGAGGGTAATGGGTATTGATTCAGAGGAGAGAGAAGGCATGTGGAGGATGACAGTTAAAGGTGCAAAGAGGTTCAAAGGTGACAGAGAGGTTATATTAGGTGGGTCATCAGTGATGGGGAAGGGGACAGCATGGTGGCACAGTGGTTAGCACTGCTGCCTCGTGGCGCCGAGGTTCGATCCTAGCTCTGGGTCACTGTCCGTGTGGAGTTTGCACTTTCTCCCCGTGTTTGCGTGGTTTCACCCCCAAAACCCAAAGCTGTGCCGGCCAGGTGCTTTGGCAACATTTGGAAAAAATGAATTGGGCACACTAAATTTAAAATAAAAAGAAAAAAGAAAATCAGTGATGGGGGAAAGTTGGTGGATGACAGGGGAGGGTCGAAGGTGGTGGAGCGCGTCCGGAAATTCACGCACACCATTCTTCGAGGATTGTCCTCGCAATACAGTTCTTCTGTACATGTAACTTCTCAAAGTGGGTGGAAGGTTTCTTTGGGTGGATAGAGTTCAAGATGAACACAATTGGCTGACTAAAAGGACAGCCGAATGATCACGAGGCATTTGTGTGAAAACCATGCTCAGTTATGTTCTCCCATCTATAGTGAAGCGAACACAGCAGCAGCTTTGTTTCCTGGTTCATGGGTCACAGAACATTGACAGCCAGATCTGAAGCTGCCGTTCATTCTGTGCGATTTGCCATCTGCTTCTGTCAGAGGCAGGGATGAAGGGAACGAGGGAGGTGGATGTTTCCAAGGGGCACACTAGGTGGACAGCAGCAAGCTCCCGACTACAAACTTCCAACCTCATGGGCGAATGGTCATGGCTGCCAAGCGCTCATACAGTACGTCTTTCAATGCGAGTAATGTCTGTGGGAGGGTTCTTGTACATGACTGTCATCGCTCCAGTCAAAGCGAAATGTATCAATGCACAGTCACGAATGAACAGGTGGAACACACATCCCTGGTCCTCCAAGATGTCCTTCACCTGGAAGGGGTTGGGTGAGGCTGCCATGTCTATAGGGAGGGCAGGCTAAGCACTGGTTTGGTGATTGAGATGGAGGCAAAACTGCAAATTTAGATTTAGATTTAGAACAGTACAACACAGAACAGGCCCTTCGGCCCTCGATGTTGTGCCGAGCAATGATCACCCTACTCAAGTCAACGTATCCACACTATACCAGTAACCCAACAACCCCCCCCCCCACCCCCCCCCCCCCCCCCCCCCCCACCCCCCCACCCCCATTAACCTTATTTTTTAGGATACTAAGGGCAATTTAGCATAGCCAATCCACCTAACCCACACATCTTTGGATTGTGGGAGGAAACCGGAGCACCCAGAGGAAACCCACGCACACACGGGGAGGATGTGCAGACTCCGCACAGACAGTGACCCAGCCGGGAATCGAACCTGGGACCCTGGAGCTGTGAAGCATTTATGCTAACCACCACGCTACCGTGCTGCCTTATTGCATCTAATATGCTCATTAGATTGATTTCTACAATTCATTCAGAGACTGAGACCTAGATGGTGGAGGTTCCAGGCAACTTTGACTTTCTACTGGCTATTATCTAGATGAAGAGGATTGTCCATCACAGGTTGGCACAGAGCCTGAGCAGCATGAGTCAGCAGGGTCAGAAGGTTAGAATGCTGGTGACCAGAGGCCAGTGCAATGTGAGCATTGGCCAAATCACAGGTATATTGCAGACAATGAGCAAACCACAATGCCTGAGGTGCCTTAAGATGTCTTGGATGTGGTTGCTCACAGCTGCTGGCTTCTCAGCCAGGACTTGAAGGAAATCCCATCTGGTGGCATTAAAGGTCACCATCACCATAAATGTCTTTGCCAGTGGTTCCTTCCAGGACTGCACTGGTGACTTGTATGGCAACTTGTACGACACACACGTGCATCCAGGAGGAGACTCATGCCCAGTTTTTCCAATTCCGCCTGGATCCCGAAAGCCAGGCTGCACGAGCATTTGGATTTGCAGCAATCACAGGTTTCCTGATTGCAAGGGGCTATTGACTGCACACATGTGGCCTCGAGAGCTCCCTGGCAACAGTCAGTCACATTCATCAAATTCAACATTCACATTCTATGCGAAAAGTCTCTACTCTTTGAACATGTAGTTGATACCTGATCACAGAAATCAAATCCTGCATGTTTGTGTTCGGTCCCCAGGGACCTCTCACAATGCCTACATTCTGAACCAGTCCTAGGGCCACATGTTTCTGAAGGAGCTGAGTGATTGGAGCGATGGCTCCTTGGGAACAAAGGATGCCCCCAGAAGACCTGGCTAATGAGGCCGGTTTGTCGACTACGGAGTGCTTCTGAGGAGAGATTCATCAGCAAATTTGGCAACCATCCCTTCAATCTCCTCATCCAAGTCATTTATTTAAATTGTAAAGAGTTGAGGTCCCAGCATTGATCTCTGTGGCACACCATTCATTACGTGCTGCCAATCACTGTTTCCTGTTGGTCAGCCAATCTTCTCTCCATCCCAATATGTTACCCCCATAACATGAGCTTCAGTTTCCACAATAACCTTTGATGTTGCACTTCATTAAATGCCTCCTGGAAATGTTTTTTAAAAAGCCCACACCCCCCCTATTCCCGTAAACCAGTAACCCCACCCAACCTTTTACAACACTAAGGGGCAATTTCGATTAGGGTAGGCCAATCCACCTACCCTGCACATCTTTGGACTGTGGGAGGAAACCGGAGCACCCGGAGGAAACCCACGCAGACACGGGGAGAACGTGCAGACTCCACACAGATGGTGACCCAAGCCGGGAATTGAACCTGGGACCCTGGAGCTGTGAAGCAACTCTGCTAACCACTGTGCTACCGTGCCCCACTATGGACCCTACAGAACCCTGTCAGAGCTATTGATGATTCACATGGATTGCTTTATAATTCACAGCACAGTCCAGCCGACAGACCATTTGATTCTCTCTCCCACTTCACAAATAAGACCCCAGTTCTTCAATGAGGTCCGGTGCACTTTGTTTGCAAACCCGTCATGTGAGGTTTACTTCAACCCTTGATAAGGAGATGAACAGGCCAAACAAATCACCATATGAGGTCTCACAAAGTCAAATGCACACAGCTCTTTAATCGTACATTCAATCCCTCTTGCAGTGAAGGTCAACTTTCCGATTGCCTCCGTACTTTCACTCTACACCTGCATCCTAGCACAAAATGACAAATCACCCAGGATGGCCAATAACGATTGGATGTGCCACCAAAGCTTTCTTCAAACAGGTAAAGAAGGCTCTGGTTTTCTACTGAGAAGAAAATAATGTACACTCTTCCAACCCTGAAACAGCATTCCTTGCCACTCACCTGGCCTGCTAAACTCCCACTGAGTACTCCTTGGAATGACCTCACTGAACACTCTGCTCAGACATCATTTTCAGGGTCAGAACACGGTGAGCTGCAAGTAGTGGCTTGCATTTTTTTTTTTAAATTTAGATTACCCAATTATTTTTTCCAATTAAGGGGCAATTTAGCGTGGCCAATCCACCTACCCTGCACATTTTTTGGGTTGTGGGGGCTAAACCCACGCAGACACGGGGAGAATGTGCAAACTCCACACGGACAGTGACCCAGAGCCGGGATCGAACCTGGGACCTCAGCGCCGTGAGGCGGTTGTGCTAACCACTAGGCCACCGTGCTGCCCTAAGTAGTGGCTTGCATGATATGCGCCCAGGCCGCACACTCACAAATGATGGTCAATGCTCAATCATGAACATGTGGAATCATTGACTGGCATTATATTGATAATGTGAGGAAACTACATCTATAGGAGTTTATCATCAGACCACACCTTCAAATGCCCAGGGTCACTAAAGCAACGAGCAGCAAGATGGAATCCAGGACTTTTCCAAACTGTGCAAGTGAACACGTGTTTATAAGTGCCCAAAAGTTAATACAATGGTTGTACACCTGTGTACATTGAAAACTTATTTATCTTGCATTTTCTGTTACTACAATCTCATTGCAGCCCTGACATCCTGAGGTGCAGGCAGCCTATTGACTGCTATGTCCTGTTGACTATGTTGATTTTGGTGGTTGTTCTCTGGTGGCCCAAGGCCTGGAGAGCACTGGCTTGCTCAGGGTCTATTGCTCAGTGTACTCCCCTCAACATGACCTACTATAAACAATGGGGGCCGCTGGCAGAGGGGAGGTGGAGTGGCAGGAACCCTTGGAGTGTCTTGGGTTAGAGCCCTGAGGGTGCATAGCAGGTGCAAGTCCTCCCCTTTTGAGACCCAATGGCACCTCCCTGATTCCTTGAGGTGAACAGGCACCTGGAGGCTGATGTACCCTAACCCCCTCTTGATTAGCCACTGCTTCAGTGCACCCATGGCTAGACAGATGGAGTGCAGGTCTGAAAACATTCTGCATGACCTGGGTCTCCAAGGCAGCTGCCACCCTTTCCATTGAGGCAGCTAAATGCTCACATGCCAGAGCTTCAACAACAGTCTGAATGTAGGTGGACTCCTCCAGACTTCAGTCCAGTCTATGCATGGCCTCTGAAATCTGATGCTCCCCCAATGGTCCCCTGCCTTTCCACCATGTCTCCTGTCATCTGAAAACTGCAGATTGGAGGCTTCCTCACTAGCTTGCAGGTGGAGTCCTATCTCACCTTCAACACCGGCATTATTCTGCTCCTCAACAAAGATCCAGCCTCCTCAAAATGGGTAACAATTCAGATGTCAGGCAGGCAGTACGGTCTTGGCCCGTTCCTTCCAGTTGTGCATGTTTTTATCCAGCAGTAGTTTTGACTGTCACCCCAATGGGGATGTGCAGTTTAGGATCATGTATGTCTGAGTTGCTGATCACTCCCCAGTGAGTGATTAACAAGCAGGATGTGCTGCAACTGATAGAAGATTGACAGCATAAAGTGACTGGCACACATTCAGTGCACATGTCCCAACCAATGCAGAGGCCTGCAACTCAAACTCCTGTATGACGTCCCTGTGCGCTCGTATACTCAAACTGCCCGACAGGAAAATAGGAACACTGGACCAGGAGTAGGCCATTCAGATGTCCCCATGAGTGTAATTTTGTAGTGTGTAGACTATATCACTTAATTTGGCAAAGTACAGCAGATTATTCTGCACGGCAGGGCTGTTCTCCTGTCAGTCTAATGGGTGATAGCGTCCACTATGACCTCTGTCCAAGCCACCATGGTCAGATAGGAGGGCTTCCTGCTGTCATCCATGGGAGCAGCACCTCCACCAGCCTTTCCTTGATGGCCTAATGGAGAGTCTCCACAGAGGTTTCACTGAACTGTTGGGCCACACATTATATTCTCTGTGACATTCTGGTTTCGGCAGAATCTGGAATGACAGCCAGTGCTCAGTGAGCTAGACAGCTGGTTTATGATGCAGAACAAGGCCAGCAGCGTGGGTTCAATTTGTGGTGATATGCATCACTGTAAATACACAAGGGGTTAATGTAAATGCACTATGACTAAGTAAACACTAGAGGGAGCACCAGAGATGTCATGACATGCAGACATATAGCTAATGAACACATAAAATAGGACACAACCAATGGGCAGTCTAGACATCCAGAGGTGACACAACCACAAGGGGGCATTACACAACCCATATATGAAGACAGGGCATACATGCTCTGTCTCTTTCCACAGGCGACACTTCGAGAGTAAGACAGGGGAAGATCAGAAGCATCACACCCACCACGTGGCTTAGAGCAGACTGGTTAGTTAGACTGAGTTACTACAGCAAGATTAGCAGGAGAGTCGAACTCATAGAGAACTGTGCTAATGGTTCAATAAATCACATTGAACTTACTTCAAAGTCTGGAGTATCTTTTGGTCAAAACGGCATTGAGTTGCAGCCTGTGTTATCCCAGAGTACATAACACAACACAATTCATGAAGGTCCCTCAACCTTGCCCCTGGCCTGAGGTGTGGTGACCCTCAGGTCAAATCACCACCAGTCAGCTCGCCACCTCAAAGGGGAAAGCAGCCTATGGCCACCTGGGACTATGATGATTTTTTAAAAAAGTTACCTTTTTGCTGCAAAATAAGGACCAACTTCAATGGACTGGATTTTTACAGTCATTCACCTCCATAAAGGCCACCACCAATTAAAGATGCACATGTGTGAGTCTGCTAGTAGAGGGAGTATTCTAGCATAGAAATGCAAATCGCTGAGTTTTTGGAAAGCAATTTATTAATATGACATCTATTACGCCAGGATAAATATGTGACTTCAAACCTCCCATTCTGACAGTTTCTACTTTCCTTGGCTTGAACATGCTTCCCTTACCCATGGTTCCCCCAACTAGTGCCATTTTACTTTGAAATGGCAGCCAAAACAATGTCGTGTCATGTAAATGAAGCTTCAAAGTCAAATGTACTGTTTTCACTGCAGCTCTAATCTAAACTTTACGATAGTCACAGTATAATCTCACCTCAGATTTATTTTAAAATACTGACACTTCTAACGCTCATAGCCAGTATTTTTCTTTTTATTTCTGCAAATCTCGGTCTTCCTCAACATCAGGAAATATTCGGGGACAGCGCTTGATCTCAGGAAGAAACGTATTTGCTTCCATGAAGTTGAGAGCGTATTCGCAATAAGATTGATGACAGATTCTCCACCTCGAGATCACGTCAGTTCAGCATGTTTACACATTAGCCCTGTTGTAATATCCCAGAGACTATACCCGTACCAGCCTCCCCGAACAGGCGCCGGAATGTGGCGACTAGGGGCTTTTCACAGTAACTTCATTTGAAGTCTACTTGTGATAATAAGCGATTTTCATTTTCATGAGAAACTGATCCGACTGTCCCAGCCTCCGTTCAGAATGCAGCGCCATTCATGACTGGGCAGCAGATGAATTATCTGACCTCAGTGTGATCCTTTCACAAAAATGGGAGGGGGATGGGAACCTATGCAAGGAGTCAGAGGAAGGGGAATCAAGGACAAGAACAAAAGGCAGAAAGGGAAATAAGAAAAGTGACAGGAAGAGAAATCTAGGGCTAGATTCAAACAGGGCCACAGGGAAAAATTGTCGGGCTTTGTGCCTTAACATGCGGAGCATTCGCAGTAAAGTGGATGAATTAATCACACAAATAGATGTAAACGGGTATGATCATAGAACCCCTGCAGTGCAGAAAGAGGCCATTAGGCCCATCGAGTCTGCACGACCCTCTGAAAGAACATTCTTCCCAGGCCCGCTCCCCGCTCTGTCCCTGTAACCCCAGCTAAGCGACAAATCAATGACACTACGGAGCATCTTTATCAAGGCCAATCCACCTAAACTGGACATCTTTGGACTGTGGGAGGAAACCGGAGCACCCGGAGGAAACCCACGCAGACACGGGGAGAACGTACAGACTCCGCACAGTCACCCAAGGCCGGAATTGAACCCGGGTCCCAGACGCTGTCGGCCAGCAGTGCAAACCACTGTGCCACTGGACTGATATAGTTGGGATTACGGAGGCATGGCTGCAGTGTGACCATCGATGGAAATGGAACTTCCAGGGATATTCAGTATTTAGAAAGGAGACACAAAAGAAGAGAAGGTGGTGCAGTTGCATTGTTGGTTAAAGAGGGAATTAACGCAATAGTGAGGAACGATATTAGCTCCTAAGATGTGGAACCTGTATGGGTCAAGCTGAGAAATGCTAAAGAGCAAAAAACATCAGTGAACTTTGTGTAAAGACCCCCAAACTGTAGTGTTGATATTAGGAATAGCATTAAACAGGAAATTACAGACACATGCAATAAAGGAACATCTGGAACTATGGGTGATTTTAATCTGCATATAGGTTGGGCAAATCAAATTCGCCACAATACTGTATAGGAGGAATTTCTGGAGTGTACACAGAATGTTTTTCTGGACCAATACATTAAGGAATCAACGAGGGAACAGGCCATCCTAGACTGGGTATTGTGTAATGAAGAAGGAATAGTTGGCAATCTAGGGCACGATTTAATGGCCTCGGCGCACGTGATTTGGGGATGCGACGAAGCTGTTGAATCTTGCAAGAGGTTTCTTGCGAGATTTGCTTAAAACATCTTGTGAGACTTAACACAATCTCGTGAAATGTCACGATCTGGATCTCGCTCTCATCCGGGCGAGATCCAGGTTAGCATATTTAAGTGAGCCATTAAGCCACCTTGATACTGCCAGGGTTCCTGGGTGGCACTGCCTGGGTGCCAGACTGGCAGTGCTAAGGTGCCCAGGTACCAGCTTGTCCCTGCCTGCGATCGGACCCTTAAGAGGTGGGGGTGATGGGGGGCTCGAGGACCACGTAAGAGGTAAGTTGGACGCAGTGGAGGGGGGGTCCAGAGTCCACGGTTTGGTGCCTGTGGAGGGGCAAAAGATCTGGGCAGCATTTAAAAATGTTGCCCCAATCCACGAGTACTTTTGCTGCACTGGCAAGCTGAGCTGAAATGGTGTAAGTACGGCCTCAATGGGGCGTTTCATTCCAAGGCCAAAAAAAACAGTGTTGCAGGTGGCAAGAACCACCCCACTAAATGCGGCCGAAATGGGACTCTATTTTTGTCCTGTTAAATCCCTAGTTTTGCGAGATCCCTTGGGGATTAATTATTTTATCAAGACAGAAAGTGACATAGTTGATTCTGAGAGTAAGCTCCTGAATCTTAATAAAGGAAACTACGATGTTGTGAGGCGTGAGTTGGCTATGATGGACTGGGAAACATTACTTAAAGGAATGATGGTGGATAGGCAACAGCAAACATTCAAAGAGCGCATAGGTGAACTGGAACAATTGTTTATTCCTGTCTGGTGCAAAAATAATGGCTCACAAGGGATAGTATTACATCCAAGGATACAAACTGGCCAGAAAAAAACAGCAGACATGAGGATTGAAAACAGTTTAGAATTCAGCAAGGGAGGACCAAGGATTGATTAAGAAGGAGAAAATAAGAGTACAAGAGCAACCTTGCGGGGGACACAAACCTGTCTGTAAAAGCTGCCATCGGTATGTAAAGAGGAAAAGAGAGGTGAAGGCAAATGTAGGTCCTTTACAGCCAGAAACAGGGGAATTTATAATAGGGAACAAAGAAATGGCTGACTAATAAATACATATATACCTTGGTTCTGTCTTCTCAAAGGAGGAAGCAAATAACATACCAAAATATTGGGGAGCACAAGGTTTAGTGAAAGGGAGTGTTACAAATGGAGGATTTTAGGAATTTTGGATTGGAAACCTTTGGCAATGTAAGGGTTAAACGCCTGGGGTTATAGTGTGTTTGACTTCAGTGGCCATGTTTTTAAAAAAGATATTGTTTTGCAGGTCCTGGGAGATTTTAGGAGTCAGGAGATGAAACTGACCAGATGAATGTGTTCTCAGTCGGAGCTAATGCACTGTGGCCTAACTGGGGAAAGTCCCTGGGGAGTTAATGTGCTTTCGGTTTGGAGAGTTCATTTGCTTTTTGGTTTGGGGAGATGATGCCATTGTTGATTGGAGCTAAGGGATTCAGAGAGATTGTAAGAAAACTTTGGAGAGGCATTAACGTCTCATTTGGCTGACCCTGAGTCTACAATTCCCTCCCAGTAGGATAGTTATGAAAAGAGTATTAATATTTAAAGCAGAGCGGTCTTGTCTGAGGATAAGAAAAAGCTGAAACATGCCAGGTGAACCAGCTTTTTGAAGGTATTCAGCCAGAATCTTAAGGGATTCTAACAGGAATCAAATCTGTTCTATAAAGTAAGTATTACTCTACGCCATGCTGATTTTAAGATGGATTGGGAGCTGTATATTTCTTTTCTTGTTGTTTCATGGACAATTGAGTAGTAGTGTTTAAGGGGTAATTGTAAGCTGTTCATTTTGGGTGTGAAATTAAAGAGTTTAATATTGTATTCATAATAAAGTTTTGTTTCAAAAATACCAAATCCCTACTTCTTCATGCAATCACTCCATGAACAAATCATTCTTTTTGCATAGTCTTTCAAAATAAACTAAAATATCGGGGTTTCAGTCCAAAATCCTAGCCACTAAGGGGGTCTGGTCTGGGATTGTAATAATATTGGAGGCTCGTCAGGGATCTTAAGTATAATTCCTTATTTGACTTGAAGTTATTGAACTTAAAGACAGTGAGTGTCTGGGCAGCATGGTGGCACAGTGGTTAGCACTGCTGCCTCACGGTGCCAAGGACCCGGGTTCGATCCCCACCCCAGTTCACTGTCCATGTGGAGTTTGCACATTCTCCCATGTCTGCGTGGTCTCACCTCCACAACCCAAAGATGTGTAGGGTAGATGGATTGGCCACGCTAAATAGCCCCTTAATTGGAAAAAAAAGGGGCTGGATTCTCCATTCCTGCGGCTAAGTGCTGGTTCGAATGGAAAATCCGCAGGCGGTTCATGTGAAAAAAATCGGTGTGAAATTCTCACCGATTCCGGTACTGGTGAGGGATTGCACTGGCAGCAACTGGAACTGAAAACGGCCCGAGAATGGCTGGGTCCCGGGCAACGCATGCGCATGCCTGACAACCTGCAGCGGTACAACATGGCACCGGCCATGCGCGGACCCAACCCACCATCGTCAACCTCACAGTCCATCCACTGCCACCCCCATCAGTCTCCTCGGCCCTCGCAGCGGCATGGATCCCGGCTGAGTGTGGTGGTGCTGGACACAGGCCACAGCCACCGCGCCGGGTTCACAATCTGTGTGACCGCACATGTCCCGCACCGTCGGAAACCCGGCCCATTGGGGGTGGAGCATCATGCGTGGGCCGGTCGTTGAGGCGCCAATGGCTGTGTGGCTCGCGTCACAATGACGCCATTTCAGAGGGGGCGGAGCATGGCTAACTAGCGTCAAACCGGCGCCGGACCTGATTCTGATGTCGGAGCCCATTCTCCACCCGATTGCCAAACACGATTTCGGCGTCGGGCAACGGATAATCCCACCCATGGATTGGGTACTCTAAATTTATATTTAAAAAAGACAGTGAGTATGTGTGTGGAACAATTGCATTCTTTCAGGTTTTGAAATCGCTCTATTTAAAAAGGGAGATAAAGAAAAAACAGGGACTTATAGACCAGTCAGCCTGAAGTCAGTCATGGGGAAAATTCTAGAGTCCATTATAAAAGATTTAATAGCAGAACACTTGGAAAACAGTGGTAGAATCAGACAGAGTCAGCACGGATTTACAAAGGAGTATCACGACAAATCTACTGGAACTCTTCAAGGAGGTAACTGGTAGAGTTGATGAGGGAGAACCTGTGAATGTGATTAATTTGGACGTTCAAAAGTCCCACATACGATTGAGGACAGTGTATTGAGATGATTAGAAAACTGGTTGGCAGACAGGAAACAAGGAGTAGGAATAAATGGGTCTTTTTCCGAATGGTAGGCAGTGATAAGTGGGGTATCGCTGGGAACGGTGCTAGGACCCCATAGGTTAAGCATGCTGCTGCAGCAGGCAGGAAAGGAAGAACACGATATGTTGACGTCCAAGTACAAGAGCCGGGATGTCTTGCTGCCATTATACAGGGCCTTAGTGGAGCCACACCTGGAATATTGTGTGTAGTTTTGTTCTCCTTACCCCAGAGTCCCCTCTGGAGCTCAAAAGAATGGGTGGAGGGGAAATTTCATGGCAACCTATAAAATTATAACAGGACTAGACAGGATAGATAGAATCATAGAAACATAGAATCCCTACAGTAAAGAAGGAGGCCATTCATCCCATCGAATCTGCACAGTCCCTCCGTAAGAGCACCCTACTTAAGCCCAATCTACCGCCCTAACCACTGACCCCATAATCCCACCTAACGTTTGGACACTTAGGGGAAATTTAGCATTGACAATCGACCTAACCTATGCACAAAGGATGTTCCCGATGATGGGGGAATCTAGAACTAGGTGCCATAGTTTAAGGATATAGTGTAAACCTTTTTGGACTGAGATGAGGAGAGCGGTAAGCCTGTGGAATTCGCTATCACAGGAAGCAGTTGAGGCCAAAAATCAAGAAGGAGTTATATTTGGCTCTTGGGGCTAAAGGGATCAAACGATATGGAGGAAGGCAGGAGCAGGTTACTGAGCCTGACAATCAGCCATGATCATATTGAATAGCGGAGGAAGCCTGAAGGGCAGAATGGCTTCCTCCTGCTCCTAGTTTCTACTTTCACTCTTCAGTTAAATGTTTCAAGAATCCATCAGGGTTTACTGTTTAATTTCATGCAGATATTGTTGTACATTACACTGCTAACTCATCACCAACAATGAATTTTAGGTAACGTTTTGGGAACAATAGTTATGGATCTGAGGTAACACTAAAGTATGGCGTTTATTCCACATGACATTAAAATGAAGCTCAAATGCTTATGTGACTTAGTAACACTAACCTGTTTACAATCAGGTGTATTCTTTCATAGGAACTGTGAATCACATCAGAGTAAAAATTTCCTTTTCACAATTCCGTCTGCTGTGAGAATATTTGTTATTATGTCTAAGTTTTTTACAATTTGAGAGAATATAAAAATAAATGAAAACATGCAATTTATGCAGAAAGTTACTGTGTGTATTGTGCTTTGTAATAATGATAAATTGAGTACTTTGCAAAGATTATTTAGTGAATACAAAGTGAACATGATGAATGTAAGTGGGGTGAATGTTAAAGTATTAAGTTTCACCATATGCAGCCTATACTAGGTGCAGTTCACTGACAATTAGATCAGTATTCAGTATGCCTGTGTTGTATGATTAAGCCTATTTTTGTACAACATAAAAATAGGAGCAGGAGATGGCCATGTGGCCCCTTGAGTCTACTCCACCACTCAATAAGATCACGGCTAATCTTCCACCTCAACGTTCCGTTCCTCTCCTAATCCCATGCAATTCCCTTAGTGCCCATAAATCTATTGTTCGTAATCTTGAACACATCGACTTTGCATCCACCATCCACTCGGGTTGAGCATTCTAAAGATTCACAACCTTCTGGCTGATGACATTTCACCTCATAGCAGTCCTAAATAGCCAGCTCTTCACCCTGTGACCACGATCCTTACCCCTGGACTCCTCAGTCAGGGGAAATGATCTCTCCTGTCAAATTCTCTCAGAATTTTAAATCTTTTGATCAGATCTAAGCCCAGCTGGGAACATGTCAGTCAGGTTGAGGTGCAAACTATTTTTGCTGATTCTCAGAACAGTATCCCAGACTTCATATTTTATATAATGGTTGAACTTTGATAAAAGTTGTTTCCTCAGTCTAGTCACGGCAGCAATTATGAAGCCTGCCAGCTGAAAGGTGAGCCTTTAGTATTTCTTAAAATGCTGATCAATCTATTATGTATTTTATTCTTGGAGAAAACTGTTATTCCTTTTTTCTTCAAACTCTAAGCACAATTGCGCCAGGTATTAGTGCAAAGGTTAATGTTGGCCCCAAGAGGAAGAATTGACTTAATGTAGAGGCCATGCTGTTGCAGATTGCTGCATACTGTCTATTTGAAATGATTTTCTCCAGATGAAGCAATGGATGCATTTGTTCCCAATTGTGCATTTCTTTCCTCCCCACTGGCTGACGCCCGGTGAAAACTTAGATGCAAAAGTTAACTTTGGTCATTTACAAGTGAACTTCATCAGAAGACAGACTGGCTGTAAAAGTATATAGTGTGTCATTTCCTTTCTCCAAATACTTCATGCCAGCAAAGCACTTACTACAACCTGCTCTTCAGAGCGTTGTGCAAGGTCACCCAGATCAAGTACGTATGTTTTTCTAAAAAATGCTTCAGCTCACAAGACATCCAAGTTAAATTAGGCACAGAGGGATACAGAATTACAGCATGATGCTGCAGCTTTTTAAATGGATTTGAAAGTCTGCCACATTGAAATATTAGCCCCCAAATTTTTTTTTTCAAAAAATGCTTATTTTCCCTCCGAATCATCAGATAACAAAATCCATAATGTCCAACAGTCTAATTTAAAACGCATTTCATGACGCAATCCACTAGTAGGAAAGTTCGAACCTGAGCATGTGGGCTGCATTAAAGACAACGTCAAATTCCGTGCTGTCCAATTCAGCTGCTCTCTCTGCCATCTGAGCCGCTTCCACCAGACGAGATTCCTCTAACAGGAACTGACCTGTGGGGAGATATAAAAATGCAAGTGTTTCTTAGGAACAGAAAAAGACCATCAGAATTGACAACCTGAACGCTTTTTCAATTATCAATCCATCCACCTGGGGCCAGAGCCTCTCCTAACCTGGCAGAGATTCAAACTTCATTGTTTCCGGGAGCTACCTATTTGGCTTGCAAGGGTCAACACTTCTATCTGCCACTTACTGCTCAAATGGCAAATGAGAGCTGAACCCGGGACTCCCTATACCCAACTGTCACATTTCAACATTTTAAAGTTATTTCTCCCAAGAGTTCACAATAATGCTCTGTGTTTTAAAAGCTGTGTGCATTCTCCCAAGATTTTAAATAAAAAGAACTAGGCGAAAGATTTTTTAAAAATAAATTTAGAGTACCCAATTATTTTTTTTTGCAATTAAGGGGCAATTCAGCGTGGCCAATCCACCTAACCTGCACATCTTTGGGTTGTGGGGGTGAAACCCACGCAGACACAGGGAGAATGTGCAAACTCCACATGGACAGTGACCCAGAGCCGGGATCGAACCTGGGACCTCAGCGCCGTGAGGCGGTTGTGCTAACCACTAGGCCACAGTGCTGCCCTAGGCTAACGATAGTTAACTTTTTTCAGACTACGTTCCGTTGCTCAGGGACTAAAAAGTAAACAATTTACTGTTCACTCAGAAAATGCTGTTTGCAATGTTTCTCCAGTGTTTCTGTGGGTCATCTTATGAAGACACAGCATACAATTAGGAAAAATCCTGAAGCCTTTATGCTATCTTGGCCACTGCATACAAACTGTCCAAGGTAAAACCTCTAAATAACAATTCATTCTAAAATGGTACAGAAAATTTTAATCAATAAAATGCACAACACTCTGGATGTAACAGTGGTTGCAATACTGTTACATTTTTGCCATTCCAATCTGAAACGAATATGAACAGTTTTAGGGAATAAAATATTGAAGACAATCTAAAATCTGAGGACAGCGCAGTTTAGTTATTGGTGTTTAGTTTTATCAATGCTTATTTTTAATATTTTTAATACCTATATTCTGTGTTTGTATTTAACTTTAATCATCTCTTTTCAGTGCAGAAGAGGCAATTCGGCCCATTGAGTCCACACTGCCTCTCTGAAAGAGTATTTTACTGAGTCACAGTACCCTGCTTTATCCCTGTAACCCTGCACATTCTTTTCTCCCCCTCAGATACATGGCTGTTAAACAAATCTTACATTGATTTTTATTTCCACTGATTTAAGGTTGAACATGACATCCAAGCAGTGTAAAGTTGGAGAAGAGTCAGCCTTGGTACAATGGTAGTACACTTGCCTCTAAAGTCAGAAGTCTGCGGAGAGTTTAGAACAAAATCTATGCAGTGTTAAAGGAATGCTGCACAATTCAGGAGTGTTGTCTTTCAGATGAAATATTAAACTGAGACCCTGGTTCATAAAGGATCCCATGGCACTTTTTTGAAGAAAGGCAGGGGAGTTTTCCCTAGTGTCCTGAACAGCATTTACCCTTCAACCAACGGCATCATCTGATCATTATCACAGGACATTTTGTCAGATCCTGTTGTTCATAAGCTGACTGTGACATTTCCCACATCACAATACAGGCCGTCATGTTTTTTCTCATTAAGTACTTTAGGATGCATTGGGGTTGTGAAAGGTGCTATATAAATACAAGATTTTCCTTTCTTATTTATAATATGGAGTATTTTAAAACACTCAGGTCCTGAATTTGCATGGGACAACAGCAAAAGCAATGCTGAGTATCGTGCATCTGAAATTTCTCTCTCCATTATTTCAAAAGATCCAACATTTCATGCCACCAATTTTATTTTCAATCGGGTTAACATCTCTGATGGAAAAGCAGAAAGACGAATATGATACAAATACATTAAAAATGTGTCTGCTAACGTTCAGCATTGCAGTCTCAAGGCCTTTCGGCAGTATCATTATTTGAACTAAAATGCAGAACAGTGTTGTTTTCTCTTGAATATACTTTCTTGTTCCGAATCTACTGTCAGTTATCTTCAGTGAGCTGCATTTTGTTTCACTGGTATGAACAGAAATACAAACTGGCAGGGACAACACCTTTGGAAATGTTGGGCCTGAACAATTTAGAATCATCGCTTCGAAAGGAAGGTCAGAAAAGAGAATTGATAGAAATTCCACGATTTCTATTTAATTAGTAATCAAGGTCTTTTGAAAATCAGAATCGTTAAAACAAATAAAAGTTCTTCAATTGAAGGCTGCTGGCTGAATTTGAGACCCTGTGTGGTATGTTGTATGTCTTTTGATTCAGCTCTACTCAATCTATAAACACATATGTTGATCTTTTGAATATATTGACATATAATGGAAGTATTACAAATAAACTAAAATGTTTATAGCTGGTTATTACTTTTATCGCTTAAGGGTAAATTAGTTTATTATTTTACGCCTTATTCGTGATCCCAGGCCATGTGCCAATAATGACTCAAACACTCTCCTGACACAGATGCTAACAGATACACAAGAGCAACCCAAAGGTGGTTTGACCTCCTAGCCATGCAAATCACTGTATTTCACAATTAGTAAGGACATTAGCAAGGCGAAGAGCATTAATACTCCAATATTCCGTGTTACTGTACAAAGGAGACTATCTGTACTGAAATACAATCTAAAGAGTACCCTGCCTACAATCCTTCATACGAGAGAAAATAGTGAAGAATCTACAGATATATTCTGACTTGTACATTTGAACAGTTATTTTTAATCTAAAGTTTCATTTAAGGTTATCATCAGTACATCAGTTAAAATATTGATTGCCATCCTTTCATTGTCACCGAGTCAAAATGCTTAAACTTCTGAACTAACAGCACAGTTGATGTACCTACAGTATGAAGACTGCAGTGGTTCAAGAAGGTAGTTTATCACCTTCTTCTCAATGTCGATTAGAGATGGGCAATAAATGCTGGTCTTGCCAGCAAATCTCACATTCCACCAATTAACACAAGAAAACAATCTAAGCAAAATGTAACCAAATTGCAAGAAGAACTTCATTATCTTCTAGAAACACTATATAGAATCACAGAATCATGGAATTTGCAGTGCAGAAGGAGACCCATTGGGTCTGCACCGGCCCTTCGAAAGAGCACCCTACATAAGTCCATGCCTCTACCCTATCCCCACAACCCCAACTGACTTTTTGGACCCAACGGGCAATTTAGCATGCCCAATATGACACCCACTCTGCACATCTTTGGACTATGGGAGGAAACCGGAGCACCCAGAAGAAACCCATGCAGAGAAAGTGCAAAGTCCACACAGACAGTCACCCGAGGCAGGAATTGAATCCGGGTCCCTGGAGCTGTGAGGCAGCAGTGTTAACCACTGCACCACCGTGCTATCCCATGGATATCTTTTTGTTTCTAAATCCTTTATAATCCAATCATTAAAATGAACACACCAATCTTAAGTGTCGGATAGCAACTCAATGGCATAATTTGGAGCAAGTTGTTCAAATCTTGATGGCCATTGATAGGATCCCATTTCTTATATTGGCTGTAGTTTTGTCCACCATACTGGAATGCATATCAATACCATAAAAAAAAGGTTTTACGTGAACAAGGAAGATTGAGATGTTTAAGTAATGAGGAAGACTCGCAGTTGAACTTACTTTGAAACAAAGGAATAATGATTAAAAGGGCAATGATTCAATCTTTAAAATTTTGAGAAATATAACAAAGTGGATGTTAGTGGATTATTTCTTTGATTGTGATCACAGGACAATAGGGTACAAGGAGAAAGCTAGCAGGCTTCAAGGAAGAATTCTTTTCCCTTGGCAAGTAATTAGAAAGTACAATTTTCAGCAAAGGTGGTTGATTAACTCCTTTCATAAAAGAGCTGATTAAATATTAAGTTAGGAATGGTACTAAAGGTTAGAGGTGGATGGGGTTAGCCTTTAGAACACAATAAGTGCTGCTGGAAGCTAATTACCTGGAGCGTAGGGTTAGGGTAAATTAAAAGCTACATTAGATGGAGCTGTCACGATAGATACTCTGGCATTTTGCTGCATTATCTTTAGGCCTCAGTATAACATTCTGCATAATGCCTTTCAATGAGTAAATAATTGTGGTAGATTCACGATAGGATAGACTGCAAACGACACATAGATGGAGCATGTTTGATGGGAAAAGTGGTCTTTATTATTCTGTACTTTCTTATATTCAAAAACTGTTGTCTCAGTGAAAAGCAACACGGTGTGGAATCTTCTAATATCGGCTTGATTCTGTCGGTAGCTTTCAAGTTCCCATCCAGAACATGTAATCCAGGCTGACACTTCAGTTTAACACTGTGGGAGTGTAACGGAGGTGGAGATACTAGGCAGAATTTAGTTCAGGAAAAGGGGTCTCCATGTCACATCCATTGGGAAAGGCCTGCATATTAAGTGCCTATCAGCAGTGGGCCTTCCCTGTGATTTAGGACTCTAGAGCTGGAAATTCTGTTCCCCCCCCCAGAGTGCAGTCAGCAATCAGAGGCTGGCAGCTCGCAAGAGAACAGCACCATTGGGAATTTCTGGTAATGCACTCACCAGAGGCCTAGGATCTCTGAGGAACCCGGGCCATGATTGGCCGAGGGCAAGATGGGGGTCACAGGGAAGGGGTCGCTGGCTTGTGGGGAAGGGGGTGGGTAAGGAAAGTAGCGATGCCCAGGTCCCTCGATCAGGCACTGAGTGCCTTTGAATGCGAGGCACCGAGGAGGGTTTGCTTTTCAGGGTTTTCTCATGGTGACTATCCCGCCTGCCGCTGGTTGAATACCAGCAGTGGTGGAATGAAGCCTTCAAGTGTGAATTAATTACCCACTGATAAGCCTTAATTAGTGCCTGTCAGAGGTGGAAGATGGCAGGCTACTTACCCCATACCAGCCTGCCAGAAAAGATCCCCCGCTTCCAAATTCTCCACTGGGAAGCATTCAATCCCACCCATTGTCTTTCAGATGAAGCATTAAATCAAGTCACCATCTGGCCTCTTAAGTGGACATAAAAGATCCCATCGGAATATTTGAAAAGAGCACGGAAGGCGTCCCAGTTTCCAATCTAATAAATATCCCTCTGACAGCATCACTAAACACAGATAAGGAGGGCAATTAACTGTAGACCATAAAGAACGACAGGCATCTTTCTTCAATAGAGGCGGTGACAATTTATCTGGTCATTAATTTCATTGCTACATGTGAGAACTTGCTGTGTGCAAATTGGATGCCGTATTCTTGCACTATAACAGTGACTCCATTTGAAAAGTAATTAATTTTCTGTAAAGTCCTTTGGAACACCCTGAAGTCATTAATATAGATCAATTTCAATTCCTGGGATCAAAGTGACCACATATGGGGATAACAATACTGCAATCAAGACAAGATGGCAATTGCCTGCTCTACAACCCATCAGCTGAATGAAGTGTGAAGGGCTTCCAACATCGGCCTCCACTGGAAAAATCAATTTGCAAAATCCCTGGTGTGGAGCGTTTGTGCTGGAAGGATGCAAGAGTTGGACCTGCAACATGGCCGATGAGGAAAGGATTGCAGCTTTTTAAATGTGGCTCTGCCAAAGGGTCTTTAGACGCTGGATAGAGTGAAGAACAGGAAAATCAGAGCCCCTGGGTCTCATGGGCTTTTGGCTGAAGTGAAGATGTGGAAGTTGAGAAAATACGAGCTCTGCAAAAGGTGGGGTGAGAGTCTAGTGCTGGTGGCAATAGAATTTGAAAGAAAGGAGAGATGGTGGCATTGTGGTATTGTCACTTGACTGGTAATCCAGCGACCCAACATAATGCTCTGGGGACCTGGGTTCGAATCCCAGCACGGCAGATGGTGAAATTAGAATTCAATAAAAATCTGAAATGAAAAGTCCAACGATGACCATGAAACAATTATGGTAATGCCCTTTAGGGAAGGAAATTCTTCCTTCATGCCATCCTTACCTGATCTGTCTTACATGTGACTCAAGATCCACAACAATATGGTTGACTCTTAAATGCCCCTCAGTTCAAGGGAAATTAGGGACGGGCAACAAATGCTGGCCCAGTCAGCGACACCAACATGCCATGTGAGAATTTATTTTAAAAATCAGCAAAGTACGGGGCCGGGTTCGAGAGGGAATGGATGGTTGGAGAATATCAAAACTGGATGGTGGGGGGAACAGATAGAGAGACTACTGCCCCTGGTGGCCAATGGCTAGAATGGAGGCCAAGAAAGGCGCTTTTAAAATGGAATTTATTTATTGTTTTTATCAAAGAAGAGTAGGCAGCCCCCCCAGGGACCTGGTTAACATTAATCCTTCAGCCAAAACTATGAAAACATTTACCTCACTGCTGTTTGTGGTACTGGGGTTGTGCCACAAGTTATGGTCACAAAATCATAGCAGCAAATAACCTGCAAATGAATTAATCAGCCATGCGACATTCTGCGACATCCTGTGGATGTGAATGGCATCATGCAAGGTCTTTATTCTTTCGAAGACTGGAGCCAAGTTAAACACTGAGTTAAAAATGAACTCACCATAATGCATGTAGCAGTTTCCTTTTGCTGGGTCGAGCTGGATAGACCGCAAAAAGTATTTTTCCGCCTCTTCCTTACGCCCCTTTGAATTAACAAAAAAAATCTTAATTCCAAAAAAAGCTACAACGTCCCACAGCTTACACCCTAAGTCACTGAACAATTAAAAGGGGTCTGGCGAACAGTAACTCATTATAGATTCCACACACCTATTATGAATGCACACAAATGTTGCATAAATATGAATGTTAAAATAATTACCGATGCATTATTATGCCATTTCATATACATGTGTGCACAAAATATATCAGTGCTCGATAAATTTTCTCATCTATTATCTCTGTCATAAGCAGAATTTATCCAATACTGATATATTTTAAATTGAATCCTGCAACATGTGTGTTCAAAGCTGCAGAAACAATTTTTAGTCCCAAAGACTCAAATGAGGACACTTTTTCTAACTATTAAATACAAAGCATATCAATATGAAAAGTTTAAAGAAAGCTCAATATCCACGCTCTTCCACATGTGGAAGAAACTAATACGCTTCGCAATTCCCCACACAGCATGAACCCGGATCATCCTGTCAATTTAGGGTGGATTGTTGCCTCAAAGGAAATGAAACTGGAAGCTTAATCCATGGTTGTCACTGTCATCTAACTAGCTCAAGATGCCTAGGAAGTAGGTTTGGATTTTTTTGGTTTGGAAATCGTGTGCAAAAACATGACGAAAATCTCATAAGGAAGACCCAAAACAATATACTGTATAAACTGTGAGGTCCAGGCTTTGGATAAGGTTATTAAAGATGTTTTATTCTTAAAGAGGTACTGTCGTCACAAAACTGGTTTCACCAACTTCTATAATAATAAAGCTGCTGCAATGTTATTGTCGGTTCAAGAGCCGATGTGAGCTAAAGGTCAACGTAAAAATAAGGCCAGCCCAGGGAGACAATTATTTGCTGAGATCTCCCATTATTCTAAGAGGTAAAGTAAGCCATTAATTATTCAATTCCCATATAGATAGGCAGATGGCTATAGGTAGCGGGTGTATTTCTCCATTCCAGGGTCCATCGATGAAAATGGGATAGCATGCTGCCGACGTGCATCCCGCCTGGGCCCCGATTACCCAGGTATGTGAATCACTGGGAATCCTATTGAGAACCTGACGAGTTGGAGCAGCTTTTAAACACCCTCTTTGCCAGGGTGGGGTGGAGACAACAGCCAGATGTTATAACTGAAGCTTGGGATGAGGTGGCAGATGCAGTGAGTGTTGGAAGCCTCATCAAGAGGACATGCAATGCAGGAAGAAGATGAAAGATCTCCTTCCAGGAGCTCGGGTTAGTGACCAGCTGTGTGACCCTGGCAGCACTCCCATCCTTGACCCCGACATCTGCCCTAAACCCTTATATGCCAGTAACACTCCACCTACCAGAATCTCCGTCATAACCCCCTGTACCAGGAACCCCAACACATGCCCTGACCTCTTTGGCCAGGCAATTTGCCCACATGCGTTCCCAGCCGGAAACCCCGCCATAAAACTGGCGTGCCGGCATCTCACTATGACCATTATGTGTCTCCAAGAATAAAGTGGACTATAATTGAAGCGAGCTTCAGAAGACGAGCATGCCCGAGATGCAGGTCCACATCCCCTTTGAAGAAAGGGCCATGAAAATCAAGGAGTGAACTGTGGCTGACATGGAATTCGGCATGTGCCGATGAAGTGACAGTCCAATGTAACTTTATCCAGGGGCGGGATTCTCTAATCCTGTGGCAGAGTGTCCACACCGTCGGAAACGCCGTCATGTTTAACGACAGCATGAACAGGCCGACCCCACGACTAATTCTGGCCCCTACATGCGCGTCGGAAAAGAGGCCCCCAACCAGTGAGGCCGGCCTGCCGATCGGTGGGCCCCGATCGCGGGCCAGGCTACATCGGAGGGCCCCCCCCCCGGGGTCGGACCAACCCTCCCCACAGGCCGCCCCGACCCTTATACGCCAAGGTCCCGCCGGCTGAGAGCAGGTGTGGATGGCGCCGGCGTGACTCGCCATTTTCACGACAGCCGCTCGGCCCATCCCGGGCCAAGAATCCGCGGGCCGGCCGCGTAGAGCGGCCCGTGACTGGCACCTCGCGGGGATTCTCCGGCCCGGCCCCGAGCTGAGACAATCCCGCCCCAGATGCCCAATCTTAAGTGAATCTTTCATCTCATACAGCCCTGTGCTTCCCAACAGCTGACCCCATGTCCTTTACCTTCTGGGAACCCCATCAGACGAGACCGGGCCATCAGGGTAGCAGCACTCCCTCCAGACCCTCAGAATACCCCAGAGAAGACCTCTGGGGAAGACACTGACGTCACGGCACTGCTTTCACTGGCACCATCCACCAGCGCAGAGACTATCACCTCAATGGAGAATATTAGTGGTCAGGCTCCTGGGTCACCCCCTGGTGTCAATCACACACATCAGGTGGATTAGAGACTCCCGAGGTCGCGGCTGGTTGGAGGGTTGACTGAGCCCAGAGAACAGCTGCTCCCAAGGCAGATGTCACATCTGTGGAAAGGATGATCCCATAACTGGTAGAGATGCAGATTCAGAGCCAGAATATATAGGAGAGGTTGTCAGCTACATTCCGGCGCCTGGAAGCACAACTGGAGGAGCGCAATCACATTCAGGTGCAGGAGATGTTGCCAACAATGCATGCACCTAGGCCAACACTGAAAGGGTGGCACCCACGATGGAAGAGCTATCTAAGTCAGAGCTATGTATCAGAACGTCCAAGGCCTGGGTCACACTGTGCTGCCTATAGCTGAGGCTCAGGACAGGAGGGCCCAGCCATGGCCACAGATGGACATTGCTGCAGTACCCAAGAGCCTGGCCCACTCACAAAGGATCATGGCTAAGTGCATCGATAATATTGGCCGGGCGCTGACTGGCCTTACCCAGTCAGAAAGGAACATGACTCTGTCACTGAGGGACATGACCTACTCGCTGAGGGACATGTCCCAGTCACTGAGCACCATGGCTGAGGGCATTGAAACAATTGTTCAGATGATGGTAGGCTTCCAAGACTCGCAGCGGCAGATGGTGATGAAGCATCCAGAGCTTACCCTGGGGACGATGGTGGTCAAGTTGCCAATCTTGTGGCCTCCTAGTCGGAAAATTGGGAGGTGATCAGGTTCTCCCTTGTTTAACGGCCCTGAATTACTCTTCCCGCGGCCTGTCAAGACAGCTCTGGGACCTCACCTGATGCATGCTGGATACCGTCCTTGTCCAACAAGGCCTGTCATTCTTCCCTCTCCTTCAACATGTTACCCCACTGTTGCGCAATGTTGTTCAGGAAACAGCAGCCCACCACAATGCGCATGTCCCTCTGGAGGCTGTATTGGAGAGTCCCACCAGAGTGGTCCAGGCAATGCAAGTCTAATTTTAGGAGCCTGGTGCACTGCCTGATGACACTCCTGGTTTCTGAGTGGTTAACATTGTAACATTTCTCTGCCTCGCTCTGGGGCCTCCACAGAGGCGTCATTAGCCGTGATCTCCGTGGGTCGCACACTGGCAAACCCTTCACACAAGGGAGCACTCAAAGGTGTTGGGAGCCTCCGGGGGCCCCAGGATGTAAGCTTTGTGCACACTACTTAGGTATCATGCACAGACGCGCATGATGTGCAGCTGATGATCAGGGAGTGGAATCCTTCCTGTTAACAAAAGGCACCCTCTGTCGAGCTGGTGCTCGGTGAGCGACATGTATGCCATCAATAATCCCCGGGACCTGCGGATGCCAGCGATGGCAGCAAATCCAGTAGCCTGGGAATCCTGAGGGCCTGATCCAAGTTAAAGTGGATTTATATAGATTACTGGGCACATGGAGCATCTGTGCTATCTTGGACGCACCTGCCAATGATAAAAACGTGGCCTGATGTGGTGCCCTGTTCGTAACTCCTCCTCGGCCTGGTAGACGGCTGGCACTTGAGCCTTGGGGCCGGCCCCTACTGTTCTGGGGCAGGCTCCTGTTGTGCAGGGTATTCTCTGGGCTGACCCTGGCATTCTTACCACCGTGCATCCGCGATGGCACCAAAAGCCAAGTAGATAGCAAGCATAGCGGGCTGAGTTCCAAATTTCATTTTTGTTTGGGGGAGGGGGCAGAGAAAGAGACTGTCAGCAAGGTGAAGATTCCTTTCCCCACCCAAACACCCCGAATCATAATTGTCACCCTGAGTTTTAGTGCTTGGCCACCCTCACCACATGCACGTCCTATAGATGTGGATCAGTGAGGGCTGTGTGCCTTTGCTGCAATGTAATGCAGAGCCGGGGTTTAACACAGAGGTTGTGACAGGGAGCTGTTCAGATTTCCTGGTTGGGCACAGGATCCAGACACTCAGACCGTGTGATACCAATGGGGGCGCAATTGACCGGTGGGGCCTGAAGCAATCGTCTGATCCTTGGGAGTGGGTTAGCTGAAAGTCTCACTCATGAGGCTGTTACTCTGAGAGGGGTTGTGTGACCGCTGAGGGAGGGTTTCAACGGTCACCGGTGCATGTGTCCTACATGTGGGGTCATGTCTGTTAATCGCCAACTTACTCTGCTGTGGAGCTAGGAATCTAAGGAGTGCAGTGAGGAGTCACAACACCTGGTTGTCCGGCAATTGAGCTGGCCACGCCCAGCCCCTTGATTATACTGCGGATACATGAGGGTTTTGGGATTGGCGGGCGAGATGGATATTTACATGATCAGGAGAACTCAGAGTATTTCCAGGACACTGGCAGCCGTCAACAGTTGTAGCAGTCAGGAGCCTGTAAGTACAAGTCACCACAGTCCCAGAGATACACAGGCTTCTCTCCTTTTATGAGAGAGAGAGAGAGAGAGCTGACTGGTGGTGATTTAACCTGTGGGTCACAACACCTCAGGTGAGGGGAAGGTTGAGAAGGCAGGGCCTTCATTGATAATCTCAGCCGGTACGAGAAATGAATCCCGTGCTTTTGGCGTCACTCTACATCACAAACCAGCCGCCCAACCACCTGAGCTAAGCGACCCCAACCTGTATGTAACATCTAAGTGGTGAGCTATTTGTCTTTTACAGAAGCAATGGGAGGTTCAGCCACGGCACCACCACGAGTCTACACCCCCTAGTCCCAGAGCTCTTGGCATACACCCCCCCCCCAGCAAGCCCAAAGGCACTGAAAAAAGTAGTTATTATCCTTGCTCCCCCTCAGAGGCTATGGTGCCAGGACCCTGTTTGTAAATACTTGCACCAAATCACGCCCGCATGACTTGTGGCTGGGAGGGGTGGAGCATAATGGGGTTGGGGGGGCGGGGGGGGGAAGGGGTTAGAGATTCGGCCTTCCAGTCCGTTAATCACACTCAGACTAATGCAAAGGGGTTGTTCTCATGTTGCCACCGGCACGGAGCAGGAATCTCGTGGCCAATGGGCTGGGACTGGAGACGAGTATGCTTCCCGGCGCCCATACCATTTTTGGGCCGCCGCAGGGTTCTCCGCTGGATCGGAATTCCCATTCCTCACAACGGGGAATGGACAATCCCAGTAAGCAAGTAAACAGTGGAAGAAATGGCAACTGAAAATAAAACGCTGCATCCTTAAAAATGTTAATTATAGAAAAGTTGTGAACATGAATTACTGCCTTGTGAAAAGATCTGTTAGGTAAGCCTTTATGTAATACTGTATGCTAATTTATTTAAATGAGTCCCACTGAATCATGCTGATGGATTTGGTCCATGCACATTTGTCAATTATTTTACATGACATAGCTATAAAAAGACTAAACTCTACAATTAGCTTGTGCAATTATAAATCAGCATTATGTAGAATTTGACTGACTGGCCAACACAGGCACCTTCTGTCTTCTGAAACACACATTAAATGCATTTAGCATGTAAAAAAAAAACAATCTTTCCCTTTTAAAAGATTGTTTGCTACATAGTGGATACATGCAACACCATGAGATCAGTTGTAGAGCATAGTAAGATCTCACAACTTGGGGGTACTTGTGCACAAAACACGGAAAGCTGACACAGGTTCAGCAGGTAACCAGGAAGATTAATGGAATGTTGGCCCTCAAGGGGGTTGGACTATAAGAGTAGGGAGGTCTTGCATCAACTGTAAATTGTACTGGTGAGACGGGAGTACTGTGGGCAGTTTTGCTCCTGTTATTTGAGGAAAGATATGGGGCAGGATTCTACAGTCCACGAGCCACGTGTTTCTCGGCCACACGCCGTTCGCTGGCGGAGGGTTCTATATTCCCGCCAATGGTTAATGGGATTTCCCATTGTAACCACCCCACTGGGAAACCCGCAGGCATGGATACACTGCCAATGGGAAAAGTGAATCGCAATGACCAGAGAATTCCGGTCATTATTTCATGGGAGGTGGTTCGAATAAGATTCACTAGGATCATCCTCGGTGTGAGGAGATTACCTTATGAGCAAAGGTTAAACAGGTTAGGATTCTACTCAGTGGAATTTAGAAGAATGAGAGGTGATCTTATTGAAACATACAGGATTCTTCAGGGGTTTGACAGGGTAAATGCTGAGAGGATATTTCCCATCATGGTAGAGTCCAGAACCAGAGGGAATAAAGGGGTGCCAATTTAAGACTGAGATGAGGAGGAATTTCTTCTCACAGAAAGTTGTTAGTCTTTGGAAATCCTTGCCACAGAGAGCTGTAGGGCCAGAGCCCTCATGTATATTTACAGCTGAGATAGATAGATTCTTGATCTGTAAGGGAACCAAGGCTTAATGGAAAAGGGCAGGAAAGTGGGCATGAGGAATATCGGATCGGCCATGATCTACTGAATGGTGGAGCAGGCTGGAAGGGCCGAATGGCCTACTCCTGTTCCTATTTCGTCTGGTCTTATAACCCAAATTACAAAAAGTGTCCCAGTATGACATTTTTTACTGAATATGTATTAGGTAAACTGACACGGTGGCACAGCGGTTAGCACTGTTCCCTCATAGTAACAGGGGAAGGGTTCGAGTCCGGCCTTGAGGACCGCCTATGTGGAGTTTGCACATTCCCCCCATGTCTGCATGGGATTCATCCGGGTTCTCCGGTTTCCTCCCACAGTCCAAAGATGTGCAGGTTGGGTGCTTTGGCCATGCTAAATTGCCCCTTAGTGTCCAAAGATGTGCAAGTTAGGTGGATTGGCCATGATCAATGAGCAGGGACACAGGGATAGAGTGGGTGGAGTGCGCCTGGCAGTGTGCTCTTTCGGAGGGTCGATGCAGACTCCACTGGCCGAATGGCCTCCTTCTGCACTGTAGGGATTCTATGGATGCCAAATTCTTGCCATTTGTGTCTGCAGATTTGTACTCAACAAGAACTCAAGTGAGATTGACTTCATTTAATTCGTGGCTCTGGTGCTTAAGTTGCTGCAATGAATTTCAATGTCTGATGCAATAATGTTGAATTCAAATTCATTTATTTGGGTAACTTAGACTGACACTAATCAAAACTTGTATCTTTGTCTTGTTGTTATAGATCAGGATAATAAAGGAACATTTGGTTTTTGAAGAACTGTATGTGTAACCTGCACAGGAAACAGTAAATAGAAGTCTGGAATGACTCGGAGCCAACCCAAAATAATAAACTGGGCAATGAGGTCATCTTTGGTTTGCTCATTCCAGCAACATTATGATTACTCACTGTTATGGCGGGAGCCTATTAATAGGTTATCAACCTAACTTTCAGATGGGAGGCCAAGCCTGCACACTTAGGTGGAGGTAAAAGATCCCACAGAACTATTCAAAGAATGTATTTTCTCTGTGCCTCGCCAACAGTTGTCCCTCAACAAAAACAAAGATCTGGTATTTGTCTGGTTATATTTGTGGGTCCTTGTTGTACACAAAGTGGCTGCCTCATTTTCTACATTCCAACAGGGACTACATTTTAAAAGTACTTCCTTGGTTGTAAAGCATTTAGAGACATCCTGAGGTCATGAAAGGCGCTGTACAAATACAAGTCCTTTATTTTCTTTCTTTCTCGACATAACATTTCCTTTTTATAATATCCAAGCTGGTAATGACTTCCAATTCATTCCCCGTGAAATGATTTTCTGGATAAGATTTCTTTAACACAGCAGTGTACACTGTTCCCTGTTTATAGCCATAGATTAAAGATCCCAGGGTTGATGGTTGCATCAATTTGTTTGCCGCTGTTGAAATAATTTATTTTTTTACTGTTTCCAGGTTCTGCCTGGAGATATTGCGTCATGGAACGGGGTTGTTCAACATTGCATGTCGAGGAAAAGCAGACATGCTCACTTTGTTCCTCTGATTGTGTGCTACCCTCCGACTAATCAGGGTTTTATGTGATATGAGTCTGGGAGATATGCAAATTGAACATAGGCTAACGCAAGAAAAGTAGCCCCCAGAAAGCGAGGTGAAACAGTGCGTCAAACACACAAACATAAAATCCATTTACATTGGAAAGCTTGACATAATCGCCTCACATTTGGACTGCATTTGAAGAGCAGATTTAGGTGCCGAGTCATAATGTAATGCAACTCACTAAATGGAATATCCCAGGAGGCATTGTTTCCAAACTTTAAGGGAAAATAAAGGGGGTGGAGAACAAAAAGAAAGAAAATCAACAATAAGTACCTGCTTTCTGTGGAATTCAATTCTTATTTCTGGAAGGAATAATCACATGGGCCAGAATTATGAGCCTGCCCAAAACTAGAGGAGATTTTATTTACTAAATAGATTGGGAAATCTGAGCTGCGGGCATAAAAATACTTAAAAAGGTTAACCACCGGCCATATAAAATGCAGCAGAAAGAGCCGGGTATGGCTGTTTTAAAAGTGGCAGCAATCTGTAGGTTCTGTTTTCTTCTGCTATTAATAGATGAAACAGTCCTTATTGCCCCATTGCTCCATTGCTCCCCAGGTGATATTATCACAGCCCAAGGTTACACATCACCAAAATAATTCTTCTAAATTTCTGGAAGATTTTTAAAACCTTGACAATAGTAATTGACCTGGAGGGTAAGAGGATTTATATGGACCTGGAGCACCTAAACCAATTCTGGCAAGAATCTAACTGAGCAATCTGATGTTGCTGCAACACTGTGGTAATTTCAATATAACAGTCATGAGTGCCATGCTGCCCTTGAAACTGACGCACATTTAAATTGTTGTATCTGCTTCCAGGCATCTAACCCCTTCATTCCCGCAGGAGTCTCGTAGTCAAATCAACTTAAGTCATTCCAGAGCGACTCGCCTCAGTGATAGCAGGACACGACCATGGGTTGGGCAGAGCACATTAGCATTGTGGAAAGTTCATAGTATTGTTTTTTGAAACACTGTTGAAGTGGGCCTTACAAATTGAGAGCTTGCAATTTTATTCCAGCCTGATTGTAAAGCGCAACAATCCGGCCAGCACCCTGAAAATGTGTGCTGCATTAAATAACAGCAGGGAAAACACATATCACATCACTGTTGTCATAGAGCAGCAAAGGGAGACTACCTGCTACCCAATATGTGCCTTCAACAAATGATCCCAAAACTCATAATTAATTAAATTAATGACTATATGGAAAAATCTGATTCTCTGTTATTCAAACGTATTGGAGAAGCAAGTTCAAAATGCTATTCAGTAGAAAACCATCTGACTAAGAAACTTTGAAAAAGTGAAGTAACTCCTGGTTCAGTCACAAACAATGAAGGTCAGTGCTGGGATCGAAAGACTTGCTTCCAAGCTCCTTTTCCTGAACGCACGCCACTCATAAGAGACAACTTCTGAAATATGAGTTGCATAAAGACGGCACAAGTATGAATACGGTCAACTTACCGTGAGTGCCAGAAGCTTCCCATAAGTGAGATGGGCAGGAATATGATCAGGCTTTGAACGCAGGGATTCCAAGTACCAATGCTCAGCCTCTGTCAGTTTGTTCAGTCTCATGTGCGCCTCACCTGTGGGTACAGACAAAAATCAACGTTCATCAAGATAGGGATCTTGAATGAGACTCTCCCTATAGCGCGGGCATTCCAAAGAAACTCTTTTAAATGTGTCCAACTCCTGCATATGGTTATAACGTGACAGGTTAACAAATGGACAGATTCCATGCAACAGAGAAGCCTAGCGTACAGTACTTTGATGTCCAGTTTGAGTAATGACCTTTTGGAATTTAAACGTGCAAACTGGAAACAGAAATGAAGCATGTCACCAGTGAGACTACTCCTCCAAAGCACTATTCAGCCCAAAGACTAATATATTACAACAGGTAGGAGGCCAACATCCTCAGGAACAAAAAAACATTCCTGAGAAAACAATGCAGCCCCTGACCAGGGAGACAACAGTAATGGATATCTAAGGCTGAGCTCAAACTTAAAAGCGCATGTTTAAATCTACAGGCACAATATTTGTTTTCAAGCATTGGTTGCTTGCACTATACTACTAACCCCATAGAATTATTTTATGATCCATCTATGCTATCTAGGGAGTCATTAGCCACAAAGACAATTTTAATATATTGCTGTTATTCGCCTATTTTCTTTGCAACCACTCAAACGAAACTGGATAGCTTAAGATAACACGTTACACTACAATAATATTTTCTTAGGGCAAGACATTTTTGTAGTCATGTAGCAAAGTGATAGCCTACTAAACTTTGTGGCATGGCAATAAATTTGCAAAATGCTTTGACTCATCTGGTGGCTGGAATGAACCCATTCTGTGGATTGCAACTCTAACCAAGCAGCGGTGTGTCAGTCGTGGTACTTGTACCACCATATGTCTCGAACACAAGTTCTACTTAAGTTGCTCTTTGACAAGCACTTTTAACGTGGTATTTTGACTAATACAACAGGAATTGTTTTTCACTGCTTAATAAGCAGCATGTGTTGCACCTCTGCACTGCTATTTTTGTCATGTCTTTGAGCTTAATTGTAATTGACATATTCATCAGCTTAATGTTTATTTGAGGCTTTTGATTGGAGCCCATTCCACAAGATGATATGTTACTGGGTTTGTTAATTCAGAAGAGCTGTTTTGCAGTGCTTGATTAGAAGGGTGACATTATTACAGACCCATTGCGCTCAACCTATCTTTATAAGCACAAACACTCACTTCATTGCATGTGGCAGTGGGATTGCGAGGCATGAGATGGAACACTCACCCATCATGTTGTATAAACTCTGTGGTGCAAACTGCTTTGGCATCTTCTGTACCGCCTCCTTATAAACAACTAATGCATCCTACAGTGGAAGAAAAGAAACAAGGTTGTTTTGAACTCAAAGTTTATTTTTAATGAAAAATTCTGTCAGGGTCCAAGGCCCTCTTTTTCAACACACACTTCCCACCCCAACATCTTTTCTCATCAGGCCACATAATAACAGCATCAGAAAGAATGGGTGAACTACAATCGCTAGGTAACGCACAGGGTGGGCAGATAGACATCCTCCTGTTTCATTACCTGTTGAGGGGCTGTTTAGCTAGGGGCTGTTTAGCTCACTGGGCTAAATCGCTGGCTTTGAAAGCAGACCAAGGTAGGCCAGCAGCATGGTTCGATTCCCGTAACAGCCTCCCCGAACAGGCGCCGGAATGTGGCGACTAGGGACTTTTCACAGTAACTTCATTTGAAGCCTACTTGTGACAATAAGCGATTTTCATTTTCATTTTTCGAAGAGTTTGTGCCTGAAATAGTAACCTACCCTTTCACTTGTCAGATTTTGATACATTTGGTTTACAATACCGGCTTTTTTTTTTGCTTTTTATTTCCAATGCAATTAAATGATGGTGTCTGGAATGGTGGGAGAATCTTATAACATTTATGAAGTTCTTGTCAGGCAGTTGTGCTCCATAGTTCCAATGCATGTTACCGATCAATGCTCATCCAGCTAACATCCTGGTGCAGACACATTTCCCTGATAGCTGCTGAATATTGAATAGGAGCTTTTTAAAAATCAGCAGAGAGATGGAAAGATCAGTGCAGATGGTAAAAAGTGAATCACACAGTACTAGTTTTAAAACCTGGCCTGTTCAGGGAGAGGGGTGTATCTTTACATTAAGTAAACACTAAGGATTCCACTTTTCTCACAATATCATACAACCATAGAATGATTATAGCACAAAAGTGACCATTTGGCATGACATGTCTGTGCTGGCCCACCGTAGGAGCAATTCACCCAGTGCTGCTCCCCGGCCTTTTCCCTGGAGTGTTGAAATTTGTTTCCTTTTTAGCTAATGATCCAATTCCCTTTTGAAAGTCTCAGTTGAACCGGTCTCCACCACATTTACATTAGCGCGTACCAAATCATTACAACTCGCTGCATGAAAAATCTCTTCCTGATGTCGCCATTGCTTCTTTTGCCAAATACCATAAATCTGTGCCTTCTGATTCTCAATCATTCCATCCATGGGAACAGTTTCTCCCGCTCTGCTCTCATCAGTCCCCTCATGGTTTTGATTACATCCATCAAATCTCCTCTCAACCTTTTCCTCCAAGAAGAACAGCTCCAGATTCTCCAACCGTTCTACCGAACTGAATTTCCTCCAAGCTGGAACAACATCGGTGAATCTTTTCTGCACCCTCGCCAACGTCTCCACATCTATCTTAAAGTGTGGTTCCCAGAACTGGATGCTCTACTCCAGTTCAGGCAAAACCTGTGGGCCGGGATTCTCCTTTCCGGGGACAAAGTCCCCCCCGCCGGCGGGAAAACCAATGCTAATGACTCCGGCGTCAACGGGCCCCCAAGGTGAGCAATTCCCACCTGTCTCGGGGGCTAGGTGGACGCCAGAGGGGTTGGCGCCGCTCCAGCTGGCGCCGAAGGGACTGCGCGAGTTTGCAAATGCGCCAAAGGGCCGGCATGATCTCGCGCATGCGCGGAAGCACCAACGTGTTTTGCCGCTTGCGCAATGGGTTCTCTTCTCCACGCCGGGCAAGGCGGAGCCCTACACGGGCTGGCGCGGAATGATGGAGTGCCCCTGCAGCACAGGCCCGCCCGCAGATCGGTGGGCCCCGATCATGGCCCGGGCCACCCTGGAAGCCCCCCCACCTGGGGTTGGATCCCCCCGCGCCCCTCCCCCCCCCAAGGACCGCCCCAGCTGACCTAACTGCCAGGTCCCGCCGTGGGGGACCATGCGTAACCCACGCCGGCGGGACTGGTCAAATACGGACGGCCGCTCGGCCCATCGGGGCCCGGAGATTTCCAGGGTGGGGGGGGGCGCTTTCAATTGGCCCCAGATCGGCGTGTACCCTGTCCCCGCCTGAAAAATGGCGCCGGAGAATACGGCATCCGGCGTCAGGGCGGGATTTACACCGCCCCCCGCGCCCCCCCCCCCCCCCCCCTACCCCCCCCCCCCCCCAGAGATTCTCCGACCCGGAGGGGGGTTGGAGAATCCCACCCGTGATTTCCACAGGTTTAATATAACTTCCTTGCCTCTATATTCCAAGCCCCTATTGATAAAGCCTAGTATGCCATATGCTTTATTAACTACTCTCTCAACCTTTTCTGCCACCTTCAATGGCCCAGGTGCCTCTGCTCCTGTAACCTTTATTATGTATTGTCTCTCTGTGTTCTCCCTGCCAAGACTAATCACTTCATACTTCTTTAAATTTAATCTGCCACATGTCCACACATTCTACCAACCTGCCTGTGTCATTTTGCAGTTCTATTCTATCAGCCTCGTGATTCGCAATACTTTTTCATCATTTTGAAATTGTGCCCTGTACACCAAAGTTTAGGTCCTGAGGAGCCGGGGTCCTAATATTGATCCCTGGGGAACTCCACTGTAAACTTGCCTGCAGTGCGAGAAACAATTGGCGGGATTTTCTGGCCGTTCCTGCCAGTGGGACCTTCCCGCCCTGCCAATGGCAACCTCCAGCGGCGTGAGCGGAAGATCCCAGCGCTGGCCGTCTTCGCCGCAGTAGAACACTCCACAGGAGGTGCGGAAAACCCCACCCAATCATTCATATTTTCTATTTGTTCCTGGGATGTGGTCATCGCTGGCTGGACCAGCATTTATTGCCCATCCCTGAGGGCAATTAAGAGCCAACCACATTGCTGTGGGTCTGGAGTCACATGTAGACGAGAGCAGGTAAGGACGACAAGTGTTGGGAAACACCCCGCTACTCCTTCCCTCAAGGACATTAGTGAACCAGGTGGATTTTTACAAAAATCGGATTTGAACCTGAGCCCCAGAGCATTACCCTGTGTCTCTGGATGATTAGTGCAGCGACAATACCACTACGCCACTGCCTCCCTCACTGCTATTCTTTGTTTCCTGTCCCTCAGGTAATTTTGGAACCATGCTACTCATGCCCATTTTATTCCATGAACACTAACATTTCTCACAAGTCTGTTGCGTGGCACTTAATCAAATGTCCTTTGGAAGTCCATGTAAGCCTCATTAACAGCATTACCCTCCGCAATCCTCGCCGTTACCTCATCAAAGTACTCCAGTAATTTAATTAAACATAATTTGCCCTCAACAAATCCATGTTGGCTCGACCTTAATTGACCTGCATTTACCCGTCACTATTCATTTTGCCTGTGTTATAGTTTCTAAAAGCTTCCCCACTACGGAGGTTAAATCAACTGGCCTATAATTGTTCAGTTTATCTTTACACTCTTTTTTGATCATGAGTGTAGCCTATACTGGTTTAGCTCAGTGGGCTAGACAGCTGGTTTGTGATGCAGAACAAGGCCAGCAGCGTGGGTTCAATTCCTGTACCAGCTGAGAATTCTGAAATCTCCATCTGTGTACCCGAACAGGTGCCGGAACGTGGCGACTTGGGGCTTTTCACAGTAACTTCATTGCAGTGTTAATGTAAGTCTACTTATGACAATTCAAAAGATTATTTATCCAGCCCTCCACTGAGTTTAACAAAGACTGAAAAGCTATGGCCAGTGCCTGCAGAATTTCCACTCTCACTCACCTTGGATGCATCTCACTCGATTCTGTTACTTTATTAACTTTAAACATAGACAGCCTATCCAATTCCTCCTCCTTGAAAAGTGGGTCAAATTGCAGAGGGTGCAAATAGAACAAAAGGGAAGGAGTGTTATAGGGTGGAAGGCAGGAGACATTAAATCACAGAAGAGCAGATGGAGCAGAGCCAAAGAGAAAGATAAGGGGACAAGTAGAGAAACAAAAGATGGCTCCAGAGTAATGAATGGGTGGCATCCAAATGCACACAGGAGAAAAACAAGATTAAGACCAAACAAAATGCAAAGAAAAGGAAACAAAATAGGGCACAGATTGTGGTCTGAAATTGTCAAATTCAAAGTTAAGTCCAGAAGGCTGTAAAATGCCTAGTCAAAAAGTGAGGTGCTGTTCCTCAAGCTTGTGTGAGCTTCATTAAAACCCTGCAGTGCAGGCACAATGATGTCAACATGAAAACAAGGTGGAAGATTAAAACAATAGGGCCCACTGGAGGTTTGGGTGCCTTGCTTGCTGATTAAACAAAGTGTTCAGGAGGTGAAAGGTAGGTGTTTCATTTCCTGTGCGTGCACAGAAAGGCTTTGTAGGCAGGGGGTGGGATGTTGGGAGTGATTGAGGACTGGATCACAGTGACATGGAGAGGCAGAGAGGTCTAGTGACGGAATGACAGAGCTTAGGACACAGATTGCTTCTCTCCGAGGTCACAGAATCACACTGTGCAGAAGAGGCCCTTTTGGCCCATCGAGTCTGCAACCTCACGTGAAAAATACCTGACCTATCAACGTCATCCCATTTACCAGCACTTCGCCCATTGTCTTGAATGTTGTGATGTGACAAGTGCTCACCCAGGTATTTTTTAAAGGATGTGAGACAACCCGCCTTGCCTACCCTCCCAGACAGTGCATTCCAGACCGTCACCACACTCTGGGCAAAAATGTTTTTCCTCACATTTCCCCTAAACCTCCTGCCCCTCACCTGGAATTTATGTCCCATCATGGCTGATCCTTCAACTAAGCTGTTTCCTAGCCACCCTGTCCATGTCCCTCAATCTTGTGCGCCTCGATCAGGTTGCTCGCAGTCTTCTCTGTTCCAATCAAAACATACCAAGCCTATCCAACCACACTTTGTAACTTAAATGTTCCATTAGCTGAGGGCCAAAAGTAGAAATGAAAATTGTTTTCAATCAGTGTTATTGGGATATGGAATTTTCTACCTGAGAAAGTGGTGAAAGCTGATTCCGTAAGGAATTTTGGAAGGGAGTTGAATGGGTGCTTGATTTTGAGGAACTCAAAAAGTATTGGACAAAAAACAGAGATGGTGGGACTATGCATGACTGCTTTCAAAGTCGCAGCAGAGGCATTATGGGTCAAATAGACTGCTTTGTGTAACAAGTTTCTATAATTCCATGCTTATGTCAAATATGAATAACTGCTCACTTTACATCAATGAATGTAATTTTTGTCAGCTCGTTACTCTAAGCTCTGACTCGCTACTTTTTTTACCCACATGTTCCTTCTTAGTTGAAATGGGTATATGGTGATACCTTGACGAGACAGATCAAAATCTAATCCAATGCTTCTTTAACTGAAAAGTCTCAGGGGAGCTCTGTGTCTGAGGGGATTTTCACAGTAACTTCATTGCAGTGTTGGTGTAAGCCTACTTGTGACACTAATAAAGATTATTATTCGTATATAATTTTTGATTGATTGTTTAAAAATATTTATGTGGGACAATCCAGATAAGCTTGAGGGCTTGTTTAAAATACCCTCCTGCTTCAAGATGGGAAAAGGACACTGTATAACACAGGCGAGCAAGTAGCTCTCTAGTCGTCTATAATTCAGATACCAGTTTGAGGCTATTATTTGCATTAAAACATTGCAAGCCAACAGACCAAAGTTATATTGCCCAGCTACCAACCATTTTCCTCACGCAAAGCAAAGTTCTGTGTGTGCATACAGAAATGAATGCCCACTCAACAAACAGGAAAATTATTTTAACCATTTACATTATTAAAGATTTTGGTCATGATTTAACAAAAACAGAGTTCCATTTGGTTTAGCGGGGTGTTTCCCAACACTTGTCGGGAGCGATCCTGATATTGAACGGGACAGTTCATTTTTTTGGGGCCTCGGCAAGTTCATTTCCAGCACTGTTGAGCTCCACTCGTCAGTGCAGGAAGAGATCCCCGATCTCTCAATTCCCCAGCCGGACCCTCAGACACCCCCAACTTGCTTGTTGTGTGGTACTCGAGCCACCCCGCACCCCACCTCATCAGGGCAGACCAACAGAAAGTGAGAGAGAGTCGTAAAAATCAGACCAGAAAGCATTGCACCAAGGACAAGGCTCCAAATGCAACAGGAACAATATCCAATAATGACAATCCCCCAGACATTTAAAGAAACCTTCGACAAAGTTATCATCACAAGATCTGGGTGCACCAGCAGATTATCTTTTCATTTTAGAGATTCAGAGATCAGTTCCAGTAACTCATTTGATGGTAATTAAACCTGACCATAAATTGTAAATAACAATAGTTCTTTGGAAGGGGGAAAAGGCATATTCAAAAAGGAGACTGATGTGCTTTAAAGGAATAACAGCATGACATCACTTGAAGGGAAGTGTGTCATGCAATCCAGTCTCATGTGATCCAGTTTCAGTTTCACTTTGGCCTGGGAGCAAAACATAGCACACACAACCCTGCTGCGCTGATATCTTCAATTTGTGTATCCATACATGTTCCCATGTGCCTAGTTTATATAATTGAATTGGCAATGTCCTTAAACAATCCCTGAAGAGTGGTTGGTGCCTTTTATGTCATGATTACAACATATGACATACATTATCCCGAATGTTTAGAACATGAGACTGATGTGCTGGGCAGGCTGGATCGATGTGGACTGCACTTGGTGCAGTATAGCGAGAGACAGACCTCCAACACTTGATAAGATGCAACACGATTCCTCCAATACATATTCCATCCTGTATTATGAACTTTGGTGTGCATATTAAACTCAATCCAGGCCAGAGGATTGTGTAAATATTTACATCTCTCAGGAAATAAAATTTATTTTAACAGATTTCTTGTGAATACCATTTGTCCCTGAAGTAAGTAGAAAGCTCTAAATCTTCAGATTAATAAATATTTTACTATTTTTAAAGCTGATGTGGGTTTGCCAGACACCAGTGTTTTTGATGGTGGGCCAGCTATGAACATGGATCCTGGCACAGTGTCCCAGTGTGAGAGTTTGAGTGATACCCTTGCCTAACAAAACTAAGGGCCCAATTCAGTGATCCCATTGCGCCTGACACTCCTGGGCTCAGCACCCGGCGAGACCTGGGTCTCTCCTTCAACGGACTTTAACTTGAGTCCCAAATGTATCATAGAATCAGAGAATTTACAGTGCAGAAGGAGGCCATTCAGCCCATTGAGTCTGCACCGGCCCACGTATCTCTACTCTATCCCCGTACCCCAACCCTATAATCCAGTAACCCCCACTTAACATTTTTTGGACACTAAGGGCAATTTAGCATGACCAATCCACCTAACCCGCACATCTTTGGACTGTGGGAGGAAACCGGAGCCCCCGGAGGAAACCCACGCAGACACGGGGAGAACGTGCAGACTCCACACAGACAGTGACCCAGCCGGGAATCGAACCTGGGACCCTGGAGCTGTGAAGCAACTGTGCTAACCACCATGCTACCGTGCTGCCCAAGGTATGAAGGGTTATGGAGCTAAAATGGGTCGATGTAATTAAATTATCGATCAGGCATGATCCATTGAAATGACCGAATAGTCTTGAGTTGTTGACAGACCTGTTCCTGTTCCAATGTTCCTCATGTGTTCACCTTTACAGTTGCACTTCTTGCTCTATTCCTACCTCGTGCTGTCCTTGTTCATGCAGAAGCTTTCCTAAGTTGTATAAGCAGCTCGTTACTGAACTCCTGTGAGTGTGAGGATCTTTGAGGTTTTCATCTGAGATGTCAGCACATATAACAAAGGTTCTCTTGGCTTCTTCTAACCTCCCCAGGTTCATTAAAATAATCCCAGTGTTCAAGTAGGCAGCTGTAAGAAAATAAGAAAGAATAAACAACTGTCAGAAACATTAATAAAGGACAGGGGATATGTTTCCTATGTGACATTTGTCACGAAAGTTCGGAATTGCTTTTGATAAGCATTGGCTAACCGATTACTAGAATGTTAATACCACTTAAAATACAATTTAAATGGCTCTTTTGCTGGTGCCGTCATGGATTTCAGTTGAGCTGAATTGACATTGAAATTTAAACCTCTGCAAGCTGAGCCAATAAACCTTGTTTGAAACCTATTTGTGTGCACTTTCTCTTTGACTTCTGCCAACTGCCATTTCCCAAACCGGATAGTAACCTAACCCCTGGATTCACCAAAGCAACCAGCCAGATGATCATCTTCTTGGACTCTTTCAAGGGGAATGCTTGGCTCTCTCATGTCCATGGATCGAGCCAGAGTTTGCAGCATTGAGATGCATGGCTCAGCCCATTGGAACATTATTTGCACAGTGCCATTAACCATCAGATTCAATAAATGTCTTGAGAATAAATACAACCCTCTATTCAAAATGTGGTTTCTGCCTGGACTTTTGTTGTTTTGAATTCAGGATGCAGTTTTGAGCAGGACCATATGGAAGAATTAAAAATCAGAAAATCAGTACACCAGAGCCGTTTCCAAGTTTAAAAAAAAGTAATTGACGACAAAACCTATTTTCAGCTAATAGAGTATAAACTGGAGTGAAATCAGGCTTTCGTCGCTGTTGTGAAATCAGGTTTTCATCACTGTTACTGCAAAGAGAAATAGCCATAAATGACTAAACTGACACTTTAATTGTTTCATCATAATGAGTGTTGACCAACTCACATTTGGTTTGTTTTAAATTAATACTCTAAATCTGGATTGCATGGCCGTTTTGCTAAACAATACAAACTCATTCGTTATTTTATTTTCACATGCAAAAATCTGTTCATGGTTTCAATAGCGTTAGATGGTTACTTACATGCCAGGGTAGGCCTGCTACCGATTGCCAATTTATAGTAATGAAGGGCTTCTGAGAACTGGTCATTTTCCTGTAGAAGCAGCCCTCTGATATAAAGAAAATGAGTAAAATATTTGTTAGGATTGACCAAGGCATTGATGACATCATAGTGTATTTAAAGAATGAGTCTGTCACTCGGAGAAGGGCAGGATTACAGACGAGTACTATCGCCCAAATTATGGAAGAAAATATTCCCAGTGCAGTTCACAACTGACGACAGCAACATTTCCTTTCTGAAACCTAGGTTATCAAACTCAGCAAACAGAAACACAGCACTTGGTGATCTTTGCAATGGTCACTCTCAGGGGAATTTGAGAACCATGTTCTCCTTACTGCTCATGTGCTGGCCTTGATCCACATGCCCCTGTGGTGTTTGGTAATTATTGTTTGTGATGGCTATGGGCTGATGGGTGTGCACAGGTCTCAAAAGGCCAGTTGTGACATGTTTCTCTCTTCACTTGATATCCGCCTGCCCCAGTGCTTCTGTTTAACAGCCATATTTCGGGTAACATGAGATTCTCACCCCAGCCAGGCAAGGGTTTTGTTGCGATTCGGAAGCCAGGGTCTCATGATTTCATTCAGTCCCCAAGAAATTTAACAGATAGCAACAATAGAATGCTGCAACAAGGATCAAATCCAGAGAGGGTCAAGATATTTTTTTTTTAACTTTGTGACAGGTTCCTCAAGAGTCACAAATATAACTTTTTTATTCATTTATGGGATCACTGGCTGGGCCTGCGTTTATCGCCCATCCCTAATCGCCCTTGAGAGGGTGGAGATGAGCAGCCTTCTTGAACCACTGCTGCAGTCCGTGAGGTGTAGGGACACCCACAGTGCTGTACGAGAACGGAGTTCCATGATTTTGACCCAATGACAGTGAAGGATCAGCGATAGGATAGGATAAGGATCACAGTAACTTCATTGAAGCCTACTCGTGACAATAAGCGATTTTCATTTCAGTTTCATTTCATATGTTTGGAAGTTTGGATGGTGGGTGGCTTGGAGGGAAACTTGTAGGTGTTGGTGTTTCCATGAATCCTGTCCTTGGGCTGGATTCTCCGCTGGCAGGATGCTCCGTTTTGCCGGCAGCCTGGGGGTTTCCCGATGGCATGGGGCTGCCCCACAATGGTTAACCCCATTGACTAGCTGGCGTAACGGAGCAACCCACCAGCGGGGTGAAGCAGAAATGTGGCGCGGCGGGGCAGATAATCCAGCCCCTTGTCTTTCTAGCTGATAGAGATTAGGGTTTGGAAAATGCTGTTGAAGGAGCTTGGTGAGTTCCTCCAGCGTATCTTGTAGATGGGACACACTGCTGCCATTGGTCAGTGGTGGAAGGAATGAATATACAAAGTAGAAACATTTTTAGCATCAAAAAGTTTGGATGTTTACAAATTCTTTGCTGCCATCTCTCCCCTAGTTCTTCCTTCGTTAATCTCGTTTATACTGGCACCACAGCAATACTGATAAAAAAGAAAATTAAACTCTTCTAGGGAAGCACGGTAGCATGGTGGTTAGCATAAATGCTTCACAGCTCCAGGGTCCCAGGTTTGATTCCCGGCTGGGTCACTGTCTGTGCGGAGTCTGCACGTCCTCCCCGTGTGTGCGTGGGTTTCCTCCGGGTGCTCCGGTTTCCTCCCACAGTCCAAAGATGTGCGGGTTAGGTGGATTGGCCATGATAAATTGCCCGTAGTGTCCTAAAAAGTAAGGTTAAGGGGGGGGGGGGTGTTGGGTTACGGGTATAGGGTGGATACGTGGGTTTGAGTAGGGTGATCATTGCTCGGCACAACATTGAGGGCCGAAGGGCCTGTTCTGTTCTATGTTCTATGTTATCTCACAGTCTCTTCCCATTCCAAACTTGTACCACAATCCATTATACATTATGGATTGAAAGTAAAGTTGAAGTTCAAAACTCCAGTGCATGAAATAGCAGGGCTTCCTCTTGCTCATGTGCAAATTCCGGAATCAAGCTGTCAATGGCATTTGTATCAACAGTAGGAAACAGTTGCTGGAAGTAAACTTTCAACATACACCATCCTGTCATTCAGAATGGGAGTCAGTTTTATCGTTCATTGTGTGGGTCATTCTCGAGGACCTCAATGAAGCAACTTGCAGCAGGTAAGACAGATACATTGACTTGGATTTGGACAACTTGAACAGCAAGAATATTGATGTGTTCTGAACCACCTTTGCTCTGGTCTTTGCTCCACATTGAATGCAGGGATCCATCACCTGACAGATGAACAAATGCACATGGGAAATCAGCCTCAAGAAACCTAACCTGGAGAGCCGCTACACATGCTCGCAAATGTAGAAGCAGTGGCTGACATGGAGCGGGATTCTCTGACCACACGTCGGTGAATCATGCGACGCCGGTCCATCAATTCTCCAGGGACCAGAGAATCGGCGCCAATGGCATTGGCATAGTAGGAACCCAGTGGAACCTCGCCGTTCATGGTAATTTTCTAATTACCAGCTTTCAACCATTATCCCTTGCAGAAAGCAGAGAAATAAACAAGTCTTTCCAGGGTCAACAAGGCTCCAAGATGATATATTTGTTGAAAACTGTTTGCAGGCAAGTTATCCTCAGTGGCAGACTTGTGCTTTTGTCATGTGGTTCCATAGACTGTAGGGCATGATTGGCAATTGGTCAGTCTTCCTACTTCCCTATCACAACATCTTTACCTGGGGGATGAGATTCTTCATACTTGTCTCCAGATTATGATTCAATCCAGTACCCGAATGGACAAGGTAAGCATGGCTGAATAAGAACGGGAGACTCGTCAGAGATTTGTGAAAGTAGGTTGTACAGTTTCAGCTGAATAGGCTAGCTGGTAGCTGAGGCCTATTGGAAGGGGTCTTAATTTCCAAGTGGGATGGAGGGAGGGGTGGGGGGGGGGGGGGGGGGGGTGGATGTTGACAGTGGATCAGAGAAGACCAAGTAAAATCTTCAAAATAAAGAAATATCCTTTGGAAACGGTCTCCAGTAATCCCTCAATGACATGAGTGGGCTGGATTCTCTCGCCCTGCCCACCCCAAGAAAGCCACAGGCGAGCCGCGTACAATGGAGAACTCCATTGACCTCGGGCAGGATTCTCCGGTAGCTGGGCAGACGTGGTTGAGAATCCACCCGAGATTACAATCTAGTCTAACACTACACTGCTGAATCCTGTATTGCCCAAGGTTCTATCCTTGGACAAAACATTAAACAAAGACCCTTTCTGCCTATTAAATGCTTCAGTTGAATGTTTTAAAAAATCATGCCATTATTTGAAGAACAAGAAAGCATCCTATTATTTTGGACTGGACCTATCTCTCAACAAAACACAGTCTCCAGAAGGTGGGGTAGAAGCAGCAAGGCCACCTTCACTTAACAACATCCTACTGAACTGGAGCCGCAGTGATCAGAGGGCCATAGCTGCTATCCTATGGTGAGGTTTCTCCTCCATAATGTTGGCCAGTCTCTTCTTCGTCAGTTCTCTGCCCAACAGCAAACCCAACCCACAGCACCATGGCCTCCACCACTGGCAGGGCAAGAGGCCAGTCTTGAGTCCACCTCACCTGGATTGGGAATTGAATCCCATGCTATTGGCCGCAATCTGATCCACACCAGTCAACCCTAAGGAATCCAAGTTGCTGTGGCAACACACACATTTACATGCATGCTGTAGTACAGAGCTATGGATTGTAATGGTAGAGGCTCAAATTTTCTTTCCATCACATAGCTGACCGGGAATCTCTCCTACTCTTATCACCTGCCATTGGCTTGTGTTGGGAGGATCGCAGGTTGATATTTAACTGGTTTGGCTGCATTTCAAACACATCTTCCTTGGCCATTCTAGCATGGGACCCGAACCTGGAGCTTCAGGCTCAGAGGCTGGGGCGTTACCAACTGCGCCATAAGACCATAGGCCACAGTCATAGTCTCTTCTTATACTGGCAACTACTACCTCTGCCGGTGGCACTGCCATCCTTCCAAACCGCAGATCCACTGATAGGGTCTGTGGCCTCAGGAGCCCACCCATTGTCCTTAGTTGGATGGAGGACACCAAGGGGGCCAATAAGTAGGCAGCCACCCAGAAGATCATGCCAGCGGGAATATTGTCAACATGTACGGGCTCAGGAGCCAGAAATGGTTTTGACCCACAATTATTTTCAAAGATTTTAAGATTCTGCTCAATGTGTGCAAAATGGTTGCTGTGTTTGCCTGCATAAGTCAAAATAATTCGCTTTGTGTGAAGTGCCTTAGAGTGTCTCTAAGGTGTGTAACAAGGTACAATATAAATTCCACCTCTCGTTCTTTCACAATGATGTTAAGTTCTGCTAAAAGTAAGTCTGAATTTCTCCCTCATGTCCCCGAAAGCTTCCCAGGTGAATTTCAGGGAAACCCCAGGAACAATTGTGGAGGTGGTGGGAGGGGATGGAAAGAAAGTTACAAAATAATAGATCTACTTTATTTTACCTACAATCAATTACTGCGGGACAGTCTGTGACATTCTAAATTAGGATCTTAAATAAAGAAGTGTTTTTAAACATTGCACTTGCACAACACATTGCATTTTAATACATTCAGTGAATTGTGCATTCTTTTAAAAAGTGTTAACATATTTTTTCGACGTTTGGCCCAGTGAAATCGTTTAGAGGGCAGGAGACAGCATGAGCTGATGGCTGTCATGTTAAATTATGACTATGTTTAAAGCTGGGCAGTGTTTATAATAGAGATCTGTGTATTTAAAGTCTCATTGTTTATAGTGACATAAAGGAGCTGAATCACTCAGGTTCTTTTTTATTTGGCTTCTGCAAATTATATTGAACCGACGCCACTGTTATATCAGCAAAAATAAACTTCTAACAGAAATTATACATGCCTATTTGTATGAAACCTGTAACCTGATGTGAGTGTGCCTGTCAACATGAACCACCCCCCCTCCCCTGCATGATGTATGACTGTTCAACAATACGGCCTAATATGCTCCACTAAGATGTAACCCATAACCTGACATTTGAACATGCCTATTGAAGAAGCCTATGGCCTGCTGAATATATACATCGTGCTCTCACTGCTGGAGTTGTCTTTATCATTTTGGGACCCAAAGTCAGAGGAGCGAATGAGCTCAGAATGTGATGGATTCACAAGCAAAGAATAGAGAACTCGCAGAGTCAAGAATGAATGTCCAGAGACAGCAAGGAAAGTAATATTTATAGGTAGTGGGGCGAGTGTTCACAGACACGGATGAAAGTGCCTGAAGGCAGTACGTGAGGAGTGTCTGTACAAAAAGAAGAATGGGCTTTAACAGACTGAGAGATAAGGAATATATACACATGGAGAGGTAGGGATTTATAAATAGAAGTGCCACTTTTCCACAGAGAGTGACTGTTCAACAATATCTCTAAATCTTGACCGACAGAGGATGCACGTTAGACAGAGGTGTCCCTGTGTGACTCTGATCTATGATTTTCCAGTTATGGAGGACGTCTCAGTTAATTATTTTGGCAGCCCATCATACCCCTGATTGTTGAAACAATTTATTGAAAACATTACAGTCCCAGAGACTCAGTACAAGTGATTGCTTAAATTTGTGTTCTGTGTTTCTCACAGCAACAAGTAATCGTTTTGAAATCGCATTCCAGCTCATTTGGAGAAAAATGATCGTTCACAACAAAGGTACGTTATTCTACTAGTTTAAAAGAGATCCATATTCCAATGATTATTACAACAGCAACCGTCTTCTATAGAGTGGCATTTAAATAAAACAACTGTTCAGTGGAAGCTCCTCCCATCCCTCATCATCTGCTTCAGTGAGATGGGGTGGGATTTTCCAGTCCTTCCTACCAGCCAATGGTGATTCTGGTGGGTTCCTCGGTGACAGGATGAGGAAGCAGTGTAGAGGCCGGCAGGAAAGGAAGATCCCACCGGCAGCCAATGGTGAGCTTCCTCCGCCCCCTGAAAACACATCACGTGGGGAACGGAAAATCACGCCTGCGGTGTTTTTCTTTGTTCCTTCATGGGTTGTGGCAAGGCCAGCACTTATTGATCATCCCTAATTAATTAGCAAGGCGGTGGTGAACTGCCTTCTTGAATTGCTGCAGTCCACGTATAGGTCCACCTACAGTGCCGTCGGAAAAGGCGTTCCAGGATTCTTCACCCAGCGACAATGAGGGAATGGTATTATATTTTTCAAGTCAGTGTGTGACTTGGTGGGAAATATGGAAGTGGGGTTGGCCCTCCCTGCCTGCTGCTCTCGTCTTTCAAGTGGTATATTTCACAATTTTGGCAGGTGCTGTCAAAGAGACCTAGGTGTGTTGCTTCAGTGCATCTTGCAGGTAGTGTACACTGTGGCTATGATGTGCTGGTGATGGAGGATGTGAATGTTTAAGGTGGGGAATGGGAATCCAATCAAGCAGGCCACTTTGTCATGGATGGTAGTGAGCTTCTCGGTTTTTGGTGGAACTGCACTGAAGGTGAGTGGACATTATTTCATCACACTCCAATACTTGGACCTTGTTGAAGGTGGAAGGACTTTGGTGAGTCAAGAAATTAGTCATTCCCCACAGCCTCTGATCCACTCCTATCACCACTGTATGTATGTGGCTGGACCAGTTGAGTTTCTGGTCATTGGTGACCTCCAGGATGTTAAAAGTGAAAGATTCAGTGATAGAAATACCTTTCAACATCAGCAGGAGACTTCAGGTTCTATCTAGTTGGAGATGGTTATTCCTTGGTATTTGTGTAATGTGATTGCTATTTGCCACTTATCAGCTGAAGGTCCAAGTCTTACGTAATCATCAGAGAGCATCCTCACTATTGACCTTACGGTGGATAGAAAGTCATGGTTGAGCTGATGACACTGCCCTAAGGAACTCCTGCAGTGATGGGCTGAAAATCATCTTCCTTGGCATTGGTTATGACTCCAGGCAAGGGAGAGCTTTCCCTTTGATTTTCACTGGCTTCAATTTTGTTAGGGCTGCTTGATGTTACACTTGATCAAATGTTGCTTTGCTGTCAAGTGCAGTCATTCTCACCTCACTCTCACCTTCATGGGCAGCACAGTAGCATGGTGGTTAGCATAAATGCTTCACAGCTCCAGGGTCCCAGGTTCAGTTCCCGGCTGGGTCACTGTCTGTGCGGAGTCTGCACGTCCTCCCCGTGTTTGCGTGGGTTTCCTCCGGGTGCTCCGGTTTCCTCCCACAGTCCAAAGATGCGCGGGTTAGGTGGATTGGCCATGCTAAATTGTCCGTAGAGTCATAAAAATTAAGGTTGGGGGGGGGATTGTTGGGTTACGGGTATAGGGTGGATACGTGGGTTTGAGTAGGGTGATCATTGCTCGGCACAACATCGAGGGCCGAAGGGCCTGTTCTGTGCTGTACTGTTCTATATCTATATCTATACCTCACCAATTGAAAGCTCTTTTGTCCAAGGCTGTGCTGAGGTTTGGTACAAAGTGGTCGTGGCGGAACCCAAACTAAACACCACTGAGCAGGCTATTGGTGAGTAAGGTTCTGCTTGATAGCACTGTCAATGCTCCCTTTCATACCTTTGCTGATGATTGAGACTAGGCTGATGAGCAGTAACTGGCCAGAATTTTGTTATACTTTTTGTGAACTGGACAGGCTTGGGAAATTTTCCATTTTGTTGATTAGATGCCAGTAGTGAACCAACTCTGCAATAGGTCAGCATAGCTGGTTCAAGAGAGGCTTCAGCACTGCATATTGATTGTTGTCAGAGTCCGTAGCCTTTACTGTATCCAGTGCGGTCAGCCATTTCTTCATATCACATGGAGTGAATCAAATTGTCTGAAGATTGGCGATCTCAGGAGTAGACCGAGATAGATGATCCACTCACCATGCAAATACCTTAGTCTTTCTTTTTGCACTCAAGTGCTGGGCCCCATCATCGTGAAGATGGGAATGTCCGTGGAGTCATCATCTCCTGTCTCATTACATTCATGACGATGTGGCAAGTTCTGATCTAACATGCTGGCTATGAGATTGTGTAGGTCTGTATCGTGGTTGAAATAGCATGGATTCATTTAAGGGTAAGCTGGATAAATTCCAGGGATGAAGAGAGTAGAAGGAATTGCTGATTGGGTTACATGAAGTAGGGAGGGAGGAGGCTAGTGTGGAACATAAACGGCAGTAGTGCAGAGCAAATGGCTGAATGGTCTGTTTCTGTGTTGTAAACTGTGTGTAATTATATGATTTTTTAAAAAAAATTCCACCAATTAAATACAATCAAATAATCAGATCAGCTCTAATGGGTTTTATTGAGAATCTGCAAATATAAGCTCATGATGCCATGGAACAAAAGTCGAGTGTAATTAAAGCTAATGCTGCAGCAATGCATCCATTTAATGGTAATGTAATTAAGAGCCTACAAAACCCTGTCAGCCATGTGAAGTAGTAATAACTACACCTTATACTGACAGGAGTTAGCCAAAGCTCTGTCAAATTTAGCTTTTAGTGTGCACCATGCAGTTTCTTATTGGATTTTCCTCAGGTTCTTCGATGCTAATTCCATCCACATTCACCAAGGAAACAATGGAATGCGAGGATTTTTTTTTAAAGCAATACAATCTGTTCTGAGTTTCCACAGTTCATAAATAGAACATGATGTCATTTGGGCAGCACAGCACAGTTCGTAGAGGTTTCTGGCCCCTTTAAGAAAAACAACAGCCATAACGCCTTACATTATTGTTTACTTTTTTTTAAGTGAAGCGCATGTGTCCTTGTTTGCATTTCTTTTCCATCACAATTGAATTTCCATAAGTGAGAATCAGCAATGACGACGAAATACAAAGCGCTGGGAAAACAAATTCGAAGCAGATGCATTTTCTTTTGAGGTTATAACATGGTTTGAATCAAGGATTTTGTTTCAACACCAGATCCCATACATGTGACAATACTGTTGATTTTATTTTATGGAAGAGATTGCAAAGAAAAGTTCCAATATTGTGCATATACTGTCATTGCAAAGGACTGTGAAAGATCTTGGGCGGGATTCTCCAATAATGAGGCTATGTCCCCATGCCCGCAAAAAGAACACGCGCTAATCACCCTGGACTTAGGTGGAGAAAGTCCAGGGTGATTCTCTGACTTTCAGTGGGCTAGCAGGGCCCCAGAGTAGTCCTCGCAGCTCTGCTTGCCGATACGGGGCCCTGCACTTCTGGTCGGGGGTCCACGCATGTGCACTGTGGCGGCCTGCATTGACCGCCCCACACCGCGGACAGGCACTGAAAACATAGGCCGCCCCCCCAGATTGAATGGGCCCGTGGATCAGTGACCCCCGATCGGTAGCCTGGCTGCCCTGGTTTCCCCCCCCCACCCCCCCCGTGAATGATACCCCCGCCCCCACCACGGCGGCGAGGACTGAATCCGCAGCCGCCATGCCGAGTTCCTGCGGATGGAACCATGAGAGAACCACGCCGTCGGGAACTCGGCCAGCTGCACTCAGTGAATCGCAGCGGTGGCCTCTATCAACGGCCCCCGACCCACGCCGCATCGACCGCGCGCACACGGTTGCCGCCGATTTTCCGGGGACCAGAGAATCATGGGAGTGGCGTCGGATGCTATCTCAGGTTTGACACCCATTCTCCGCTCCTGCACCGATCGGGATTTCGGCACGGAGGCTCGGTGAATCCCGCTCTCACATCTTCAAATTGCTGTCCAGGGGGAAAAAAGATCGTTGCCATACCAGTGCAGGAACTGACAATCCTGACTGCTCCAAACCATTTAGTCACAATATTTGCTCAGAGGCAGTGGGGTGGGGCGAGGGGGACTGTGCGGGAGGGGTACTGTGGTGGTGGGGCGGGGGGGGGGGGGGGGGGTGGAGGAGCAGCGGCTGGTATTATTTTGCCATTGCAGAAGAAACAAAGATGGGAGCTAGCAGCTGAGGAGCCCAAAGGACAGAAGGAGGGATGGGAAATGTTGAGGAGATAATAGCCCAGCGGCAAGGCCCGAATACAGGGATGGAGGCAGGAGCACGTAACTGGGTCGAGCCGATTAAGTGCTTACCTGCTGAATCCAGCTGTCCTCAACTCCCTTTAGCTGCCCAGGAAACCCTACCAGCCTGGATTAAATTTAAAATGGGAGATAAAGAGTCGAATTTACATCTGTATGTGGAAGCAGGTTTTGGTGAGCGAATGGTCACACTTGGTTTTGTTATGGAGGAAATTACCACTGACGCAGTGCCATTTTCCTTTGGCCTTTCTGCGAGTCAGTGTCAAAAGCACACGCGTCCCCGCTGAGGCCATGCTTCCCATTTTAAATGAGGGACAAAAATCCAATTTCATCCCACACACCATTTTCCTCTCACACTGCAGGCTTTTAAAAGAAGGTCTGTGGAGAAAATGGAAAGCCTGCTGGGGATGTTGGAATATTCTCAAAATTACTTGTAAAGTAGCTTCGCTCTTCACTATTAGGTACTGTGTTGTAATGTAGATATGCGCTCAATTTATCGGCTGCGTCCCCATGGAATCGGAATTCAGTAGATCCCGGGAGAGGCCTCTTCCGGGATTCCTGATGGTCGTTACGCCTCGTGAGATCAAACGAGATCATGTGAGATGCTGCGATCATGATACCGCCCACAATGGGTGGGACGCAGACTCACGGAGTCTGCTTTCGTCAGATTGAACCGGCTCCCGGGGTCCACTGGCCCCGCCGAAGACACCCCAGCCAGGCACCGAATAGCACTGGTCCTCACAATTGGGGATTAGGCATACCAGCACTGGGGGGGTTCTCCCAGCCGACTGGTCGGCTTTTGGGCAGGGTGGTACCCTGGCACTGCTGATGCCACCCAGGCACCATGGCAGTGCCAGCCTGGCACCGTGACAGTGGTACTGCCAGGGATGCCCTGCCCGTGAGAAGTGGGGTGCGGGGGGACTCGACGACCCCCCAAACAGGTGAGTTAAAAATGGTACTCGACCCTCTTAATCATATTTTGGTTTGATATTTTAAGTTTCATTTGTGATTTGCTTTTTGTTTCAGGCGGTATCCCGTTCAGGGGCTGCCCCTTGAATTTGTCCCTCAGTTTATTTGATTTAGTTCAATTGATTATTTGATTTCTTCAAAATAGGAATAAAGAAGCCACTAGGTTTCAGTGAGCATAATATCGCAGAACTTCATGTCCAGTTTAAAGGGGAGAAACTTGGTCTAAAACTCGTGCTTTGAACCTGAATAAAAGTACTTATAAGGGTATTAAGGCAGAAATGGCTAAAGTGAACTGGAAAACTAGTTTAAACTGAAGGAAAGTAGAAACATGTTGACTTTTAAGGTGATATTTAATCACTCTCTAAAAGGTTTTTCCCAGTGAGAAAACAGGACTTGTTGAGAAGAATGCATCATCCACGGCTAAATAAGGAAGTTATTAATCATCTTTATTATTATCATAAGTAGGCTTACATTAACACTGCAATGAAGTTAATGTGAAAATGTCACCACACTCCGGCGCCTGTTCGGGTACACTGAGGGAGAATTCAGAATGTCCAATTCACCTAACAGCACGTCCTTTGGGACTTTGTAGGAGGAAACCGGAGCACTTGGAGGAAACCCACGCAGATGCGGGGAGAACGTGCAGACTCTGCACAGACAATGACCCAAGCCGGGAATCAAATCTGGGACAAGCATTATACAAATCTGCAAAGATTAGTGGTAGGAATTTAGAAAAATTGCGATCACCAGGAAAATGGTGCTAGGAAAACTGTTAGAACTAAACACTCATAAGTCCCCAAGACTAGATGACCTGCACCCTGGGGCCTTAGAATATGTTGTGGAAATGCCGGTGTTGGACTGGGGTGAGCTCAGTCAGAAGTCTTACAACACCAGGTTAAAGTCCAACAAGTTTGTTTCAAATCACTAGCTTTCGGAGCATTGCTCCTTCCTCAGGTAGGAAAATAAGTAATCAAGAGGAAGTAGAGAGTCTGCAAAGAGACATAGTGGTAAAAAATTTGGTCAATGGCGTATAATAATAATAATCGCTTATTGTCCTATTGTCACAAGTAGGCTTCAATGACGTTACTGGTTAATGTGGGAAAATGAAGTTGTTCACTTTGGCGGGGAGAATAGAAAAGCAGTATACAATTTAACTGGCAAGAGATTGCAGAATTTGGTGGTCCAGAGGGATCTGGATGTCCTGGTACATGAATCACAAAAAGTTAATATGTATGTACAGCGAGTGATTAAGAAGGCAAATGGAATGCTGGCATTTATTGCAAGGGGAATGAAATATAAAAGTCAGGTGGTTTTACTGCAGCTGTCCAGGGCCTTGTGAGGCTACATCTGAATTACTGTGCACTGTTTATGTCGCCTTATTCGAAAGAGGATGTAATTGCATTAAAAGCAATTCAAAAAAGATTGAGTCAACTCATCCCTGAGCTGAAGTGTTTATCTTATATAGAAACATTGAACAGGTTGGGCCTACACCCACTGAGATTAGAAGAATCAGACGTGATCTTATTGAAACATGAGGGGACTGGATCAGGTGGATACCAGGAGGATACCTCTTGTGGGTTAGAATAGAACTGAGGGACATGGTTTACGATCACAAGGTCTCCCTTTTAAGATGAAGATGAGGAGATTTTTTTCCCTCAGAGGGTTGTAGGTCTGTGGAATTTCTTCCGCAGAAAGCAGTGTAGGTTGAATCGCTGAATTTATTCAAGGCAGAGTTCGACGGATTTTTGTTAGACAAGGAAGTCAAGGGTTATATCGGGACAGACAGAAAGGTGGGATTGAGACCAAAAGTAGGTCAGATATGATTTTAAATGGCGGAGCAGGCTTGAAGGAGTGTCTTATAATCCTGTGTTCCTATGATATGGAGGCTTTCATCAGATGTTGAGAGGTTTATATTTTCTGAGGAATATAAAATATTTTCCATTGATATTATATGGAATCTGAGGAGTGTACATAGTGCATACTGAGTGACTATCTGCGGAGAATACAAGGGGGTGCGCTTGCATGGTGGGGGTGCGGGCTGGTGGATGGGGGGGATGAAGAATATGACGAAGGCCTTTAGACGTTGTTGGGATCTAGGACACTGTGTTGGAGAACTGAGGTGAGCCTTCTAACTGGTCTGCCTCGACAGCCACATTCCTTACTGCGATCCGAGCCCAGTGTGCAAAGACAGAAAATAGTGAGTGAAGTCACACGTGGGTCAGATGTGCTGTTTGTGAGCCGCAAAGGTGCGGCTACGTTTCCTCATGCCTGCAGGGAGATTCGGTCCACAATCTGAGGGTTGTGTTCGGAATAAAGATTTTTTACATTTTAACATTGCACCAGACACAAACCTTCCTATTTACGGTGGTTAAATTTCCCCTCATTGTTTCTTCGTATGGTGCAATGATGAAAAGCAAGCTCTCCTAGCAGGCTGAAAGTTTGACTTTTTTGTGTGTGCTTATACATTATATGTGCATTTTAATGCTTTGATAGCCACGCTACTGAATCATGCTTATCTATGTGGCGAGAGGAACAATTTTACAGGAAGACAAAAATATTCGGTTCACACTTCTGGGCATGGGACACTTACGCTCTGTTAATTTATCTGAGAATCCCTTTGCCTACAACTAATGAAATGCACAAAACGTCCGAGTGTCACACAACCCTGTGGCTCAAACCTCGGAGAGAATGCCATTATTTTATGACACTGGATCCCAATGACGATCCTTTTCAGTTAAGTTATTTTGCAAGACGTTACAGCATGTTTTTGAATGTGCAACAAACATATTGCAGCTTATGATTTCTTTACAAATGTTATAAAATCATTATTTTCTTGTGGCTGTTCACATCTCCATATAAAAATTGAAAACAGATGGAATAGGCTTCATGGAAAATGAATGTTGAATTGTAAAAGTACTCCCAACAGAATTCAGTGAAATGGTCAGTTTTAGGTTTATTCTCTCCACATCTGCATCATGTGGGAATGAATCCACAAGGTCAGAAGTAGACTTGGTGTAAGACTAGAAAGCAAAAATGACTACATTTTTATTTCTATTCATTCATGGGATGTGGGTGTAGCAGGCTGTTGTTGCCCATCCCTAATTGCGTTGAACTGTGTGGCTTACCAGGCCATTCCAGAGGGCATTTAAGAGTCAACCACATTGCTGTGGATCTGGAGTCACATGTAGGCCAGACCAGATAAGGATGGCAGATTTCCTTCCCTAAAGGACATAAGTGAACCAGGTGGGCTTGTACAACAATCGGCAATGGTTTCATGGTCGTCATTAGACTTGTGATTCCAGATTTTATTTAATTTAAGTTTCGCCATCTGCCCTGATTCGAACCTGCGCCCCCAGAGCAGTATGCTGGGTCTCTGGATTACTAGTCCAGTGATGATTCCACTATGACACCACTCCCCCAACAACATTACACAATATATAAAGCACCATGTTTGCAAAGGAGGTATGAGGTCTCTGGGATGCTGACTATCCTGACAATAACAGCATCTTTCAATTTTGTTGAGCATGAATATGACCATACCTGCTCACAATCATTGGCATAAGTAAACTGACTTCTCATTGTCTCTGCCTAGTACTGATGAACAGACGCCTCCAACACAAATTGGTTTGAATTGTACCTGCAGACCTACGAGCATCGGGTCACGTCTGAAGCTGAACTGTGGAGTACTCAATAGCTAAATGCAAAATAGCAACTATCACTCCCCCTCCAAAAAAAACTAAAGAAAATCCTGAATACTCATTCCATATATTGTATCAGATTTCTTATGTAACACAATGTTGATTACATACTTACTTGCACAGATTGTGCCTTCACTCTCAATGTAACTTAAACCAAATGATATTTGCGGTTTGAACAGCTATGCAAGTGAGTGAATGTATTTTCTATTTAAGAACTGCATTAAAGAAATGCTGCTGTCTGAGGGGAACGAGATTAATGGAAACACTGCAACAGCGATTCATTGTACTAGTAAACAATATCTGTGTCACACAAATAGATCAATAGTGCCATTCATTGCATGTTTTATAATTGACCTGGTTAGGAAAAGGGGCAGCAGTTGAGTCATGCATACTTACAAATTATAAAGCATATCAGCCATGTTGCTGCGATAGTACAAGGCATTTCTATAGGCCTTTTCAGCTTCCAAAACTTTGCCTTGGCTTTTCAGAACATTCCCGAGGTTACCCCACGCTGCCAGGAAGAGAAAGCAGTTGTTCAAGTTGGTGGTAGAATCCGCTCAAACACGACACATGAACTCGACATTACGTTCCACTTTTTGAGATTAAAATTGTTTACCTTTCGCCGGATTCACTTTAATCCCTGATCTATATAACATTTCCTCATCATGCCAGTCTCTGTTCCTTAATATGGTTTTCGACCCATATAAAATGACTAAAGCAGCGGCTGCATATAAAACCAAGTTCTTAAAGACTCTCTTCTTCATTCTGAGAGAAAGCGTCCTTATGCCCAGTGTTACTAGTAAACAGAATCCCATGCTCGGAATGTACAGGATCCGCTCTGCTATTACAAAACCGACGTAAAAGAAAAGGTTAGTGGCTGGCAGGAATGGCACAATTAGCAGTGATAAAGAGAAAATGACAATGTTCTGAGCTTTTGGAAGTGGTAGTCCCTGAATTAAATCATTCTTCACAATGTAATCGTTTCTTGGTACAAAATAAAACCCCTGCTCATTGTTCCCATGGTCCATTGCTGAGTGGTAGCTGTGCCCATTTGTATTCTGCTTGCCATTCATCACCGTTTTCCCATTGCAAACTCTGTCTTTCGAAGAGCCCTTCAGGCTGATATAGCAGAGAAGCAGCAATCCGACGAAGAATGCTAACGTATGGAGGTTCCTCCAGTCACTGACTGTTCTTATCAATGGCACAGCATCCATCGACCAATCGAAGCTCATCGTGTCGGGACACAACAGTAGCCAAAGATTTGCGGCCGGCAAGTAATGAAAGGTTAAAGTTCGGGTCAGCAAGCTGTCCGAGTCGGCTGCTGGGTTGTCGGAGTTGGAGAAGCTTGGTGGCTTGTTACCCATCCAGTACAAGCGAAGTCCCAGTAAAGTGGCACCCCAGAGAGTCAGCAGTCCCACCCTTATCAAAAGGGAAGTAACCTGCCTCTAAAAGGAAAAGGAACAAAATAAATCAGGAGAGAAAATAAATAAACAAAACAATCAATTCTCAAGTAATATTCATATCATTTTTGCCAGTCTGAGGAAAGAAGACCTGAGGGCAAACTTTCAATTGGATGTTAATGCTGAGCAAGTGCTCAGTGCACTGAACTCTTAACGCACACGTCAGAGGAAACAGAACCAACCCCTGCACAGAAATGTCTTATTATATTTACATTATGTTCCAACAAAATCAACTCTGTGCTACTGTGAAATGGGTTAAAAGCCATACAGTTTTGAAAAGTTTTTAAAAAGAGCAGAGTCCGATAAAGAATTTCAGAGAACATCTACAAAACAAGGAGAGCAAAACAGCACTGCAAATGCTTAAAATCTGAAATAAAAACTCAAAATGCTAGAAGGGCGCAGATTAATGTTTCATTTCTGCAGCATTCACTTGTGGTAAAATCGAAAAGCAACAAAGAAAATAAGGTAGGACAGGAGTAAAATTTAATGTTTTTGTTTTAAAGTTCGTCTTAACTCACATTCAACAAGTACAGCCAAGGACTTAACTTTATGTACTTCATACGGCCTGTAATTTGTACCTGTGTCCTGTTTGCTGACTTATGTGTAGTTAATTATGTTGAACTTGATAAATAGTAACAGCTAGAAAATTGTGCTTAAGTGGAAAGGTATTTGAAGAAATCAGTCACCTTAGGTTTGACTGTCCCCACAGATTACCAATGGGGGTGGGGGGGGGGGGGGGGTGGGGGGGGGGGGGGGGGGCTGTAACCTCCTCCTCATGCTGAGGTACCATCATGAAAATATTTTTTTGATGTCTTAGACATAATGATCCGCCATTTTTCACAGAAGAGATTCAAGAAAGCAGTCCCATTCCAAAGGCTTCTAGAAACTACTAGGCCCTGAAGAAGAGTAACATAGACCGAATGCTTTAATGAAAATGAAAAAATGAAAATCGCTTATTGTCACGAGTAGGCTTCAATGAAGTTACTGTGAAAAGTCCCTAGTCGCCACATTCCGGCGCCTGTTCGGGGAGGCTGGGACGGGAATTGAACCGTGCTGCTGGCCTGCCTTGGTCTGCTTTAAAAGCCAGCGATTTAACCCAGTGTGCTAAACCAGCCCCAACATAAAGAGTTTTTTCCAACTCTTTCCCCTGGCGGGATCTTTCAGTCCTGTCGAAGTTGACCCCTGATGGCATGAAAAGTAAGCCATGCAAAACACTGTACACTTTGACGAGACTGGAAGATCCTACAAATGACCAATGATGAGCTGCCTCCGCCACAAAGTAATTTGGGCCGTCAGCCCTGTTTCTCTTTCCATAAATGCTGCCAGACCTGCTGAGTTTTTCCATCATTTTCTGTTTTTGTTTTTGGCTTTGAAGGCCAGTTTTAAGAGAAGATATACACAGGGGATGGGTTTCTCTGACTTACCACTGTTGTAACCAACTCTTCCTCCTGCTAATACTTTGCCAACATTAAAATGACCGTATACAAATACCTACAATACTTCTGCACACTGGCATCAATTGCCAAGCATTGGTACTTCTATGTCTTCTTTCTAACAGCACTGGAAAACTTAAGGAGCGGAATCTGGTCTTGGGCAAGAGCATCGAATGGGCCATCGCAAATCGATGGCCAGGTTTACAACACACTCGATTTTCTATTTTTTTTTTTTGTTTATAAATTTAGAGTACCCAATTGATTTCTTCCAATTAAGGGGCAATTTAGTGTGGCCAATTCACCTACCTTGCACATCTTTGGGTTGTGGGGGTGAAACCCATGTAATCCTCAGGGACCCCATGCAAGGGTATCCACACTTGGAGAGTGTCGGTGTGTGTGGGGGGGGGGGGGGGGGTGACAATGCTCATGGGTGGTAGGTGTGAGGGTCCCTCAAGCTCATTTAGAGTTTGGAGCACCCTTTCAAAAGGGGGCCCCAATCTCTGAGGAGCCGGTCTGGCCAGCAGGTTCAGTTCCCCAGTGATGAAAATAATTTAAGTGTGGGCTAAATCGCTGAGAAATTCCCCAGGGCCAAAATAGTGACTAAGTTGTTAGATAATGGTAGGGAACTCGCTGACAGAGTTGGCGGGAAAACTCCCAGCAAACCTGCCACAAATGACACTGAGAAACGTTTCCATCAGGTCACGCCCAATGTGTTTTGCGGCTTAGGAAGATGAGGACATTGCCGGGTAGAGCCCAGAAAAGGCAGCAGGGGCAGCGAGTTTGGAGAAACATTGAGAGAGGCGAGAAGCTGAATTCTGACCTGCCTGAGTCCACACTCCTTTCCAAGTAGGATTGTTTAAAGAAAAAAAAAATATTTTAAAGCAGAGCAGTCTTGTCTGAAGACAATGAAGAGTTTAAAACAACTTAGTTGAAGCAGCTATTTGAAGATACTCAGCCAGAGTCTGAAGGGATTCCAACCACAGCTAAATCTGTTTTATAATATAAGTACTACTCTATGCCCTGATACTTTTAAGCTGGAATAAGAGCTGTATGTTTCTTTTGTTCTTGTTTAATGGGGAATTGTATAGGTGGGTTAAGGGGTAAGCTGTTCTTTTTGAGTATGAAGTTTAAATTTTAATGCTGTATTCTTAATAAAGTTTTGTTATAAAATCTAAACCCTATTTCTGCATCCAATCACTCCTGGAGTGAATAATTATTTCTGCACAGTCTTAAAATAATCTAAAATATTGGGGTTTGGTCCAGTATTCTAGCCACTGTTGGCATCTGGTCTGGGAACATAATAAATGCCAAATCGCCAGATCTTTTTTCACTCCATCCAGTAATCTTTTCCATTCAGAACAATAGAATAGAAAATCGAGGGCAGCATGAAAATGAAAAATGAAATGAAAATCGCTTATTGTCACGAGTGGGCTTCAATGAAGTTACTGTGAAAAGCCCCTGGTCACCACATTCCGGTGCCTGTCCGGGGAGGCTGGCACAGGAATCGAACCGTGCTGCTGGCCTGCTTGGTCTGCTTTAAAAGCTAGCGATTTAGCCCAGTGAGCTAAACCAGCCCCTATGGTGTTGCAGTGGTTAGCACTGCTGCCTCACAGCGCCGAGGTCCCAGGTTCGATCCAGGTTCTGGGTCACTGTCTGTGTGGAGTTTGCACATTCTCCCCCTGTTTGCACTTTGGGAATGCCCGGGTGCCAGTGCAAAGGTGCCAATGTGGCAGTGCCAAGGTGCCCATGTTCTGGGGGGGAGGGCCAGGGAGCCACCCTGCTCTGTCTCTGATCACCCAGAGGCCTCCAACGGCCTGAGAAACCCTTTGGGTGCCGTTCCACCTGGTCAATGTTTGTGTGGACCAGTCGTGCATAGCGCATGGCTGGGGCCTCCCTAGGGAGACCAGTAAATCCCGGGTGAGCTCGCTGATTTCAGTTTAAAACTGACTTAAGCAAGCGTGGCTTGGTCACGCCCATTATGGTCAGGATCACGATCCTGACGCCTTGCAAGATCTGGGTAGATCTCGCGAGACATACTGATTGCTGGGAAGCCCGCAGGAGGCTTCACCTGGCATCCACTGGGCACACCGCGCTCCCGTTCGAGTGCAACGCAACTGGTAGATCTCTGCAGGCTGCAAAAGCACATTTACTCCCCAGGGACCTCCCCAGTCAATCCATATTTTTCTGGTCAATTTCACATCAGAAGCAAAACAAAATCCTTTTTTAAAACATAACCACTGCAGCCAAACAAATTATTCACATTTTATTATGCAACAGGATTAGCAGAGCTGTGAACCTTTCAGGTATTTCTGCTTCAATCCAGATTTAAATATTTCATTAGAAAACTACAAGAGTCTTTTTGATTAAAAAAGCGAATCTTTCAGGCGAGATTGCATCCTGACTGTGGGCTGTGGCCATTTGTCTCTCTGTGAAATGGCATTTTATTCTTCAGGATCCTCATGGAAGGAAGGGCACTGGTTATATAGCATCATGGAAGCATTTATGTGGCACTGGATTACCGAAGACGCTGGTCTGCTCCAGCTCTCTGAATGGACAAAACAACTGGAAAAAACATGGATTCGTCACCCAAACATAATGCAGTCAATGTGATTCAGTAGCGGGCAAATTTTAGTTGGAATAATTAGCTTCCTGGAATAAATCTCACTCAGCCTTGTCACTACAAACAAGTAAGGTTGAGGAGTTAACTATGACCGCTATTTGCATGAGAGACATTTTATGCATGCCCGTGTATTTTAAAATTGGATATGGATCTCAGCATAACCTGAAAGCGTTTCTAAGGAATGGACTAAGTAAAGGGCTGGCACAATTAAAACTGCTCAAAATTCTTGATTTTAATAAAACATTTATTAATATTCTTTCAGTTCTATATCAGTCATTCCGAATCCTTGCACTGGAACAATTGTGCAGATAAAAGGGTCTTCTCTTGTCCATTATCAAATGCTATTATTTTCAACTCTTCAAATGGTAGCTCACTCCTTACAAGGTCTTTTCTGTTCAGTTAATTGAAATGTTATTGTCAGCCACAGTTTGTCCTTGGAACATTAACAATGACGTAAAATAATTTCCTCTTGTGCATGAAAACCGTCACCAGTATGCCTTATTGTGCAGAGGCCAAGTGTAAAATCAAGGCATCATGCCACACAAATAACTTGACAAGGCAAAGTCTGGCCCAAATCAAGCTTTGGTCATTTTTGGGCCTGAGTAAGCTTGAATCCTTCCGACGCTGTTTCTGGATGCAAATTTCTACAAAGATATGTGGACAAATTTTATATTTTCAGTTTGGCTCGCATTTTGATATGCTGGGGTGGTTTTGGAAGAAACAAAACCAAATATATGAACTGCAGCCAATATCCACATGCCTGCAATTGCATCCTATCTGTGCAAACAGCTTCATAGAACATAGAACATAGAACAGTACAGCACAGAACAGGCCCTTCGGCCCTCGATATTGTGCCGAGCAATGATCACCCTACTCAAACCCACGTATCCACCCTATACCCGTAACCCAACAACCCCCCCCTTAACCTTACTTTTTAGGACACTACAGGCAATTTAGCATGGCCAATCCACCTAACCCGCACATCTTTGGACTGTGGGAGGAAACCGGAGCACCCGGAGGAAACCCACGCACACACGGGGAGGACGTGCAGACTCCACACAGACAGTGACCCAGCCGGGAATCGAACCTGGGACCCTGGAGCTGTGAAGCATTTATGCTAACCACCATGCTACCGTGCTGCCCCAATTCATTATAAGAATATAAATACAGTCCATCAAACACGCGTCACCGTTCTGTAAGATCATGGCTAATCTTATACATCCAACTCCACTTTCCCACCTTATCTCGTTATTCTGTTAGTCCCCAAAATCCCAGACATCCACCACCCCATCCGTGGAAGAGAATTCCAAAGATTCACAAGCCTCCTTCTCGGAGTCTTAAATGGTCAAACTCTTACTCCGAGACTATGGCCCCTAGTTCTGGATTCTCCAACCAGAGGACAAAGCCTCTCAGCCTCTACTCTGTTAGGGTCCCCATATATTTCTCTGAGATCAACCCGCATTCTTCTCAATGCCACTGAGAGCTATAGGAGCATCAATATCACGGCAATACCATCATTTTCAAGCTGACCGCTAAGCCACATACCAAGCTGAGTTGAGTATACATTACCAATTCTTCATCATTGCTGGACAATATTCAAGTATTCCTTATAAAATATCATGTGAAAGCACAAGCAGAAGGACTAGAATAGTTGAAGAGGAAGAGATCGATCACCATCTTCTCAGTGAAGCAGCAATGCAGCCTTGCCTGTGTTGCTCAGGTCCCAAGAATATATTGAACATCAAAGTTAATTTGGAGCCAAGTCCTTTTCTTAGAAAATATTAGAAACAACATTGAGTTTTGAATTCCATCAAAAATTGCTTTTGTGCTGTTTTAATCCGAAAATAAGCACTAACGAAATGGTGAAAATTTGTTCTCAATTGTCAACTCCACAAGGACGTTTCAATTTTATGGTTCCGACCACATGTACCAGTAACCTAATTCAATGGAAAATGTGACTAAGTAAGCTATTTACTGGAGCTGCAGCTCTCTGATTAACTGTTGAAACTACAACAGATCAACACATTTAGAAGAATGCGGAAAATTCCCCAGTCGGCAAATCCTGGGCACCGATACCCAGTTCATGTTAAGAGCAAATTATTAGTGGCGAAGAATCTAAACAGTTCAATTACTGAACCTCCAGGGGATCTGACTAGAAACTCAACCTGACCCTACCTCCCCTCCTCCTTTCATCGTTAATATATGGAAAGCTTTTGAATGCCAGCACTAACTTTAATCCTGTTTAGTACAAAATAAGAGGTTTACTGGTTCCCAGTAGGCATTATATTTGAGTCAAATCATTATAAGCATGAAACAATCCAGCCTTTTATTATGTATGCATGTGAGTGTGTCCTCCAAGATGCATGAGATTTGAAAAGAAAATACTTCCACAGATATCGGAACTTATTTCGGAATTCCAAAGGAAATCGGTCAAAAAGAAAATAGAAAATAAGAGCGCAATACTTGATCAGCTGCATGAAGAATTGATTCTTTCACTTTCAAGGAGCATAATATCATGCAAATTCCTTGGCCTCGTTTCAAACAACATCCTCCTGGAGTGGTTGTCCTTGCAGCCCAGGGCGAGGGAAGAAAAAGTGCTCTCCGAACAAGAAACACGTTTAGTAATCTTTTTAGCCAAGTAATTAGCTTTCCCAAAAGCTAAAGCCAACTGCAAATATACTTCACTTTCTTTCTTTTCTGGCACCTCATTCCTAAGCTGCCTCTGTCCATGTGTCACTTGGTGTCAAATGTGTGGAGACTTGCTTGTTGAATGGAGAGTTGGCTTGAAAATGCACTCATTGTTCAGCCTTCCATTTCCCCAGCCCCTCAAAACAAAATGAAACTGAGAGCCAAAGAATGCGCACATGATGGGAAGGAAAATGAACAAGATAGGGAAGAAAGGTTTCACTATTTATTTTCACTTATCCTTTGCCTAGTTCTGAAAACGTTGACAACAGCATGATAAAAATGGTTAATTTGCAGATTTGAGCTCTTAAAATTAACTCACTTTGGGCTGGAAGGTGAGGAGGAAATGTGGAGGCAAATTGAACCCGAAATGCGAAGCCCTTGAAATTATAACTCCTGGACCTTATTTGAATGCCCCAGTAGGAATGGCATCATGGAGTTGGATTTTGTTTATTGTCACGTGTACCAAGGTGCTGTTGAAACAATTTTTCTACAAGCAGCTCACACAAGGTACACAATGTAACTACATAAACACCGACATCGGATGAAGCAGGGGTGTATTGTTAATGAGGTCAGTCCGTAAGAGGGTCGTTTAGGAGTCTGGTAACAGTGGGGAAGAAGCTGTTTTTGAGTCTGTTCATGCGTGTTCTCAGACTTTTGTATCTCCTGCCTGATGGAAGAAGTTGAAAGAGTGAGTACGCCGGGTGGGAGGGGTCTTTGTTCATGCTGCCCGCTTTCCCCAGGCAGCGGGAGGTGCAGATGGAGTCAATGGATGGGAGGTACGTTTGTGTGATGGATTGGGCTGTGTTCACGATGCTCTGAAGTTTCTTGCGGTCTTGGGCCAAGCAGTTGCCATACCAGGCTGTGTTGCAGCCAGATAGGATGCTTTCTATGATGCATCTGTAAAAGTTGGTAAGAGTTAATGTGGACATGCCGAATTTCCTTAGTTTCCTGAGGAAGTATAGGCGCTGTTGTGCTTTCTTGGTTGTAGCGTTGACGTGGGTGGAGTAGGACAGATCTTTGGAGATGTGTACCCCCAGGAATTTGAAACTGTCAAACATTTCCACCTCGGGCCTGTTGATGCTGACAGGGGTGTATACAGTACTTTGCTTCCTAAAGTCAATGGCCAGCTCTTTAGTTTTGCTGGAATTGAGGGATAGATTGTTGTCACTGCGCCACTCCACTCGGTTCTCTATCTCTCTCCTGTATTCAGACTCGTCGTTATTCGAGAGCCGGCCCACTATGGTCGTATCGTCAGCAAACGTGTAGATGGAGTTGGAACCAAATTTTGCCATGCAGTCATGTGCGTACAGGGAGTATAGTAGGGGGCTAAGTGCGCAGCATATGGGGCCCCGGTATTGAGGACTATTGTGGAGGAGGTGTTGTTGTTTATTCTTACTGATTGTGGTCTGTGAGTTAGAAAGTCGAGGATCCATCTGGCAGAGTTGGTAGATGCTGAGTTCAAAAAGGGTGAGGGTCGGTTGGGGGGAGGGGGGGGGGAGAGACCTTGGTACACAAAGCCCTAATTATCCACAAGAAAACTTGAAAAGGCAAAATAAAATCATCTAACTGGGTCTCCTGTGTTCTGGATGCTGCCTGCTACTAGCTTTGGCAGGTGGGTCTGAGACTGTGCAACCATTCATTGACCCACAGTTAAAATTGCTGGGGGTCCCAATGACATCATCAGGACTCTGTTGCCATTCCCATTTAAATTAGGCCCCAGCTCCTCCAAGGCGGATGGCCTTCGGTGCCTGATATCAGATGAGTTAAGAAGAAGGTTGGGCGGCAGTACGGTGGCACAGTGGTTAGCACTGCAGTCTTGCGGTGCTGAGTTCGCAGGTTCGATCCCGGCTCTGAGTCATTGTCCGTGTGGAGTTTGCACATTCTCCCCGTGTTTGTGTGGGTTTCATCCCGACAACCCAAAAGATGTGCAGGGAAGGTGGATTGGCCACTCTAAATTGCCTCTTCATTGGAAAAAAATGAATTGGGTATTCTAAATTTATAAAAAAAGAAGAAAAAGGGTAGAGCGGGAACACAAAGCCATCTTGACATTATAAAACCAGAGATCTGCAAAGTAATTTTGGCCCAGCAGGCTCAGTAACCCCTATCACATTTCATCATATTCAGGCATTCTTCACACAACTGAGAGAGTGGACAGGTAAACTTGAGAACATATCTCCATATTTTAAACAAACTCTCTGTCCATCAACTGGCAGCCATATATGCAATTTGCTCCATATGTGTTTGTTCGCAATTAGCAGCCCAGCTAACAGCTGACAAAAATCATCACCCACTCGACTGATAGATCTGAATATCAGCTAAAACCATGATAATAGCAGTATGATAGGAACAGTGTAACGCTTTTCATTTGACCATTGAAATTGGTTGAGTTGGTACTTATCTTTGCTTGAAAGCTGCTTTTAGTGACATTTGAAGGAGGACGGAAGATTAACATTGTGCGCTCTACGACAAATTAACAGAAGTGTGGGCAGCACGGATTGGCGCAGTGGATTAGCCCTGCTGCTTCACAGCGTCGAGGTCCCAGGTTCGATCCTGGCTCTGGGTCACTGTCCGTGTGGAGTTTGCATATTCTCCCCGTTTTTGCATAGGTTTCGCCCCCACAACCCAAAGATGTGCAGGGTAGGTGGATTGAACACGCTAAATTGCCCCTTAATTGGAAAAAATGAATGAATTGGGTACTTTAAATTTCAAAAAAAAATTAACAGAAGTGTTTCAAGTAGGGTGTTTGGAAAGTACATGCAACTATATTCCTTTTGCTAATACCCTCTTTGACAAGGGCTTGCCATGACCCTCGGGTTCACATTTTCAGAGGCTGCAATGGAATGGAGTGACGAGGAATAAAGCAGCTGGCACAATGTGCACTCCCAGACCATTACAGGGATCTGCTTTATTCACAGTCTGTTTACAGCTCGATTTCATTCAGCATGTTAATTATTCTTTCCATTTCTGCTAAGTATTCATTATATTGATATTTTCCAATCATAGTGAGCCTCATGAGGCAGTTATACCAGTACATGCCAATGGGGAGGATGTATGCACTCAAAGCATGTGGCATGCTCTCCAGTAATATTGACAATGTCCATGTAGATTTGCACATTAATATAACAACAATTCACATTCACATCACGCCTTTAACTTAATAAAAGCCCCGAGGTGTTTTACAGGAGCGTTAGCAAGAAAAACCGAACACCAAGCCGCAAAAGGCTTGAACAAATGACTGGAAGGTTGAACACGGATATAGTTCTGAAGAAGCATCTTAAAGAAGGAAAGAGGGATATAAAGATGGAGCTCAGAATATTGACCTCTGACGGCATGGTCATCAACGTGGACGAATTGAAATTGGGATGATCGAGAAGGCAGAATTAGAGAAACACAGAGATTTCAGAGGGTTGTGAGGCTGGAGTAGTTTACAAAGATAGGGAGAGATGATGGAATAGAAAGATGTGAAAACAACAATAAGAATTTCAGATCGATGTGTGCTTAACAAGGACCTGATGTAGGATTGCGAGCATAGGGGTGATGGGAACTTGATGCAAGTAAAGATATGTGCAGCGGAATTTTGAATTCCTTCAAAGTTACTCATGGTAGAATGCGAGAGGCTGATCAAAAGAGCATTGGAATAGTCAAATTTAAATATCAAAGAGGCACAGATGATGGTTTCAGCAACAGGGGCTGTGTCAGATGATGTTATGCAAATAGCAATGGGCGGTATTAGTGAAGGCGCTGATATGTAAACTGAAATTCATCTCGGGGTCATTTTGGGGGAAAAGTGTTCCTGGCTTTTCCAGCTAAATTTTTGAATACTTTGAAAAACAAATCCACACTGTCACGCTGGCAGAACGAGCTCTGAATGAGCCCACCCCACCAGCAACCTCCGTTTTCTCAAAATCACAACACCCCTTTTAAAGGGAGGCCTGATGTAAAAAATGGAAATGGAAAAAAACATAGATCCCACGGAAACAGAATTACCCCCCCCCCCCCCCCCCCCCCCCCCCAAGGATACAGAACCAACAACACTCAAGAAGCTCGACACCATCCAGGGCAAAGCAGCCCACTTGATTGCTCCTCCTTCCACAAACATTCAAACCCTCCACCAATGATGAACAGTGGCGGCCACGTGTACCATCTACAAGCACTGGAGTAATTTACCAAGGTTCCTTGGACCACCTTCCAAACCCACGACCACTACCATCTAGAAGGACAAGAGCAGCAGATACCTGGGAACCCCACCACTTTGAGGTTCCCCTCCAAGTCACTCACCACCCTGACTTGGAAATATATCGCTGTTCATTCAGTCGCTGGGGCAACATCCTGGAACTCCCTAACAGCACAGTTGGTGTACCTACACCTCAAGGACTGCAGCGGTTCAAGAAGGCAATTCACCACCACCTTCTGAAGGGCAACTAGGGATAGGCAATAAATGCTGGCCTAACCAGCTATGCTAACATCCTGTAAATGAATTGAAACATTTTTAAAATCTCTCCCATTGGTCCACCGGTATCGCCCCTGGCATTGACCAGGGACTGACCCCTAGCAATGCCCAGGGATTCACCCCTGGCACCATTCAAGCACTGACCTCTAGAAGTAGCAGGGGCAGTTCCAGGGAACCAGGCCAGGGGGCAGTGCCAGGGCACTACTAGGGTATTGCTCAGGCATGACCCTCTCACCCAGGGAACTGAACCTACCTGTGCGCCCAGAGTGGGTTCTATTCACCAGTTTCCCACTTTTAAAAACCTGTTGTTAACCCCGACAATGTGAATATATTATAATGGGTTCTTGTTATTGCACAGTGGGACCCCCATTAAGTCACTGGCGGGGGACAGGGACAATTGAGCGGGGAACCCCACTGGTGTAAAAGCCATTTTGGGACTCCCCCTCGACTCTCCGCTCCCACTGCATATCATTAGTATGGCCAACTTCCTTCTATTTGCTGTTCTGAGGATAATTGTTTTAGTGCTTCTTAAGTTTTGGATGACTTGTGAAGAGTTTTGATGACAATATGAGACCAAAGCAACCATTGTGTATGATGCTTGTTTGAATGCTGAGATAAAATTACTTTCTAGGAATCACTATGCGATTTATGATATTACACAGTGTAATCAGTGAAGATTTTTTTTTCTCTCATTTCTCTGATGAATCAGTTAGTAGGACATTCAACATAACTGATGCTTGATGATTGTTTCACTGAAGAATAAATGATTCAATGCAAAATTGATAAGGTAAGAAACAGCAGAAACTGGAAATCTGAAATATAAACAGAAAATGCTGAAAATACTCAGAAGGTGTGGCGACATCTGCAGCGGGAGAAACAAAGTTAATGGGTTGGATTCTATTATATTTTTAAGCAGATATGGGTGAGGGGAAAAGATTGGCTGGTAGGAGCAGGAAAGAAGGGATGAGAAGGGTGACAGGGTGGAAGGCAGGAACGATTTGAAGAACAAAAGGGATAATAGTGCAAGGGAAAAGTGATGGTAGTGATGGTAATGGGGCAAGTGAAGAAACAAGATATGGGTTAGAGGAGATGTAAATGGCAACACCAAAACCATAGCCAGTATGTTCTGTGTGAAAAGATGGGTGCAATGTTTAGGAACTCGATGTCAAGTTCAAAGACACGTAATTGAAAGATTATGGGTGGGATTCTCCATCCCACCAGCCCCGTTTTCCGGCATGGTGCGTCCCTGGCAGCAGTGGGATTCTCCGTTCCCGCAGCCTGCCAATGGGATTTCCCATTGTGGCCACCCCCACGCCGTCGGGAAACCGGCGGGCGTGGGTGCTGTGCCGGCGAAGTGGAGGATCCGCCGACGGAGAATCCCGCAGAATATTCTCCTTTTCTATCCACATCCCTCACTTCTCGCTGAGCACGTGTGTCAATTTATGAAGTTCAAATCGTTAAGAGGGAACGTGAAACAAAAATTTGGCACCAATAACCAACATCCTGATTTAATTAGCATCTATCTGCCTTTTAGTTGCACATCCAATTAAAACAGAATGAGGAGCAAAATCTCAAATTTGCTAACTGCTGATTAGAGTTGGTCCAAAGAATCATTTTGTTGAAAACTAATTATATTGCTCGATATTAGTGTGGAATAATATTAACAAACAATCACAGAAGCTACAGAAAATCACATTTGATTGTCCACACAAAATAAAATCACTACTGGGCCTTAAAGAAAAATCTCCATAGTTCCAGATGATGATAGGCTGCTTTACCCTTTGAGCTGACTGATGGTGATTTAACATGAGAACCGCCACACCGCAGGCAAGGGGCAAAGTTGAGAGGCCTTGATGAATAACCTCAGCTGGTACGGGAATTGAATCCACGCTGCTGGCCTCGCTTTGCATCACAAACCAGCTGTCCAGCCAGCCGGGCTAAACGGCCCTTATCCTCCTTATTGGGCCTTATCAGATTGTCAAAGAACTTACGACAAATCCGTACATTGTTGGCCTGCATTGGAATGTAACATATAAGGGGCATGGCATAAATGCAAAAGTCTCTGGGTATACTGAGCAATAAGCAGCTTCTGTGCACTAATGAAAAACCGGGCCTGCACCTTTACAGTATATTGTGCACAAAGGAGTACTTTAATACCTCATAAATGTAGGATTTGCTAATATTCATTTGTGCCAATGAAGGATGCAGCTGATTTTAAGTTCTGAAGTTTTAGATTTCCAGTATTCATGGCACGAGACACAAGGCAAGGTACATTGCATGGAATTGTTTCTTGTCAATACTGTTGGAATATTTATCGACTGCCGTTGCATCTTGGAGCTCTGTCTTAATGCTGATCAATAAAAATTTGAGGTTTGTTCAGCAGTGTAATACTTTGCTGGAATTAAGAACACATGTTACAGATTTGCCATCCGAAAACAACCCCTTAATACCTCACCAAACTGCAATGACTAAATATGCACACGCTTCTGAAAAGCAAGATGATTGTTTCTGTTACATATAAACCATATAGAAGAAAATGTGATGACAGCGGGGGGGAGGGGGGTGGAAGGAGAGTGCTGCCATTTTAAAGCTCTAAGCCCAAGCAAATTTATTTAGACTTCAAACAGATGTTTTGAAAGCAGCAGCAGCAAGTACTTTTTAAAGATGGCGAGAAGAAACCCTTCGGCCAATCAAACGTGCACTGACAAGTGTCAGATGATTCCTGGACAGCCCAGTTTCAAAGGGCTTGAAATCCCTTGATAGCCATTGAAATGCAGATCTTCCATTCAATTTCGCATAGTAATGCATTAGCCAGTGATTGACGGTTTTATTATTCCACTGACAACTGCCTAGTGGATTGTTTATTAGATCTTTCCCTTCATGCTTGAATACATCTCCATTACCCTGCTTTGATGCTAACCACAATGTTTATAAACACTCTTGCTGTGATTGACAGGCCCTCACCACATCAAAAGCAGCTAAGTGCTTTCACTTCCTCTTTTTAACACAGTTAGCTGCTTTTGATGTGGTCAACAAATGATGTTTATAAAAATTGCAGTTAGCTTCACAGCAGGGTGTTTGAAATCCATTCAAGCCTGAAGATAAATTAAATTAAACAATCCAGATATCTGGCTGTTCTGGAAACTGTCAATCACAGCGTACTAAAAGCTGTGAATCAAAGCTTGCAGATCAAAAGACCTGACAGGTTAAAACCTGGTGATGTGATTTCCGCTTTCTAAGAATTTACAGCTGCTGTTTTTTCTGTCTGAGGCAGCAACTATAAGGAAAATTGAGTTTTAAAGCAGTGATTTCTTCACTGTTTTTGTCCAGACAGCTCTTTAGCTTTCAGGCAGCATGTTCGGTTATGGGGGTTTCTCTGTTATGGCGCAGTCCCTGTTATGGGGCGCCTTTGCTATGGGGGGTTCTCTGTTACGGAGGTCTCTGTTGTCGGGGGCCTCTGTTATGGGGGCCTCTGGTGGATTCTCTGTTATCGGGGCCTCTGGTGCGGTCTCGGTTATTGGGGTCTCTGTTGGGATCTCTGTTATCAGGGTCTCTGGTTGGATCTCTGGTATGGGGCCTCTGGTTGGGTGTCATGAGAATGGGTCGGGTCACTCTCATGCGTGCGTACTGGGGAGGAGGGTCACCTGGTAAATCAAGTGATCGTGGGGGTTAGGATTTGTTTTGCGGGGGAGGGAAGGTAACTACTGAATATCGCTATCGGGCAATCCGCTCAAAATGGTGGCCCGATAGCGGGATTCGTGAGGGAATCCCTTCCAATTCCCACCATGCACAGATTTGCATGGCAAAGGATAATGAATTGCCTCTGAGCGCCACATGCAATGCGAACGCAAATCATAGACGATTCAGCTCCAGCCGGAGAACATATGGGGCTGGATTCTCCGATTTGAAGACTATGTGCTGATGCCGGCATGGGAATAGTGGTGTTTAACACCCGAAAAAAAGGCCCAAAAGCTGCACCAATCCTCTGTCTGGTATGGGGGCTAGCAGGCATGCAGCGTAAAGTCCCCGGCTTCAGCTGTGGATTTAGCCGGAGAATTGTTGGTCCGTGGCCGCACATGCGCATGGCGGCGGCCTGCCAAAAACTGCCCCCCTTTGACCAGGCTCACCACCCCCGGACCACGGCCCACCAGTGTCCCCAGCTCTCACCAAGGCCCCCCCCCCCTGCCTACGGAACTTCTCCCACCCGACTGTGGCGGCGCTGGACTCAGTCGGGTTCACGAAAATAAATAGCATGAGTGACCCATGCCATCGGGAAGTCGGCCCATCGGGGGCAGAGCATCGAGGGAGGGCCTCAGGTGACGTCCTGAGGCCGTCCATATGGTGTGCGGAGTACTTGCAGAATACGCTGTTTTGAAGGGTGCAAAAGTTTCCACTTGTGTCAGATGTCAGCCAGGCCAAAAAAATGCATTCTTTAATAGCACTTTCTAAACCTGGATGAGTTTATTTAAATTTCAAGGACTAATTTGCCAATTCAAAATGCAATACTGAGCGGCTAAACATTGTGCCATCACACTCAATCTGATTACCCACATTCTTACGTTTACTGAGTTTCTTTCCATGTATTCTAATTAACATTTCAACTCAGGCACAGACTTTTCCCAGATCAGGTAATGACTCAAACATTCACGCAAACCTTGATTAACAATTATGGCAACTGGTCATTGAAGATTCTGGGTCAGCTGAAGGACTCCGAATGTAGCATCAACCTCCAGACTGAACTTCCCATCTTCAGCTTCCTGGTAACAAACATCTTTGGGCCTAAATCTAATTCCAAGGAAAAACATCATCCATATCCATAAAACAAGCTACAACCATTCCCCATTATTCATCTTGACTAACTGGTCTCAGTTGCCTATTCTAAAATGTATTTAAAAATGAATGGCTTCCTTTAAATGTTCCAATTGTGTCACCTGAAATGTATTTAAAACAAACTAAACTGCACGAATTTAAAGGATAACAAACTTCTTTTAAAAATGGGACGACAGCCTTTATTGTTTGTGAACACACAGTGCAAGGGGCGGCACAATGGCACAGTGGTCAGCACTGCTGCCTCACAGTGCCAAGGACCCGGGTTCAATTCTGGCCTTGGGTGACAGTGTGGAGTTTGCACATTCTCCCCGTGCCTGCATGGGTTTCCTCTGAGTGCTCCAGTTTCTTCAAGACAGTCTGAAGATGTGCAGATTATGTAGATTGGCTGTGCTAAATTGCCCCTACATGTCCAAAGATGTGTCAGGTTACGGGGATAGGGTGGGGGGTATGGGCCTAGGTAGGTTGCTCTTTCAGAGAGCGGTGCGGATTCGATGGGCCAAATGGCCGCCTTCTGCACTGTAGGAATTCTATTGCCCATTAAAATACAGCATTGTATCACTTCTTTTTTTGAAACTACCTTTAGAGTACCTAAATTTAGTATGACCAATCCACCTACCCTGCACATATTTTTGGGTTTTGGGAGTGAGACCCATGCTGACACGGGGAGAATATGCAAACTCCACACGGACAGTGACCTGGCCCCGGGATCGAACCTGGGTCCTCGGCGCCGTGAGGCACTAGTGCTATTCACTGGGCCACCGTGCCGCCCAAGCATTGTATCACTTCTGGTCAAAATTATTTCAGAAAAGCATACAATTATTACACTCCCCAAACAAGAGAGATACATTTATGTTGCTCATTTATAATGGCTTAAATAATCCTCTAAATTTATCTCTTCGAATATTCACAACATTATCAGTATTGACAAATGATGTGTTTGTGTACATGTTCTGATGCACTGCCCTCCTCAAATTGCTGCTGTTTATTACCATTTTAAAACTTGGTCCTCAATTTGATTTAAGTGCTGGCCTGCCAAACAACACCCACCCAGTCAGCTAAAATAATAATTGATAATGATCCTGAGCTTGAGTCCATTGCCCATAACTAACATTAAAAGAGAAAATGTTGGAAAACCTGGCAGATGTGGCAGCATATATAGCGAGAGAAACAAAGTTAACCTTTCAAGTCTGTTGACTCTTCTTCAGAGTTAAAGAGAGGGAGAAACGTGATGGAATTTATACTGTTTAAGAGGAGGTCGATCAAATGGAGCAAAATAGGCCAGGGATAGCTGGGAGCTTAGGAAAGATTTGGCGACAAGCGAAAGGGAGTGTTAATGGTACCATTAAAGACTAAAGAACATGCTGAGAGTAGCACAAAGGTAAGAGAGCAGAATGTGTTAATGACTGAACAGCAAGGATCAGCATTCTGTGAGAGCAAAACTTAAGAACAAGCAACAGTTGGCCCTATGGGGGTGGGGGGTTGTTGGGACAAATTTGGATTTTAAAAAAGGGTCAGGATGGAGGAGAGAGTTAGTGGTCTGAAGTTGTGAACTCACTGTTGAGTCCAGAAGGCCGGAAAATGCCTAATCAGAAGATGAGGTGCTGTTCCAATACTTTGCAATAGGCTTCACTGGAACATTGCAGTAGGCCAAGGACAGACATGTCGGCATGAAGACAAATTGATGCATTGGAATGGCAAGTGACAAGGAGGTTGGAGTCATGCTTGCAGATGTAAAAGTGAGATAACCATTCATTCCAACCATGTACTTATTTACCTCTATGGGATTAATGGAATATTGTGTATTTTGGAAGGTTCCCTGGGGTGTAGATAATGGAGGGGTTGTGTTTAGCCTTAGTTAAGATGGTCACAGTTAGTGGGTAAGAGATGATTTAATTAAAGGGAGGATCCAGGTCTGTAGTAAGCAGTTTAGCTGTAGGATCTTTTGAGTCTGACAAAGACAGAAGGATTTCCCGGTTGTGCCTGAAAGGGTCTCTCTCTCAAAGAAATCCCTCCAAGAAATTCGGGGCAGCACGGTAGCATAGTGGTTAGCATCAATGCTTCACAGCTCCAGGGTCCCAGGTTCGATTCCCAGCTGGGTCACTGTCTGTGTGGTGTCTGCACGTCCTCCCCGTGTGTGCGTGGGTTTCCTCCGGGTGCTCCGGTTTCCTCCCACAGTCCAAAGATGTGCGGGTTAGGTGGATTGGCCATGCTAAATTACCCGTAGTGTCCTAAAAAGTAAGGTTAAGGGGGAGTTGTTGGGTTACGGGTATAGGGTGGATACGTGAGTTTGAGTAGGGTGATCATTGCTCGGCACAACATCGAGGGCCGAAGGGCCTGTTCTGTGCTGTACTGTTCTAAAAAAAAAATTAAAAAAAATTTCTACAAGAAATCTCGACACAATAGTACAGCAAGTAACCCTGTGTTTGCAAAGTTTATTTATAAGTGGGTTTTGATCTGGTGCGGGAAATGGGTTGGATACAGTTAAGCGCCCTGTCAACCACAATGGGGTTGAACCCTCGTTCAAAGATGAAATGAAAATCGCTTATTGTCAAAAGTAGGCTTCAAATGAAGTTACTGTGAAAAACCCCTAGTCGTCACATTCCGCCACCTGTTCGGGGAGGCTGGTACGGGAATTGAACCGTGCTGCTGGCCTGCCGTGGTCTGCTTTCAAAGCCAACGATTTAGCCGTGTGCTAAACCAGCCCCAGATGTGCTGTTTTGGAAGGTGGCATCATCAGAACAGATGCAACGGAGCCAGGAAACTAGGAGAATGTGATGGAATCCTTACAGGCTTTGCTTAATTGAAGATAGAGAAGGTGTAAGTTGGTAGTTAAGTGTTTCCTTTTATTTTAAGAATTGTTTAACTGTTAATTGTAAAGCTATTTTCTGTGATGTTAATTGGTTAATCCTGTGTTAATAATAAAGTTTGTTTCAGCAGGAAATATACTTATTGGTCAGATTCATCTTTCCTGGGATGAAGATGTCTTTCCTCATAGTTTTACAAGTGAAGAAAACGTATTTGGGGTTCTTGTCTGGTATCCTAACAAATGTTGGGGTCTTTTCAGGGATTTTAACACAATTAAAACAGTGTTTCACCTAAAAACAATCTTTGGGGCCTTGAACGACGAGGAGGTAGGAGGTAAAGGGGCAGGTGTTGCACCTTCTGCAATTGTATAGGAAGTTGCCATGGGAAGGGAGTGAAGAATTGTGGGTTAACGTTGCAGTGGACCAGAGTGTCACGTACTGTTGATAGGGGTGAGGCGAAGATGTGTTTGCAAAAATGGTGGAGGATAATACTGAATTATCCTCAGAATGCAGGTGCTGGCAGGGTACAAAGTGAGGACAAGAGGGACCCTATCATGGTTCGGGATGCAAAGGAAGGGGTGAGCAAAGAGGTGTGGGAGCAAAGAGGGTCGGGCACGGTTGACCGCCCTGTCAATCACAGTGGGGTTGGGCCCTCATTCAAAGAAGGGAAGGTATGTCAGATGTGTTTTTTGGAAGGTGGCATCATCAGAACAGATGCGACGGAGCCAGGGAACTAGGAGAATATGATGGAATCCTTACAGGAAGCAGGGTGTGGGCATCTGTAGTTGAGGTAGCTGTGGGAGTTGGTAGACTTGGAATGAATATTGGTAGACAGCCTATCACCAGAAATGGAGACAGAGAGGTCAAGGAAGAGAAGGGTCGTCGGAGATAGACCATGTGAAAGTGAGGGGGGGGGGGGGGGGGGGGGGGGGGGGGGGGGGGGGGGGGGGGGGGGGGGGGGGGGGGGGGGGGGGGGGGGGGGGGGGGGGGGGGGGGGGGGGGGGGGGGGGGGGGGGGGGGGGGGGGGGGGGGGGGGGGGGGGGGGGGGGGGGGGGTGAAAATTGGAAGCAAATGGATAATTTTGAGTATGAAGCAGTCAATGGAGTTGTGGGATGGGGCATGAGTCAGACTCGAGCTTAGAACTGACAACAGGTTTTCATTCTGATTTCCATATGGATCCCTGATCCGTGTGGTCATGAGATTCCTGTCGTCTGGGTGCTGTATACAAGAACAGTTTTAGGAATTCTGCGCTCCATGTTCATACCAGCATATTATTTTTATTGCAATACATTCATGAAAATTCATTCTGCATTGATAGCGCTATTTCCGGAAGTTGGCTGCGTTTCACAAGAATTCTAATAGCTGCAAAGACCCTCCCACACAAAAATGTTCGAAAACCATTGGCGTGGGCAATCTGTTACTGGAGTTTATTTAAAAGTGTGAAAGGTCTAGAATAGCACAGGTCAAAAACAGAGTGCAACATTTTATCTATTTTGGGAGTATCTTTGAAACTCACCCAAGTGGGTCAGTAAATAACTACCAACTGTAGTTTGACATTGCTGCTTATGTAGTGAAAAATATCACCAGAACCCACAGAATAATACTATCGGATAAAGGAAATAAAGTGGCGACGGGGAGGTGAAGGTGGGGTAGAGACAGGGAAAATAAGCGCTAGAATGAAGAGTACACCAAATATTTTATTATTACAGCTGAGTCTGGAAAATAAATGCTTGCCTGATCCAACGACAACATATATATTGCTAAATTACTCATTTATCAGGACTCAACTGCAATAATAGTTTCAGGTAAAACAAGATGGAAATCCGCAGAACCCTATTAATATCAACACAGACGAACAAACACTGAACAATTGTAGAGTGCTGCCACTTTGCATGTATTCAACAAACCTTCAGAAGCTAATTATTTTGAAAATGTTGCAATCGTGCCTATCGATTCCATCAACAGTGTTCCAACGTAACATTTTATAAACCTGTTGATTTCTAATTTCTTCTGTGAAATATATGTTCAGAGATTGTTATGTGGAAATCGAATGGATGGGTATATGCTAATTACTATGATGCTTGTTGGTAGCAGTGATACTGCTGAATAGAACAGAACAATTTGAATTGAAGCGTTAATGGTGACAAACTGATCGAAACCAGTTGGGTAATCACAGTGGCAGGGAAAGAGTGTTTATATGGCTCAGCCAATGGAAGTCAATTTGGAATAGGCTAACCGAGTAACAGTTCATCATGCACCCAACTAACTAACCAGAAAAAGATGGTAGCCATGATGTGGTCATGCCGGCGTGGACTGGGGTAGGGACAGAAAGAAGTCTTACAACACCAGGGTAAAGCCCAACAGTTTTGTTTCAAATCACTAGCTTTCGGAGTGCAGCTTTCTGAGGAAGGAGCTGAGGTCCGAAAGCTAGTGATTCGAAACAAACCTGTTGGAGCATCTTCGGTCTGTGGGCATTCAGGATCCTGACCTTCCTGTTGCTTGCCATTTTAACAAAACACCCTGCTCCCATGCCCACATGTCTGTCCTTGGCCTGCTGCAATGTTCCAGTGAAGCTCAACGCAAACCGGTCTCAACATAGAATTCAACAACTTCAGATGATTAGCTCTACCCCACCTCGACCCATTTGTTTTCTCCCATTTCATTTTAACTGTCTTTTACCATTTCTTTCTTTCTTATCTTTCTTAATATATATTTAACCACCCCCTTCCCCATCTTATCCACCTTTCCTTACCATTTCTCCTCTTTGCTTCCCCCTTCCCCTCCCCCCACATCTACATTGGGCAGCACGGTAGCACAAGTGGATAGCACTGTGGCTTCACAGCGCCAGAGTCCCAGGTTCGATTCCCCGCTGGGTCACTGTCTGTGCGGAGTCTGTACGTTCTCCCCATGTCTGTGTTGGTTTCCTCCGGTTGCTCCGGTTTCCTTCCAAAGACGTGCAGGTTAGGTGGATTGGCCATGCTAAATTGCCCTTAGTGACCAAAAAGGTTACGAGGCGTTATTGGGTTCCGGGGATAGGGTGGAAGTGAGGGCTTAAGAGGGTCGGTGCAGGCTCGATGGGCCAAATGACCTCCTCTGTCACAGTTCACTCTCTGATATTAGTTTCTCTGCTGTTTGGCCTTTCACATCTTTTTTTCTCTCTGGGGACTGCCATTAGCACTCTTTCCCCTTGGTTTCTGTAGCCATTAGCACCTGGTTTCCCTGGGTTTCTGTGGCTATGACTCATCTTTCATTCTCATTCCACAGTATAAATATTTCCCACTCTCTCTGTCTGTTAGCTTCGACAAGGAATCATTGGACCTGAAACGTTAGCTCTTTTCTCTCCCTACAGATGCTGCCAGACCTGCTGAGATTTTCCAGCATTTTCTCTTTCGTTTCCAGCATTGCAGTAATTTGCTTTTATCCACTGTTGGACTTTAACCTGGTGTTGTAAGACTTCTTACAGAAAAATATTGTGCATAAGCTTTTAATTAGCTGTATTGTCTGCAAATCTCTGAAAAAAAGTCCCAGAGATCAAGAAGGAAAAGATACATATGAACAAGATATATGATGGTACAGAACTTGACTATTATTGAAAGAAGACACATGCTGTTGAAACTTTGCCATGCATTCATCAGAAGAGAATTCAATTGTAAAGGGAACAACACTTTATGCTGCATGAGAAGAGAGTACTGATTGGTTGTTAAATGGACTCTTATTGGTGGAGATGTTGCCATGGAGAATGCACCAGGAAGCAATTAACTGCCCAGTTTTTATTTTCATTCAAACCAGGCAGGTTGACCCTGATTGGTCAAAGCATTGTCATGGGGAATGAATCAGGGAATGACTCCCCCAATCTTTTGTTTAGTTGGAAAAAGCAGGTTTTGCATATCGGTACTGTGCTCATTCGATATAGCTCGCCTATTCACCAATGTACCACTCAAATAACGCATAGACATTTGTACTGCATCACTATATCTTGGCATCTAGATGCGCTGCCATTATCTGAATCTGTATTCATTGAAACAATGAACTCAGCAACTTGTGCAGTTGCGTTCAGTTTTAAGGACTTGGCGGGATTCACGGTTAGCTGACGGCAAAATCAAAGCATGCGATCTGGCTGAGAATAGGTCCCGACCCGGAATCTCGGCAGACGCTGGTTTGACGCTATACAGCTTAGCTCCACCTTCTCGAAAATGGCATTAATGCAACACATGCCGCGCATAGTTGCAACACCGTTCGCATGTCTTTAGTGGGCCCACCAACCATTCTCCGCCTCGAATGGGTCAAGTTCCTGACGCCGCGGTCCACGTGTGCTCTCGCAATTCGTGGCTGCTGAGAGACAAAGAGGGCGTACGGAAAATGTCCAGCACCACCATGCTTCACCGCCAGCCGTGCCACTGGCAGGCAGCCTTCTGTCAGGGCTGGGAGGAGTAGTGGGAGGTGACCAAGAGGTGGGCTGTGGGGTCAGGGTGGATGTGTGCGCAGCGCCATTATCGCAGCCGACAAAGCAACCATGCAGCTGCGCATGCCGCTGACAGCCCGCTTTAAACCTGTTGTCCTAGGTCGAATAGGTGACCCTCCTCCTCCCAGGCTCCCCCACCCCGGTGCCCTCTGGCCCCAGCTGACCCATCAGCTGTATCGGTGCTCCAACACAACCTGTCCCATCTTTTTGGGCCTGATCGGTCGGTGTGTGGGGAGTGTATTGTTTAAGCGCAGCCGCAGCTTGTCAGCCCTGTGGGTGTCCACCATGGGCCTCGCGATTCCTGCACCGTTTTCCGTGTGTTTCAATGGTGCTCCACGCGGAGCCGGTGCTAGCCCCTTACCGGTAGCAGAATCGGTGCAGGTGTGACGCCGGTTTTTCTGATGTGATTCAGAAACGGAGAATCCAGCCCCATGTATGCCAAAATGTGTGGTGTTGAAACATTACAGCTGAATCCAATCTCATTCTCGCTCGACGTCCATCGGGACTGAAAACTGGGCTGAATTTCCTTCCTGAGCAGAGGCGAATTGTGGTACACCTGGCACTGACATGGCAATAATGTTGTAACTTAGTATTAGCCGAGGATGGGACCTGGGAAGTTTTGGTTCTGCATAACAACTACTTACTGGGTTATCAAGGGAACATTATTTACATTTCAGGGATTACAAATCTGATCCATTAAACTCAGCTGACACCCTCAGCTAATTCTTGCAGAATGCAATGGCAAGATTAAAACTCAGAAACCGCAGATGGTTGGAGAAAATGCAGCCCCACATTCCTTATTCAAAATGGCAGCCGGGGTGACATTGCAGATTTAATTATTTTTACTTGGTCGATTGCTGTTCGTGAAAATGAAACAATAATAATTTTGTCTCCAACAGTTAATCAATGCTCCTTTCATAAACTCTGCTAATCTCTCTAAATTGCTGCTGCTGTGTCTGATAAAACAGCCTCTTTATTAACAAGTGTTGAAAGGCTGAGCATTTCCAGTGCTGATCATCACAGATATTTGGACTGTTAAAATTTCCTGAAGGCTCATTCCAGATTCCGAAAGGAGAGTTAGAATCACGGCACCATTGAATGATTCAGCACAAAAGGAGGCTATTGCATCATAAACTTGTGCCAGCTCTTGGTGATAGAGCTGCTCAATTAATCCCAATCCACTGTTCTTTCCTCAAACAGTAATTTTGTTCCCTTTGAATATTTACCCAAGGCCCTTGAGATTGCTTCTACCATTCTTTCAGGCAATGCATTCCATTCCGGAATAATTTGCTGTCTTAAATGGCATTCAAATTGAGGCAATTCCCACCAGTGGCAGGCATCGGAATGGGCAGGACCAGAAAATCCCATCCATAGTAACTGATGCACTGCTCAGTTTTCATAATACTACAAAAGAACCTGTTGCTCATGAGAGATTATGTAAACATGTTATGGGTTCATTCATTGTGTCTGGGCACATGGAAACATTTATAAAGAAGTATGAAGCCTGAAGATCATTCAACAGCAAAGCTGTGTGCTGAGCTTTGCTGGAAAGCAAATGTGACACAAAGACTGGATCATATGACACACTTCCTTTCCAGTGATGTCACTGCAATCCCTTAAAGGCATATTACAATATTACAACACAACGGGGGGGCTCAGTTGGCTGGACAGCTGGTTTGTGATGCAGAGTAAGCCCAACTTCGTGGGTTCAATTCCCATACTGGTTGAGGTTATTCATGCCTTCTCAATCTTGCCCCTCGTCTGAGATGTGATGACCCTCAGGTTAAATCACCCTCTCAAAGAGGAAAAGCAGCCTGCGGTCATCTGGGACTACGGCAGCTTTACTTTGTTACAACACACCATCATACAATTTCTAATTCTCAATTTTCCTGTTCGCTCCATTTGGTGACTGCTCCTTTAGTGACCATACACCTCCCTTTGGCATGTCGTCTTTCAGCATCTCCATTACCTCACTTTCTGTCTTCAAAAGATGCACTCCTTGCTTCTGATCTTGTTTCCACCTAATCCACCTGATCACCTTCAGCTGACCAGTGTCCACTTCATTCCCCATTGTATTGTAAGGTATTCTCAGATAGCTCTCGATACATGGTATGCTTGTTCACAAGAAATGAGAGGTATTGATGGAGTAATTATCACATAAAGTCCAAAAGATGGCTTGTTACTGTGCATTAACATTTAAAATGGGTTTAGAAATGGTTGGTATTTGCCTGAAGATAGTCATAGGTTATTGTTTTTTAACCATTTATGGGTTACTTAAATAATGCAAGTAACAGACTTCAGAGTGTTCTTCTAAAGCTTTGCATATGCTGAGGTCATTGTTTTTTTTAGAATAGTGAGCTCAAGGAACAAAGGATTGTATACGAACAGCAGGAGAACTGGCAGCCCCTTAAGCCTGTTCCGCCATCAATTAGATCATGGATGATCTGTACCTTAACTCCATCTATCCACCTGGGTTCTGTAATTCTTCATACATTTGATTAACAGAAAGCGAACAATCTTGGGTTTGAAATTTTCAATTAACAAAGCCTCAACAGGAGGACAGTCCCAGATTTCTCCTCTCCTTGATGTGAACAATTGTTCCCTGTCAACAAGCCTAACTGGCCTGATTCTAATTTTAAGATTACACCTCTTCCCACCAGAGGAATTTGTTTCTGTCGATCCAATCAATTCCTTTAATCACCTGAAATACCTCAGATAAGTGGCTCTGAAAAGTGTTACGTTTGCAATAAGTCAGGTCGACAGTGTTACAGGATTATTGATAATTAAACAAAAGCAGCGTTCAAAGGCGCACAGGTTATAAAATATATTAGTTTGGATGCTATCTGCATTGTTGGTCAATCTGGAGAAAAGAATAAATTGGATTTTTGACTGTTGGGAACCATTTTTCAAACTCCCTGAAGGTAAGTTGTGCAGAGATGACTGTAACTCTCCAGGGCATTTTGTAACGCATCTAATACATTCCTCAAACACAATTCTTCTAAAGCTTTGCATATGCTGAGGTCATTGTTTTTTTTAGAATAGTGAGCTGAAGGAACAAAGGACTGTATACGAACAGGAGGAGAACCAGTTGCCCCTTAAGCCTGTTCCACCATCAATTAGATCATGGATGATCTGTATCTTAACTCCATCTATCCACCTGGGTTCTGTAATTCTTCATACATTTGATTAACAGAAAGCGAGCAATCTTGGTTTTGAAATTTTCAATTAACATGAAAAGATTACTCTTTTTCATCACAGGGGAAGAATGAGTTCCGCCCATTTTTAAATTTAAAAGTGTAAGCAAAGAATGGATTTTCACATATGATGTTCACCGATAGCATGTTATTGCAATATAATTCCATTGCTCTTATCATTCTGAGTAAATCTAATTATTTCGCACACCTTCTGCTCTGTGGTGATATATGATAATGCTTAGGATTGAAAGTGGCAGTGTGAAATTCATACATCCACTCTGCTGATCTCAGATGCATTAAAATGTGATAAATAACGTCTCCCGAAGTCAGACAGCATTTCCAAGTTGCTGAGCTGACTGCTTCATTTTTTGCTCATAGGCTAATAGTCTTCTCCTCTCCTCCCTACTGAAGCTTCTCTGTTAACTACTGCATTCCCGCCTCCAGCTATGAGTAGCAATGAAATCTTTTGTAAGTTTTTCTTTTTAAATGGTCGATTTTCAATGTTTTATGTCTGTAAAATGGTGTTGTCATTCTTTCGGCGCACCCTTCTAAATATGCATCACATTCCAGCTGAGAACTTTGTTGAAATAACTTCTTCACTCATTCTGTGGTGAAATTTGAAAACTACATTTTCAAAACTAATCTCTAAATGCCACATCGAATGCAATATTGCAACTGGGGAATTAAAGTGTTCACCTATGTATTTTCTCCTGTAGCCAGAACTGATGATTCGTGCTTTAACTGTCCTAAAGCAACAGTTCAGAAAATATTTTCCTGAGGTGAAAATATCAACGTGTTTCTCCCCTATAGTTAAAGTTAAAATTTTAAAGCATTTTGGTCAGTAATTAGATATCAATTCCAAGCATTGTTCATAAAGGTTTCCTATTAAGCAGTCAGTAACATCCCGAGAAATAATCCATCGTTTTTTGATGCTATGCATCAAAAGAGAAAGGTTCTTATTCCAGCGTAACCGTGCCTTAAGTCAGTTTTAAATTGCGATTCAATTATCTGGCAGCCGATAGGTGAGTTGGGGCTTTGGGGGGGTTCAGGTGTCGCATCGGCGGGGGGGTCAGTGGGGGGGGGGTCAAGAGATCGGGCTGCCATTTAAAACTGTGACCTTGTCAGGGAGTTCTCTGCTGAGGCCCTGATTGTAACGTGATTCCCGGTAGATAGTGCTGTGAGCTCCGGGAAACACCCGGCTAACCACACCCATTGCGGGACTCTGTTCCCATTCAGTTTACCGTACCCATTGTTTCTGGAGTTTGTGATCAGTCACAAGCTAAATTGAATTTTAAACGGGGCCAGTTGCCTGAAACCGATGCTTTGGGGGTTAAGCAATTCCCTGCAGAACAAAATGTTGCCAGTGACATCATCACGAGTTAACCACCTGGTACCTCCACCCCTCCCTTTTGAGGTCCATATTATAGACACTGATGCATTGCCACAGAGGTCCAGGAAACACAAGTGAAAGCAAACAATGCTTCCACATCTGGCAAACCCAGTGGCACAAAACATAAGATCACAGCAGCAATCTAACAATTTTACCAACAACTTGCTCCGTCGATAAATTATTCATTTTGTTTTCAGGTATGGGAAACCTTGCACGTGGAAATTATTGGGCTTCTACTGCAAACAGCTGTATTGAATTTGCAGCAGGAGAACTACTGAAATAAAAACTGCTGCTTACAGTGGTTAGCACTATTGTTTCACAGCGCCAGGGTCCCAGGTTAGATTCCCGGCCTGGGTCATTGTCTGCGTGGAGTCTGCACCTTGACCCCATGTCTGCGTAGGTTTACTCCGGGTGCTCTAGTTTCTTCCCACAAGTCCCGAAATACGTGCTCATTAGGTGAATTAACATTCTGAATTCTCCCTCAGTGTACCCGAACAGGCGCCGGAATGTGACGACTCAGGGATTTTCACAGTAACCTCATTGCAATGTTTTAATGTAAGCCTACTTGCGACACTAATAAAGATTATTATTGTTATTATTATTTTGAACTTCATCCACGTTTGGTCTGTCCACTTTTACTTGCTGACTGGGAACAATGTCATTACGATTTAAAATGTCATTGGCTGTGAATAATCTTGACTACCTTGTGGGAGACTTACTTTTGGGGTAAGCTCTTCTTTTGCAACATCGAGAAAAAAAAATTACTGTGGGTCAGAATTACTGGTGGGACGGCCAGCACGGTGGCACAGTGCTTAGCACTGCTGCCTCACGGCACTGAGGTCCCAGATTTGATCCCGGCTCTGGGTCACTGTCCGTGTGGAGTTTGCACATTCTCCCCGTGTTTGCGTGGGTTTCGCTCTCATAACACAAAGATATGCAGGGTAAGTGGACTGGCCACGCAAAAGTGCCCCTTAATTGGAAAAAATGAATTGGATACTCTAAATTTATAAAAAAAAAAGAAATTACTGGTGGCGATATTAGTGGATAGGCGACCCATGCATAAGTTCTTATGTTTGTTATTGAATTGGAAACACAGTCCCACTTAAAATGAATGCAGTAATGCAACCATTGAAGAAGTGGATGCAAACATTTCATGAATTTCTGAGGTATTCATCAGCCAATATTGCCAACGCTTTACAACAATATTGCTTTATCTTTTTTAAGGAGCTAAGAAATTTTCCTGTCCTAGGTAGTTGCACCTTATCTCAAATCTGCTAAGATTGACACGTGTAATAAAATGACAATTGTGCGCATCGCTGGCACATGGACTGCCTGACAAATGAGGTCAAGCTGAAGGTGAGCAGAATGCAAAGTCACAATCTGCTCAAAACAGCCACATTCAAAATGGCCTTGTGGCATCAGCACTACACCAGATATAGTTAATTAATTTTTATAATGGTAGTTGGTTGTTGAGTGTGACAGATTACTTAACAGCAATTCCGCTTCCAGAAATGTCGAATGTAGTTAATTTAAAGGAAAACTTGCAGGTTCTAAATGACTTCTGTTTAATGCAAAGAACACTAGGCACTGATCGATGTGGAATGATTATTAGTCCTTTGTTCCCAATCCATAAAATCTTGTTGCTTGCTGCTGACTAAAACTACACATGAATTTAAGAACTATTAGCTGTTTGCTTTAAGAGTACAAGATAATTATTAACAGATTGTGTTGACTCGTTCTGACGAGACTGCTAATTATAAACGGCCTACTCATGTTGACATGGCTAATTTCTCTCTTTATCTCATTCAACACTGTCACAATGATGACATGGTCATTGTGTGTGTTAAAAGGAAACTGCTGATAGGCACTGTAAAGCTGTAAGCAATTGTTCTCAGTATACGTTTGAAGGAATCCACTTTGAAACTAGTTCATCGAAATTTCCGAGAAATCAGTTTGCATTGGGAACCAGCACTGGAGAAAATTTAAGGCGCGGCACGGTGGTTAGCACTGCTGCTTCACAGCTCCAGGGTCCTGGGTTCAATTCCGGCCTTGGGTGACTGTCCGTGTGGAGTTTGTACCTTTTCCCACTGTCTGCGTGGATTTCCTCCGCGTGCTCCGGTTTCCTCCCACAGTCCAAAGATGTGCAGGTTAGGTGGATTGGCCATGATAAATTGCCCCTTAGTGCCCAAAAAGGTTAGGTGAAGTTACTGGGTTACGGGAATAGGGTGCTGGGGTGGGCCTTGGTAGCATGCCCTTTCAAAGAGTCAGTGCAGACTCGATGGGCCAAATGGCCTCCTTCTGCACAGTAGGGATTCTGTGAAATTCAAATCCAACAATGGCTCAAAGTAGGTGGAAGTGGACAGGACTCTTATTATACACCTCGCCCAAATCTCCTTACTATTAATGTAAAGGGAAACATCTGCAGTGTATGGCATGTGGTCAATCCACTGCCATCTGTTATGTGCCCCCCCTCCTCCCTCCGGCCCCACACAATGATTTCACATCCCCTCCCCCTCCCATGTAACAAATCTAAAGGATGAGTTTTATTGTCCCTCCTATTTTCACATGAAATGGTTTGGTGTGCTCATCCATGTAAAGATGACAGTAACCCAGGATTCAAATCAGTCTTTGCTAAAGCAAGCGATTGGAGACTTCCTGAAGGTCATCTCACACCAGTTTACGTTTCTTCAGCCCAGAACAAAGCCACATTTTCAAGTGCCCTTGAGGGTCTGTTGGGCCGCATGGAAACTCCTAAACAGATTTAAATGGAATTGCTTCTAACGGTGGATCCTGCCAGTTACATCAGGGTAACAGAGCCCTGTGTGAGCAGCCAAGACACCCGTAAATAGCACTCCTTTGTGACGGACCTCACTGTAATTTGCAATCATGCACAGTGGGCAACGCAATTCCATACAGCTAACCATGGATACCGATAGTTGACCACAGTAGCAGTGGAATAAATGCAGCCAAAAGAAATTATGTCTTTCAGCTTCCCTGCAGCTAAATTACCCACAAAATCTTCCAAAAATATAAGCAGGTTTAACAGTGCATCGCTCAGGCTCCTTCCACTGACCGGCCAGTTAAGTACAGGCAAACTTTGACTTCAGCTAGCTTGGAAAGTGATAAAACAGGCATACAACATGCTGGAAAATTATGCTGATGCAAGCAAACTAGTGGAGGTAGTTGGACGATTCTTTGTTGTAAATTTAAAACAACGCCGACGGATGGCTAAAATAACTGTAAACCTGTCTACATGTTGCTGAGGAGCAGGTGCGGGCGCAAAACCAAACAGGGACCAAAATGTGTTTCCAGCTTATCACTTGCTGACAGGAGCTATTATCAGACAAGTAGAGCATATAAATGCCATCTGGTTGCCATGTTTTACCCCATCCACCCACTCGCCCTTCCTTTCCAGTGAAGGAGTAAAAATTCAGATCATACATTGAAACTGCTTTCTCACTCCCCTGAAGAAAGCAATGGCGACATGCTTCTTACTAAACGCTGTATTTGCCCTTAGTCGCACAACTGTACAGCGTTTGAGAACGAGCAAAATTCAAATTGCCAATACATCTCCATTTTATGCACGTCAACCTTTTTATTGAGTTCACCGCCTTTCATCTGACAATTTCTATAATCAGGAGTTAGGGCAAGCTGTTGGAAAACAGCGGTACTATCATTTTCCAGCAGTGATTTTTTTTTTCTTACACAACCTGAGCACGAAGGCGAAACTGTTGATTTTTCCTTGCCAGACAAATTCCAATTCTAATAGTGCTTGCACTCAATGCATTTAATACAGCTTAATATTAACATTATTGCAGCAATACCGTTCAATAATATTTATTAGGCTGTGTTTCTTGGAACTATTTCTTGCAATGATGAAAAGGCACAGGCTTATTTTGATGAGGTGTTCAATAGGTATGCAATCATATGTTCTTAAACTGTCCCAAGACTGGGATAATCTAATAAAATGTTTCTGCCATTCCTTTTAAAGTCGTGCATGTGTTTCTTGGCTTCCAAAGGGCAACCTTTCCTGCCCTGTGTTTTTATTAAAGTTCAGATCTTTGCATTCCTGCCATGTGTTTACAGAATGTTTGGCATGGTCAGCTGTGCCCTTTGGCGGCTAGATTTCTGGCCTCCCCCAAAAATACTCGAAGAAAACGAGCTGGACGAAAGCAGTATTTACAAAGATGCCTAAATTAGTCCTTCCTTGGTTTGACAGATGGACACGTGCAGCCGGTTTGATTAATAGCTCCTTTCGTAGGCCCCAGCCTACTCCATACACACAGGCCACAGTGGATTAACACGTCGGCTCATCTCCAGATGAAACACTGCAGGGTTTTCCTTTCAGCTAGTAACTCAGGTATCCTGTCATCAATATAAATTGACGTAATGTATTTGTTTGTACCAGGTAGGCGTAGATTAACAAGGTGATGATATTCCAGTACATCCATGCAGTTCAAATCTGTTATTGTCAGCACATTAAAAATGAAATATATATTTATCTGTCAAGAGACAAATGTAATCTCAAAAAGGCAGATGAATACGTTATTAGTTTGCTGTGTTACCAGGGATTCTAACAGGCTGGATTAGCCAACCTTCCCCCCCCCTCCCCCCGCCTCCCCCCATGGCGTCTATTCTCATGGAAAAGGCCGCTCTCTGGCAGAATCGTCTGGTCCAGCTAAAGTCTGCAGAATTTTGCACGGCTCATGCGCTCCACCGCCGGGGAACCAATCGTGGGGTCACTTTCGGTGGGACCAGAAGATTCCGCCAGTGGGAATGACCAGAAAACCCCAGCCTAAATACATACAAAACTGTATTTCTAACGATGTAGCAACCTCCTTCCGTTGTCAGGCGCGCCTCAGTTGTTTGTACTCTTGCCCCTGAACCCAAAGGTTACAGGTTCAAGACCACCTTCAGTTCTGGCAATTCAGTACGAAGGGAATGCTTCGATGGGGCTATCTTTCAATTGGGTGATCTAAAATGAGACCTTGCCTCCCCTCCCAGGTAGACCTAATATAATCCATGGCACTATTTTGAAAACGAAGAGAGGCGTTATCCCTGATAACTGAGCCAACATTTATTCCTCAATCGACATCAAAAAATAGATTATCTGCGTTTCTGTTGGGTCTCTTAACGCCCCAACTCAACAATAAAGGGGTCATCGAGCTCACCAGACCTTATCTCATAAGGGCAGGGTACCCCCAGGCCCTCGCACAGGCATGATGCCACCTGGGCACATTGGCACTTCCAGCGTGGTACCCTGGCAGTGTCATAATGGAACCTTAGAAGTGCCAAAGCTGCATTGCCATGTTGCCTGGGTGGCACGAGGGGTACTCTGGTACCACGCTGCCTAGAGACTGACCACCCAGGGGCCTCCATTCACCTGGGAGACCCTCCACCATTTATTTTCCGCCACTTCCATGCTCTATTGAGCTTTTCAATTACCTTCATTGGACTGAATTGAAAGGAGAGTGGGATTCATGTCCCACCCTCCCTCTATGGTGCTTATTATTTTTTTTTAATGTTTTTAATTCTCCTTTTTCACATTTTCTTCAAAATTTACCCCCACCAATAAACGGTAAACGGTAACGGATACAATGTCAAACCCCTTATTAACAACAACGATCCCATCCTCCCACCAACCCCCACACCACAGCCCGCATGACAATATAAGCTTCAAATTAAAAAAAGAAATCAGGAATCGGCCATGGTCACCATTAACATATATAGTCCACCCCCCCACCACACCCCCCCCCCCCCCCCCCAAGCTAATATTCAAGACCATCCAATCCCCGAAAGTGTACAATGAATGACACCCATGAATTATAATCCCCCTCCACCCCACCTCCCAGACTCCTCCCCACCACATCCTCTCGAAAATACCTCACCCAGTATCGGTCCCCTCCCCCAAATTTTCACCCCGGCTAGGCTCATCGAAACCTGTTCTACCAGGCTCTGATGGCCGCAGCCCCTCCCCCCACCTCATTCCCGTTCACTGGCCGGCTTAAACCAGCTAGTGTGGAGGCTCCTGCCCCGACCTCACTCCCCTCCCCCCTGCCGGGTCCCAGTAAAATAAAGAAATCCCCTTTAACACACAGCCCCAGCATAAACACACAAGCCCCGAAGAACCATCATTGCAAAGGAAAGTCCCAACTCTTACCTTGTCCAAATAGACAGCGTTGACTCATTTAGGACATACAACAACATGCAGTGAAAAGATAAAGCTACACACAGCTACATACTCTCCAACCAACCCTCTACCCTCAGTAGAAGGCCAGTCCTCAGTCCCATTACTCAATTCTGCCACAGCCCTACTGCCTTTGCAAGCACCTCCGCTGATACCACTGCCTCAAAATAAAAGTCTTTGGACTTGTAGGTCACCCTCAAATTAGCTGGGTACACTGTGCCGCACCGCACCTTGCTGTTATACAGTGCCGTCTTCGCTCAGCCCGCCTGCTCGCCAACTCCACCGTAAAGTCCAGGTTTATACGTATACCAACTCCAGCCCACTGCACTTCCCGCTTCTGCTTGGTCCAGCACAGGACCTTCTCCTTCATCCCATACCTATGGAAACAAACAGTCACCACTCTTGGCGGCTCACTCGCCTTTGGTATAGGCCTCCACAACCAATGAGCCCGATCCAGTTCATATCAAGAGGGATCTTCCCCCTCCCCCAATAGCTCCGCCAACATCGTGGCAAAATACTCCGTCGGCCTTGGGCCTTCCACCCCTTCGGGCAGACCCACGATCCTCAGATTCTGCTGCCTGGATCTGTTTTCCAGGTCATCCATTTTGGCTCGCAGACCCTTGTTGGTCTCTATTACCCTCCGCAGCTCCTTCTCCATTGAGGTGAGTTGATCACTGTGCTGCGATAATACCTCTTCCACTTCCCTCAGTGTCTCACCTTGCTCCCGCACCTCAGCCGCTGCACTCGAAACCGCCGCCCTCACCGGGGCAATCGCCTCCTCCACCAGCACTTTCAGTACCGTCCCCATCTCCTTCTTTATCGCTTCCATGTGTTTTGTGCACAGCTTTTCAAGTTCCATGTCCATCGCCTCAGTCATCCTTTCTGCCGTGACAAATGCAGCCTCACCCGGCGCCTCCGCCTTCCTTCCAGTTCCTGAGCCGACCTTTCCACCCAGCGCCGGACCTTCATTAGCCCCCTTTTTCACTGCCGTTTTTCTTTGAGATTTGGACATCTCTCTTCTCTATGCCTTCGTACCCTCGTTTAATCAAAAGTTGCTCCTGGGACAGGGCATCAAAACTCCGAAAAATCAATTCTCGGGCGGCAGCCCTCAAACGTGGGGCTTCCTCCGACCCGCCGCCGCCAGAAGTTTGGTGCTTATTATTGCTGCTGCCAGCATTGGCGCCATGAAATCAATACGCTGCCTGGTAGTTTCGGAGCCCTCCCCACCTGGCTCCATTTTTATCTTTGGGTAGCTCTGGAAATTTAACCAAACTGCACAGAGTGTGTTTCTTTTGAGGTAACTAAAGAAACTAATTCAACAAATTGAAATACAGCCCCTTGATGGAATACTGCTAAGTAAACAAAACCTCAAAGGAAATTTTAAACAACAAAACAAAATGTGATTTAAGGGATCGATAAAACACCTCGGTCCCCATGGTGCCCAGCAGCATTGGAAGGCCTGGATTGTGTCGACTGGGAGAGCGTGCTCCCATCCCAGGGACACCTGGCAACAAACACTGCCAAGGAAGCGAGGCGACAGACGGGCCGGACGAGTCCCTCGAATGCGCACTGCCTGGAACTATTAATGGCCAGCTTGGCCAAGCCCAGGAGCAAGCCCATGACCTGCCCAACCCCCCCCCCCCCCCTCCGATGACGTGGTGTCCCCCTCCCCCCTCCACCCCCATCCGCACCGGATGCCCTATGATCAGGAGTGTGGGGCTGAAGTACAACCAAAAGGAAAGCAACAGATTTTTCAGACAACTAAAAATAGAGGGCAGCTTCGGGCAACTTATGTGTGGTCCATGGACTCCACAAGGCTGCAAAAGACTAAAGCAACAAATTGAATAATAAATTAAAAGGCAGCCCCTTAAAGGGATGCTGCCTCAAAGTGAAGAAAATCTCAAAGGACAGAGTGTGTGCATTTGCTTGCGCACGCATTTCTAATAATCCTCAGTGATTGTTTGCATGATTTATGCTTTTAAATTGCTGATATTCAATGAGAACATGAAGAGTTGCAGGCCTCAGGCATTCTGTTCCACAGATGTTTGTCACCTCCCACTATCTTCCCCAAATGCTCATTATTCACCTCTGTGCCTGTCACAACGCTATTCGTCACAAGTAAGCTGGAACCAACATTCCAGCTAAGCTATATACGGTCACAGAGTTTTAGAGCACAGAAAGAGGTCCTTCAACCCATCATGTCAATGTTGGCCATCAGACAACTATCTATTCTAACCCCTTTTTCCAGCACCTGGTCCGTAGTCTTGAATTCTAAGTGTTTCAAGTGCTCATCTGAATGCTTCTTAAATGTTGTGAGGGTCCACCTTTCAGGCAGTGAGTTCCAGATTCCCTCCACCATCTGGGTTAGGGGTTTTTCCTCAAATCCCCATAAATCTACTCCTTGCCTTAACCTATTCCCCTGGTTATTGACCGCCCCTACTAAGCGGAAAGATTTCTTCCTATCTACCCTATCCAAATCCCCATAATTTTTACACCTCGATGCAGTTCCCCCGTCAGACTTCTATGCTCCAAGTGAAACAATCCTAGTCTATCCAGCCTTTCCTCGGAGCTGATATGTTCCAGCCCACGCAACATCCTGGTGAATCGCCTCTGCAAGCTTTCTAGCCTAAATGTTTCCTCCCTATAGTGTGCCGATCAGAACACAGTAGCTATGGCCTAACAAACGTTTCATTGAGCTCCATCATAAAACCCCTACTCTTATAGTCTGATCAGCTAATAAAGGCAAGTATCCCTTCTTAACCATCTTATCTACCTGTCCTGCTGCCTTCAAGGATCTTTGAACATGCATCCCGAGGTCCCTCAGACTCTCTATACTTCCTCGTGTCCTAGCATTCATTGTGCATTGCCTTGCCTTGTTAGTCCCCCCAAAATGCATCACCTCACACGTTTCAGGGTTAAATTCCATTTTCTACTGTTCTGCCCATTTTACCAGCCCGTCTGTATCATCCTGTAATCTAAGGCTTTCCTCCTCGTTATTTACCACACCAGCAATTTTGCGTTATCTGCGAACTTACTGATCATATCCTCAAACTTACATCAAGATAACATTGATGTACATTACAAACCTGACAACACCAGGTTAAAGTCCAACAGGTTTGTTTCAAACCTGTTGGGCTTTAACCTGGTGTTGTAAGACTTCTTACTGTGCTCACCCCAGTCCAGAGCCGGCATCTCCACATCATACATTACAAACAGCAAGGGACCCAGCACCGATCCCTGCAGTACACCACTGGACACAGGCTTCCAGTCACAAAAATAACCTTCGGCTATTACCCTCCTGCCACTAAGCCAATTTTGGATTGAAATTGGCAAATTGCTCTGTATCCCATGGGCTCTTATCCTCTTAATCAAAAAGCCATACTAAAAGTCATATAGACGACCTCAACTGAACAGCCCTCATTCGCAATGAACACAATTTACTCGATTATGCAATCCATTCTAGCTCTATGATACTGAAACACTAGTTTAAAAGAAAAAAAAGTTAATTGAAATTAATTTAGTGCGGCATGTTGGCACAGTGGTTAGCACTGATACCTCACAGTCCAGGGTCCTGGGTTCAATTCCAGTCTCAAGTGACTGTGTGCTCAGTTTGCACATTCTCCCTGTGTCTGTGTGGGTTTCCTCCAGATGCTCCGGTTTCCTCCCACAGTCCAAAGATGTGTAGGTTAGGTGGATTGGCCATGCTAAATTGCTCCTTAATGTCCAAAGGTTAGGTAAGGTTATGGGAATGGAGTGTCGGATTGGGGCCAGTTGGGGTGCTCTTTCAGAGGGTCGCTGCAGATCCGATGGGCCGAATTACCTCTTTCTGCACTTGTAGGGCTTCTATGATTCTACGAAATACAAATCTAAAAAAGTTCTCTTATCAACTTCTGTTGTGACTTTTGTTTTAGTTGGAAGATGATTTGATTTAGCAGGGACTGGTTTAGCACAGTGGGCTAAACAGCTGGCTTGCAATGCAGAACAAGGCAGCAGCGCATGTTCAATTCCCGTACCAGCCTCCCCTAACAGGATTTCACCTGGTTCATCCCAGACACTTCCCTTCCCTTCCTTGATCTTCTGTCTCCATTTCCGGCAATAGACTATCCACTAATATCCACTACAAGCCCACTGACTCCCACAGCTATCTGGATTACAGCTCTTCGCACCCTACACCCTGTAAGGACTCCTTTCTCTAAACTCCTTCACCTCAGTCGCATTTGTTCCGACGATGCCACTTTCCAAAATGATGCTTCGAAAATGTGTTCCTTCTTCCACGACCGTGATTTCCCACCTACAGTTGTGGACAGGGCCCTCAACAGTGTGCGGTCCATCTCCCGCGCCACTACCCTCGCCCCCTCCACTCCCTCCCAGATCAAGGATAGAGTCCCCCTCGTTCTCACATTTCATCCCACCAGCCTCCGTATGCAAAGCATAATCCTCCGCCATTTTTGCCAACTCCTAGCCTGATGTCACCACCAAACACATCTTCCCTTCACTCCCTCTGTCAGCATTCCGCAGAGACCGTTCCCTCCGAGACAATCTAGTCCACTCCTCCACCATACCCAGCACCTCTCCCATCACCCATGGCACCTTCCCATGCAATCGCAGAAGGTGTAACACTTGCATCTCTTCCAATTTGGTCTACTGCATTCGCTGCTCCCAGTGTGGTCTCCTCTATATCGGAGAGACCAAACGCAGACTGGGTGATCGCTTTGCTGGTCGCATTCGGTCTGTGCGCATTCAGGATCCTGACCTTCCTGTTGCTTGCCATTTTAAAAAAAGACCCTGCTCCCATGCCCACATGTCTGTTCTTGGCCTGCTGCAATGTTCCAGTGAAGCACAATGCAAACAGGAGGAACAACATCTCATCTTCCGGTTAGGCACGCTACAGCCTTCCGGCCTGAACATCGAATTCAACAACTTCAGGTGATCAGCCCCACCTCGACCCATTTGTTTTCATTTCATTTTAACTGTCTTTTACCATTTCTTTCTTTCTTAATATACATTAAATTCCCCCCCCCCCCCAACCTTATCCACCTTTCCTGCACCTTTCTCCTCTCTGCTTCCCCCTTCCCCTCCCCCCACACCTACAATTCATCCTCTGATGTTAGTTTCCCTGCTGTTTGACCTTTCACATCTTTTGCTCTCTCTGGGGACTGCCATTAGCACTCTTTCCCCTTGGTTTCTGTGGCCATTAGCACCAAATTTCCCTGGGTTTCTGTGGCTATGACTTATCTTTCATTCTCACTCCACAGTATAAATATTTCCCACTTCCTCCGTCTGTTAACTTCGACAAGGAATCATTAGACTTGAAACGTTAGCTCTTTTCTCTCCCTACAGATGCTGCCAGACTTGCTGAGATTTTCTAGCATTTTCCCTTTCGTTTCAGATTCCAGCATCCGCAGTAATTTGCTTTTACCCGTACTTGGACAATGTCACCATCTGCGGCCATGATCAGCAGGACCATGACGCAAACCTTGAAAAGTTCCTCCAGACCACCCGGGCCCTCAAACTGACCTACAACAAGGAAAAATGCATTTTCCACACAACCTGACTCGACATCCTCGGCTACGTCGTGGAAAACGGGGTACTAGGTCCCGACCCCGACCGCATGCGCCCCCTTTAGGAACTCCCCCTCCCCCGTAGCCTCATGGCCCTCAAACGGTGCTTGGGGATTTTCTCCTATTACGCCCAGTGGTTCCCCAGATGTGCGGACAAAGCCCGCCCACTCATAAAGACCACGACATTTCCCCTGACGGCTGAGGTCTGGTCGGCCTTCAGTCGCATCAAGCCCGATATTATCAAGGCCGCTATGCACGCAGTCGACGAAACCATCCCTTTCCAGGTAGAGAGCGAAGCATCAGACATCGCCCTGGTTGCTACCCTCAGTTGAAAAGGGGGCACAAGCCATTGTGGAGGCTGTGCGGCACTGGAGGCACTGCCTAGCCGGTAGGAGGTTCACCCTCGTTACCGACCAATGGTCCATAGCCTTCATGTTTGATAACGCACAACGGGGCAAAATTAAAATTGATAAAATCTTAAGGTGGAGGATTGAACTCTCCACCTACGCGTACGATATTAAGTATCGTCCAGAGGAGCTCAACGAGCCACCAGATGCCCTGTCTGGCGGCACGTGTGCCAACGCGCAGGAGAATCGCCTGCGGGCTATCCACACTGACCTCTGTCACCCGGGGGTTACCCGGCTCGCCCACTTTATCAAGTCCCACAACCTACCTTACTCCACCAAGGAGGTCAAGGCCATGACCAGGACTTGCCAGATCTGCGCGGAGTGCAAACCACACTTCTACCGGCCAGACAAGGCCCGCCTGGTAAAGGTCTCGGGGCCCTTTGAGCGACTAAGCGTGGACTTCAAAGGTCCCCTCCCATCCACCAACCGCCAAATCTACTTCCTAACCGCCACCGATGAGTTCTCCCGTTTCCCATTCGCCATTCCCTGTCCCGACATGACCTCAGCCACCATGATAAAGGCACTGCACAGCATCTTCACCCTGTTTGGTTTCCCTGCTTGTATCCACAGCGACCGGGGTACATCGTTCATGAGCGATGAGCTGCGTCAGTATCTGCTCAGCAAGGGCATCGCCTCGAGCAGAACGACCAGTTATAACTCGCGGGGAAACGGGCAGGTGGCGAGGGAGAACGCGACAGTTTGGAAGGCTGTCCCTCTGGCCCTAAGTCTCCCAACCACCCGCTCGCAGAGGCCTTACCCGATGCCCTCCACTCCATTAGGTCGCTCCTCTGCACGGCCATGAATAAGACCTCTCACAACCGTTTTTTTAGAAAGTCCACCTCTAGGGTCTCATTTCCACCTTAGCTGACAACTTCAGGACTTGTTCTTCTTTGGAGGCATGCGAGGAGCCATAAACAGGACCCCCCCCCCCCCCCCCCCCCCCCCCCCCCCGGTCGAGAGGGTCTAACTGTTACACGCAAACCCCTGATACGCCTACGTCGCGCACCCTGATGGCAAGCAAGACACGGTTTCCCTCTGGGAACTGCCACCAGCTGGTTCCCCACTGACACACCCCCCTTGCTGTTTCCCTCCGGGACCTGGTACCCGCTGGTTCCCCCACTGATGCCCCCCCCGGACCCCCATTCCGTCGGTAGACACCGACCGCACCCCCCCCCCCCCCCCCCAGTGCCTCCCCCTCCACACTCCCTGCCGGCGCCGGCATCGCTAGCCCCAGCCCCAGCTATTCCCCCTGCCCCCCCGACCCCATACCCCAACCCGGATGAAAGCTCCGACCACCGGATGTACCCTCACCAAAGACGTCCGTGTCCAGCGCACCACCACCCGAGCTGAGAAGGACGACGAGGACGATCAGGCCGCCGAAAAGAATAGACATGCAATTCCACTTCACCCTCGACGGACTTTGCGTTTTTTTTAAACAGGGGGTGAATGTGATGAATGGTTACTGTACCCCTAACACCATGTAGGTGATGCCCTTTAAGACCGGGTTTGGAACCCTGGGGGACTCCGCCTCTGGTTCCGCCCACCGGGGAGCCATATATAAGGTGACGCCCTGCAGTCGGCACTCAGTAAGCACACGTCTCTGTAGCTGGCTAGTCCTCTGCTTATTAAAGCCTTCATTTACCATTCCACACTCTCCTGTAGTTATTGAGGGTACTACACACTCACACATTGAGACCCTCACACCCACAGGCACACTCAGTCCCTCACTCCCACACACTCCCAGTACTTCACTCCCACACACACAGTCATATTCACTTACTCCCACACACACTCAGTCACTCATTCCCACTTCCACACCCACTCTCAGTCCCTCACTCCCACAAACGTACACACACTTACCCACCCACTCTCAGTCCCTCACACCCACAGGTCACTCATTCCCCCACACACATAGTCATACTCACCTACTCCCACACACTCAGTCACCCACTCCCACACACACATATGCAGTCACATTCACTCATTCCCACTCAGTCACTCACTCCCACACACACACTCAGTCATACCCACTGATTTCCACATACACTCATTCCTACAGACACTCATGATGTTGAGATGCTGGTGTTGGACTGGGCTGGGCACAATAAGAAGTCTCACAACACCACATTAAAGTCCAACAGGTTTGTTTTGAATCACTAGAATTCGGAGCGCTGATCTTTAATCGGGTGACTTCACCTGATCAAGATTTCAAATAAACCTAGAACATAGAACAGTACAGCACAGAACAGGCCCTTCGGCCCTCGATGTTGTGCCGAGCCATGATCACCCTACTCAAACCCACATATCCACCCTATACCCGTAACCCAACAACCCCCCCCCCCCCTTAACCTTACATTTTAGGACACTACGGGCAATTTAGCATGGCCAATCCACCTAACCCGCACATCTTTGGACTGTGGGAGGAAACCGGAGCACCCGGAGGAAACCCACGCACACACGGGGAGGACGTGCATACTCCACACAGACAGTGACCCAGCCGGGAATCGAACCTAGGACCCTGGAGCTGTGAAGCATTTATGCTAACCACCATGCTACCGTGCTGCCCATGCTACCGGAAGCCCAAAGCCCTGTTGGACTTTAACCTTGTGTTGTGAGACTTCTTACTGTACACACACTCAGTGACACTCCCTCACTCCCACATATGCACACTTTCTCACTCCCATATACTCACCATGCCACCATCTTCTCCTTTGGCTTAGCCATAACTTTACCCTCCCCGGTTCCAATGATGCCTTGGCCTCCCCCCGATTGCCAAAGCTGTGCTCCCTGTGCCAGGCGCACCTGGCTCCTCGGACTCCAGCCTCACTGTAACTTTGCTTCTCTCGGCCCAGAAACCCTTGGCACACTCTCCAATGCCAGGGTTCACTGCTCCTCCAATCCGAGATAGACTGTGTCTCTCATTTGCCACTGATAGGCGACTTGTCAGCCTATCAGCAGCAAACGTGGGAGAGAACCGGTCTGTGATTGGTGGAGCAGCTCCATGCAGAATCTTCTGTTTGAACTCATCTGTCTGACTGGAATTTTGAAAACTGGCCCCAGGAGCTGCATAGAAGGGTTTTGCGGGCCCCATCTGACCCACGGGCTGTAACCTGGACAAGCCTGGGCGAGAGGGAGGGGAGGAAATCTGCGACATGAAAATTGTGATTTTCTACGACATCTTTGAAGAATGTATATTCAATCAGCTCAACTCCTATATGGTTATAGTTTAAAAATATTGTCTGATTCAAAGCTGTATCCAAATATTTGTGGTTAAGTAGTGGCACTGCCAAGTTCAACACAAGTTACTTTCAGTCAGGCGTCTCTGCACTACTTTGCACCCATGTCCAATGTTGTGAAAACCAGTGTGAACTTCTTTTGTTTGCTTTAACAATTTATTTCCTAAATTGAACACGAATCAGTGCTGTAAACAAATGGAACATTGCAGCTGTTGCCTGTACTGAGGGGGATGTAGTATATTCAATGATTGAGAACAAGGGATGGGCAATCTCCGTTTCACTCCACTGCCCCATTTTATTAACGTGTCCAAATTGTTATCAGCTTGACACCAATCGCTGATGTGGTTTATATTGGCTGGGACACAATGTGCCATAACAGACCAGAATGCAATCTGAAGGTCATGTGGAACTGCGAAAGAGCAACAAAACTGGAAGGCACTTAATATAATTGTTATCAGAATCTACATGACAGCTCAATAAACACAGGATTTCATGGGGAGGGTAAATTCATATGGATATGCTTCCAGTCAGAAAGACATGGTCTGCCCACCCCTGGGTTTCTGACATGCACTGTCAATGGGTGAGGTCCCTGCCAGCAATGTTGACTCACAGTTACTCCATTAATGAGTGGCCACCAGTTCCTGCATTCATCTGAAGCGACCTACCTTGTGAATCAATGAGATGAGCTGGTAAAATCTGAGCCTACGGTCCACAAAGACATCGTAGACAGCTGAAATAGCCAGGACAGTTACACCTTGCTCCTTCCAAAGCATACTGCAGGCAGCGCATATGAAACTTCCAAACAACCAGGCCCAGGTCCATAGAGAACGTCCCCTGCACCCACAGTGCCGGATGTAACACATTAAAGAAAGGAGGAAAAAGAGTCCGGCTCCCACATCTGCTCGGCCTACAACTCCAGCCACTGCCTCGGTGTGGATAGGATGCGTTGCAAACAGGAGGCCCGCAATGAAGGTCCAATAGCCATCGCCAAACAGCACCCGAGAGAGGTTTGTGAAGAGACCAGTGACTGCACTGTGCAACAGCACATTGACAAGATGGTAGCCCCAGGGGTCCATACCTCCGAAGGCACAGTTAAAGCGAAAGGAAAACGTACACAGTGGACGGTAGGACTTGTGGCTGCCACTGTGTGTAAGAAGTGTTCCCCAAAAGTCATTGTAAAAGATATTCGTCCATGGTGTTTCTGGAAGTAGATCAGGGTTGGCTTTAATGGCTCGGCTGGAAGAAAACAGAAAAATAAAATTAATTACTGCTCGGGAATAAGGGTTTCCTCATTCGTCTGGGTAATCACAGGTCTCTAATCACATTCCGTGCTGCATTACAAAGATCACCTGCTATTACTGTTGCCTTGGTCCCCACAATCCCAGTATATGAATATGATTACTTAAACCTCAACAGCACCAGAAATTTTCCTTCAGACAGACACCTCATTGGAAAATAGTTGATTGATACCACTCCAGGTTTTGACTCCCTTAACACCACACCTTATTCCTCTTCCTGAAGATGGGCTAATTCTACATCTGGCCGTGGATTCTACAGTGCCCACGCTGCAATCAGTATTCCCAATCGGGCAGAGAATGGAACATCCTCTGAGAAACAGGATTGGCGCCCACGTTGCGATGTTCTGATCCGCCACTGACAGACTCAATGCGCTAACCACCCTGAGTCAACGGGAGGATGCATAATTTAAATTCGACTAATGGACTGGAAGCCCAATTCACCACCCCCACCATGGACCCATCCCCACCCCACCGCCCCCTGCAACCCTATTATGCACCAACTCGCACAGCAGGAATTCCACCTGGCAGGCTTTGGCACAAGCTTGCCCAAGCATGGTCCTGATGCGGTGAACCCCAAGGTGGTGAAGGAAGTCAGTCACGGAAGGCCTCCCTCCCCCCAACATTTAAATGCGGCTCCCTCACTCTGGCATGTAGGGGTATCCTCCCCCTCACCACAGGATTAACAGGTCACCCCTCCCCACATGTGGGTGACCCAACCTCCTCCTCCTCACTGATCCCCAAACCCCCATCAGACTCCCGATCAGTCACCGCCTCAGACTCCCCCTATCAGACCCCCCAATCAGGACCCCCATCAGACCCACCCCCCCCCCCACATCAGTCACCCTCATCAGACGCCCCACCCGCCTCCCACCCGCCCATCAGGCTCCCATCAGTCGCACCATCAAATCCCTTCCCAACCAGACCCCCCAATCGGAACTCCCATCAGTCACCCCATCAGACTCGTCATCGGCTATGCAGCAAATGTCGCATCAAGACCCCCATCAATCACTCCCTAACTGAAAGCTGAAGAGCAGTCCAGGCAGTATAGTGAAAGTTACTGCTTTGTCATTTACCCTTCCCTAACATCTGCTGCCTCAGACAAAAGTGCTTAAAGCAGCAGCTGTTGCAAGTGCAAAAGGCTTCCTTGAAAGCAAAGCATGTTTGAAAGGGCTTCAAATCCCTTGAGAGCTTTTGAAATGCAAAACCCCCATTCAATCTCACATAGCAAGACATTTCACCAGCCAGTGATTGACGGTTTTATAAATCCCGAGACAGGTGAATGGTGAATTGTTTATCTATCTCTCCCTTCATGCTTGAATGCATCTCAAGTACTCTGCTTTGATACAAACCAAAATGCTTATAAATACTCTTGTTGTGATTAATAGCTCCTCACTAAATGTTTTCAGCTGTGAATAAAAGTCTAACCTTTTGAGCCATTTTGAATTGACAGCCCGACACCATTTACACATACCTTAGTAGTCTCAATGAATTGCAATTCAATACTCCAGCATGGTGAGAAATGCTTGGGGAACAGAGGCATGGATGCAATGATCTATCCTTCATTACCTCCAAATTCAAGTATTCCAATGCTGTCCTCACTGGAGTTCCAAATCTCACCCTTCATGAACTTAAGTTCCCCCAAATCTCTGCTGACGGAATCCTAACTGACTCCAAGTCCCATTCGCCTGCCACTCCCTTGCCCATTGGTTTGAATTTATTCCTAGTCCACCAACACCTTCATCTTATAACTCTGTTATCCTCTGATAACTGTATGTTACTCCAACTCTGCTCTTATCCATCTTCCCCTACTTCACACCACCATTGCTGGCATGGCTACAGTTTCCCAGGCCATAAGCTCTGGAATTCTTCCCTGAAGCTTTTTCCACCTTTAAGACATTGCTTAACACCTACATCTTTGATTATATATTTTGTCACTGACCTAAAGGCACCGACAATTATTATGCAATTATTTCATGATGGTTGGGATATTTTTCGACATTAAATGTGCTACAAAAGTGCTATTGTTGCAATATGGCATTAAGGGATTGCAGCATGGCATCATTAGAATGCACGTGGGTCACGCAATCCAGTTTTTGTTTCACATTTGCTTTTATGCATAGCAGACCTAGTCAGCACAGCTGATGTGTCTTCACGTTATATCTTTGCATGTCTGCTCTTGTATGCCAGCCTAAATAAATGAACACACAGTGTGTTTATCCAATCCCTTAGCAGTGATTGGTGTTTTAAAATCATTGGAAAAACACAACAGTTGTTGCTGAAAGAACATTTAAAAGTGAGTCCCATAAAATTTCAGACACAAAATCTTTTTAAAAAGGTGTAAAAAATATACGTCAAAACTGGGAAATGAAAATAGTGGGGAGCAATTCTCTGCCCGTGTTGTGCCCAGCGCACATCCTACTATGCCGAGAGAATAATGGTAGAGCCCCTAAACCAGATTTGTGCCTGGTGCCGAACAGAGCACAATGCTCCTTGCCTGTTGCAGCTGACATAATCTAGTTCATACCCTTCAGATTAGCATATTTAAATAAGCAGTGAAATATGCTTTGTCAATTCAAAGCCAGATTCTCCCGTAGTCTCCACACTCTCGCCCCCACCGTCGCATCTGAGGCTGGGGGTAATCACTACTGGTCTCCACCCCCAGAGACCAGGCATGATGACCACGGTGGTGGGGGGGTGGGAGCTCAGATATTATTGAAGCCCCCGGGTGGTCGGGACATGGCAGGGCAGTGCCCCGGCCCTGCCTGATTGACATTGCCAAGCGTGCCAGAGGGCACTGCCAGTTTAGCACTGCCAAAAGGGGGGGCAAAAGGGGGGCAGAGCATCTTACATCCCCATAGTTTTTTTAAAATAAATTTAGAGTACCCAATTCATTTTTTCCAATTAAGGGGCAATTGGAAAGGGGGGTGGGTCTGAAGGGAGACTCAATAGTGAAAACCCGATGCCGGTGACGTTGGGAGGGGAGGATCTTTACTGTCACGGTGAGATTGGGGCCCTTTAAAAATGGCGTCTCGATCTCTGTGAAGCTGGACCTGCCAGTGTGTTTACCCCCTCACGGCCGGTGCAAAACATGCTCCCCTCCAAAAAAAATGTTCAGTGTGGGTGGACTGAAATCTCAATTGCATCCAACCTCCTATTGGGATTCATTGAAATGTTTGAGGATAGTTCTGCCCTGTGAACTAATTGACAGTGAAATAAGTTGGCAGGTTACACAGTGATGTATCTCGGAATCTATCACTGCTGGTGATTCTTTTTTCTCTCTTGGTTTTAACAAAATTTGAGTATAAGTGACAGGAAGAAGTGATATATTTTGCTACATAAACCACCTTCACGGACAGTTGATAAGAAATGATAGAACAATACCACAGTGAATACCATATAGATTAATTCCTGTCAGAGTGTGAAAGAAGAAATAACTTGCTTATTGCCAGGCAACCCACAGCAAGATTCTATAGCCAGCAATCAGATCATAGAACATAGAACAGTACAGCACAGAACAGGCCCTTCGGCCCTCGATGTTGTGCCGAGCAATGATCACCCTACTCAAACCCACATATCCACCCTATACCCGTAACCCAACAACCTTAACCTTACTTTTTAGGACACTACGGGCAATTTAACATGGCCAATCCACCTAACCCGCACATCTTTGGACTGTGGGAGGAAACCGGAACACCCGGAGGAAACCCACGCACACACGGGGAGGACGTGCAGACTCCGCACAGACAGTGACCCAGCCGGGAATCGAACCTGGGACCCTGGAGCTGTGAAGCATTTATGCTAACCACCATGCTACCGTGCTGCCCAATGGCGGGATAGATTTTTTTCTTTGGACAGACTTGCAACAGGAGGAGGGCTCGTGCTGTCCATGCAGAGACCTTGGAATGAGGCCCAAATCCATTTGAAAGTTGAGTTTCATTTGGTGGGCTTTGACTCTGTGGACCAGGAGTATTATCTTACGGAAGATATGGCTCTCCAAGATGGCGCCGGAGCGAGGCGACTCTGCAAGCTCTCCCCAACAGATCCACTTTTTACTTAACTTATACTAGTTCTAATCTTTTAAAAAATAATTCTAAACCTAACATTATTACTAACGTCTCTCTTTTTTACACCGTATATCTTGTGTTGCCCTATTATGTATTTTCTTTTATTCCCTTTTCTTCCCATGTACTTAACGATCTGTTGAGCTGCTCGCAGAAAAATACTTTTCACTGTACCTCGGTACACGTGACAATAAACAAATCAAAATCAAATCAAATCAAATGGTGGGACACAGATAGGCCAGAGGTAGACCGGAGGATTTCTGAGGGACCAGCAGCTGTATTAATGCACAGACATCAGAGATTCATAGGATCACAGAGTCCCTACAGTGCAGAAGGAAGCCACTCGGCCCATCGAGCCTGCATCGACCCTTCGAATGAGCACTCTACCCATTTACACTCCCCTGTCCACCCCGCCCTATCCCCGTAATCCAGAACCTAAGCTGTACAATCTTGGGCATTAAGGGGCAATTTAGCGTGGCCAATCCACCTAGCCTGCACATCTTTGGACTGTGGGAGGAAACCCGGAGCACCCGGAAGAAACCCACAAAGACACAGGGAGAACAGGCAAACTCCACACAGACAGAGGCCGGAATTGAACCCGGGTCCCTGGCGCAGTGAGGCAGCAGTGCTACTGTGCTGCACCTGGGTTGCTTTTTGACAGGTCTGCACTGGTTACTTCAATGATTCCTGCTTTGGCGCTCAATTCCTGCTCCAATGAGGGTAACATCCACAGCACACACTCTTGTGTCAAAATTGCGCCAGGAAACCTGGAACTGTCTAATCAAGAGTAGTGGGTCGGGCTAATTGGAAATGCGTAATGTCAGTCTAAAAATATTCCGCACCATTAAAAGTTGACAGCTACATATTACACTGGTATTTTCATCCAGATACCAAGAGCACTTTGCAATCAGTTTTGAAAAATAGACTCATGCCTTGAAGCACTTCATTTTCAATATTTCAATATATATTTCCCCCAATTAAGAAAGCTCATTTTCTCCCTCCCTAATTAAGGAGTTTACTAATTGCACTGTGAATCATTCTTGAGAGAATGTGTTCACCAACTGCTCCTTAATTCAAACTAACTACATCAGCCTCCAAATAATAATGCAACTCGCCTCTTATCGAGTGCACGTGGGTTTAATGCACTAACTGCTGCTCTGATTCCTCACTTTGAATTGTGAAGTTCCTCACCATTACATACTGGCTTTCATGGCTGCAATTACCATACACGAACTATAGATATAAACCCATGGTTAATGACCTTTAAAGTTAGTGTTTATTGCCAGTTTAGAAAGCTGTGCTTTTTTTTCAGTTCTTAATTTTAACATCAAGAAATGAAGGAGAGGCGAAGAGGATAATGGTGTAAAGTAAAAAGACACTTTAAAATAATGGCCCCAAAAGCAGTTCCAATGGTTTTCATGGCAAAGAATGCAAGTAAGATACATCTTTATAAGTAAAGTGCACTGTTATATTTAGAAATAAGGAAGAACTTGAAAATCGTGCCTTTCATGGACTTCAGACGGTTCACATCCAATGAAGTCCTTTTGAAATACATTGGTGTACTGTAGAGGAATGTAGCAGTCATTTGAATAGATAATCTGTATATCTGAATAGATAATTCCAACTCCATCATCTTGCCTGGCTGCTGTTGCTGGTTGTCACTATTTGCTGAGGTGTAACTATATGGATTTAAACAGTTCACTCATTGGTACCATGTATTGTTATGCTCTTGACGTAGCACAAGCTGCTCCCTTGATGTGCACTCTGGCAAAGGAAGGTTCAGACTTGGAGATAGCTTTAACACATTTATTAAACTGTTAACAATTCTCCTATTTGGATTCGACTCTCCTGTTAATCCTGCTATAGCTACTCAGACTGACGAACCAGTCTGCTACAATCCAGGTGGTGGCTGTGATGTGTTTCAAATCAACCCTGTGTACTCACTGAGTGTCTCCACTGGAAAGAGGAAGATCATGTGTGCTGTGTCCTTATATATGGGTTGGTGTAATACCCTCCTGTGGTAGTGTCACCTCTGTGTGTGTTCTGAATGCCCATTGGTCGTGTCCTATCTGACTGTCTTTGTGTCATGATGTCTCTGGTGCTCCCTCTAGTGTCTAGCTAGGTGTAGTGTGTTCACATTAACCCCTTGTGTATTTACAGTGTCCTAGTGTATCTACATTAACCCCTTATGTATTTACAGTGATGCATATCACCACAAATACCACTACGCCATCATTTCCACTTTGCTGATGACATGACCGAAATGGGTTGGATCTCAAACAACGATAAGTCAAAGTACAGGAGGGAGATAGAGAACCTAGTGGCGTGGTGTAACAACAATAATCTCTCACTCAATGCCAGCAAAACTAAGGAGCTGGTCATTGACTTCAGGAAGCAAAGTATTGTACACACCCTGTCTGTATCAAAAGTGCCACAGTGGAGATGGTTGACAGCTCCAAATTCCTAGGTGGGCACATCACCAAAAATCTGTCCAAGGTTTACGGCCAAGAAAGCACAATAGCACCTATACTTCCTCAGGAAACTGAGGAAATTCGGCAGGTCCACATTGACACTTACCAATTTTTACATTGGTGCACCATAGAAATCACCCTATCTGGGTGCATCACAGAAAGCATCCTATCTGGCTGCATCACAGCCTGGTATGGTGATTGCTCAGCCCAAGACCATAAGAAATTATGGAGAGTCATGAACACAATCCAGTCCATCACGGGAATCCGCTTCCCATCCATTGACTCTGTCTACACCTCTCGCTACCTTGGGAAAGCGGGCAGCATAATCAAAGACCCATCCTAACCGGGTTATTCTCTCTCTTCCAGCCTTTTCCATCGGGCAGGAGATACAAAAGTCTGAGAACACGCACTAACAGGTTCAAAAACAGCTTCTTCCCTTCTGTTACCAGGCTCCGCATGGCCCTCTTATGGACTGAACTGATCTCTTCACACATCTTCTCCACTGAGTAGTACTACGCTCCGTATGCTTCACCCGATGTCCGTGTCTATGTATTTACATTATGTATTTATGTATGTCCTATGTTTTTGCATGTATGGAACACTCTGTCTGGACTGTATGCAGAACAATACCTTTCACTGTACCTCAGGGTAATAAATCAAATCAAATGGTTCTGTGATGTTGGATGAGGGATAACTGTTGGCCAGAATAATGCGAGAATCCTTTGACTCTTGTCCAAATAGTTCCATGGGATCAGTTATGTCCATTTAAGATGGCAGATGACTTAACATCTTATATGGAAGACATTTCATTCTCCCACTGAAGTGTCAGCTTAGATTATATGCTCCACACTCTGGGCTGGGGTTTTAACACAATGCCTTTTGACTCAGTGAAGGAAACGCAACCAACTTGAGGCAAAGCTGATTTGTTCATAAAAATGTGTTGCAAAGTATATTTTGAAATGTGAAAAGTTGATGAGAAATTACATTTTTCAATATGTGCAATGAACTGAATATTAATATGAAATGTGGTGCATCCAGCTTGGTAATGACCATTGTGATATGATGTGCATGCACCTTTAAGGATGCACATATTAAACAACTATTAATCATTACCACCTCAACAGGATGTGATGCATTAGTCCAGTGACTTGTTATCAGTGAGCAAGCAGCAGGATAGGATTAGATGTGCTGCATTTAGCTTGCTAGTAAATCTATCTGTATGTTGTCTTATCTTCAAAAAAGAACCCACATTATTGTTTCACCAAACCTTCTGTATCATTAGTGCTTTAATGACAAAGAATGTAACAGTCATTATTAAAGCTGTTGAGCAATTCAGTCATCCCACTGACAGTACAGTGTGGTAAAATGGCCAGTGGGCTGACTTTTAGGCCCGATGTACAATTGGACACTTTAAATTAAGAATTGTACATTTAAAATCAAAGCCACAGTCACCCCTGATGAAATTTGAACAGCCAAGTTCAAATACACTGAGCAAAGACAGACAGTCGAGGCAAGTCTGGGCCTGCCCCTGAGAACAAGACATCAAGAGATAATTGGGCCCAGTCAAATGGATTGATTGCTGTGGATTGCCCAGATGAAACCAGACTTTCTGGCACCCAGATTTCCCGCCATTGCCATATAAGGAGTAAGGTTACATGCAGACAATGACACCTGGAGATGGGCCACTGGGGGTGGGTTCCTGGTGCCCTGCAGAGTTGCAATCATCAACTCCATTGGGTGTTGCGGCCCCCGCCCCAAGACCTCATTTGGCTGAGGGCCAGAGAACTTTCTGGAAAGGCACAAAGAGGGGAATAAGAATCGACCACCAGAGCCCTCCCAGTGAAGACTCGACGAAGAGAAGGTTTGACAGAGAACTAGGGGACAGACAAGAGAAACGAGCGAGACCCAGCTTCATGGCCCTGAAACAACCAAGAGCCAGAGAATGGGACCCGCAGCTCGATTGAGTCATCAGCACGAATAAAATGAAGCATTTGGGATAATGCAACTGTTTTACTGTGTTTGATAATAGATTTGATTGAATTATAAACTTGTGCTTCTCCTTTGATCACCTTGCCAATAAGAGCATCTGGGTGTAAAATATTTGAGTAACAAACTTGTCAAAGTGTCTGACAATTTACAGATAACAGAAACATGTGCGAACATTACATACTCCATAAATCAGATTAAGAACAAAGAGGATGCACTCTTACTCCTGGATCCACGGGATGTTTTTTTTAACAAGACAAAAATGTAATCATTACTTGGAATTGGCAACCAAAGACATTCTAAAGGCCTGATGACCTGATATTTGCTGAGAGATCAATGAGATCTTGCAACAATGTTAGGCTGCATATCTGCACATGTAAACAGCCTTGAATATGTTTTAAGCATTCACCCAAGTTAGCCCCAAAACATCCCCACACATTTAGCAGTGAAGCCAACCACTGCACCTATTAGGCCTGGGATGTCCCACTACTCAATTCTTAGGGTTTTCCTTGAACCCCAAGAAATTAGCATATTGATTTCTAACCCCGTGTCTTTAGTGATCATATGTGCCTGAAATGTATGTTCCAGCATTTTCTTCCTGAAAGTAAACACAAATGTCTTGTCACTCAGTCAACAATATGTCATTGTTCTGTTGCAATATCCAAAATAACCCTGGAAATATTTTGACTTGGCAGTGGGATGTTTTGTGTACATGAACGATAATTCATCAAGCAAATGCATCCTGCTGAATTATTTTCCATTATATTTGTAGTAACCTCTGTAGTTTTTTTTCAAACGTGAATATGAGGCTAATGTATTTCTATTGGGAATAAATTGCTTGGCAATTTGTTATTTCCAAAAAATCCATAGAATCCTTGCAGTGCAGAAGGGGGTCATTCAGCCCATCGAGTCTGCACCGACCCTCTGAAAGAGCACTCTACAAGGCCCATTTAGCATTGTCATAACCCTGAGCATTGACCATGGCCAACACACCTAACCTGCAGATCTTTGGACGGTGGGAGGAAACTGGAGCACCCAGAAGGAACCCATATAGGCATGGCAGAATGAGCAAACTCCGCACAGACATTCACCCAAGGCCGAAGTCGAACCTGGGACCCTGGATCTGTAATGCAGCAATGCTAACCACTCTAACAGTTCCAGGCCATGGGGTTAAAATTATATATCCAGGCAGACAGGATCATGTCTACTTTTTGGCCATTAAAAGCATGAAGTGAAATTGGTGCTGGCAGTTCCCGGTGAGTACAAGACAATCAGTGTGAAATTCAACGTCAGAGGGTGCACAGACATTTACTTTTCATTGCAGTCAATGAGATTGATTTCTCAGGACAGGAAGCAGTGATAGAGGATTAATTCTAGGTGTCTTAGGAATTTCTCATCATAAAATAGATAAAACCACCTTTGTGCTCCAAGTTGTCATTTCTTTGCCTGAGTCTATGCAAAGTGTCCCTTTGGCGGATTACCACCTATGATTAACAGGATGGCCATTGTATCACCTTGTTTAATGTACGCTGGTTACATTCTGGTTTCATTTCATTCAAGTGCACACGGTTTTTTGACTCTATGCCATCAACTGTTTTGACTTTTATCATGAGAATGTCACTTTAAGAAATGTTTGAATGCTCATGTTACTGCAGCGATGTCAGAGTGTGGGTGGAGCTGAGCTCTGGCACTGTTTTTTAGTTTCACTTTGAGAAAAGCTTAGGTGTGTCTGTGTTTTTTTGGTTTCGTTTTCAGTGTTGGAGCTGAAGCCAGACAAAGCAGGTGTACTGCTATTCTCTCTGCCATGAAAAGACTATCACTTGATCATTTGGTGAATTCAGAATTATAAATGTTCTCCGTCGTGAATGTAAACCTAATGTGCTTCTGTTAAAAGGTGTTTCTTTTGTCTTCTGGATGTTTGTTTGGGAAATTATTAAGGATTACTTCGCGTTGTATTCTTTGGGGGTTATATTTCAATTGATTGTTGCTAAGATGTTCTCTGCATGTTTTAAAATGGTTAACTTGAGTTCATAGAATAAACATTGTTTTGCTTTAAAAAATACTTTTCGATTTCTGCTGTACCACACCTGTCGAGTGGACGATGTGGCAGTGCCTAAAATGGGCGGCAAACCCACTGCCGTAGTTTCCCGCCTGGCATGAACTTTTAAAACTCATGCCCCACAGAACAGAAAATCATCGGGCCTTAAAACCAGCCATTTGCATCACCACCAGCGTTGAATGTCACCCTTTCTGATATAAAATGGCTCAATGACACAAGCAGAACAAATTCATCAAGCTGTAAAGGTCACTAATTTGCTAGCAATGCAAAAGAATGTCATGTTAAAACATAGTTTAGTGGCCATTTCCTGAATCAGCTCTTTGAGGTTTTTCAACTCATCGTTGTGTACTTAAAGACAGCTGGAGAATTTAAATGCTGTGAATTAATAAATAGGGATTAAAGTTTTAGTCTCATTAATAACGGTCAGAAAACTACTGAATTGTTGTAAAACCCATCTGACTCACCAGTGTGCTTCAGAGGTGGAAATCTGCCATCCTTACCTGGTCTGGCCTACACATGACTCCCAATCCACAGGTGCATGAACTCTTGACTGCCCTCTAAAATTGTGTAGCAAGCTATTAATTTGTATCAAAACGCTTCAGGGAAAAAAATATTATGGTTGTACCTACCTCACAGGGATTGCAGCAGTTCAAGAAAGAGGCTCCTCATCACCACCCTCTCAAAGATAATTAGCGACGGGTGGTAAATATTGCCCTAACGAGCCAGCAGAAACACACCAAGAACAAAAAAATAAACTCCAACAAAATTTGCTTGATGGATTATCAGGACATTTCCCTGGTTTCAAAGGTCGGAAATCAAAACTCTTCTGCAAATAGGTTTTATAAAATGATTATGTGTGTCTTTATATTTTTACCACTCATCTGACAACCAGTTTGAGGGGTTCAATGCAACTGAGGGAAACAAACGGTGCTACCCATAAGATTTGATCGACACACGCTGTAACTTACCCCAGTCATATTTTGTTACAGTCAAATAATTTCCCAATTATAAGAGAATGCAAGGATCTTGTTCTGGTGCTTGGAAAGAGCAGCTTGAAGAGTTTATCGAAGTGATAGAGAACATGACTTTGCTTATAGAATCCTTCTCAAAGCTCATATTAGGATAATTGAGAACCCCCACAAGCACCAATTTTTTCTTCTGATGGGTTTAGTGTGTATCTATCGCAGTGCTTTCCAAACCTTATGCTGGTGTGATGCCATTTTGTGCCCCAGACTTTGTGTGACCAGAATACTGAAAGTTTGGGGGGTGGACGAGTGTTATTGGCGGGGTGGTGGAATGGGGACTTCAGTTATTGAATCCCCTGCAGCAGTTGATCATGAGCGTGGTGTGATGAAAAGATAATGGGTGGGATTCTCTGTCCCGGATGCGAGCAGGAGCATGTAAATAAACGCAAATGGGTCTTAATGCACTTCGTGCTTTGAAAGCACTTACCTCTCTTTGATGTGGTCAATGGTTACAAATATTGGGATTGAGAAGAATGAGGGAAAATCTCATAGACATCTATAAAATTCTAACATGAACTATTTCTAGAAGACATTTGAAAATATCTTCACTGGCCATTCCACTGTATGAAGTCATTGAACCTTTTACAGCACCATTTCCTGCACCTCCCTACTAGACCTCTGGCACTGGACAGTGGTCACACCATTATCACCCTCTGGGCCCCAGTGGATAGAGTACATCCAGAGTACATCTAGAGAGGGTAGATGCAGGAAGGATGTTCCCGATAGCAGGGGGAGTCCAGAACCAGGGGTCACAGTCTAAGGATATGGGGTAAACCATTTAGGGCTGATATGAGGTGAAATGTATTCACCAGAGAGTGGTAAGCCTGTGGAATTCGCTACCACAAAAAGCAATTGAGGCCAAAACATTGTATGTTTTCAAGGAGTTGGATATACCTCTTGAGACTAAAGGGATCATAGGATACAGGAGAAAAATGGGAACAGAGTACTGAGTTGGATGATCAGCCATGATCATAATGAATGGCGGAGCAGGCTCAAAGGCCTGAATTGGCTATTCCTGCTCCTATTTTCTATGTTTCCAGAAGACATTTGAAAATATCTTCACTGAACATTCCTCTGTGTGAGGTCATTGAACCTTTCACTACAGGGCAGCACGGTAGCATAGTGGTTAGCACAATTGCGTCACAGCTCCAGGGTCCCAGGTTCGATTCCCGGCTTGGGTCACTGTCTGTGCAGAGTCTGCACGTTCTCCCCGTGTGTGCCTGGGTTTTCTCCGGGTGCTCTGGTTTCTTCCCACAGTCCAAAGATGTGCAGGTTAGGCGGATTGGCCATGATAAATTGCCCTTCGTGTCCAAAATTGCCTTTAGTGTTGGGTGGAATTACTAGGTTATGAGGGTAGGGTGGAGGTGTGGGGTTGGGTAGGGTGCTCTTTCCAAGAGCCAGTGCAGACTCGATGGGCCAAATGGCCTCTTTCTGCACTGTAACTTCTATGAAAAACCATTCCCTGCTCCTCCCTTCTGGCACGGTACATCACAGTGGTCGCACCATTGTTACCCTCTGGATCCCAGTGGATAGAGTGTATCTCCTCTCTCTTTACCAAGACATCCAGAGCAACATCATAGAGCTGCTGAGCACAATCTCTCTCCTCTTGTGGCAAAATTTACTCCTCCCAAAAGACTGTTCAGATTCTGTTCAAACTCTCTTCCAAAACCAGTTCCAGCACTCGCTCCAGCCAAAAAGTACTCCCCTGCAACAGATCCAGGTTGGTTCTAGCCTCGCATAAATATGGGCCCTCTGCTGAGGCATGCAGCCACTCCACACCACATTTAGTACTGTCTTGATAGGGCAGTCTTGCAATTCAGTAACAACATCAGCTTATATGCTGCCTACATTGTGAACAGATTCATTGTGCATCGCAATGTCTTCACCTGTTTTTGGAGACTATCGAATTTGATACCTTCCCCGACCACCAATCTATTCAATAAATTATCACTGATACTCTGAAGCCATATTCAAGTTAGCAGCTTTGTTCATAACAAAAGTCTTAAAGTAGCTTAGAAACACGAGCCAGTTATCTATAAAATATACAGTGAACAATTCTTAATTAATATAACATTTATTTTATACAAAAAGAGAATACACAATATTTCTGCGGTTTAGCTCAAGGGCTTTTCACCATGTGTTTTCTTTCAAAGAACATCGGCGTTGAGCTGACAATTTAGCGGCAGTGTTGTTTTCAATTTCTAGTCAGGACCAGCAAACGAGCCCATGGTAATATGTAGGTACTTCACAAGCTCTTAACATTCATGCCCCATTTTCAATCAGTCGTTAAAGCTTCTGCAGCTTAAAATCAGCACTTATGCTGACATTTTCTCAGTGGAGCCTTTTGGATTGTGTGCTTTGGGGCTGTTCCCTCCAAACACAAACTTATCAAGAGGCGAGATGTCAAACTTTGTTTATCTGCTGTGAAGGAAAACACATGCAGTAATATTGAAGAGTTCATCGTGGCAACACGCTATTGCTCATCCACTTTCAAGCCAATGTCAATTTTCCAGTTGCCGCACTCACTTGTATTTAATGGCATCTCTTCACTGTTAGAATTGGCTTATTGCTGCAATCGTTAGTTTACTTTATTTTAATGGAATTTTACTTTTAGCTGACCCACAAAGCTGAGCACCACAGAAAGGAGATGGATTATATCACGCAGGCATTGTGACCTGCATTGGAATGTGTCAATTATTCATCGGGAAGCCACCAGCTTCTATGGATATTAGCCCTGGGTTTGCCATAAAACATAATGAGGCTGCCAGTCCTCACCATCATTTCAGTGCGCATCAAGATAGCATCAAACAGCAATGTAATAATGCTCAGGTAATCTGGGATGAGGGGTGAGATTGGTTGAGGGATAAATATTTGCCAGTTTTAACAGCACATCCAATCTTCAACTGTGAAATTCTCCCTCAGTAGTGCAGTGAAATGTCTGTTTAGATTATGCACTCAAGTTTCTGAAGTTTGATTTAAAGTCACAATCTTCCGATTCAGATGCACTACCACTGAGCCATAGCCAATACCTGTGGTAGCTGCATTTATAACCCCCACGGGACCCACGGAGATGACCCAATTAATCTGCCCGTGGGGTTCATGGAATACAATCTCCCCCTCTGAGCGGGTTTGGTAATTCCCCGAGATAAACTTGGACTATTGCTTTTGCTGTATTTCCTAGCTGCGGGTAGGAAATAAACTACTTTTGATTCACCTTTTCTGGACTCCCCATTGACTACAGTTCTGTACAATTTAATAGCCAAGATTTTGCAATCAGTGGTGACCTTGGCGTCGATTTCCTCTATTATGACATCAGCTTCATTCTGATGCAACTATTGGGAATCTCCAGCACCCACCAAGTAGGCTGAAATCCAATCAGATTGAAGAGTTTTCACGGACAGCAAACCAGGAAATAAAAAATATTCACTGATTTTTAATTTTAATTTTTAATCATTTCGCAGAGAGTGAAATCAAGATTGGGACGTACACACGGGTGTAGGGTAGAGGCAGAAAGAACATAAGACATAAGCTTAAAAATACATATTGCTTATTATTTTAAACATCTGTGCAAATTTTATGATAGAGGGAATGAAACGACAGATTGCTAAAATTCATGTTTCAGGGTCAGTGAGGTTGATAGTCAACAACTATGACCTGAGTTTTCATCCTCCGCGTGCGTCAGGGGCTCGGCCTGCCTGCCTTGGGAGAAAGTGCCCACCAATGCGAGGTCTTCATTGCTGAGGGCTGGATGCGAGCTGGCATCAGGCCAGTTGCCCCAGGAAGAAGTACAGAGGCAGACAGAGGGACTGCCGGGTGTGGAGATGGACTTTATGCCAGTGGAAAAAAATAACACAAAGTTCCTCCAGTCCTCATCCCATAAACCTCTTTCACCTCCAAACATTTCCCATGCCCCACCCACAGCATCCACTGCTCTTCCACTCCCAGGCCCCAAACGCCGTCAAATCCAGCTCCAGCCTTTCTACTCATCCCACAGACCCCTCATGCCAGACTCTGTACTTCCACCCATTCCCTCAGGCCCCTCACACCCCCATGTCAGATTCTGCCCTTCCACCCACCCCCTATATCCCCCGCATGCCCCTGTGCCAAACTCTGCCCTTCCACCCACTCCCTCCAGTCCTTTGGGCCTTCTTTACTAAGCCCTGGTCATCAACCCGCCTCCTCAGGCCCCTCAGACCTCCTATGTCAAATCCTGGCACTTCCATGTCTATTCGCCCATTGTATTCATTATGTACTCTTGGTTGAGAGAACCTGACATCTATTAGAATAACAGAACACCTGCATCCCAGAGAAAACATATCTCGCCTGACAGCACAGGCTCTTTGAGCTACTTCACAATGTATGTTTACATAGCTCAAGTGGTTTCAAGTGCATGGAATTTTTGAAACATCAAAATACCTGGATGATTGACACTTTTATTAGCTTACGCATTCGTCTTTTTTCAAGCATAAGGGAAAGTGATCAAAGGATTACATTTTTCAAACTTCTTTTTTACACAACCAACCCACTTTATGCTGTGGTGTTCATTGGTTTCACAAGGTGTATAGTGCGTCAATAGGCATGGAATTGCCAGAGCTTGGCTTCAGGGACATGATGGACATAGGAGTGAGGAAAGTCAGAGCCTGGCATTGGGGGCCTGAAGGGCCTGACGGGCTGGGGTGCTGGGTGTACCATGTCATTAAAAAGGTCAACTCATGCACACTAGGGTTCACAACTCCTCTAAGGGGCTGCTCTTTTAAAACCTGAAAATTACAGAGCAGTAGGGGGACATGATTCCACAATGGAATTGGCCAGATGAGGAATGCAGGGTGAAAGCTCTGACAGGAAGCAGCATGCATCCTTTGATGACATTCCCAAACATTAGACAGACTGGGAATGGAGTCGGGAATCCCAGAATCGTGCTCGCCTGTCATTTTGACAGGGTTCCGGAGTCAACCCAAATCAGTGAAAATTCCAGCCTATGACTACAAATCCATAATTCAATGAGGTATATCATTTTCATTGTTTTTTTTAAAATGCAGTAAAAGTTGATATCCACGTCTAATCATTAATTACAATGCTGACTGCATCTTTTATTTAGTTTATTTACTAGATGTGGGTTTCACTGACTAGGCCAGTATTTATTGCCCATCCCGAGTTGACCTTGAGAAGGTGGTAGTGAGCTGCCCTCTTGAATCGCTGTCATCCATGAGCTGTAGGTACACCCAGAGTGCTGTTAGGGACTGAGTTCCAGGATTTTGACCCAGTGACAGTGAAGGAACGGCGATATATTTCCCAGTCTGTTTGGTGAGTGACTTGGAGGGGAACATCTAGGTGATGGTGTTCCCATGTATCTGCTGCCCTTGTCCTTCAGGATGGTAGTGGTGGTGGGTTTGGAAGGTGCGGCATAGGGAGCCTTGGTGAGTTCCTGCAGTGCATTTTGTCGATGTTACAGGCTGTTCGGTGGTGGAGGCAGTGACTGTTTGTGGAAGGGGTACCAATCAAGCCAGATGCTTTGTTCTGGTTTGTCTAGAGATTCTGGAGTGTTGTTGGAGCTGCACTCAGCCAGTCAAGTGGGAGTATTACATTACAATTCTGGCTCGGGCCTTGTAGATAGTAGACAGGCTTTAGGAAGTCAGGACGTGAGTTACGCGCCAGCAGAATTTCCAGCCTCTGACCTGCTCTTGTAGGTTTAGCTCAGTGGGCTAGACAGCTGGTTCTTGATGCAGAACAAGGTCAGTAATGTGGGTTCAATTACTGTACCGGTTGAGGTTATTCATCAAGGCCTGCCTTCTCAACCTTGTCCCTCGCCTGAGGTGTGGTGATTCTCAGATTAAATCACCAGTCAGCTCTCCCCCTCAAAGGCGAAAGTAGCCTATGGTTATCTGGGACTATGGCGAATTTACCTAACCTATTTATATGGTTAGTCCAGCTCAGTTTCTGATCAGGGGTAAACACCGGAAGTTGATAGTGGGGCATGAAGCGATGGTAATGCCATTGACTATTAAATTTTCTCTTGCTGAAGGTGATCTTTGTCTGGTATTGTGTGGTGCAAATGGTACTTGTCACATTTGCAAAGAATGCAATAGTGCCTCCTGTGGGAGAGCAGCAGGGTCTCCATGGCAGCAGTTTCCAGATTTCTACATTGTGTGCAGGTGAGGTTGCCAGAAGTTGCTGCTAGTTTTAGTGGTGGTGGCAAATGCTACAGTCATCACAGCCACAAAATCTGAATCATTGTTTCAAAGGCATATCCTTCTTCAGAACATAAGGAGGCTAATTTCTATTGAGAAATCTTGTTGTTGTCTCTTTTTCACTCTTTAGTGTTAAGTCTGCATAAAATCCAACACAAGCGTATATTTTTCCTGTTACTTTCATAACCCAATATTTTTTTCCCGTGCACATTCTGTTACACTTGGAGCCCTGGCTCACTGCAGATACTTTGAAAAGAAGGTCATGTTTAGGATCATGGGAAGCACAGGCTTGTCGATGGGAGTTGGCTTTGATAGCGAGCACAAACAAAGAGCTTTGGGAAACAGTCCATGCAATGGAACTACATGAACTGAACTCAACTCATGAAAGAGTTGACAGAGTAAATAAGGAAAAACCATTTCCAGTGGTGGAAGGGCCAGTAGCCAAAGGACACAGGTTTACGTAATTAGCAAAAGAGCCCAAGGCAAGATGAGGAGTTTTTTTTAAACACAGTGAGTTATTATGATCTGAAATGAACGGACTGAAAGGGTGGTGGAAGCAGATACAATAGTACCTTTCAAAAGGGAACTGGTCATATACTTGAAGGGGAAACATTTGCAGGAATACAGGGAAAATGCAGAGGAATGGAACTAATTGGGCCGTACTTTCAAAGAGCTGACAATGAGGAAAATGACCTGCTTTCATGCGAGATATTTCCACAACTCGAAACAACTAGTGAACTTTGTCATTCTCTATTTACCATTAAACTCAAGCAGTGTTGGATGTGGGATATTCTATCAAGAATCAGAAGAAATACACAATTGAATGCAATGTTTCCAAACTTTGTAACTTTGTCTGCTTCAACAAGGAGGTGCACATCCTGACACAATGGTTGCATTTTATAAGCAAGTTTCTCTGTGATGCTGTAGGCACCAGCGATAACAATGGCACTCCACTATCCTGGCCACCTGATATATTCAATACCATCACAAACATCAATATCTGGTTCACCAATCTGTTTGTAGAGTAAAAAAACAAGCCGAACAATGGAAACACCATGGGGGGAGGCAATGGCGTTGTGGTATTGTCGCTGGACTACTAATCCAGAGACCCAGGGTCATGCTCTGGGGACCTGAGTTCGAATCCGACCATGGCAGTTGGTGGAATTTAAATTCAATAAAAATCCGGTATTAAAAGTCTAAAGGTGACCATGAAATCATTGTCCATTGTCGTAAAAACCCAACTGGTTCACTAATGTCCTGGACAGAAGGAAATCTGCTGTCCTTATCTGGCTTGGCCTAAACGGGTCGCCAGACCCACGGCAATGTGGTTGACTCTTAAATGCCCTCAGGGATGGGTAATAAATGGTGGCGCAGCCAGCGGTGCCCATATCCAATAAACGAATAAAGACCATGAGGTGGATTCTTCACTTCACAGACAAATGCTGACGGCGGGACTGACTCCCGTGAGTTCTACAGCCCAGAAAGTGGCGCTGGTCCCAGAGCAATTCAGGACATAATGGGCTAGCACAGAAGCCAAATGGAACTCGTGCAATTCCAACGTATGCTGGCCTGTGATTCGCCGGGGTCGGGATTGGCTCTCGAGAGCCTGAAAATCAGCACTCCACTCCCCACACACGGGGAGTCCCAGCCAAGGTGATGGTACTTGTTGCGCTTGAGCATGCCCATTCCACAGATGGGTCAGCCAGGCCAGAGGGAGTGGCCTGGAGAGGCATCCATACGACCTGTGGTGCTAAGCTCACAGTGGGCAGTCAGCAGCATACGCAGCTGCATGGCTGTCTTCCAAGCTGTGGCCATGCTGGTCTGTGCCCGTCCACCCAACCCCACGGCCCACCTCCTGGCTACCCCCACTACTTCCCGCAACCCTGGCAGTGGGCTCTGGCCAGCAGCAAAACTGTCAGCACACTATAGCGATGTTGGACACTTTTCATACCTACCCCCCCCCCCCCCCCCCCCTCAGCCGCCTCTTTCATGATTTTAATTATCACAAGTGAACCTTGCTGCCGGTAATTCCCCCTGGCGGAGGCGGAACATCGCGGGTGGGGGGTTGGAAATTGCCGGATCAGGCCCGATAATAATATGCCAACGGCGTTTATTGTACAATTTGAATGCTCACACCGGCATTCATGCTGCCGTCGAGGCACCGGAGCATGGCATTCTGATGGGCGCCCAGCACTGGCTTCTACTTTGAACTGACGTGCGATTCTCCGCCCGATCGCGTTTCCTGATTCCGGTGTCTCTGGAACGAGAATCCCGCCGCTTGTACAGCAATGTCTGCTGACACATCGATGGAAAGCCCGGGAAAATCCCTCAACAGCAACAGTGTGGATCCATTTGGCATCTTTAGCATTATGAACATCCCAGGACACTTCCCAGAAGCATTATAAAAAAATAAGTGATACCAAGCCACATAAGTCAGGTGATCAAATGCTTGGTCAAGAGATAGGTTTAAAGCAGGACAACATGATCGGGAGGCAGAGAGGTTGAGGGAGGCAATGCCAGAGTTTAGGATCCAGACAGCTGAAGGCATGGCCGCCCAAGGTTGAGCAATTAAAATTGTGATACCCAAGGGTCTCTATTTAGATGAGCGTGGATCTCAGAGGGTTGCGGGATTGGAGAAGATTACAGAGATTGGTTTGGGGGGGGGGGGGGGGGGGGGTGGGGAGACAGGCGTGGAGGGATTTGAAAACAACACAAACATTTAAAAATCAAGATGTTGCTTGACTGGGAGCTAGTGTAGGTCAGAGCGTTCAGACGTGATAGGTGCCATAATAACAAATTCTTTATATGAATACACTTACATATATAAATATATATATGTTATATGTATACACAAATAAAATACATATTATATAGAAAGAGGTTATAATAATATAGTAATAATCTTTATTGTCACAAGTAGGCTTACATTAACACTGCAATGAGGTTATTGTGAAAATTCCCTAGTCACCACATTCCAGCGCCTGTTCGGATATAAGGAGGGAGAATTCAGAATGTCCAAATTACCTAACAGCACATCTTCAGGACTTGTGGGAGGAAACCAGAGCACCCGGAGGAAACCCCACAGACATGGGGAGAATGTGCAAACTCTACACAGACAGTGATCCAAACTGGGAATCAAATCTGTGACCCTGGAGCTGTGAAGCAACAGTGCTAACCACTGTGCTATCGTGCCACCCACCGTGCCAGGTTATCGTCTTATATAATATCGGTCCTAGGTCACTGTTGATGTGGTGTTTGCGCATTCTTCATGTGGGTCTCACTCCTGCAATCCAAAAGATGCGCAGGTAGGTGGATTGGTCACGCTCAATTGGCCCTTAATTGGAAAAAAAAATTATTGGGTACTCTAAATTAATATTTAAATCAATGATGGTAGAGATGGTCAATATTGTGATCCCTGTGTCTTGAGGCGAGCAAACATCAACTGGCTGATGAGTAACGGGATGGAGAAATCAGCCGATGTTATGACTGCAGCACAGGCCAGAACAAGCCAGAAAAAGTCTGGTCTAGGGGCAAATACTCCAATGAAGTGGAATGTCCAGTCCAAGTCTAGCATCAGTGGCTTTGTTGGTAACTGTCTGACAGGATTCTGTTCTTTAATTGTCCAGAACGGTATAAAGAAGCTTTCTGAAGGCCCCTGAAGAGCGATAGGGAATGCTGGTTACTCACTTGGCATAACTGTCTGCAAATGGTCGTCAGCCATTCTATCAGACCACACGTTTTTGCAATCCACGGCAACTTAGATTGCTTTTCTTCGGCACTTTTTCTTATGTTCACATAATCATCAATCACATGATTTCCACAAGTCCGCTGGTGATCTTGAAGCACAGAGATCATTTCTATTGATTAAATGAATGAATTGTTTCACTTCATATTCAAGACAATTTGTGTCATTGTCCTGGTAGAATCCAAGTAACCTCCTACTGAGATGGCTCTTAGCATTCATATCTAAACTGTTCTCAAAACGCACGCACAATAATTCAACAGTCTTCCTCAGTCATTCATCTCTACTCTGCACTTATTTTGTCACAAATTGCATTGACAGTCTCAACGATGATCTTCTCTTTCCCTTTTAAAGTGATTTAATTGCCTCGAGTTACATTTTAAAATAACTTCCTGCGTCTTGTATGCTTCTCATCATCAGAGGGGCCTGAATTATTTGGTAATGTTAATGCCTCTGCTTCCACTGCGGTATAGTCATCTTGAACTTCCATGAGAAAACTTTTAACTGAGATTAGTGAAGAATTCAGTAAAGTTGTGGCATTAATTCTTTGAAGTAAATGGTTCCAAATCGCTAAAATGCCCTTCGTGTCCAAAAAGGATGGGGTGGGGTTACTGGGTCACGGGGATAGGGTGGAATGTGGGCTTCTGTAGGGTGCTCTTTCCAAGGGCCGATGTAGACTCGATGGGCTGAATGGCCTCCTTCTGCACTGTATGTTCTATGTTCTATGTTGTGAGAGGAAACCGGAGCACCGGAGGAAACACACGCAGAATGAACAGTAAAAACTGCAATTTCATACTTTTCAAACCTCTCTGCGAAGGATTTTCCTTCAGCTTCCCCATTTGGCTTCTTTGAATTTGATGTGCCTATATCTGATAAACTGTTTGCAATCCATGGCAAGATACCTTTTCTTCTGCACTTCTTCCTAAATTCACAAAGTCATCAATCACATCATCGTAGGTAAAATGTTGGAAGGATACATTTTCCTTTATATCAACAAACTTTAGTCTCAGCCAGACACCACTTCAGCCAGAACAGCGGACCACCTGGTGTCACGAATTCTGTTGACCATCAAATGTTTTGCATGTGCTTGGTCCAGGCATGATTGCAGCATGTTCCACCGATGCGTGGAAACTGAAAAGGTATACACGTTTTCAACAAAGTAAAATAAGTACGACTGCCTCACACAATTCAGCTGCTGCATTGCAGATTAACTTAAAGGAGTGACTGACACATGGGATGAATAATGCATAGGGGTTTGCATTCTCAGTCTTGCTTGTAGACGTGAATATTTCCCTGCCATATTTATGGCATTCTCGAAGCTCTGCCCACGACAATTTTTGATTTCCAAACCTACATTCGAAATATCCAAAACCGTTGTCTGCAGGCATTTAGAAGTGTGGGATTGTAGCTGGACAAAATAGAGAAATTGTTCTATAACTTCACCATCACTGGTCACATATCTTATAATTAATGTTCATTGGTCCACATGGCATTATACATTAATGTTTGGCATCTTTTACTTCATTAGTGAGTGAATTGGTTCATTGTAGTGATGAAGTCATCGTAGGTGTGGTGCATTGAAATGTTGGTTTTCCCTAAGCTACAATATTGATAACTTTTCAAATGCTCTTTTAGAAACTCGGCAAATGCACTGAGATACTCAAGGCAGGCTAAAGAAATGACCTCTTTGACTTGACACTGATGACTCAAAATGTCCCAAAAAGACAGCAGTTTAACTGTGGCAACGACACATCTCAGCACTTTCCTCCAATAAGAACCATCCTTTTCAAACTGAGCTGATAACATAGAATCAATTCTTCCAGATAATTAACATCTTTAAACGAACTCGCACAACATCGCTTTAATATGACTTTTGGAAGTTTCATGATCAGCAATACCTCTTCCAACAGTTCGAGTACCCATTGGCAAATGATTGTTTTCTTTCACGAGTGTCAGGGAATAATTTGCAAACATACAGTAGATTGCCGGAGATTTCCATAAAAAAATCAACCAATTTCTCCTTTCTGTCGTGCCATTTCTCTTCACCCTCAAAAATGGGACTATGAAGTTTTCTAAACTGCTTTCGGGCCGTGTACCTCAAACTCTTGTCTCAAATTTTCCATGTGACCGATGTTCACTGGTCTATTTATTATGAAATATTCAATCATACCCAGTGGAACAGTTGTTGGCAATGTCTTCGGGGTAGGTTTCTTCCCTCGCTTCCGCTGCAGAAGAACGATGGGCTTGAGCAGCATCTTGTGGATCCATTCCCATTTCAGAGTGCACATATTGTTCAGGTTTCTCAGGAGATGTGTTGCCTCCAGAAATCGCCAGGCCAAAGTCATCACCAAAACTTTGTTTGAAGTTGTGGATGAGTATGCTGTTTGGGCAACGCTCAATGTTTCAAACCTTTTGAAGTCAAGTGCCAAACTGTCTTTGTGCCTAGTTTCGTCCCTCACCTCGCCTTCAACCTCCTTTGTTTTTGACTTTCAGATTGTGTCTCTTCACATTGACTGGAAATGATGGGTCTTGATTTCAACGATTCACGAATAAATCTTCAGAATCTTTTGTTAAGTAAAGCCTCCTTAAGCAAAAGCAGCTGCTTGTCGAAGCTGCTCAAAAGCAGTGACAAATTAAACAAAGCTTATGAGTTGGCAGGGGGTAGTTTTTGGAAATTGTGAAATGAAATGGTTTGAGAATGAGCTGGAGTTCACTGCCAAAATCCTACCAGAGTCGCTGGCTGCTGGCAATAATTTTGGGGAAAGCTGTGATGCTGATGGATGGTCAAGGCAAGCCAGATATCAGAAAAGAAATTGCTGACATCAAAAAAGGCAGTAAATTCAACATGCAAAAACAACAAGGAGAAAGCCCTGCCAGGCTGACATCTGTCTCTGGTTGAGTCGCCCTAACTGCTGGCCACTGTCCCCCTGATTCCCCGAGACACGATGCCAGTGCTTGCATGGTCTTCTTCACACCTCCCGACTGCTGCTTTGCTCATCTCTCAGCTTTCGCTCGGGTGGCCAGGCCTCAAGCCTTTCGATGACCATGGATGCTCCTGGCTGTCTGTCTGACTGCTGGCTATCTGGTCTGGCCTCTTCTCTCTTGTTCATGCTGTCCAGTACGGTTGCTTCCCAGCTTAGCCTTCTCACCCTCAGCCCTGCTGCCTGGCCTGCCTCCAGCTCAGATCAAATCGCCTCGCACCCACTGTCTGCTACTCCCCGATTCACCAAGACATGATGACAGCACTTGCCGAACCTTCTTCACTCCTCCCGACTGCTGAGCTGCTCACCTCTCGCTCGAGTGGCCGCGCCTTGACCTTCGACAACCGCGTGTGCTCCTGGCTGGCTGCTGGCCATCCGGCCACCCGGTGACCTCTGTTTTTGTTGGTTGTTGCCCGCCCTGCTCAACCCTGGCTTGGAGTGTGAGAGTCGTCCCACTGCTCCCATCGACGGCCTTTGGCCAGCGTCTCCTCCTCCTCGCTAAAAGCTTCGCGGGCTGGCACCCTGATCTCAAGTCGGCCACGCTCCTTTTGCCTCAGGCTGCACACCAAACCGAATGCTGCTTTGCACCTTTACTCAATTAAAGTTCAGAAACTTTGCACCAATTCAGGAGATCCATGTCTGAACAACTCGAAATCTCCACCTGGCAAACTGTTTTCCTGCTCTAAAGGGAAGTGCACCAATCAAAGCCCAATATTGTTCCGCGTTGCCTGCTGATAGGCTGATTCAAATTTCTTGAGTCTATCAGCAAGGCTCTGATTGATGTTCCAATGGTGTTCCCACCATAACAGTCACCACTCCATACGGGCCCCTCCATTGGACGTAGCTCCACGTTGCAGCGCTGTGTGTTTCATTCAAAGTCTGCCTCTGCACACAATAGAAAATCACATTTTCTGATACGTGGCCTCCTTTCTGCACTATACATTCTATGATTCTATGAGTTTAAGACTCGATTCCCCACAAGTCACACCAGCTTGAGAAATTACCCCCAATATTAAAACAACGTAAAAAAGACATTTGCTTTGAAGTTGCTGTACACAGCCAAGGAGTATTTGATGCTGATAACTGGTGGTAATGACCAAAATGCATTGCAGACCAAAATGCATTGCATTCCAAAATATTAACTTGGCATGCTTTGATGGGCACAATAATCACTTATAATATAGGGTTTCCATCAGAAACCTCAACATTTTGTGAGCAATCCTGTGTTTTGCTTCCTGGTTCTGTTTTTAATTTTTGACTTTCCCACATAAATGAGATAATAGAAAGTTCCAGATGATTCCACAGCAATGAAAATTGGCCAGATCCTTAGGTGGTAAGTGAAAAGTTGTAAAGTGGGTCTTCTTCCTAATCCTATCTTTGTTAGTCATATCGTGGGAACACTATAAAAAGCACAATTTGTCTTATATTTTAAAGTAGATTAAAATGAGAGCCGACTGTATTTGGAAAGTTAGTAAAGTTTTCAATATGAACAGATCTGTTTGCTCTGTAAACACATTGGACTCATTCAATCTTATTGCATACTCACGGAAGTTTAACATGGACCCCACAAGAAGGTGCCATCGTACAACCATGTTCTAAATTTAATCTAATGCATGTCTTATTGGAATGAGGACAGTCAGCCTTTTTTATTACAAAATGGTTAATACTGTCAGTGTTTTTATTAAAATAATTGGTGATGGAACTTCCGGTAGCAGGTCTTAGAAATCACAGGAAAAGTGGCTCTCCCCCTAGAGACGTCAATCTAGGTACTTTTGACCCGAAAGTCGGTCGCATAACAAAAAAAATCAACCCACATCCCACGCTCACCCTGAAACATCCGAGAAAATGCCCTCAACCCAGCAAAGGGGTCAAAAAGATAGGAAGAACAGTAAAAGAGGAGAGGAAGATCGAGGCTACAGACGCAAGGAGAGAGGCAGAGCAGGACATGGCAAATAGAGCGGAGACACCGATACAGGGCAGTGGATGGAACTCCTGGCATGAGCGCTCTTAAAACTTAGGGACTCCATGAAGGAAGACCTCATGGTGGTGGTGAAGTCGGCCATAGCGGACGCCTTGACCCACTTCAAAGAGGCGCTGGAGAGCTGGAGAGGATGGGATATCGATTGGAGACGCCCGAGGCAACAGTACGGGAATTAGAGAAGGCAGCCACCAACCAGAGTGATCGGATCACCGCGCTCTAAGCAGAGGTGGCAAAGTTGGTGCTGGCCCAAGGAATGCTCAAGGGGAAGACGGAAGAACAGGAGAACAGGTCTCATCACCTTAGAACCTTAGAATTGTTGGACTGCCGAGGGCACAGAGGGTAGAAACCCAATGATCAGTGTCACTGATGTTGGGAAAGCTGGTCGGGGGATTAAACCTCCTCAAGCCCCCTGAGATAGACAGGGCCCACAAATCGCTTCAGCAGTGGCCCAAGGCAGGACAACCACCATAGGTGAATATCGCCATGCTCCATTGATTCCAGGACAAGGGACAGATCTTGAATTGGGCAAGGAACACGCAATCCTGCAAATGGGAAGGGCATTCAATCTGAATATACCAGGGCGTGAAGCTGACCTGGTCAAGCACGGGGTCGAGTCCAATGGAGCCAAAGCAGCTCTATTCAGGAGCAAGATGCGGTTCAGAGTTGTACCTGGCACAACTCTGGGTGAATTATGGAAATAGGGAAAAACATCACCATCGGAAGAAGCAGAGGCATTTATCCACAAGAAAGTAGCAACAGTAATGGACACATATGGACCATTGACGATGGTAGTGTTTCTTCATTTCCAAACAACTGCACGTCCTGGGGGCGGGGAGAAGGCAAAGGGGCACCAATATGAGAAGGGAGGGGCGGGAAGAAGGGAGTAGAATGGGTGGAGGAGTTGAGAAGTCGCTCCGGGGGTGGGGCGGGGAGCTATCACGCTGGCAAGCACACTGGTACAGGCAAGGAAGAGGAGAGGGGGCTGCGGAGCAGCTCCTGAAAGAAGGGAGCACCTGGCAGAAGTGGGGGGGGCATGTCAGTAGGTTGGGGTGGAAAAAGTGGGAGGACAAGGTGGAAGGAGGTGGGGGATAACCCACAGGGGCACGGAGAAGGGGGGGGGCAGCGGGGGAAGAGTGGTTCGGGTTGGATTGGAGATTAGGTGGGGGGAGGGCAGAACGTTGGCTACAACTGGTTGCATATTGGAACGGCGAGAGCAAAGAAGTCAATGGTGGCCATCCTGAATGGCCCCCAATTAAAGAGAATCCCCAGATCCCCAGGGGCACATCCACATCGTGAGTATGGCTGACCCCACAGGAGGGGCGGGATAGAAACCCCCCATCAGGCTCATCACCAGGAGCGTCAAGGGACTTAACGGCCTGGTGAAAAGATCCAGAGTCTGAGAAGCCTGAGGGCCGACATAGTCTTCCTCCAGGAGACACACCTGAGGGAGAAGGACTGACTGAGGGTTTTCTGAGGATTGGACAGATCTATCAAGCGTGCTGTGGGGTGAGGGCTAGGGGAGTGGCCATACTGGTCAGTAAGACCGCACCGAATATGATGACGGATCCGGGCGACGCTATGTAATGGTCAGCGGTGTCCTGGAAGGGGCACTGGTGGTGCTAGTGAATATATTAGCCCCTAACTGGGACGATGCAGACTTTATAAAAGAGTCCATGGCAGAATTCCCTGGCCTAGATTCCCACCGATTTATTATGAGGGGAGACTTCGACTATGTACGGGAAGCTCGGACGAACAAATCCAGCCCCAAAGCAGGGAAACAATTGGCAATGGCTGAACACCTTTATGGAGCAAACGGGGTGATGGACCCATGGAGGTTCACACATCCGAGGGAGAAGGAGTTCTCTTTCTTCTCCCAGGTCCACAAATGTTGTAATGGGGAAACCGTTGCTTCCAGGGATAGGGATGGAATACTCCGCAATCGTCAGGCGCGATTCTCCACAAAGGCGTGTTTCACGGCAGCCTCCGCGCCCCCTCCCGGGACCCGATTCTGCTCCCCGGTCGGCGCTAGCATCGCGGCCCCGTGAACTACGGCATCGCTGGGCTTAATGAATTTCGCTAAGCCCGCGCGCCAAAGTTAGCGACGGCTGACGCATATGATGACGTCAGCCGCACATGCGCGGAATGGCCGACTCCAACCCGCGTATGCGCGGATGACGTCATCCGCGCATATGCGTCAGACCCGCGCATGCGCGGTCCGTAATGCCCCTCAGCCGCCCCGCGGACTTATCCTGCGGGGCGGCGGAGGGAGAAAGAGTGCACGGGAATCGGACCCGCTGCCCGCGATCGGGGGCACCAATCGCGGGCCCATGCCACCCTTGGCACGGCCGTGGTGCGGCCGTGCCAATCGGTGGCATGGTTGTGCAGAACGGCACTTTGCGGCCGTTTTCACGAACTGGTATAGCAGGTGTATCCAAAATCGTGAAAACGGCCGTAAAGGCCTTGGAAATCGGCCCATCGGCCAGGGGAGAATCGCTGCTCGCCGTAAAAAAATGGCGAGCAGCGATTCGTGTCGGGGGGCGGTTGTGGGGGGGGGGGGGGAATAGCGGGAGGGCGTCGGACCAGCGTCGCCGTAAAAATTTGCGCCGCCCGCTATTCTCCGCCCCGTCGTGAGTGCGGAGAATCGCGCCCGTCATCTCTGATCACCCTCCATACTACGTGGATGTGATATTTTAAATGGGCCGGGCCTAGCGCCCCCTCCTCCCCCCCCTCCCCAATGGAGTCTGGACACTGCCCTCCTTGGCATCAAAGTGTTGTGTAAAAGAATGTCACAAGCGTTCATTGGGGTTGGGGGGGTGGGGGGGATGTGATACATACGGTCTGGGGGTGTTACAGTTATTATGGGTTATTTTGTTGCATTTCATTGTTTGTCGTTATGTTTTATATTTTCTGTAAAAAATGCCAATAAAAATTATATTTAAAAAAAAAAGAATGTCACAAGCCATCGCCGGGTATGTACCCTGCAACCAGAAAGGGAAGGTCTCACCCTCCGCATTCTGGGAGACACTGAAGACGGTGATGAGGGGGGAAATTATTGCGTATAGGGCACTCAGGGACAGGAAGGAGAAAGCGGCGAGACAGCAGTGATGAATCAGCGGTACCCCACAGCCCCGACTGTGGAACTACCGGCAGAAAGGAAAAGATTACAAATGGAATTTGGTCTGCTGTCCACTGGGAAAGCAGTGAACCAGCTCCACGGGACACAGGTGACCTTCTGTGAGCATGGGGACGAGGCCAGCTGCTTACTGGCACACCAGCTGAGAAAGCAGGCAGCCACGGGGGAAACAGCTCAGGTAAAGGATGGCAGAGGTAAACTCGTTGCAGCACCACACAAGATCAATGAGGCCTTTGTGGCTTACTACCGAGAGCTGTAGACCTCCGCGATCCCGGATGAAACAGTTCCTCGACGAGCTGGACATGCCAGTCATGGGGGAGGAAAAGAAGCAGGGACTGGGAGCACCACTAGAACTGATGGAATCATGGAGGGTCAGGGAAGGTATCAGGGCCGGAACGGATTCCCGGTGGACTTCAATAAAGAATTTGTGACAGCACTGGCCCCGTACCTGTGGGAGATGTTCAATGACTTACCATCAAGAGGGGTCCTGCCACCCACATTGGCATAAGCCTCGATATCACTGATCCCTAAAAAAGACAAAGACCCTACAGAGTGCGGGTCCCACAGACCCATCTCACTCCTAAATACAGACACCAACGTTTTTGCATATGACCTGGCGAGGTGAGTGGAGAGTTGCATGCCAGAGGTAGTAACGGAGGATCAGACAGGCTTTGTCAAGGGCACAAGATGTGGATATGCTGGCGTTGGACTGGGGTGAGCACAGTAAGAAGTCTTACAATACCAGGTTAAAGTCCAACAGCTTTGTTTCAAACACTAGCTTTTGGAGCACTGCTCCAACCTGGCCCTCCCGACCCTCCTATTCTACCACTGGGCAACTACCTCAGAAAAGGGGATGGGTCAAGGAGCAAGGAGCAGAATACATTTAAATGGAGGAGAGTTCCTGCATGGAGACATCCAACAAGCAGTGACCACAGCCACCCTCCCATTCCCCCCAGCCAGATACTCAAGAATCTCAGTGGTTGTGGCCACACTAAGAACATGGAAGCAACTGAGGCAGCACTTACACCTGACCGCAATGTCCACCATGGCCCTCACCTGCAAGAACCATAAGTTCCCCCGGCGACTGTGGATACATAGGTGGAGACATGATGAAAGGATACTGATGGTAGGGGACTTATACAGAGACGGCAGAGTAGCGACTCTGGGAAATTCACGGATATGCTCCAACCCACAAAAGGGAACAAGCTACAATATATATAAATAAGTAACTTCCTTCGAAAGGAAACAGCAACATTCCCCAGCGACCAGGACCCTTCCTACTGGCCAGACTGCTGACCATGATCAACTGGGGGACAGTGACCGCGCGGACAACTGCGAACGACTACTAGAGGAGATACAGTCACCACCGGATGAGACACGGGAGAAGTGGGAAGACGAGTTAGGCGTAGAGATGGAGAGAGATCTGGATTGAAGTACTGCACAGTGTGAACTCTAGCTCCTCGTGCGCAGGGCTGACCTATCACAGCACAGGGCGCACTTATCCAGAACACAAATGAATAGTTTGTTCCCGGAGATGGAGGATAAATGTGATCGGTGCCAGGGAGGCCTGGCCAACCACACCTACATGTTCTGATCTTGTCCCAGACTCGTTGGGTACTGGACAGCCTTTTTCGAGGCCATATCCGAGGTTGTGGGGTGAGGGGGAAGCCATGCCGGCTAGTGGTAGCCTTCAGTGTATCGGAACAGCCAGAGCTCTTTACTGGGAGATGGAGTAGGTGCCCTAGCCTTTGCTTCCCTGATTGCCCACCGAAGACTCCTGCTCGGCTGGCGATCAGCAGCGCCACCCAAGGCCCGCAGACTGGCTGTCCGACTTGGCAGAGTTTCTCAAATTGGAAAAAGATAAAATACACCATTCAGTGATCGAAGGAAAGCTTCCAAGGAAAGGGGCAGCAGGGTAGCATGGTGGTTAGCATCAATGCTTCACAGCTCCAGGGTCCCAGGTTCGATTCCCGGCTGGGTCACTGTCTGTGCGGAGTCTGCACGTCCTCCCCTGTGTGCGTGGGTTTCCTCCGGGTGCTCCGGTTTCCTCCCACAGTCCAAAGATGTGCGGGTTAGGTGGATTGGCCATGCTAAATTGCCCGTAGTGTCCTAAAAAGTAAGGTTAAGGGGGGGTTGTTGGGTTACGGGTATAGGGTGGATACGTGGGTTTGAGTAGGGTGATCATGACTCGGCACAACATCGAGGGCCGAAGGGCCTGTTCTGTGCTGTACTGTTCTATGTTCTATGTCCAAACCACATGGGGCTATTGGCCAGCCTGTTCCAAGACCTCTTCGTGACCAGCGACCAATAAGTAAGGGTGGGGAGGAGGGTGCAGGGGGAAGCTGGAGGGCCGAATCAGGCAACAGAGGGAGAGATTAAAGGGAGGTGGGGAGGGGAGTGGTTGGAGAGGGTAGGGAGGGGGTGGTTGGAGAGGGGGTGGTTGGAGGGGGGGTGAAGACGCCATGGCAAACATAGGGCAAGCAGGTCAGGTGAAGTCAGAGGGGACAAAGGGCGAGGGCAAACATGGGGGCGACCACAGCAGCAAAGCTGAAGCACAGATGGCCGATGCCCCCCTGGTATGTTCTAGTACCGGGGGGCAGCAGGGACATAAATAAGACAGCATGTTTGTGGCAACCAACTTCTGGGGGCTCAAAAACACGGACCCCCATACCTTTACATAGGTTGTATTTCTTGAAGGTATAAGAGTTTGTTTGTCCTCCGTTATTTTCTTTTGTATACCCATTTTGGAGATTCCCGTTTTTTTTACTTCTTTTTTGTTTTTATCATTGTATGTTATACATGGCAAATGTTACTGTAAATAATTGTAAAACCAATTAAAGAAAATGTTTTTAGTTTGTTGATTTTCCACCAAATTACCAATTGGAAAACACGATGAACAAGAGGGGAATGTGCTGTCCCGGTGAAGTGCTAATTGGTGATGTCATCTTCACTGAACAGATTATGGAAAACATAAACAGATGGGCAAAGTTAGTTTTTTTGTGTGGGGCACGGCTTGCCCATTCATGTAATCTACTTCATGGCTGACTGGCACGACAGGCTGTTGGTGGTATACTCACACCCAATCTATTACAATTTACTAGCTGGGTTCTATCTAATCCCTACATGTTATTTAAAAATTCTCACACCCTTCTCTAAAATGTTTGTGGCATCTTTCTTCATTTGTAGCTGCTCCCAGTTCCCACCCACCATGGATCCGTGCAAAACAAAACATGAAGCCGTTTACTCATTACACAAGGGGACTCAGCTGTCCCCGCACACACTATTAATGGATGATGTCATCCCAGCGTGTGGGAGAATGATGGAAAGCGTAAATAAATGCAATGTTTTATTTGTTCCATCTTTGTGCACAGTAGGGTGTCAGAGCCAATGCCTTTGTTGGTGCAAAATCTGACTGAAACACGATAACCGTTATTCTGTGAGAGACCCAACCTCTTGAGGCTTTCCTTTTGGCTCAAGGCACCTCTGTGGGCTGAGCGTGAGCACAGGATATTGGGCCTACACAGGTGAACACTGTGTCACTGCCTGTGCGGAGTCTGCATGTTCTCCCCGTGCCGGCGTTTCCTCCGGGTGCTTCGGTTTCCCCCCACAGTCCAACGATGTGCAGGGTAGGTGGATTGGCCATGATAAATTGCCCTTAGTGTCCAAAAAAGGTTAGAGGGGGTTATTGGGTTACCGGGATAAGGTGAGAGTGAGGGTTTAAGTGAGTCGGTGCAGACGCGATGGGCAGAATGGCCTCCTTCTGCACTGTATGTTCTTTGTTCTTAACCGGTGCAATCCCACTGGATAAAAAGCCTGCTCCCAAAGCAAGATTGAAAAACATTCTCCAGCCCTCCCACAGCAGCAGATTTTCCCGTGGCAGAGGCAGCTGGCGATTGGCCGCTGGCGGAATCTTCCGGGCCTGCCGAAGCCGATGGCGATTTACATTCGTCACCCGCGCTACCATCAGGGTCAACTTCAGCAGGCCTGGAAGGGTTGGAGAATTCCACCCATCGTCTGTAACCTGTGTCTGCATAGCTTAGAGGCAGCAAGGTCTTACAATTCTCTTTCTGATATATTCGCAAATTCAGTTTGCTGCCCACCCTTGCCACACCCACCCTTGGTGGCAAAAAAAGAACAGCGATAAATTAGTTAGAAAGCATTGCGAAATGTGGCAGGCATCATATAATTCCAAGACATTTTTACTGTTTCTGGGACCTAAATTCGGGGCTTTTCACTGACTGGAGAGAAAATCAGATTAGAAGCCATGTACACCAGCTTTCCACCCCAAAAGACACACATTTGGAAATGTATTCTTGGCCTTCCATGAACCTAATTATCACAGGCTTGAAATGCTACAAGAAATTGAAGGTGTGACGGACGGCAGAATCATCTTCGACTGGTAGAAGTGAGTGGGTTTGTCCCTGAAAACTGATGGGCTTTTTGAGTGGGATTGACCGCATCTTATTTTGGGAGAGCTCTGGGAATTAGGCCGAGACAATCTTCGACTTACTTACGACTATCTGTGGGAATGTGAGACACCAGAAATTTACCCAACACCGCCTCCGAATGGAGAAGACGGAGAAAAGGATGTTGAGGCAGCATTTAATGAGGTTGCAGCACATAAAATATGACTGTCAATCCTCAAAGATATGCAGGCAGTACAGTTTTTAAAAGAACGTGTTCTAGCAAAGAGACATTGGGGAGCTCCGGCGTCTGCAGCAAGAAGATGTCCAACCATGGTCATCTGCCCACATCACACTCGACAACTAGCTATGTACTATTATCCAGGGTGCCATCTCAGAGTGTCCATCTTCAGCTGAGCTCAGGGATTCACCTGGCATCACAACATGTTCCCAATTAATTGATAACAACTTTCCTCAACATCTTCTTTCCTGATACCATGATTTAGTGTACATAGGTTTCTTATGTTGCATGTTTATTTTAACCCTACTTCAAATGAATAGTTTGTCATAGAGTGCAATTAACCGACAAGCATTAATGCCCTTGACTGTTCATGTCCAGGTGGGGCAGTAGTTGCCACATTCGTTCCTCAATATCAAGTCAAACAATCAAACTGGGCCACTATGGGAACATTTGTATATGGGTTGTATTACTTCATGAAACCTTCCTACCATTTCACAACTCTTCACGCTTTTGGGTATTATTTAACACCAAAGAACTGGGTTAATTTGTACGGCTGCACTTTATTACCTCTTGATCAAAGGAAGCTGTCTTTATTCACACTCGCCACACATAAACACATCTGCTGATTGGATATCATAGATCAGCATCACAACAGATAAAATAAACTCATTTTCAACCAGCTGGTGTGGTTCTTAAATAACAGCTAGGAGGCACATTTGTGACGAAGAATGATGGAATTCTGCGTATAGACACCATCATTTTACAAGCCAGAAGGAAGCAATAGGTGGCAATCATCCCACACATATGCTGCCTGCATAGTGCAGAAATGTGAAAGAAATATATCTGCTCAGAAACAGTCAAAGGGAGATTAAAAAAAGATCCAGGCTACACTGGAAGGAGAGCCTGCACGGCTGCTCTGTTCAACCCATCAGCAGACAATCAGTAGTCAAGAACAGTCCAATCAAGAAAACCATGTGTTCTCAATTATTACACTCTAACAGTCACAACATAAATAATGCCGAAACCACAGATACCTCCCATTACCTGACTACTGATGGAACAGATGGACGTGAAACTTTCATATCGGATGATGAGGTAACCTTATGATCCTTGAATTAAGTCGAAATCAAGGTTTATTTGAAGAAAAACCTGTAAAACTATTTCAACTTCGAACATTAGATGGATTATTGGGTCAAGGAACCAGGAAAAAAGGTTAAATAGATTATGGCGGACAAGGTAGGTGGCCTCATTAACATAAGAGAGTTCAACTCAATCCATGATTCATCAGTGGGTAAAATCTTTGGACACAAAGTGACATTCCTTTAAATAACAATTGAATTATCCAACGTAACCTGTTGGATATTGTGCTTTTCTCACTTCTTCCCCCTGTTGCTCTATAAGGCTCAACTGATACTGTGGTTTGGCTTTTTTAGAAGACATGACTGCAGCAGAATGCAAACACTGGGCATCTAATGAGCATTAGACAAGTCCGGAACAACATGAGAGGATGAGAGGTCAGCTAGCTGAAGATAAGGTCAAAGGCCTGCACAAAATAATCACGTTAATTCAAGTCATCTCTGGAAAAGCTGCAAAAAAAAGCTTTGAACTGTTAGAACGTATTCATTTCGTATTCACCTCCACAACGGCTCCGGAGACTCATTTTAAAAAGGAAATATGTGCTGAGCCACTAATACATGAATATAAAGGAAATTTTGTTTTAAGTAATGATTCTGTAAACCCCAAATAGTATAAGAATTCACACAAGCATCTCGGTTACCTATGACCTTCAAGGAATGAACGGTAAGAGGTAAGCTTCCCGTGAGGAGTGACATCAGAACCGAAACGCAAAGGGCCCCTTATAGAATCATAGAATCTATATAGTGCTGAAGAAGGCCATTCAGCCCATCAAGTTTGCACTGAACACTCTGTAAGAGTACCCCACCTCAGTCCACTCCCCCCACCCTGTCCCCGTGACCCTACATAACCTGCATATCTTTGGACTGTGGGTGGAAACCGGAGCACCCGGAGGAAACCCAAGCAGACAAGGGAAGAATGTGCAAACTTCACACAGATGGTCATCAAGGCTGGAATCAAACCTCGGCCCTAGCTCTGTGAGGCAAGAGTGCTAACCACTGTGCCATCACGCCCCCATATCTTGGTCTCTTCGAGGGAGGGTATTACAACAAGAATCTGTGTGTGGGTATCAATTAATATTGATATTAACTCTCAAGATCTTTTTATTAATCTCTTAGCGTTGCCTAGCAAATGCTCTTCTCTTCCTTAATCATTTGTACATCCTTCTTTCTCCTGTTTTTCCTGTTTGCCATAGTTTCTATGCCGCATTTTCCCTGTATTTGGCAGAGTGCATCATATTGTTCCTAACATTGAGAACAAAATTGAAAAAGGCAGGTCCCATGAGGTCACGGTGGCGCCATTTTTAAAGGCTGAATCTCTCCACAGAAAGGCAGGGCACCCCTGGGCCCGAGCCTTGGCATGGGCAACCTGACGCCGGGCACTTTGACACTGCCAGCCTGGCCCCCTGACAGTGCCCCTACCAGCCTGGTTGTGTCACCCAGACACCTTGACAGTGCCAGGATGGCACAGCAAGGGCACCCAGGTCACAGCACCAAGGTGCCTAGGTGGCAGCAGGAGTGCCACCCTGCCCAGAGCCCTACCACTCGGGCCTCGAATGGCCTGGGCCACCCAGTTGGCATTACACCTGGCCCATGTTTGTGTGGACCTGTGCTAAATGGCACCATGGCGAGGTCTCCCAGGTGCAGGCGTTCATTCCTGGGTCTCGTATCGGGCGCCTAACTCCTCACTTAAATATGTAAATCTGGAACTAACCCAGCGAGGATGAGATCCAGATCGCAACGCCTCGCGAGATTTTGTTAGACCTCGTGAGCCGTTCCGAGTCTCGCAAACCTTGCTCGCGGCCTCTCGCGAGATTTAACGGCCTCGTCATGTCACCGAGTCGGGCGTGACGAGCCCGTTCGATCGCTCCCGAAAATATATTAAATCCCATTACATCATTAACGGGAGGAAGGGGCAATTGCATCACACTTTTACATCAGCGTGAAGCACAATTTGGAAATTTTGCAATATTTCTTACTCCCGTTGCCAAATCCACCTGACGGACACGGGAGAGGATAATCTCCTTTACCTTTCCTTTTCTCCATGTGTGTATGGCAAATGTCCTTCTTGCCTTTCCGTTCACCTCTTACTTCCATTGTCATACACCAATGTCCTTGCTGTCCACCTCATAGTTTGCTTGACTCTCTAGCACTCTCTGAAGGAACGTCCTGTCTAGATTGGCACAGAAAGAATTGACACTTGGCCAAGGTTGCCGCTGATGTCACCAAACTTCGGGAAGCAGTGGGGGGCGGGGGGGCGGGGGGGGGGGGGGGGCACAGACATTTGAGAGAGAAAAAACAATTTCACTGGAGACAGTCAAATTAAAAACAAAAATAGTGGAAATAAAAAGGGTGCCTGGCAAAAAAGGAAGTGGAAGAATTCAAGAGTAATATGGAAACTATTTTGAGATGAGATGAATCACAGATAAATTAGGGCGACTGCCACCTCACCAACCACTGACTATACCGCCCTGCCTTCTAGACTCACACCAGCTGCTGAACAAATCATTGTCTGCTTCTAAACCCTGGGATACGCACGGTGCTTTGTCATTTGCAAACATTCCATAATGCCACAGAGCTAGTCCGAAAGGAACAGAAAGAGAACAAAATATACTAATTTCTGCAGGGAAGATCGAATGCTATTATTTTGACACATGCCCTAACCAAGTCCTTGTAGAATCTGTACCCACATCACAAGAATACCCATACTTCATTATGAATTGATATTGAAGTCTCTCTCAGATGTGCACTACTCGCGCCTAGTGTAACATAAAAATATCCCTCTGGTGCAGTAGAAAATAAAAGCCATCTGTCACTCTCAGTGATATCGGCTGGGGGTTTGCAATAGCAATGATAGCCAACCTGTCACCATGTGCCATCATTACTCTCTGAAATTGACAGAAATTTCTGGAGTCCGCACTTGCGCAGTGGAAAATCAAGAGCTGTTGTCAGTGATTCTATGTTTCACCAGAGAGTCTGCTCTGCAAGTCCCTCAAGGCCAATATCAATTAGAAATCATTAAACGCGTGAGGATGTGCCTTTTCATACTACTAGACTTGCTGTGAGAACCCTTGATAAAGTTATATCCTGTTGGATGAGACATGACTTGTTTTTTTTATAAATTTAGATTACCCAATTATTTTTTCCAATTAAGGGGCAATTTAGCATGGCCAATCCACCTACTCTGCACATTTTTGGGTTGTGGGGGTGAAACCCACGCAGACACGGGGAGAATGTGCAAACTCCACACGGACAGTGACCCAGAGCCGGGATCGAACCTGGGACCTCAGTGCCGTGAGACGGTTGTGCTAACCACTAGGCCACCGTGCTGCCCATAACTTGGTTTTTAAGGTGTACTAAGTTTATGATTATCATTTGACAACCTTCCTGATATGGCGGCACGGTGGGGTAGTGGTTAGCACTGCTGCCTCATTCCACCGAGGACCTGGGTTCGATCCCGGCCCCAGGTCACTGTGTGCAGTTTGCACATTCTCCCCATGTCTGCATGGGTCTTACCCCCCCAACCCAAAGATGTGCAGGGTCGGTGGATTGGCTCTCAGTTGGAAATTCTTTTTAAAAACAACCTTCCTGATTCTAAAAAAGCAATTTTAAATTGGAATGCCAAATTTCAACAACGATTTTAAAAAGTACATGTTTTGTATACATATTTCAGTTTCCAACTTAATCCCATGTACATGAACCCATTATTTATTTTGTTCTACGTAAAATGGTATGAAAATGTGAAGCATAATCCTTGGCCCAAATCTTCTGGTCTCTGGATCGTCAGATACTGAACGCCCGAATGAAGATGCGTGTCAGAGTCCTGTGAAAGTCCTGAATCACAGAACTTCGTTAGAATTGTCTATTGGAAGATTATTCTTCTTAGAGGCAATTCCCCTGCCCCTTGAGTTAGCGGTGACTGTGGACAGTTCTGTCGTACTTACCTGAATAGCAGGAAATGTTAGACAGATTAAAACCTAGCTTAACATCTGGGAAACTACATAACTGACCTCACCCCCCCCCCCCCCCCCCGCCCCCCGCCCCCCACCCAATCACCACTGCTGACCATCGAACTACCCCCAATCTGACCTGACTACCCCCAATCTACACCACAAGCATGACCACATGACCACCTACCCTGATTTGACTCAACTACCCAGGGAACTAGCCAGGGAAGAGATTGCTGAGCCTTTGGCTTTGATTTCTATGTCATCATTGGCTACAGGAATAGTGCCAGAGGACTGGAAGATAGCAAATGTGGTCCCTTTGTTCAAGAAGGAGAGTAGAGATAACCCCGGTAACTATAGGCCGGTGAGCCTCACGTCTGTTGTGGGTAAAGTCTTGGAGAGGATTATAAGAGATACGATTTATAATCATCTAGATAGGAATAATATGATTAGGGATAGTCAGCATGGTTTTGTGAAGGGTAGGTCATGCCTCACAAACCTTATCGAGTTCTTTGAGAAGGTGACTGAACAGGTAGACGAGGGTAGAGCAGTTGATGTGGTGAATATGGATTTCAGTAAAGTGTTTGATAAGGTTCCCCACGGTCGGCTATTGCAGAAAATACAGAGGCTGGGGATTGAGGGTGATTTAGAGATGTGGATCAGAAATTGGCTAGTTGAAAGAAGACAGAGGGTGGTGGTTGATGGGAAATGTTCAGAATGGAGTTCAGTTACGAGTGGCGTACCACAAGGATCTGTTCTGGGGCCGTTGCTGTTTGTCATTTTTATAAATGACCTAGAGGAGGGCGCAGAAGGTTGGGTGAGTAAATTTGCAGACGACACTAAAGTCGGTGGAGTTGTAGACAGTGCGGAAGGATGTTGCAGGTTACAGAGGGACATAGATAAGCTGCAGAGCTGGGCTGAGAGGTGGCAAATGAAGTTTAATGTAGAGAAGTGTGAGGTGATTCACTTTGGAAAGAATAACAGGAATGCGGAATATTTGGCTAATGGTAAAATTCTTGGTAGTGTGGATGAGCAGAGGGATCTCGGTGTCCATGTACATAGATCCCTGAAAGTTGCCACCCAGGTTGATAGGGTTGTGAAGAAGGCCTATGGTGTGTTGGCCTTTATTGGTAGAGGGATTGAATTCCAGAGCCATGAGGTCATGTTGCAGCTGTACAAAACTCTGGTACGGCCGCATTTGGAGTATTGCGTACAGTTCTGGTCGCCTCATTATAGGAAGGACGTGGAAGCTTTGGAACGGGTGCAGAGGAGATTTACCAGGATGTTGCCTGGTATGAAGGGAAAATCTTATGAGGAAAGGCTGATGGACTTGAGGTTGTTTTCGTTAGAGAGAAGGTTAAGAGGTGACTTAATAGAGGCATACAAAATGATCAGAGGGTTAGATAGGGTGGACAGTGAGAGCCTTCTCCCGCGGATGGAGGTGGCTAGCACGAGGGGACATAGCCTTAAATTGAAGGGTAATAGATACAGGACAGAGGTCAGAGGTAGGTTTTTTACGCAAAGAGTGGTGAGGCCGTGGAATGCCCTACCTGCAACAGTAGTGAACTCGCCAACATTGAGGGCATTTAAAAGTTTATTGGATAAGCATATGGATGATAATGTCATAGTGTAGGTTAGATGGCCTTTAGTTTTCGACTTCCCATGTCGGTGCAACATCGTGGGCCGAAGGACCTGTACTGCGCTGTATCATTCTATGTTCTATGTTCTACCCAGAACCAGACCCAACTACTCACTTACTACCTCTACAGCTATAAAACAACCCACACACCCACCTACCCACCTCATCCACTCACCTACCTCACCAATTATCCGTTCACTAACATTCAAAGACAAACCTGTAAACCTACCTGAAGTTGGCAACTGGTGTCATAAAAAGGGTGTGTGTCCTGCCCCCACCCCCACCCACCCCAACTACCGCCATCACCTCTACTCGGCTCCGAAGAAGTTCCCCATTGAATGCTGCACTATGCATTTCTTTGACAACCAGGATTGGGAGTTTCCGGAACAAATGCGCAGTAGCGTCAAGTCAGGAGAATCTTTTGTGTGAGGCGGCAATCAGGTCATCATTGCCTCTGCACAGAAGATTCAGGCCATTCAGTGCATTTTACTTATTGGTTAACTGTCTGTGAGAATACTTCCATTTGAATGGTTGCTTACCCTGCTTGGTAACATCACTGTTGCTGGACGCATGGTGATCTCCATGACTCAGCTAGATCTTAGGGTACAACTTTCTTTGAGGTCAGTAACGAGTAACGTCATTTTGCACTGACGGAAAATCTGGGCCAATTATACATTTTGCATCACTCTTGAATAAACAGGTATTAAATATGATAGACAAATGCATAGGACTATCAAAGTAAAACACCTCTCATTTCAACCTGAAATGTTGATTCTTCTTCTGTCTCCGCAGATTCTGTCTGACCAGCTGACTATTTCAAACATTTTTGCTTTGCAGCATTTGTTTTGGGCACCTCTCTGTTCCTCGTCCTTTATTTTCCCTTCTTCAGATAGCAGTCACCATTTACTGATTAACAGGCCGGTCGGCCGGAGTACAACCTGCTGTCACACCTGTGCCGATGCTGTGTGATGTCACACTCGGAGCGGCATGAGTTACCGTCTCTCTGATTCTGCTGGTGAAAAATGCTTTGTTTCATTTAGCTACTCCCTTTAATGTCCCAGCTAAGATCAATACCCATTCCCTGTTCACAGCATGCTTTCTGCACTGTACCAAATGGCAGCCTTATAAAGAGGCTCTTCTAGTTTATGACAGATTTGTTTGGAATTGTATTTTTTCTTTTAAGAGAACGGCCTTACTGTGCACAAAATAATGATTCCCTATCTACAAGCTTTTGCCGCTGAAGGCCGCCTTTAACAGTACACAGTTTGATTGCTCAGTTCAGAGCTTTAGTGATTATATGGGACTACATTTTACACACCCTCACCAGCGGGTTTGAAGGTGAGGGGGAGGGTGGCGGGGAGCACATAAAATCAGATCATGGAATCTACTTTATTACCCAGTTTTATAAATGCAAATTATGAAGAGCTCAATCAGAATATTTCCGCATTTTGCTTTTTAAGCAATATTATGGAACAATAATGAAAGGTACTGAACATTCAGCATTTAAGGACACTACTGGGTATAAACCAGATGTGATTCAATTTACTTATTGGTGTGGCAATTGAAGTGACCTCAATTTGCTAAATAAGTAATGAAATGATGCTAAATACTGTAGGCGCAGCATAATCCGCAGCTTTTGGTCAGTCAGCAGACCTCCCTGATCATTGTTCCGCGGGATGTTATTATCTTCTGATGGTGGTGCCTGGAAATGGTGATACCAATCACCTGCCCTCACCATGATCAGTGACAGCCATCAGCACAAGTGACAGAAGAGCTGCAAGTCGTCTCTGATCAGCTTCTGCTTCGCTAACCATCAGTTCCTGTCAGTGATTTTCTCCTCGTATTGATTCTCTATCTGGTGCTAATTATATTGCAAACCACTCTCCGGCGAGAAATGGAATGAAATAAATGGATATGGCACGAGATTCTGCCTTTGATTCCAGCCAGTGTGATTTTCAGAACGGCAGCAGATTGCCCTGGGATAAATAAAGAACTCAGCTCCTCTCCACACAGAGCCACTCATTCCATACATCAGAAAGCAGGGTGGCACTTGTCTATGTGACCAGTACCACCAGCTGCTCAGATTTTATTTCCATCTTACAAAATTCTGCATTGCTTTCACCAGTGAATAAAATTGACTTTTCTATTTTTTTTGTCACGTAAAATGCCTGCTGCGTGAAATACAGCAGATTGCGAGAAGTAGTTTATTCATAGAATTTGGGAGGGGGGGGGGGTTGAAAATAAATCTTTTAGATCAAGTCAGGCTGTGCCATTGTTCACTGCATCAGGGAATCAGGCCAAATGGAATCTTCCCAAATCTTATTTCAGATAAAAATGTTCTCAGCTCGAATTAGAACGAAACTTTAAAAGAAACCTTGGTTTTTCTTATTTAATGCAATCCACAAACCCTTTGTGTCGATCTTAATATTGTCTGATCTTCAGCCTTAATATTGAACGAGGAATAACAGGAAATGCCGCCTGCAAGTCATTGTGAAAGCCTTGTCATTTAAAATCAGATGTCAAATGCTTAATGCTGATGGAAAAACTGAAGGCCCAAACATTCAAGTTCATGGTGTCAGTTGGTAACCTTGGAACGTATAGCACCTCTCAACCCATGAATATAATAATGACATCTGGGGTCTGTTCGCATTTCCGTGAAATCATCTCCCTAAATAAAAATAAATTCAATAAGTGACGAACCAACATAATCTGTATATAGTTAGGTAGCTGGAGCTGCAGGTTATTAGTTGCTGGCCTAGATATAGTGAACATGGAGAGGGTGTTTCTACTAGTAGGAGAGACTAGAACCCGAGGGCACAGCCTAAGACTGACATGAAGATCCTTTAAAACAGAGTTGAGGAAGAATTTCTTCAGCCAGAGGGTGGTGAATCTGTGGAACTCATTGCCGCAGACGGCTGTGGAGGCCAAATCACTGTGTGTCTTTGAAACAGAGATAGGTAGGTTCGTGATTAATAAGGGGATCAGGGGTTATGGGGAGAAGGCAGGAGAATGGGCGGAGCAGACTCAATGGGCCTAATTCTGCTCCTATTTCTTATGCTCTGATGATCTTGTCATCTGCCGATGAAAAGAATGGCTTAATACGTCATAATTTTCTCTCTTCAGTTCAAGATAAGTTTCCTGTCAGGCTATCTCTGCTGGTCTGTGGAGCCGTCAATTGCCCTGGAGCACAGAAATGCGTGCATGGAAAATCAGCACACATCGGACAGGATTTCGCAGTCATGCCTGCCCCAAGGCCAGAAATTCCCTCCTGAGATCAACGGGGTCCGTCAGACTTTCCGTCCCGCTCACGACTGTTCACGCATCAGGTGGGGCCGGAAAATGTACTCCATCCTTTCCCCTCTGATTCATGCACAACATCATCTGCACAGATTAGACATCAAAGTAAATCGAAGGCTGGTGTTTGCAAGAGTGACCCTGTGCTTAGTGTCAACGTTACATGTGGCAATGTGTTTTCGAATGCAAAGCCGATATGCAGGAATGTTGGGATGAGTTTGGATTAATTGGGAAGCACCTGGAGCTGCTCCCCTCACTCTGACTAGCCCCACGTTAAAAGAACAAAGATAAAATGCTGGAAATCGGAAACAAAAGCAATGAAAAGCTCAATTTTAAAACCAAATCAAACCACATGTTGATTAATTCAGTTAAAAAAAACTGCCAAGTGATTTAGAAAATGACATTTTGAAATGTTTAGCTGCTTAAACAATAGATATCACACAACTAGCCTATTCTGTCGTTCCCATTCTAGCTTTTGATACAGATATTTAAACATTACAGACGTTGTTCAGTTTTTTTAGTGCTTACTATCGATGAATAAGGCGGCACGGTAGCACAGTGGTTAGCATTGTTGTGGTCCCAGGTTCAATTCCCGGCTTGGGTCACTGTCTGTGCGGAATCTGCACGTTCTCCCCATCTCTGCGTGGGTTTCCTCTGACAGATTTGCAGCTTAGATGGACTGGCCATTCTAAATTGCCCTTAATGTCCAAAATAGTTAGATGGGGTTACTGGGTTACGGGGATAGGGTGGAGGTGTGGGCTTAAGTAGGGTGCCCTTTCCAAGGGCCGCTGCAGACACGATGGGCCAAATGGCCTCCATCTGCCCTGTAAGATTCTATGATTCTATGAAGTGCCAAGGCCCAACGCCAGATTCCTGATCTAACAGAGAGTAGAGGGCTACAGACTCAACACAAATGTAGAAGGGAATGAAAATGTTCAGAGTATCTATGGATCACCAACCTGGTCAGTCAGGTGAGCTGAGCAGGCTGTGAAGACATTTTCCCATTCCCGTTTTCTTTTGTAACAATAATGCCTCTTATATACACGATTCAAATATCAATTGTACAAAAAAAGTAACATTTTACCAGCTATTTCAAGTCCTTCTTCAATACCCTAATCATTAGTTGAGTCTTACTGCTGGCATACACCCACTGATAGGATTGGAAAATGTTCGTAATTGACTGACCAAGGAGCCACCAGTACCATCGAGGTGCCATGAGAGGTAGGATTTCAGGGCAACTGTGAAACCACTAGCATTTCAAAAAAGACTCTAAAAGTGGTGGTTCAGCTGCTACAGAGGACCCCCCTCCCCCCTCACATGTATCTGGACACCAGGTTCTCAATGATCTGGCATTAGCTAAACCTTTAAGAAACTGTCACGGGAATGTACCGACTTGTGCATTATTTATTGCTGTTCTGAGCAATTTTATGCCTCCAACTTTGGAGTGAAAGCAAGAGTTCAGAAAAACACACAAGTGTAATGGCTAAAGATCTTCAATGATAACTCAAACAGCATTTCAACACTGGAAAGTCACCTTGAGAAGTACCTTACTCCTCCAGGCCGTGACTGCAGCTAGAGTGTTTCACAAAGGGCAAGATTTTGAAAATTACTACTGCAATGGGAGAACTAAATATACTTTTCTATCACAATGTATTCTTCTATCTGAGAACTTACCATTAGTGCGATTATTACAAGGGAGCAGGAGGATAGGACAGTCAGGAGTCCACAGACAGAAAAATCACATGATTTGTAAAAAAATAAAGAAAGCAAAGTGGAGATCTCCATCAGAACCATGAATACCTTTGGCAAACGTTGCCTTGAGCTCAGTGCTTTCAAAGACATCATTCATTGTTAGCTGTTCAGGATTGTATAATGATAATAAAATCGATAGTGCCATGAGTGTGCCAAATAGCTGCTCCGATGGCCCTCAACTGGTGCCATTGATGGAGGGCTTCTCAAGACACTCAGTGATCTGTGTGGGTCTACAGTCTCCAGAGTTTGTGAATCCTTCCATACTGGTTGCTTTAATATTCCCCAAGTAAATTGAAACTTCCATGATTATACTTAGGAGTTGGAACCGCAAAGGTTCCTTTTTCACTTTGAAACACAAGAACGACGGAAAATTGAGATACATGGGGCTGGATTCTCCGCCCATTGACGCCAAAATCATGTTTGGCGAACAGGGCGGAGAATCCGTTTCGGGCACAAAATCGGGAGCGGCGCCATTTCTTCAATTCTACGCCCCCCCCCCCCCCCCCCCCCCCCCCGAATTTCGGCGTAATTGCCGAGTATCCATTGCCTCAGACCATTGCCTGAGGCCCACCCCATGATGCTCTGTCCCCAACCGAATTCCCGATGGCGAGCGATACGTGTGGTCCCACCGTCCGTGATCCTCGCATCACGGCTGCGGACTCAGTCCGGGGGTCGCCATAGTCGGGGTAGGGCTGATCAGCAGGCGGGGGGTGGGGGGGGGGCTTCATTCGGGGCTGGGGGCTATGTTTACAGGCGATCCAGTGCGCGTGAGGGGCCAATGCGGGGCACTAATTTGCCAGTCCAAGTCGGCGGGCTGAGTCTGCCATGGAGCACGGCCCCCCCGCTGGACCATGGAGCATGCCCGACCGCATGCGCGGCCTCTGACCCGGAAGTGCGGGGAGCCATATCGCCAGCTAGAGCTGCGAGCTCTACAATGGCTGCCTGCTAGCCCTAGCAAAACGGGAAATCAGGGGCCTTTTAGCACCAGTTTTCCTGGCGTAAAAGACCACAGTTTTCCCAATGGCGTAGGGACTTAGTCCCAAAATCGGAGAATCCAGCACATGATTCGGTTCGTGGAAATTACTTCCTGTAGTTTGTTTTTTATTTCCATCATGAAATATACAATGCAACATGCATGATTCTGCTTTTTTGAATTTTTAATAACCTCAGTTGCTAGATTTTTGCAAATATTACCTGTGCCAATACATTTTGCATTTGCATCTTTTATTATCACCTTTCATATGCCACAAATATTCCATGTGAGTTATTTTACAGTAATCATCAAATCTTGCTTTTATGCCTTCATTGAAGTCAGGGATCTTCTTCTGGGACCCCTGCCAGCTCCTGTTCCTTGACGTGGTGGAGGCAGCACTTGTAACATATTGCCATTCTTCTTGCTATCTTTCTATGTTCGCATGTTGCTCCACCCCTCTACCTCCCCATGCACACACACACACACACACACATGCACCACACCCTCCACGCCCATTTGAAAGCATTGTTTCTAAATTGTCTTTAACTCTGTTTGCATTGATACACTTTCTCCAGCTGCTTAACACTCCATAACCGGATTCGAAACGTTGACATTTATGTGGTTAAGTGGTTTGGTAGCTGCCTGAGAAGCGTTAAAGGATCATTATTGAAGTGTGTCATGCTTGGTTTGCTTTCTGTTGCTATCAAACTTGCACTTTTATAAATTATGTATTTGCAAGACACGCTTTCATGCAATTTCATTAGCAATTTTTTGGATTTTGAAGAAAAACATAATTTTCTCTCAACGTCGTGTGAAAAGGGGAATGTTGGGCCGAGCATGTTTCTGCGTCAGACAATTTGTATCCTACACAAGTTCGAACAACCTTTAAAACCTAATTACCAGGATGTAATTTGCAATTATATTAAATAAAATAAATTATATTAAAATAAACTTTGTTGCGAGATTTTTCTTTGCCCCACGTAGAATGGTCAGATTTTATACATTCTAGCTTTTTACCCTCTCGAACCGACCAGGATCAATGCTATTGTGCTTGAGGCATAGAGAGACACGCAACACCCATTTGTTATAGTTCAGGCAGTAACCGGAACTGACAATGCAGGAATGAAGGATTACTCAGAAGAAGTAGCTCATTTGTTTGAATCCATTTATGCTGCACTGCAGAAATTAAGATTAATTTAGGGCAGTATTGAATAGAAAAAGCTGCACTGTTTTCAGCTGCTGCATTAAGATGGATCTCTCCTCCAGTGGCACTATTCCATGTACATCACTCATTTTAGGACCCACATTTCTGTCAAATGGTTGCTCTACTTTGCCTGGCTCCAAAACTGACAGTACCTGAACCGTGGTTGGCCACACTGAGGTAACACATACACTGAAAATGAAAAAATGAAATGAAAATCGCTTATTGTCACGAGTAGGCTTCAATGAAGCTACTGTGAAAAGCCCCTAGTCGCCACATTCCGGCACCTGTTCGGGGAGGCTGGTACGGTAATTGAACCGTGCTGCTGGCCCGCCTTGGTCTGCTTTCAAAGCCAGCGATTTAGCCCAGTATGCTAAACCAGCCCCTATTATAATCTAGACAATGTTACAGCCCCCATGCACTGCAGTTTTTCAATCGTCACTTAAATAAATGTGTTACAGCATAGAATCATCGAATGATATATAATGAGGCCATTTGGTATGTTTGCCTGTGCTGGCTTTCTTTGATAATGTTACAACCATGTGAGGAGAGGTAAAAATAACTCCCATATTCTACCTCTGCAGGTCAGATCTTAACATGGTTTTATTGTGAATTTCGAGAGGATATGCTTTGCCAATACTGCAAGAATCTCACTATTTATACTTGTAGATTACAAAGAATCAGTCAGGTGGATTTCTTCGCTTAAACAAAGAACAAGGTAAGTTTATTGATTCTATTTCGCAAATTTAAAGAATCGAGGTAAATTGCAACAACAGTTAATACGTTACAGCCATTCCCTCGGCCCAATGGAAGAATAAGCGTAGCTTTAGGACATTTCACAGTTCGTCAGGAGACAAATATACGGTTAGCTGTCCTTTGGCTGTCTTGATGCATGCTGTGACCGTTCTGTTGTCTTACTGGGTGTAGTTGTATGGAGCAGATTTCCACATTTTATTCCCAAAAGATCTCGATTTGCAATAGATTTACCTTCTCAGAATAGATACTTTGCAAATTCATACAAAATACTTCTGAGGGAAATGCAAGCAAACCGCTTTTGCGGGTTGTTTTCAGCACAGCATTCTGGGCCGGGATTCTCCCCTACCCGGCGGGGCAGGGGGTCCCGGCGTGTCGGAGTGGCGTGAACCACTCCAGCGTCGGGCCGCCCCAAAGGTGCGGAATTCTCCGAACCTTTAGGGGCCAAGCCCTCACATTGAGGGGCTAGGCCCGCGCCGGAGTGGTTCCCACTCCGCCGGCTGGCGTGAACGGCCTTTGGCACCACGCCAGCCGGGGCCGAAAGGACTTCGCCGGCCGGCGTAAGTCCGCACATGCGCAGGAGCGTCAGCGGCTGCTGACGTCATAACAGCGCATGCTCAGGGGTCTCTTCCGCCTCTGCCATGGTGAAGACCATGGCGAAGGCGGAAGAAAAAGAGTGCCCCCACGGCACAGGCCCGCCCGCCAATCGGTGGGCCCCAATCGCGGGCCAGGCCACCGTGGGGGCACCCCCCCAGGGCCAGATCGCCCCACGCCCCCCCCCCCCCTCCCCAGGATCCCGGCGCCCACCCGCACTGCCAATCCCACCAGTCAGGTAGGTGGTTTCATCCACGCGGGAGAGGCCTGTCAGCGGCGGGACTTCGGCCCATCGTGGGGGGGCGGGATTGACGCTGGCCCCGGGCGATGCTCCCCGACCCCCCGGGGGGTCGGAGAATCCCGCCCCTGGTGTCTGATATCTCTCTGCTTGGTAATGCAATCTCTAAAAATAACCTGCTGGCTGTATATTCCAGAGAAATTTGATTAATTCATTTATGCCGATTGTTTTTAGAAACGCTAATTGTATTTTGATGTCTCATCTCAGAAATTTTTGAAAAGTTTCAGGATAGCGTAAAATCAGCTGGAGACGGAGTCTGTCATGCTCCCCAATGGGGGGTTTGAGTGTCTGATCCTTTTCATCCCACTTGGAGGAATGCAAACTTGTATATTGTAGCCATCTGGCAATCCCTAATGTCTTAAGTGATCTTTCGTTCATTTGTAAAAATCCAGGCAGAAAAGAAATTGCGCCTCCTTAAAATAAGCACATCCTTGTAACAATAGCGTGACCCAATTAACGCTCTGTTGTTGCTCCATAGTCTGTAAATGTTACCTTTGAGTATTTATCAAATTCTCTTTTGAATGTTACTATGGAATCTGCTTCCACCACATTGCTAGTCCATGCATCCAAATCACAAAAAATCGCTCTATAAATATTGTTTCCTCACATCGCTTCTGGTTCTATTTCAATCACCTTGAATCTGTGTCCTTTGGATACCACCTTCTGCCACTGGATACTTATTTTTGTTCTTTATTTGCTTGATAAAAATCATTTATGATTATGAACACCTCTGTCCAATTTCCTCTGAAGAAAATTCATCCTGGGGGGGATTTTCTGTACACCCCCAAATGTTGCACAGTGGTACAGTCGGGTTGCCATTGCCCAGTTGTGGGATCTTTTTGTCCTGCTACTGTCAACAGGGTTTCTCATTGTATGCACCCGCTGCCGTCGGGAAACTCACGGTGGGGGTTTGCCATCGGTGTGCCTGGAAAATTGCGCCGGCAGGAAAACTTCCCCCACAGACTCGAAACATTAATTCCGTTTCTCTCTCCTTAGGTGTTGCCTGACCTGCTGAGATTTTGCAGCATTTTCTGTTTTCATTTCAGAATTCCACTGTCTGCAGTATTTTGCTTTTATCCTTCTGCCCTAAGGAGAGCAACCCCAACATCACCATTCTCTACACATGTTTGAAGTTCCTCAACCCTAATACCATTCTAGTAATTCTCTCCAATGCCTTGACGTCCTTCCTCATGTGTGGTTTCTGGGGTTGACAGCTATTCTGCAGCTGAGGCCTAACCAGTGTTCAGCATAGCGTCCTTGTATTTGTGCTGTATTACTCTATTCATAAAGCCTAGATTCATATAGCCTGCATTTTACCGGTAGCTGTCTGCTTTCCCCACCTCTGCCATTAGATTCTGGGCAGGAAGGCCAATGGTCAACATTCCCACCCCACCATCAATTGGGGCTCTTATGTGGGCAATTAATGAGCACTTAAGAGCCTCCTCCCACGGTTCCTGGTGGTAACCCAGCTGCAGGCCTTTCACCATTCAGCCTGCAGCCAGTTTGTCACTCCCGGGGATGGGGGTCACTCGATCAAAGTCACTCAGTGCCTCAGATCAGGAAGTGGGGGCCCACTGAGAGCCATCCACCTGCCCTTGCTGCCAATCGTTCCCTGCACTCCACATCCCATGAGCACCACCTCTCCACACACACAGACTCACCCACATCACTTATACATAACCGGGGTCACTCCATGATCCTGGGACTCAGGTGGTTGTCTGTCATCGGCTTTGCTGAGTACAAGAGCTGTGGTAAGCAGGATCTCCGCCCCCGGGGTCTTGATTCTAGCGAATAATCAGAGTGTGCTTCGGTGGGACTTCATGAAAAGACACAGCTCAGGTCTCTCACCGGCTCCCTAGCCAGCAGGCGTGACCTCTGAGCACTCAACAAGGTTCCACCCTACATCTCTTTTCAAAACAGCCTTTGCAATTTGTTCTACCACCGACAAAGTTTGTGTGGAGACAGCCCCAAGTCCCTCTGCGCCTGTACCCCCTATAATATTAAACCATAATGGTCAGCATGGCCTTTCCTCATTCTATCTACAAAAATGGAGCACTCTCACTTCGCTGCAATCAGTTTGATCTGCCCTATGCCTCTCCATTTCTTCAACCTACATCCTCCTGAATTCTCTTACTATCTCCTGCAACGTTTACTACATTTCTCTGACACAGTGGCACAGTGGTTAGCACTGCTACCTCACTGCACCGGCGACCCAGGTTCAACTCTGGCCTTGGGTGACTGTCTGTGTGGAGTTGTGTGGGTGACACGGTGGCACAATGGTTAGCACTGCTCCAGGGATCCGGGTTCAATTCCGGCTTCGAGTGACTATCTGTGTGGAGTTTGCACTTTCTCCCCATGTCTGCGTGAGCTTCCTCCGGGTCCTCCGGTTTCCTCCCACAGTCCAAAGCCCTCGAGAACACCTCTGTACACTTCCCTTCAGTCTTAAGAACAAAGAACAAAGAAAATTACAGCACAGGAACAGGCCCTTCGGCCCTCCCAGCCTGCGCCGATCCAGATCCTTTATCTAAACCTGTCTCCTATTTTCCAAGGTCTACTTCCCTCTGTTCCCGCCCGTTCATATACCTGTCTAGATGCTTCTTAAATGATGCTATCGTGCCCGCCTCTACCACCTCCGCTGGTAAAGCGTTCCAGGCACCCACCACCCTCTGCGTAAAAAACTTTAACGCAGATTTGGATTTTGTATCCAAGCTTTAGCTAACAAGTCTATTAACTGATATTTTGTCAAATACCTTTGGAAATTCCACACATATAACATCAGCCGTACAACCCTCATTAACCCTCTCTGTTACTTCATGAAATAACTCAACGAGGTGAGTCAAATCTGTACCTTTAACAAGCCCATAGGTTTCCATTTCTTAATTCCTTATCTTGAGAAGCCGCGTTGAACTGGGGTGGGCACAATAAGACGTCTTACAACACCAGGTTAAAGTCCAACAGGTGTGTTTGGAATCACTAGCTTTCGGAGCACAGCTCCTTCCTCAGGTGAGTGATGAAGGAGCTGCGCTCCAAAAGCTAGTGATTCCAAACAAACCTGTTGGACTTTAACCTGGTGTTGTAAGATTTCTTACATTGATAATATCATCTTCGCTAATCAAGACAGATGCAGATTATTTATTTTGCGTATCAGTCATTCTCCTTGCCTTCACAAGAAGCTTGCCTTTTTGGCCACACCCTTCCTTTTACTATTTAAAAGTCTATAAAAGACTTTTGAGTCCCTTTTATGTTCGCAGCTACCATCCTCTATATAACAAATAACTACTGTTGCTTGATTGGCAAATAATGATTTCCAGATTTCTTTTTAACAATCTTTCAAGGCTTTACTTCCTACTGAGCATCATTAGGGAGGCTTATGATTAGGGAGTGTCTGAAATTATTCTTCACTCTAGATGATTTGCAATGTGCCATAGGCATGGAGATGGCAGGGGGTAGCACACCATCCAAAAGCCAGCAGCTTTGCTTGGCCAAGCACAGTCACAAAACAGATGTGGTTGTGAGCTCGGCACATCACTGCCTAAATAGAGCATTTCCTAGGGGAAGGGAGTGTGCACTCACAACCTTGCTCAAAGACAATAGGAATTGAGCCCTTAAAGTTTAAAACAAAAACACCCTTGGTGGGATTTTATGGCCATTCCCGCCAGCAGCAGCTTCCAGTCCCACTGACAGCAACCCCCCCCCCCCCCCGCCCTAGGCTCCCTGGCAGCAGCGGTGTGAACAACGGGAGATCCCACTGACTGTGGCGCGACTGGATGATCCTGACGCCAGCCAATGGCGGGCTGTCTCTGGGGCTGCAAAACAACGGTGGCCGAAGTAGGGGTGCTGAAATCCACCACCCCCGCCCATTTTGCACAGTTGTGCACTGAATTCAAAAGTTCTGTGCATGCCCCCAAACACCAGCCACAACCTCCTTCGTTCTTACCTTTGCAAGCTCCCTCATACCTACATTCCAGCCCATACCTATCAGATTTGGAATTTTGGCCTCCTGTTCATTCTGCCTTCCCACACCTCTCAACCCAAACCCAAGCCCACCCTTCGCTTTCTTCCATCAAGCAGAAAGCCTTCTGCCACCTTTTTCCTCCGTGTCTGTGTGAGTTTCCTCCAGGTTCTCCAGTTTTCTCCCACAGTCCAAAGACGTTAGGTTAGGTGGGTTGGCCATGCTAAATTGCCCTTAGTGTCCAAAAAGGTTAGGAGGGGTAACAGGGTTACGGGGATAGGGTGAAGGGTGCTCTTTCCAAGGGCCAGTGCAGACTCGATGGGCCGAATGGCCTCCTTCAGCACTGTAAATTCTACGATTCCTTATCTCTGGAATGCACGCTCAAATTCTTTTGCCTTGGTTTCTGATCAAACCATATTTACAGTATTGCGATCAGCATTGAGCACTAAATCTCAGGAGAGATATTCTGCCCAGTCAGGGTGGTACAGCAGAAATTCACTAGAACGTTACTAGGGCTTAGAGAGGTAAGTTATGAGAATAAATTGCATTAACTTAATTCGTATTTTCATGAGTTCAGGAAGTTGAGAGGTGATCTAATTGAGGTGATCAAGTTGAACATGTTGTTGAGTATTGCAAAGGGAATGGGATATAAAAGTAAGAGATTGGTGAGATCACACCTGGAGTGCTTCATACAGTTTTGACTCCTTACTTAAAGGAAATAATGGCATTATTAGCAACTCCAAAATGGTTCACTCAGCTGATGTTTGAAATGAAGGGGTAATCTAATGAGGAAATGTTGAGCAGGTTCGGCCTATATCCGTTGGGAGTTTAAAAGCATGAGAGGCAATCTTATTAGAAGATATAGGCCTCAATTTTTCACCTATCAGCTGTGCACACTCAGCGGCCCCGGGCGTGGGCGTAAAACGTGCTCCCGGCTGCATTTAGCCCCGGAAACACCATTTCACACTGGCTGCCCATTAACGGACAGCCAGCACGAAATACGCACTGTGAAAGGCTGAGAGCTGCCAAGGAGGGCGGCAAGAGGGCAGAGAGGGTACGAGCTGGCGCTTCTAACATGTTCCCTCAGCAACACAGTCGCTGTGCTGTCTCAGGGAGCTGCAGAACTGTGAAAAATAATTATCGTTGGAAAAAGTACACAACGAGAGTCTAGGCAGTCCAATCATACACGACCATTAACTACCTGACACATTCGTTCATTTTATTTGAGCCTTGAACTTTCATTCCACCCTGGATCAAGGTTGCAGCTTAAATGTAAATGTTGATCAGTGCATCTACCCACAAACCATAAAGCCAACATGAAATTCTCGATATATCGAATGAGTGCACAGTGACGCCAGGACATGCACCCATAGAATCATAAAGCCATACAGCGCAGAAAAGGTCCATCGGCACATCGGGTCTGTATGACAATAACTACCCCTAATCTCGTGCCAAACCCCATTTACCAACACTTGCCCCAGAACCTTGAATGTGACCGTGTTTCGAGAGCTCATTCATGTGCTTTTTAATGGTTGTGAAGTCTCCAGCTTCCACCACCTTCCCAAACCGTGCATTCCAGATTCTCACCACCCTCTGAATAAAAAAAGTTTTTCTCAAATCACTCCGAATCTTCTGCCACTCACCCTAAAACGATCCCCTTTGTGATTGATCCCTCAGCCAACGAGAACAGCTACTTCCTATTTCCCCTGTCCAAACCCTTCATACTCTTATGCACATCAGTCATATCCCCCTCAGCCTTCTCTGCTCTAAAGGGAACAATCCAAGCCTATCCAGTCTCCCCCCATAGCTCACATGTTCCATCTCAGGAAACATCCTGGTGAATCTCCTCAGCACCCCAGTCTAATGCAATCACCTCCTTTACATAGTTGAGGTGACCAGAACTGCACACAGTACTCCAACTGTGGCCTAACCAATGTTCTGTACAGCTCAAACATAACCTCCTTGCTCTTATATTCTATGCCACAACTGATAAACTCCCATAATCCTTCTTCCGCCTTCAGAGATCTGTGAACAAGTACCCCAAGATCCATCTGTTCCTCTGAGCTTCCTGCCGCCATTCATTACATACTCCCTTGTCCTGTTTCTTCTTCCAAAGTGTGTCAAAGTGTAAGTGTACCTCACACTTATCAGGGTCAAATACCATCTGCCACTGCTCTACCCCTCTGACCAACCCATCTATACCTTCCTGTAACCTACAACTCTCTTCTTCACTGTTAACGGCCCAACCAATCTTGGCGTCATCTGCAAACTTATTTATCATTCCCCCCACGTTCTATTCTATATCATTTATATATACATAAAACAAACAATAAAGGACTCGGCACTGATACCTGTAGTACGCCGCTGGACTCCAGCCAGCTCAAATAGCCTCCTACTACCACCCTTTATGTTCCATATCTAAGGCAGTTTCAGATCCATCTTGAAATGTTTCCTCGGATTTCATGTGCTCCAAATTTTCCATTCATTCTCCCATCTCCCATGTCAAGAACTTTGCTAAAATGCAAATAAACTACATCAACTGCACTTCCTTCATCCACATACTCGGTAACTTTACCTACGTTTTCTACTAAATTTGTTCGGCATGACCTCCCTCTGACAAAGCCATGCTGACTATCCCTTATCAATTCTTTCCAAATTAAACTAATTCTCTCATTCAGAATTTTCTCCAATAGTTTCCCTACCGCTGACACGAGGCTCACTGGCCTGTAAGTCCCTGGTTGATATCTCCCACCCTTCGTGAAAAGTGGAAGAACATTAGCTGTTCTCAAATCTTCTGCCACTTCCCCCGTGGCCAGAGAGGAATTAAAAACTTGCATCAGAACCCCTGTAATTTCTTGCCTCTCCTCCCACAGCAGCCTGGGATGCAATTCATCTGGGCCTGTGATTTGCCTCCTTTTAAGCCCGTCAAAGCCTCCAATGTTTCCTCACTTCCTGTGAAATCTGCTCAAGGTCCTCACAGTCCCATTTCTTTAATTTTGTACCTACATCCTCCTTCTCCTGAGTGAAGACCGACGAGAAGTATTCATTTAACACACAAGCAATGTCCGGCGGTTCACACACAGACTGCCCCCAGGTCTCGAATGGGTCTGGTAAACCTAGAGTCATAGACTCAGAGTCATAGTTGTTTACAGCATGGAAACAGGTCCTTCGGCCCAGCTTGTCCATGCCGCCCAGTTTTTATCACTAAGCTAGTCCCACTTGCCCGCATTTGGCCCATATCCCTCTATACCCACCCTGCCCATGTAACCTCTTCCCCGTAATATTCCCCATAGAGTATATTAGGGTTCTCCCTAATCTTATTCGCAAGTCCTTTTTCATGCCCCCTTTTTGCTCTTCTAATTCCTTTCTTAAGTTCCTTCGTTACTTCTTATATTCGTCTAGGGCCAGAGTTGAATTTCTCCCTTTGGACTGGCTAAAAGCCCTTTCTTTTCCTCCTTATCTGGCCCTGGATTGTCCTACACATCCAAGTTCCCTTAACGTACTGCTCCTACATTTTCCCCATAGGGATCTGTTGGACTTGGGGCAGCACGGTGGCACAGTGGTTAGCCTCACAGAGCCAGTGACACAGGTTCAATTCCCACCTTGGGTGACTGTGTGGAGTTCACACTTTCTCCCCGTGCCTGCTCCGGTTTCCTCCAAAGATGTGCAGGTTAGGTCGATTGGCCATATTAAACTGCCCCTTAGTGTCCAGGGATGTGTGTAGGTTAGGTTAAAGGGTTATTGGGATAGGCTGGGGAAGTGTGCTTGGGGGATTGCTCTTTCAGAGGGTCAGTACAGATTTGATAGACCAAATAACCTCCTTCTGCACTGTACGGATTCTATGAGTATTCTCCCCATTTCATTTTTCAATGCCCTCAGCTGTTCCACTGTAGATTTTCCTGCAAAAAGCTCCCAGTCACCTTTGGCTAGACCCTGCCCTATTTTAGTAAAATCTGCGTTTCCATGACTGTCTTTTGCAGGTCATCTTTTTCCTTGTCCATAATAAACATGAACTGTACCATGTTGTGGTCGCTATCACCAAAATGCTCCCCCACTACCACATTTGTCCGGTTTTGTTCCCAAGAACCAGATCCAGCACTGCTCTATCTCTTGTTCGGTCTTGTACACATTACAGAATTTACAGAATTTCCAGTGCAGAAGCAGGCCATTTGGCCCATCGAGTCTGCACCGGCACTGAGGAAAGAGCACCCCACCCAAGCCCACACCGCCACCCTATCCCTGCAACCCAGCAACCTCACCTAACTTTTTTGTAGTCTCTGGATTACTATTGATACATTAGGGTTAGGAAAAAATTCCACTGAACACATTTCAAGAAATTTGCTGCCTCTAAACCCTTTACACTATGACTATCTCAATTTATGTTGAGGAAGTTGAAATCCCCCAGCATAATTACCTAATTATTATTCATACACACCTCAGTGATTTGTCCACATATCTGCTTCTTTATCTCCCACTGACTTTTGGGGGGCCTATAATACACTCTCAGTAATGTGGCTGGCCCCTTTGCATTCCTACGTTTTACTCATAAAGCCTCATTCAAACCCATCTCTCCTCATTGCAGTAATTGATTACTTAATTAATAGTGCAATTCCACCTCCCTTTTTACACCCTCCTCTGTCTCACCTAAAGACCCTATAGTCCGGAATGTTAAGTTGCCAGTCCTGCCCTTCCCTTAATCATGTCTCTGTGATGGCAACAATGTCACAATTCCATGTGCCAATCCATGCCCTGAACTCATCAATCTTACCTATTACACTCCTTGCATTAAAGCAAAGATCATTCAGCCTTGTCTTACTCTCTTGACATTCAACATAGCTGAACTCACTGTGACTTACTTCCTTTATTATAGCATGATGTGTCTCTATTTTACGAATACTCTATGTCCCCCTCCTCCTGCCAAACTAGTTTAAACTCCTCCCAACAGCACTAGCAAATCTACCCACAGTGTGGTTCAGGTGCAGATCTCTTGTATATGTCCAACCTTCCCCAGAAATGGTCCCAGTGATCCAAGAATCTAAAACCCTCCCTCCTGCACCACGTATTCATCTTCACAATTTTCATATTTCTATACTCGCCAGCACATGGTACTGGGTGTAATCCAGTGATTTAAACCTTAGAGGGTCCTGCTTTTTAAACTACTACCTAGCTCACTGAATTCTTGATGCAAGACCTCATCAATGGTACCAACATGTACCACAACCTCTGAGTTTTCACCCTCCCTCTTTAGGATGCCCTGCAGCCATCAGTGACATCCCTGACCCTGACATCAGGGAGGCAACACCATGGTGGATTCACGCCTTTAGCCACATAAATACCTGTCTGCTCCCCTGACTAATGAATTCCCTATTACAATTGCTCTTACTCCCCCACCCCTGTACAATCAAGCCACTTGGGATGCCAGAAACCTGGCTCTGATTGCACTCCTCTGAGGTACCAGCTTCCAAAATGGAATACCGATTTGTGAGCAGGACCCCAGGGAACTCCCTGCCTGTTCTTCCTGGACTGCCTGGTGGGCACCCATTTCTTTTTTTCCTCTTGTCCCTTGAACAGTGGTATGACCACTTCTCTAACGCTATGTCCACGTAACATTCAGCCTGGCAGGTGCGCCAGAGTGTCCCCAGCCACTGCTCAAACTCCGAAGCCCGGAACTCCAGTTACTGCAGCTGGGAGCACTTCCCACACATGTGGTCATCTCGGACACTGATCGGGTCCAAGACTCCCCACGTGTGACAGGCCTCACATTCCACTCATCTGTCCTCACCTGACATGTCTTAAAAGTAAACATTTATGCCTTCGACTAGAACAAATCTAGAAGTAATACTTTACCCAACCAGCTATATAGGTACAGTTCCTGATATCAGTTTGATAGATTTTTGATTGACAAAGGAGCCAAAGGGCACAGGGGTAGAAGGGAAAGTGGAGTTGAGGCCTTAATCAAATAAGCCACAATTTTATCAAAAAAGAGTACAGGTTTGAGGGGCTGAATGTCATACTCCTGTTCCTAATTTGTATGTTTGTATTTATGTATGTTTGTATGAAAAACAGATTTGACATGCTTGATCCATAGGAACTATCTGGTTAGACCATTTTGCAGTCAATTGAGAAAGCATTCTCTCACACCAAGGGGAAAAGAAAACCGGAACTATTCCCAAAAAGGCTATGGCAGTGAGGTAATCAAAATGTTCGACACAGCGTTCAATAGATTTTTTTTTAGGTAAAGGTAAGAAGGTACAGCAGGTACATGAAGTTGAGTTTCAGATCGGGCATTGTCTTACTTAAAAGTAGAGATGTTCAGGTGGCTGAATGACCACTACTGTTGCAATGTTCCATTATCTTTGGCCATTCTTTTAATAGCCACATCAAAACCTATCTTTTCAACCTTGTTTTCATTTGTTTTTTCTAACTGTTTTGCTACTGCTAAGTGCATTCGCTCCTCTGCAAAGTGCACGGGACATTTACTACATGAAAGGTGATGTATAAATCAATGATGGGGTGCAGCACAATTTCTGGGTTATCCACTCCTTTTTAGGGTGTCTGTCAAACCCTGTGAAAATGCCTCAATAAGATCTGATAGATACAACTCTTTGGCATACCAGACTTCACATTATCTGTTGAATTGCATTCTCCGTTTACTTTACTGAGCCTCAAGCCCGAGGACAATTGATCCTCAGAAAATGCAGTTTTATCACTGGGCTGAACATTATGTCAAATTGAAGAGACTCGTTAATAGATGCCACCCTTCCACTGTTGTAATACAAAAGTGCTCTGGGCCTTAGAAGAATTCTCTCATAGGCTTTCTCTCAGTTTAGTGGACTCCATCACAATGTCATTGGCCCAATGATCTAGTGTTTTATGAAAAATGAGATTAAACAAACCCTCTCAAATGAATAGTTAGCAGCTCAGCATGTGCAAGTGTTGACAATTGAACTTAGCATCCTGCTGACTGAGCCCAAACTTCCCGCAGATTGAATAATACGCTTGTTAAAGTGTCCACATGAGCAAGTGGAGGGAATAGAGTTGGTGTTTTTATAAAATAGAATACGTTGTGACAAGTAATGAATTCCTTTTTAAAAATCACAATATTCTCAGGTCTGAGAAGTTAATTATAAGGGCAGCTGATGATACATCCGAGTGAAGTACCAAAACGCAGTATTTTGCAAAACCCTAGAATTACCCCGACAAGGAGCTCAAATCTCATTATGGCCATTTGACAGATGCAGTAATGCGTTTCACCCAGGGGATTTAATGGATTGCATAGATTGCATTTTAGAATAGTTTTACACTGTCTCTGTAAGTAACCAGCCTGATGCGTTGAACTATCTTACATAGGTTTGAAATTACCATTGGTAATAATAGTAGATGAATACTTAACATGCTTAAATACCCTTTATCATTGTTATTTTAATGGAGGCACTGGCTTATTTAATTTAAATTGGTTAATGTCTACATTAAAATCACTTGCAGAATAACACGAGAGAAACACTTAATACCTGAAACGATCATTTCTAGCCTCACCACTTGAAAATCAAAGAATAAATAAATAATGAACATCAGGGTTGTTAAGTTGCTGTCTCAAATGACAGAAATGATTTATATAGCTGTCTTATATTGTATACTGTACTTGCAATTGGCCTCTGCTACGTGACTTGTGAGAAGAATGGTGATTTGAATTGAACCAGGCTTGGAAATAAACAAGAGGAATTTTTGCCAATAACCTCCCAAAGAGATCCATCACAGGAGTACAGATTTACCATTCTACTGCAATGAGTGTTCAAGGGCATGCATTTTCTGAAAAAAAAAGTCAATTATTCTGTCAGTATCATTTCAAAGAAGGGCTTTAAATGAAGTCCAACTCTAGTGTTATGTCAAAGCACAACCTCTCCAATTTGCAGATGGCAGGTTTGAGGAAACGTTATTCTTCAAAGAATCAATGCAATCATTGGATTTGGTAAGAAGCTTGATTGTTGTGTGTGAAATCAACAAGATTCAGATTTAGATTTAGATTTATTGTCACGTGTACCAGAGTAAAGCGAAAAGTATTGTTCTGCCGACATCCAGGCAGGTTGTTCCATACATGAAAAACATAGGACATACTATAAATACACAATGTAAATACATAGCATGTTAGAATTAAGGTTAGTATGGTTATAAGAGATGTCCTTACTTGAGAAAGGACATACTGGCACTGGAGGGTGTGCAGAGGAGATTCACTAGATTAATCCCAGAGCTGAAGGGGTTGGATTATGAGGAGAGGCTGAGTAGACTGGGACTGTACTCGTTGGAATTTAGAAGGATGAGGGGGGATCTTATAGAAACATTTGAAATTATGAAGGGAATAGATAGGATCGATGCGGGCAGGTTGTTTTCACTGGCGGGTGACAGCAGAACTAGGGGACATAGCCTCAAAATAAGGGGAAGTAGATTTAGGACTGAGTTTAGGAGGAATTTCTTCACCCAAAGGGTTGTGAATCTATGAAATTCCTTGCCCAGTGAAGCAGTTGAGGCTCCTTCATTACATGTTTTTAAGGTAAAGATAGATAGTTTTTTGAAGAATAAAGGGATTAAGGTTTATGGTGTTCGGGCCGGAAAGTGGAGCTGAGTCCACAAAAGATCAGCCATGATCTCATTGAATGGCAGAGCAGGCTCGAGGGGCCAGATGGCCTACTCCTGCTCCTAGTTCTTATGTAGGAAAAGGATCTGTGGAGAGATCTCACAGAGAGCCACCACGCTCCGGCACCATCTTGTAAAACATTTGGAGACACTGACTACAAAGAAGTAAACCAGTCTTTTTTTTGCCAGCTTTGTTTAAAATGATATGTAAATATTCATAATACACACAAGTATAATTTTGCTCCATGCAAAATGATACCCATAATTTGCAATTGCCTTGCCTGCATTGAAAACGCATTCACAAATAAATTAATCTTCAAAACCCTGAGGGTATAAGTTTCCAACAGCATATCCATTCCCAACTTAAACGACCAACATTGTCATTATGGTACTTGCAACATTGAGCTCTAATCAAGGGCTATGGAAGAAGAACATAGCTAATTATTTCTTGAAGAGACCTTCCAAAACCAAACAGAACATCTCAAATGCTGTGTCTAAAACTGGGGCGGGAGAATCACTAAGGACTTCATGCAATTACTGTCTAGACACCATATGGAATAGTAGTCTGAATGCTATGATGAGCACGTTCCATGGAAACAATTACAAATGTAGACTTCATGTATGTACTTCACATATAAGACACTAATTACAATAATTATCTAAAAAGCTAGTTGTAACTTGACCCAGATTTGCATATCATCGTAGAGGTGGAACCGTTGCAGAATTTAGCTATGTGGCCATTTTAATAAGAATCCATCAATGTTGTGTATGACTAGTGAAAATATAGCAAGGTCCAGTTACCTTAGTACTGTCAAAACTGTATAAGCAACCCTTTAATCACATTCATATTGCAGCAATTCTAGGTTGAGGATGTTTAGGTGTAGAACTATTGAAGACGTACGCAAGTGAAAGTTAAATTCCTAATGAATGGGGCAAATCAAATTGCACAGGAGGCAATCCAGAGTAACAGAAAAAAATCTCGCTATAATTAATCTTAATTTTAGGCGGATTAAGCCCCCTCTAGACATTGATATGATCAGGGTGCTGTCTAGCAATAACATGTTCTTTAATCTGACAGATGAGGCAGCTACTAAATATAACAGCCCAGGAACAAAGGTCTGCTGCACACCTAATGTGAAGCTCTGCAAATGACTGTGTGAGTGGCAAAATCAGTGATGAAGTTAAGGATGCTCAAGTCAAATGTAACATAGCTGGACTGTGACCAAAGAAATGCATCTGCTGTTATGAAGCTTGCTGAATATTTCACTTTCCCCCTTAAGTCACATTTGCTATCATTCTGACACGCTAAGTTCGAGGTACTCCATAGATTCCGTATACATTTTTTGATGATGCTATAATTTGTGCTATCTTTGGTATGTGGTTGAAGTCAGTTCGATGGCCCACATTAAATGACCAATCTAATTCAACTGCCTGGATCAGTAATCAAGTAACCAGCCTGGTGCCACACTACATTAGCGCACTGACATGGTGCACCACAGAATGGAAACATATGACTTTCATTGTATGATTGTTTATTTAAGATTTCTCAATCCCAGCCAAGCTGTCTGCAATGGCACCAAACAGTGATATGGGATTCTCCAACGGTGCAGAATAATGACTGGAAAATGAGCCAATTCTATTCAACATACCCGATTACACGATTTACAGTAGCATTGATAGACGTTAAGAATCAGTCCACCTTTTAACCAAACGTTTAATATCAAATAAACATAGAAACTAGGAGCAGCAGTGGGCCATTCAATTCTTCAGGCCTGCTCCGCCATTCAATATGATCAGGGTTGATCCTCTAGCTCAATGCCATATTCCAGCACTCTCCCCATATCCCTTGATACCTTTAGAGTCTAGAAATCTATCTGTTTCCTTCTCAAATATGATCAGTGACTTGGCCTCCACAGCCTTCTGTGGTAGAGAATTCCAAGAGAAAGGGTAGTCCTTTCAGTGAAGAAGTTTCTCCTCATCTCAGAGTTTAATGGTCTAGCCCGTATCCTGAGAGTGCAAGCCCTTGTTCTAGACCCTCCCCCCAGCCAGAGGGTCCAGAACAAGGTTATCCATGCATCCAGTCCAGCCCTGTCAGACTTGTACACGTTTCAATTAGATCCCTTCTGATCCTTCTAAACTCCAGTGAATACTTTTAATAATAATCTTTATTACTGTCACAAGTAGGCTTACATTAACACTGCAATGAAGTTACTGTGAAAAACCCCTCAGCGCCACACTCCAGCGCCTGTTTGGGTACACAGAGGGAGAACTCAGAATGTCAAAATTACCTAATAGCACGTCTTTCGGGACTTGTGGGAGGAAACCGGAGCATCCGGAGGAAACCCACGCAGACACGGGGAGAACATGCCGACTCCGCACAGACAGTGACCCAAGCGGGAATCAAACCTGGGACCCAGGCACTGTGAGGCAACAGTGCTGACCACTGTGCTACCGTGCCACCAGGCCAATACTAACACGTTCATCAGCAAGGGAATCAGTCGACCCAATCTCTCCTTATCCGACAATCCTGCCATCCCATTGCTGAGACTGACTTTTAATTCCAGATTCATTCATTGAATTCAAATTCCACCATCGACTGTTAGTACAGTTGTCCCCAGAGCATTAGCCTTAAATTCCTAGCCCCTTGGGGTGGCATAGTGGTGCAGTGGTTAGCACTGCTGCCTCATGGCACTGAGAACCCGGGTTCGATCCCAGCCCCGGGTCACTGTCTGTGTGGCGTTTGCCCATTCTCCCCGTGTCTGCGTGGATCTCACCCCCACAACCCAAAGATGTGCAGGATAGGTGAGCTGGCCACGAAAATTTTCCCCTTCATTGGCGTAAAAAAGAATTGGGCACTTTAAATTTAAAAGAATTCTTAGCCCAGCGACCTTATCACGAAGCCATTGCCTTTTCCCTTTAGTTAGCTTTCATTTCCTGGCCAATATTTATCCACCAATCAGCATCCAAAAGCTGATCACCTGGTCATTATCACAAGGCTGTTTTTCGGAACAAGCTGCATGCAATTGGCAGTCACATTTCCTACATCACCATAGTGACAACATTTCAAGAATACTTCATTGGTTGGAAGCACTTGGAGATGTCAGTGGTTGTGAAAAGTGCTTTCTAAACACAAGCCTTTCTTTTTCTTTTCGTTTTTTGCAAAATATCTGTTTATTACTTGCATGGTTGAGGACTCATTTTCGTATTAAAAATATTGCTGTGTTACAAAGTACGTTGAGGTATTCTTTTTTAATGCTGCTAAAATGAATAACATTTAGCAGTGTGAAAATCAAACCACCATTTTCAATCCATGGCGAGGAATAAAGACAGCTAATAGGTCCCCATGCGTGTGATATAATACCACTGGGGTGGTTAGGTAACATACAAGTGATTATGCAATTAACAGACGTGATGAGAAATGTCAATGCAGATGATACGCCTTTCTTTACTCAATATAATTTTCTTCATTTACACCCTAGTCCGAATAGTCCCTGCAGAAGAAGCAAAGGAATGTCGAGCATATTCCAACATGTAATTTTATTTTGCTGACTGTTAAAATCCGTGCGAGACCTCCGGGTTTGCGCAATCAACCTCCCGTGGGTCTCGCCAAATATGAGCTCCTCCGCTAAAGGGTGAGGAACCCTAAATCATGCATAGTTAATAATTTCTGTACAAAGGCAGCCAGGCATGGTACTGACAATTCAAACCCGGTTGGGATCTAGTGTGTATTGTAAATACTGTGTGTTAATAAACCAAATTTTCTTAAATCTACTCGGTCCGGACTTGTTAGTGGTCTAAACAACTGGCGGTGAGGGTACACTTAGTTTGCAGTTGACATTGCTATGCTGTTGAGTGAACCACCTCCCTGCTACACCAAGGTTGGATTTTTTTTTGAACAGTAAGAAGTTTTACAACACCAGGTTAAAGTCCAACAGATTTGTTTTGAATCACTAGCTATCGGAGAGTAGCTCCTTCATCAGGTAAGACTCATTGGCCATTGCAGGAACCAGTCAGTGTGTCTCCTATTCATTATTGTCACGGTACACAACCCCAGCTTGTTAGACCATGATTGATTGAGCTGCTTACATCTAACCTACATCTAGACTGAAGGCAGATTTTCCAAATGGGATCTCAGTATGACGTACTGAGAAAACACCCTGAGGTTTGTCAGCCTGGACTGGGGGAAGATAAAAGGGTCCATGGCACAGATTCAGGTTGATTTGGGAGCAGAGCGAGGTATTTCAGAGCTTGCCCGGTTCCTTACTTTTTGTTGGCAAAAATTTGAGACCCATTCTCCCCGTGTCTGCATGGGTCTCACACCCACAACCCAAATCCAACCCAAAGATATGCAGGGTAGATGGATTGGCCACGCTAAACTGCCCCTTAATTTTTAAAAAACTTTTTTTTTAAGTTGCGACCGAACTTAGCAGGCTCGAACGGGGGCAGCACGGTAGCATGGTGGTTAGCATAAATGCTTCACAGCTCCAGGGTCCCAGGTTCGATTCCCGGCTGGGTCACTGTCTGTGCGGAGTCTGCACGTCCTCCCCGTGTGTGCGTGGGTTTCCTCCGGGTGCTCCGGTTTCCTTCCACAGTCCAAAGATGTGCGGGTTAGGTGGATTGGCCATGCTAAATTGCCCTTAGTGTCCTAAAAAATAAGGTTAATGGGGGGGTTGTTGGGTTACTGGAATAAGATGGATACGTTGGCTTGTAGGGTGATCATTGCTCAGCACAACATCGAGGGCCGAAGGGCCTGTTCTGTGCTGTACTGTTCTATGTTCTATGAACGACTTGGGGGATCATGAAGCCCGTACGTTTTTACAACTAGGTGAAGCAGGTAATCCCGGTACTCAAGCCTGATAAGACAATCCAAACATGTTGGGACTATAAATGAATGGCTAACAGAGCTTCCCAGTTGGATCGTTAATCCATGTCCCACTTTGAGGACCTATACACTTACTTGACCGGTGGACACTCATTTACCAAACTCGACATGAGCCATGTGTACTTTTTTTAAAATTTAGAGTACCCAATTAATTTTTTCCAATTGCGGAGCAATTTAGCTTGGCCAATTCACCTACCTTGCACATCTTTGGGTTGTGGGGGCGAAATCCACGCAAACACGGGGAGAATGTGCAAACTCCACACGGACACGTTAAATTGCTCCTCAATTGCAAAAAAAAATAATTGGGTACTCCAAATAAAAATAAAAAAATCATTGCTGTGATACTAAAGTTGAAATGTAAACACAGGATCTGGTTCCTGAGGATACTAAAGAGCTGGAATTAGATCTCAACGCACACCCCTCCCCCTGCTCCCCACCAACCTCCATCCACTCCCCCTGCCCCATGCCCCTCACCTCAGTAACTGATGATTTCACACCTGAATCATATGGCCCTGCCCTCATTGAAACCAAGACCGTGAGCAGCCTGGATTTTCCAGCTCTGATTTGTTCAGCACTGGGACATTATGATATCGCACAGCATCACAACATAAATTGATGTTTAAGCTCCTCCGGCTGAATACTGAAGGTTCATTTCCAAATGATTCTTTTCTGGGTCAGTCCAGAATTATCTGTCTGCAGAGCTAAAATAAATTAAGAAGCTGTTCTGATTTTTATTCTCCTAGGACTCTACCCGCCAGCTCTATTACTGCTCAAAGTGTCGATGCTACTTTAGCACTGATGTACCACAGATTTCATGAGCTCACATTGGTCGTGTTATCTATAAAGGAAAGACGTATGTTTATAAAACAACTTCCGTGATCTCAAGATACCCCAAAAGCTTTTATAGACAATGAAAGATTTTTTTAAAAGTTGTCAATAGTTGTAATGTATGAAAAGAGGCAGCCAATGCAGAGTAGCAAAGACTCACAAACTGTGAGGTGACAGTGACCATGTTTTGGTTGATGGATAAACATTGGCCAAGACAACACCCACTGTATATTCCACTAGTGCCGTGGGATTTTTTACATCCACAGACAGGGCGTATTGGGCCTTTTCAAATCACAGTAGGTTAGAAAGAGAATTGTTTAGTGCGATGTAAATGTATCCTGAAAAAGAGAGACTCCAGCCATAGTCAGAATAGGGAAATTAGAACATTTCCACTGTGCTTCTTTCCAAGTTAGGTTCAGATACATTGGGCGCGATTCTCCCAAAACGGGAGAAATCGTAAAGCTGGCGTCAAACCCGGGCGGGTTTGACGCCAGCGCGCCCCTTCCCGACCGGGAACCGATTCTGGTCCCCGGTCGGGGCTAGCAGCCCGACGCCGTAGGCTCCGGCATGACGGGCTTAACGAATATCGTTAAGCCCGCTTGCCGGAGTTAGCGCCGGCTGACGCGTCATATGACGTCAGCCGCGCATGCGCGGATTGGAAGACTCCAACCCGCGCATGCGCGGATGACGTCATCGCGTATTTGCGCGAAACCCGCGCATGCGCAGGCCGGGTTGCCCCTCAGCCGCCCCGCGAATGGATACTGCGGGGCGGCGGAAGGAGAAAGAGTGCGCGGGCATCGGGCCCGCTGCCCGCGATCGTTGCCCACCGATCGCGGGCCCATGGCACCCTTGGCACGGCCGTGGTACTGCCGTGCCAATCGGTGCCATGGTTATGAAAAGCGAGTTTGTGACGCCGTTTTTACGAACGGCCAGACCAGGTGTGTTTGCCGTTCGTAAAAACGGCGTAAAGGGCTGGGACTTCGGCCCATCGAACAGCTGTGAATCGCTGCCGGCCGTAAAAAAACGGCGGCAGTGATTCGGGTCGGGAGTTGGGCGGGGGGTGGGGGAGAATAGCGGGAGGGCGGGAAAAATGTCGGGAAGGCCCTCCCCCTATTCTCCGACCCGTCGTGGGGGTCGGAGAATTTCGCCCTGAGTCTTTCCTTAGCTGCAGGTTCAGCAGGGGCATATCCTGTTTAATTAAAACATGAGAAAAACATTCTTTTGTCAGCAAGGTTGGTTGCTGTGCAAGGGCAACTGAGCACAGTAACTCGTCATACACTGGAAACCTTGATTTGATAACTAGCCAGTTCTTTGGAGCACCAGCATACTATTCTACCTCCTTCACTTTGCTCCACTGTTTAAAAGGCAATTGCAAGTCGATTCCATTCCAGAATCCAGCATTCCACATGGGAACATCAGTTAAAATCATTAAGTCTGTAAAGAACAGCTGAGAACAAGTGGTCTCCTCCCAGTTGCCTTCATCTATAACTCAAGTGCAATAATTATAACCAGGGCTACTACTCTACAATGACTGAATAAATCAGTTTTACTTTCTGCTACTTAGATTCTGGGATTTTTAAGTCATGTGTTCGGGTAGCATTTATGATTTATAGTGATTCAATAAATGGAATTCTGTTTATATTATATGGGATTCCAAATTTTTAACCAGTGTTTTGGGGATTGCATTCCACAATACCTTCATTTGTCTGAAAACTGCGAACCAATGGCCTTGATAATTAGGAAAAAAGATTTACTGTATCTCTATTGTAAAGCTGTGTAGAAATATATTTACATATTTAAATCATGCAACATTTACTCAAACTTCTTAAAGTTCCAAATATGCATGAGTAATATTGAAAGAGTGAAGGAAAGATTTGCACACATTTTGATTCAGATATTTGTTCCTTTTTAACAATTCATAGCTTATTTCTGTTTTTCAGATCGCTTTCTAACTAATATAAATAAAATTCCGGTCTGCAAACTGCTTAACTGAAAGGATTCTGAAGAGTTCTGATTCTGCTGCGTTCTGTCTTTTCAATGATATTACCATGCCAGCTCTTAATACATCGGTGCTTCCTGATTAGTAACGACATTGTAAAAAGGACAATTTGGGATTGTTTAATTATTTCTTCAATGGATCCTTCGTATTATAATTTCAATTACTCTCAAAAACGATTGCTTCAGAAGAATTTGGGGATTTAAAACAATTACAGAGCCCCTTGCATGCCTTAAGAATTGAGATTTTAGTTATAAACATCACACCACCTATTTTTAAACAGATGTTAAAAGCAATTTCTAGTTTAGTGGGAAGAGAGGCTTATGTAAGATGCATGACCTTTTTTCTAGTATATTTTGGCAGTGGAGTGTAGCTACTGTCAAGAATTTACAATGTACTAAAAGGTTTCTTCAACCATGAAAGTTGTTCATTGGGCACAATAGCAAACAGCAACTCTGGATACACTGCAGCTGATTAAGTATCAAATGCCCCTAACCTCTCAAAATTTCCTCATCTTGCATTTAAGTTGGGCAATTTTAAAAATAAATGATGTACTGACTTTGATATTTATTTGCATTAAATAGGAGAATAGATGTTATAATTGTTTGAGCATGACTTCACTAGCGCCTGGGGACCAGGGAGCAAACAGTGTTGCAAAGAGAAGGAAAACATAGAAAAGTAACAAGTCTTTCTCATCATATCGACAAATGTACTGCATTTTATACCGCAGCTGTCAGGGATATGGATAAAGCATCCATTTGGTTTCAGATAGGTGGCTGAAACGTTTGATTCCAAATATCAAGGTTACTGCCAAGATGTCTGATGCAGAAGAAATACAGTAAATCACATAATCAAGTTTCCTGAAACCTGTTGCTTGAGAATAACAAAACATTGCATTAGCACACCATAATTTTCCAACCAATTACTCGATGGGTCAATAGACCATACTGGTAGTTTACAATGCCAACTCCTGAAGTTTTTTTAACATGTTAACATTTCCCCATTTTAACTTTAAATCTAAAATAGTAGCAATTAAATAGCATACAGTGCATTGAATTATAAAGACAAATTTTAATTATTACAGATTAACAAACATCACAGGGAATATAGCTTAAACTGCATCTGCAAATACATTATCTTGCTCTGCACAATGAAAATGGGCTCACAATGGGGTGACCTGCTGATCGTCGCTTATTAGTGAATTCAGAAGCATACTTTTTAATCTGCTCTCCAAGTTGAGCTCAGCCCTAAACACTGGAAATTAATTTGGCGCGATGTTACACGGTTGATAAACATCTCAATGCATTCTTCCAGTTTGAAGTTAGTGCGGATCCCAATTCAGATAAATCAGGCTGCGGTGCTGTTAAATCTGACCTGCTCTTCTATTCTGCTCACATTCTTGACTGCAGCATACAATCATTTTGGCAGCTTGATACTACCCAAAGTATGCCCTGACCCAAATGCTTGAGTGATCTAATTAATTTTGTAAATACTATTCTGAAATTAATTCACCTACCAGCGTTGGCAGTGCAAAAATATCCTGAAGTCTAGAATTAAGAAGTGAGGAGATTTTGATCTGTTTACTTTTGTTTACAAGATGTTCCCGAACTGTCCCCCCCCCCCCCCCCCCCCACCAAAAAAAAACCTTTATCAATGTAACCTATTGATTGATTAAGGCTTTGGAGAGGGGAAATGTAAGGTTTTTTTTAACCAAAGTCCATAAAACATTTTTCAAGTCATGTAATTGTTGCACCTTCACCAACATTATGATGTCTTGATTATCTCCAAGAATTTAATTTATAATGTAAAAGATGGGAGATAAATTAGGCTCCTGGACGTCACAGATTGAAACTTTTGGAAGAATCTGGAATCAGAAATCAAGGAGTTTCTAAACGATGGTATAAGATGCTCATAGAATCCCTGCATAGAATCATAGAATTCCTACAGCGCAGAAGGAGGCCATTCGGCCCATTGAATCTGCACCAACCGTCTGAAAGAGCACCCTACCCAGACCCACTCCCTTGCCCTATCACCATAACCTAATCGGCACATCTCTGGACACTAGGGGCAATTTAACATGGCCAATCCATCTAACCTGCACATCTCTGGAGGTATCTTTTGAGATAAATTTCTGATCCAATATATTAATGTCTTGCACAAGGGGGGTTACAGTTGTAACTGTTTATTGGCAAGCAGTTAGTTGTCAAACTCCCCTGAATTTGCAAGCAGCAATGTATCTAATACATTGTTCACAGCATTACATAGGACAGGCTGTGCAAACCTGAACACACAGAGGAATTGGACTATTTTCAACTCAAGATATGGCACACAGTCAATTGTTTCACCAGACTTCCGCACTTAATCCACAAATTGAGAAACACTAGTTCTTCTCATAATGATAAGGACACTGGATGACTATCTGGAAAACACAACTGAGGGCTTTCGATTACATCACAATGGGAATAAAGCCCAGACGATTATCAATGCCAGTATATTTCTGCTACTTTTACATCAGTGTGAAAGTAGCAGTTTAACTCTCAACAGTTAGGTCCGATCTGACACTTGAGAATACTGAAAATCCAGGGAACAAGTTAGGGACACCTGACATTGGCCGGACTGCATCACCTGACGTAACATAAAGTCAATGCTGTGAAAATATGTGTGGCTCACATTTTGCAATAGTAATGATGGCAAAACTGTCGGTCTTCACGGCCAGTACTCCTCCAAATTTGACAGCAAATTCTAGCGTCCACACGTGGAGTTAAATGTAGAAATGTAGATGATATCAATGATTCAACACTTCCCCATAGGAATGCTAATTGAAACTCCCCCAGACAACAGCCAAGTAGAAATCACTGAACTTATAAAAACTTGTCCTTTTAGGCTATTATTCTCGCTATTAAAGGCCGTGATAAAGGTACCCCTTGTCGAATGTGGTTTGGCTGGTTTTAGCAGCATACTAAATACATAACTAATGCTGAATAGCCTCACTGATTGTGAAAAACTCATTTGTTGAATGTCAAATTTCTCAATTATGACATTAAAACATTCACATTTTAATGTTTTTAAAGTTTGTTTATGATATTTCAGATTCTACATAATCCCATGTTTATGTTCTGATCATTTACTTCACTCTTCGTAAAGATAGTGGTAAGATAATAAGACCATAAGGAAGAGGAGCATGAGTAGACCATTCAGCCCAGTGAGCCTGCACCACTACTCAAAATGATTGTGGCCTTAACCCCACTGCCCTGCCTGCGTCCCCGCAAAACAAACTCTAACTCCCTTGTTGATCAAAAATGAATCTAACTCAACATTGAATAGAACATAGAACATAGTGCCGAAGGAGGCCATTCGGCCTGTCGAGTCTGCACCGATCCCCACTTAAGCCCTCACTTCCACCCTATCCCCATAACCCAATAACCCCTCCTAACCTTTTTGGACACTAAGGGCAATTTAGCATGGCCAATCCACCTAAACAGCACATCTTCGGATATATTGAATATATTCAATGACTCCACCTCCAATGCTCTCTTTGGAAGGCAATGGCAAAGACAATAATATTTTAATTAAAAATGAAAAACTCAATGCATTTTACTGCCTGGCATGTTGTCTACGAGAATACTTCTATATGATTGGCTGCTTACCCTCATTGCAGATATCACTGTTGCTGAATGCTGGGAGATTTCCTTGACCTTCCCGCTTAACATTGTGAAAAGGGAGTTCGATGAAAGAGTCATATCAAACTCAAAACGTTAACTCTGTTTTGCTCTCCACAGACACTGTCAGACCAGCCAAGTTTTCATTTGAGAAAGGGGAAACCCATGTCACAGCAGTCAGGAGCTCTTTGTGGGAAGCTTTCTTTGGGATCAGCAGCAAGTGCCACTGACTCTCCACTGACGGCGAAATCCAGACCATTCTATCCAGTGAGTCACCTGAGAATAATTCAATTTAGCCACTGCCATCTACTCATTTGTGGTATTAATACAAAGTTACCTGGATAGCATGTGCACATTGTGTTCTTCATGCATGTCACCATGAACCCACAAAGGACAACATAGCATGTATATTCTTAGATGCACAGCATGCAAAAATTAAAGACAAAAGAACATGGAATATGTGGCAGCTCAGAACTGCATTGTGGTTCAATGAGTGCAAAGCTGCTTTGTCACTGAGAGGACAGCAGGGTATCATTGTGGATAGCACAATTGCTTCACAGCCCCAGGGTCCCAGGTTTGATTCCGGCTTGGGTGACTGTGCGGAGTCTGCACATCCTCCCCGTGTGTGCGCGGGTTTCCTCCGGGTGCTCCGGTTTCCTCTCACAGTCCAAAGATATGCAGGTTAGGTGGATTGGCCGTGATAAATTGCCCTTAGTGTCCAAAATTGCCCTTAGTGTTAGATGGGGTTACTGGGTTATGGGGATAGGGTGGAGGTGTTGACCTTGGGAGGGTTCTCTTTCCAAGAGCCGGTGCAGACTCGATGGGCTGAATGGCCTCCTTCTGCACTGTATATTCTGTGATTCTGTGAACTTGGGGCATAATGAGGTGCAAGTGACAGCACATCTTGAATATACTAGATACACAGTGCATTTTAGAAATAATAGTTTGAATATAATGCCATCTAATTTGAAGGGTGGCTGAGTTTTCCTAGTGTTCTGGGCAATATTTATTTCTGGGCCGATACTTGAAACAGATGATCTAGCCATTTAATGTGTTGCCAATTGTAACAAGACAGAAAATAAGACTTGTAGTTATGTAGCATATTACACGGTCACAGATATCCCAAAGCACTTTATGGCCAATTAATTACTTTCAAAGTGCAGTTACTGTTGTAATGTAGGAAACTCAACAAGCAACGGTAGCACAAGTGATTAGCACTGTGGCTTCACTGCGCCAGGGTCCCAGGTTCGATTCCCTGCTGGGTCACTGTCTGTGCGGAGTCTGCACATTCTCCCCGTGTCTGCGTGGGTTTCCTCCAGCTGCTCCGGTTTCCTCCCACAGTCCAAAGACGTGCAGATTAGGTGCATTGGCCGTGATAAATTGCCCTCAGTGACCAAAAAAGGTTAGGAGAGAATATTGGGTTACGGGGATAGGGTGGAAGTGAGGGCTTGAGTGGATCGGTGCAGACTCAATGGGCCGAATGGCCTCATTCTGCACTGTATGTTCCATCTTCAACTTGCACGACAACAAACGCTCACAAACAGCAACATTTCAATACCAGATGATCTATTTTGTGAGGTTGAATTTGGGATAAATATTGGTTAGGATTCTATCATAACACCCTTCTCTCTTTTCCAACAGTGAGATCCACCAAAGGAGGCAGACAGGGCCTCAGTTTAATATATCATCTGAAAGATGCCCCTCGTCCAACTCCCTCATTACTGCCCGAGAATGTCAGCTTTGTTCTGTTTGCGCTCAAGTCCTGCAATGAACCCCTTGAGTCAGAGGCAAGAATGCTACTACAAATGAAATCTGAGGGGCATTTGACATGTGTGAGGCACTGTGATGTGCAAATTAGCTGCCACATTTTCTATATTATAACAGCGACTACAATTTAAAGGTGGAATATGATGATGCTGTGAAACGCCTGATGTAAATTAAAATAACTTATGTCCATCTGCTGAATTAGAAACCCACATTACTGTGCTAATTTCATTGAGAACCACCGAGTATTTATTTTGTTCCAAATAGCATTTATATATAATATAAATGACTAATTGCTTTGACATCCCAAGTGCCTTAATGAAAGTTCTGCTGTATGACCTAAGATGTTATTCTGATGTAGGAGACTTCATAGTTAAATATCTGGATGCTAAAAAATTATTTGACCAGAGAAGCATGATGAAATTCTGACAATGCTGCAAATCACTTGATCATTTGTCCCTCTCTCGCTTTTGGGCGGCACGGTGGCACAGTGGTTAGCACTGCTGCCTCACAGCTCCAGGGACCCGGGTTCAATTCCGGCCTGGGGTCACTGTCTGTGTGGCGTTTGCACTTTCTCCCCGTGTCGACGTGGGTTTCCTCCGGGTGCTCCGGTTTCCTCCCACAGACCAAAGATATGCAGGTTAGGTGGATTGGCCATGTTAAATTGCCCCTCAAGTGTCCAAAAACGTTAGGTGGGGTTACTGGGGACCGAGGTTAGGGTGGAGACGTGGGTTTAAGCTGAAGTAGGCTGCTCTTTCCAAGGGCCGGTGTGGACTCGATGGGCTGAATGGCCTCCTTCTGCACTGTCGCGATTCTAGGATTCTTTGCATGACAAAAATGCAGGTAATTTCCCGTATTACAACAATCGGTCTTTACTGGAAAAACCAGTCTGTGGACTGACTATGCAAACGACCGTCATACGATATGCCAATTACACAGGTAAACTGTACATCCCAGTCAACAGTTTGCCATTGAGATCTGTTAAATGTCAGTTTGAGGACAACATCCTATTTTCAAACTTTCACAATCTAAAGGAATGATCGCGGAAAAGTTTCATTTACCCTGGAGAATAAATCCCCAAAACACCTGACTCAAAATTAAAACTTCCCCAACACCACTGGGGGGGGAAATAACTCGCGCGATGTAGTATCTGATTTAAACTGTCATCTCTATTCAACTTGAGGATAGTTACAGAAAACAATTCAACGTTTAATCCACACTCCCATTACCTTCCTCCCCCTCCTGCTGTTTATTCAATTCAAGATTCCTGCAGGAGGGACCGCCAGCGAAAAGTTAAGTGACAACACATCATGGTCCTGAAGTGACTCCATGGGGTGCCGACTCGCAAACTCTTAACTATTCCTTTGAAATTCTTGTCTCTGTTATCTTAGTGGAACCGTTAACCCGTGCGGTTTTTAAACGAGGCATTTGAAACGGGCTAATGCATTCGAAATGCGTTAACGCCGCCACTCCCAACAGTTCAGAGAGATTGCGGGTGAACATTAAGGTGATGCATCAGGAATCCCACTCAGCAAAAGCCGGGGCACCACACCCTGCTGTATAAATTCACCCCCCCCCCCCCCCCCCAAACAATATAACTTTAATCAGACATGATGTGGAGATGCCTGTGTTGGACTGGGGTGAGCACAGTAAGAAATCTTACAACACCAGGTTAAAGTCCAACAGGATTGTTTCAAATCACTAGCTTTGGGAGCACTGCTCCTTCCTCAGGTGACTGAGGTCTGTCAATCGAGAAAGCAAGTCCAGAGTTGATACTTTGACTGATTCCAGCGTCCATCAAACAAGACTCATTCACTAATTTTAAAAAGACACCCCATTGTTTACAAGTGTACAAGGGTGGACAATAGATACTTGTTTTAATTGAAACATATTTCCAGTCACCCCCCCCCCCCCCCCACAGACAAAATAATCACACCGTTGGCTAAATAGTCTTTTTTTCAGGGAAGGCGGATTGGTTATTCAACGTGACAACGTGAAGCTATCAAAGCCGGGGTGGTTTTCAGTGACGATAGCTAATAACCAGTTTTGTTTTGATCTGAGTGAGGGAAGGTTGAAGCTTCTCTCTCAGTCTCTGGCTGTGAAGAAGGCAGACAGACACGCTCGCTGTGAGCAGCAATGTAGCCGCCTCTCTCGGCCGCTTGGCTTGTAAATCACCCCCCCCCAACACCAAATGATATCTATTTTTCCCTCAGACCCAGCCCCCTTCCTAAAGCTGAGGCCGAGCCGGGGGGGGGGGGGGGGGGGGAGAAAATGTCTCCGACTGATTGAAACATGGGCTTTGGGGTGGAACGCCTCAAAAAGCCTTGAAGAGCAGCATCGACTTCCCAGAGCAATGCACAGCCTCCCACCCCCTTTCTCCCGCTTCTCTGGTGACCAGGTCAATGGACCGTCAGATCCTGGTCGGCTGTATTTAAATAGAGCCAGGACACTGAAGTTTATCCACGCGTGATTCTTCCCATGTATCCCAATTATTCAGCCACTAAACGGTAATCAGATTAAGTCGCCGGAAACTGAATTAAACTCAAGGTTCACAACAGCGAGGACTTATTTTTTTCTAAATCAATTTGCCAACAATTCTGAGCAATCAAAACACCCCAGTAAAACTGTTTTGGGGTTACAGGGCTTCCTTATAGCAACACCTTTTACACCTCGCCATCGCATTTATTTAAAAATGCATTAAAGGAGGAATTATTTCTTATTTTAAAAACGTGTAAATAACCCCCCCCCCCCCATACTGACAGGCAGAGGGGTTTCAGCAGTCAATGTTTCCTGGGCTAAATTAGATGTCAGTGGATTTGTGACTTTTATGCTCAAGGGGGGGGGGGGGGGGGGGGTTGGGGTCGGTGCAGTTTAATTCCTGACCATGATTGGGGCGATCATGATTGTGATTGTTGCCCCCATCCTCGACAAGTGGATGGCCGGGTTTGGACAGCTCGCCTGGGAAGCAGCATCTGCATATTGTGCCGGTGACACCGACCCCAGAGTACCCACCACAAACAAGATCAGAGCCGGGGGGTAGGAGGTGGACAGTCCATCCCTCCCTCCCTTCGCCCTGTGCAGATTCAAGTCACATTGGGATGAATTGCCCCTGCCAGCAATAGAAGAGGGAGAGTTTGACAGTGATCAATCAGGAAGTATGGAGAGAAGGAGAGAGAACGGGAACAATACCTACCTGTCATCGTAACAGAAGTCAGCGCCCAGTGTGTTCAGATACAGGGCGAGAGCAACCGCGCTGCTCACACATTCACAAATCATCTCTACTACAGTCTGGCATGGATTCCTGGCTTCACCTCGCCGGGCTGCACCCGCATCCTCGGGCTCTTTATCTGCTGTTGTTTTATTGTTTCTCTTCTATCTCCTCCTTCCCTCTCTCCCTGCCGCTTCCGGGAGACAAGGTGCTGCCGGTGCCCCCCCCGGGCTGAGCGATCCGCTGCCTGGCTCTGTCTGTGTCTCTGCAAATGGACCGGGGCTGCAAACAGTGAGTGTGAGAGAGAGAGAGAGTGTGAGAGTAAAGAGCGGAGTCCGCGTGTGGGGACCCCCGCAGGCAGCAGGGCGCATGCGCACTGCCCCCCCCCCCCCCCCCCCCCAGTCAGTTTCAGTTCAGTTTCAGCCACCCGGCTCCAAATCACCCGGCCCCGCTCTGCCCCCCCCCCCCCCCCCCCCCCGCCCAGTCTTAGCCGCTCTCATTCAGCGACCGCACCTGCACCGGCACAGCGGCAGCGGCGCCTCTGAACCGCTCAGATGGCAGAATTCCCAGTCGGTGCATCCTCCGATCCGGCTGCACCCACATGTTTATTTAATAAAGGGCGTCCCGGCCCCGGACAGAATCCGCATTGGCTCTGCTGGGGGACAGAAATTCCCTTTGGCTCTGCTGGAGGAGAGAGTCTCCCCCCCCCCCCCCCCCCCCCCCCCCCCACGGTTCGGCTGGGGACATTATTCCCCCCTTCGCTCTGCTGGGAAAGAGAATCCCCCTTGGCTCTGCTGGGGGACAAAAATCCCTTTTGGCTCTGCTGGAGGAGAGACTACCCCCCCCCCCCCCCCCCTTGGCTCTGCTGGGGACAGAATTCCCCCCTTGGCTCTGCTGGGAAAGAGAATCCCCCCTTGGCTCTGCTGGGGGATAGAATTCCCCCTTGGCTCTGCTGGGAAAGAGAATCCCCCCTTGGCTCTGCTGGGGGACTGAATTCCCCCTTGGCTCTGCTGGGGACAGAATTCCCCCTTTGCTCTGCTGGGGACAGAATTCCCCCTTGGCTCTGCTCGGGTGATAATTCTCCCTTGGCTCTGCTGGGGATATAATTCCCCTCTTGGCTCTGCTGGAGGGAGAGATCCCCCCTCCTTGGCTCTGATGGGGGACAGAATCCCCCTTAGCTCTGCTGGGAAAGATAATTCCCCCCTTGGCTCTGCTGGGGACAGAATCCCTCTTGGCTCTGCTGGGAACGAGAATCCCCCCCCCCCCCCACCCTTGGCTCTGCCGGGGGAACCGAATTCCCCCTTGGCTCTGCTGGGGACAGAATTCCCCCCTTGGCTCTGCTGGGGGGAGAGATCCCCCCCCCCCCCCTTGGCTCTGCTGGGGGCAGAATTCCCCCTTGGCTCTGCTGGGAAAGTGAATTCCCCCCTTGGCTCTGCTGGGGGCAGAATTCCCCCTTGGCTCTGCGGAGGGTTAGAATTCCCCCTTAGCTCTGCTGGGAAAGAGAATCGCCCCTTGGCTCTGCTGGGGATAGAATTCCCCCTTAGCTCTGCTGGGAAAGATAATCCCCCCTTGGCTCTGCTGGGCGACAGAATTCCCCCTTGGCTCTGCTGGGGATAGAATTCCCACTTGGCTCTACTGGGGGCAGAATTCCCCCTCAGCTCTGCTGGAAAAGAGAATCCCCCCTTGGCTCTGCTGGGGACAGAATTCCCCCTTAGCTCTGCTGGGAAAGAGAGTCCCCCCTTGGCTCTGCTGGGGACAGAATTCCCGCTTGGCTCTGCTGGGAAAGAGAATCCCCCCTTGGCTCTGCTGGGGGACAGAATTCCCCCTTGGCTCTGGTCTTGCCAGAGCAACATCTCTCCGCCCCCACCCCCCTCCCATCTCCCCCCGGTTGGACCATCAATCATTTGCGATGATGAACAGCAGTTTAGCTCCTCTGAATAATATCCCTTTTCAGATTTCATTGTCAATATAATCAGGGGGCACTATTAATTGTATAACCGAGCCCGGTTTTGTATGTTAACGAGTGGGTCGCCTGCGTTATAGTAGTTTAAGTTGCAATCGAGTATTTGGGATGCTCTCTGCTTTGAGTGTGGACAATGAAACTTTCCTCCACATAGCGAATCCGTAACGCAGTCCTTTCTAAACACGGTGCGTGATTCCGCCAGAACCCTTCCCCAATCTGCCGCGCAGCGTCAAACAAATATTGACAGCAACATTTTGCTGGAAGAGGCAAAACGTGTTTCACCTGCAATGTGTGGGCTGCACATCTCACTGGGTCCCAGAGAATGTGTGTGCACGCATTTTCCAGTCGGTGGACGGACAGGTTTAGCCACGATATTGCTTTCCGATCATTCAAATAGAATTACACTTCATGTTTCTAGACCTCTGACATTCCACACTCTCTTCATCATCCTTTTCCTCTGTGTGAAACTGTACTTCATGAGGAAAAAACAATTGCTGAAAATACTCAAGAGGTTCCGGTAGCCTCTGTGATGCCAGCTCCTGTCAACAGTTCTGGGAAAGGTCCCCCTCTCTTACTCTGGTCACAGATGCTGTTTCTATTTCGAATCTCCAGCATCCGCAATATTTTGTCTTTGCGCCCTTGTTTGTGCTTAATGTCCAGGCCCAGAAAACAAACAGAAAGATGCTGAGAAACTGCTCAGCAGGGCTGGCAGCATCCGTGGAAACACAAAACACTTCGAAAAGCAATATTCCATATATTCCCCCTGTCACTCACACCTGTTTGCTCGCTCCCAAGTCATCGTGAGAAATGTGCTGGGTGATTTGGAGTCTCGGGATTATATATTTTCACAGTAACTTCATTGCAAGTGTTAATGTAAGCCTACTTGTGACAATAATAAAGATTATTCCTCTCTCTCACACATACACACACCTGTAACTGCACTACACACCCAACTGGTGAGATGCCTCTCCTTGTTCTCCATTTATTCATGTGCCCGACGTTTTCCCAGCCCCGGAATTAAAACTTCAAAGTGCCACTTCTTGTTTTTTTTTAAATTAAAAACTTTTACAAACTTCCCCCAACATTTCCCTCTTCCTGATCTCTGTGCTATCTGAAGCAATGCCATGCCTCACCGAGGACCAAGCGCGGCTGTGGGTGTGCTGAGCATCGGGAAAGCATCAAAAACAGGAAATAACAAAGGAAACAGACAATTCTTCACAATGTGTTTTTTTTTTCTTGAACGTCCTATCTTGATGTGGTCTGTGGATATTTCTAACCACCCTCCTCAAAACTGTTCAGTGCCTGCCCTCACTGCTATCTAGTCAGCATGTTGGGATGGGGGGGGGGGGGGGGGGGAGCTGGATCTGGTTGAACTTCAGTCAAGCAAGTAACTGACATAAAAAAAGTAGCAGAAGCCGCGGCTTTAAGTCTGTTTCGCTCACTTTGTTCAGAATGAATCTTTTCTGTTCCACAGCAATTTGCTGTTCATAGCAGGACTTGTGTCGGCTATGCCCTCTAGCGGCGGTTTTTACCCCCAGGTTTTTTTTTCAACGCGCAGAAGCAACAGTCTTAAGCAGCAGAAATCTCCCAAAAAAGGGTTGCTGTCGTGATTAAATTGTCCACTTGCACCATGATTTAAATTCTATAACCTGCATCCCAGCCTCACCTGAACGGCCAGGCACCCAGGCAAACTGTAGGCTTAATTCTCATCTTTTATTCCCACCTTCTAAAAGTTTGGCTAAAGTTCATCTTTAAATGTTACTCCAATTTTTGTTCCAGTGATCCCAGAATTGAATTCTTTCACCACCTCGAGTCCTCCAAATTGACGTTTTCAAGGTATGTGGGTCCTCTGGTAGCCAATTGACCATTCCTCATGTGCAATAGACTTTAACTTAAGACCATGGAAGATTTCACACCATTATATCCACAGACTCCCTACAGTGCAGAATTCTGCCCATTGAATCTACACCAGCCCTCCAAAAGGAGGGCTGTACCTAGGCCCGCTCCCCCACCCTAGACCCGTAACCCAGTTAACATACATATTCTTGGACACTAAGTGACAATTTATCATAGCCTACCCACCAAATCTGTACATCTTTGGACTGTGGGAGGAAACCGGAGCACCCGGAGGAAACCCCCGCAGACACGGGGAGAATGTTCAAACTCCGCAGTTACCCAAGGCCAGAATCAAACTCTGGTCTGGCGCGCTGTGAGGCAGCAGTGCTAACCACTGTGCCACCCTAACCAACTAATAGCTGCGTCCAGCAGGAGTCACTGGTTAGCCAACTGGAACAACAGCAGGGTCCATTTTCCTCCTACTTGCACAAAGATAGCCAGAACAAACGAACAACCCAACTCTTGTGTTAGCCAAGATAATCTAATTCGGGCCAAACCAGGAATTGTAGGCTCTGAAGAAATCAGATGGACTCAAAATACTTTGTTTACAGATGCTGCCAGACCTGCTGAGTATTTCCAGCACGTGTTATTTTTAATTTCAGGAATTGAATCTGATTTGTGGTACACTTGTCTATTGGAAGGAGTTAGTAACAATTGTGACAGTCAGACAAAGGTAAAGGAATTTTAAAACATTGCATCAAATTGAGATTCATTTTGGGAACCGCTGCAGTCCGCATCAACAAATTGAGGACATTGTCGGCTGTGGGGGAGGTCTGTCATCCTAATGTGAATAACTGTCTACAAGCATGGAGAAATACCAGCAAGATGAAATAACAAAGGAAACTGAGAGTCATTTTTGATTAGATATGTTTATTTGGGCTGCATTTTGTGTTCATTTCCAACTCTCAATGCCAATTAAAATGATGGCTTTAAAGTTCGACATCAACCAATAACTGAATTTCCCAGATTTAAGACATCAATAAAATATTATATTAGAACATAGAACAGTACAGGCCCTTCGGCCCTCGATGTTGTGCCGAGCAATGATCACCCTACTCAAACCCACGTATCCACCCTATACCCGTAACCCAACAACCCCCCCCTTAACCTTACTTTTTAGGACACTACAGGCAATTTAGCATGGCCAATCCACCTAACCCGCACATCTTTGGACTGTGGGAGGAAACTGGAGCACCCGGAGGAAACCCACGCACACACGGGGAGGACGTGCAAACTCCGCACAGACAGTGACCCAGCCGGGAATCGAACCTGGGACCCTGGAGCTGTGAAGCATCTATGCTAACCACTATGCTACCGTGCTATTGCGTGTTTATGATTAAGTATTGTGCATTTATATTCTCCTGGACTCGCTAATTTTACGTCACTGCTTCTCCTTGGAGATAATTATGTACCATTGCCTGAGGTACAGGTATAACATTTTTGCAAGAACCATAATTGTCCACTAGGAGGTGTACTAGAGTAGCCTGAGTGATGGACCATGAACTTTGATCTCCCTGCATGTGTAAAAAAACAATTATTTCCGAAGCAGTTTTTCTTGTGAATCTGTGATTCAGTCCTGCCGCACTTTTTTTTTCTATTCAGTCATGGGATGTGGGGTTCACTGGCAAGGCCACCAATTGATGCCCACCCCTAATTGTCCTTAAAAAAATGTGATGGTGAGCTATTTTCTTCAACCTCTGCAGTCGTGATAGTGGAAGTTATTGTCAAAGGTGAGTGATGGATTGGGTGGCTATCAATCAGAGTGCCCTGCCTTAGATGATGACAAGATTCTTAAATGTCATTGGCGTTGCACTCACCCAAACAAATGGAAAGTATTCCAGCATATGTCTGACCTGTGCCTTGTAGAGTGAAAGGGCTTTGGGGAGTGGGGAGTCACTGCATAATACTCAGCCTCTGCTTGTGAAGCCACATTAGTTATGTGGCTGGTCCATTTACTTTTATGGTCAATGGTTATGCTAGAATGTTCGTGGAGGGAGAACCAACAATGGTAATGCCACTGAATGTCAAGGGAAGGTGGTCAGACTATCTCTTGTTGGAGACAGTCATGATCTGACAATTGTGTGATGTGAATATTACTTGCCACATATCAGCCCAAACTTGCACGTCGTCCAGGTCTTGCTGTATGCGGGCACAGACTGCTTTATTATCTGAGGAGTTGCAGAATGGAACTGAGGACTATTCAATCATCTGAAAACATTCCTGCTTCTGACCTTATGAGGGAAGGAGGCTCATTGATGGAGTAGCTGAAGATAGTTGGTTCGAGGATACTACCCTGAAGATCTCCTGCAACAATGTGGTGCATTACTTCACCAATCACCAGGTAATCTAAGGGTAAATTTAAAATATGCATAATGTACCATGATAGCAGTATGATAGTGCAAGATGTTAGTAAAAGCTGATCCTTATGGAGTTTAAGGAAATTAGTTAATTAATATACTTCTCCACATATCTAGTGTTCGCTGTGGCATAGCAATGTACAAAAACAGATATAAAGCACAAGAAAAGACGAAAATTGGAAAGTAAGGCATCCTAGATCACCCTTGTTTGTCCACAATAAGCAATAGTTAATGATCGCCTGCCCAATGTCTGTGTCACAGACAGCTTATAGCATAGACAGTGTCTGTTAAATTAATATGTATTTTAAATTTTGCTGTAATGATATAATAAGACACAATGTGACCTTGGGTTTTGTAGACAATTAGTAGTAAATAATCCTTGCCGTGTTTAAAAGGAGGCAAAACAGCAAAGAACTGGGAGAATATTTGAAGGGCTGCATACGCAAAATATTAGTTGGAAGCTGAGAATAGTTTTGATCAAATTAAAACTGAAAACTGAATTAAAAAACAAAAAATGATGGAAACACTCAACAGGTTTGCTAGCGTCTATGGAGAGAGAAACCGTTTTAATATTTCATGTCTGTCCTTTCATCAGAACCCAGTCTGAAATCAACAGTCAACTACATAAATTTTAAAATAGAAACTCTTGTCCTTCTAAAATCTACGGAATCTGCAAAACGGTAACTGAATAATAAATAAAACGTTACTTAAGGAAAGGGAAAATTGTATTCCTTCTTTAAATATGTCTTACACACAACAAGTGACATTAGCAGCTGTTCCCTTGCTGCAGAAATTGTCAGTATTTATCTGGAAGATTTTTCAGCCAAGGGTTTCAGATGTTCATATTCACCATAAAATCTATCAAAGGGCATAATATATCGCACAGGACCCAGCATAGGGGTATTAGTTGCAGTGTGCCATGATTTAATAGTAATACTTTCTCATCCAAAGTGCTTTTTGTACATTTTATTGGCAACATGGCAGTTTAACGCTTAGTAGAGGTTCCGCAGTCAATGGTGCAGTGTAATAAACAGGCTGTAAATACACACTTTAAAATTCTTTACAAGTGTTCCGTTCTTTATCAAACGTTTGTTTATTTAGTGAATGTCTCACAATTACAAGCCTACGTCCTGTCAGATCCATGTTCTTTTTGGAGGTAATGAGTTTTTGTCCAATGCAGTAAAAGTTCTGCATTGAGAAAGTCAATCAGGGTGTCAGGTTTGTGTAGGTAGAACACTCAAGAATCATGCAGCATTATTCACTATACAATTCTGATCATTTATCTCCTGCGACAATTATATTAGTTGTACCATGAGCATTATGCTGCCGTTTTAAAGTAACACTTGATTGTTTCTGAATGTCCAATTGCTTATCACAAAGTGCAATTAAGAAAAAAAATCTCACAAAAATACAATAAAGGCATACTAGGATTGAAAAGTAAATCAATGTTGCACTATTTAAAGTAAGTAAACAACAAAGACAATGAAATGAAATGTCTGAGTTTAAACTAACCTAAGGCAAGAGATTCTGCAGTAATAAGCTTGGTGATGACTAACTCAAGAAGAGCCATCGAATCTTATTGAAAGCTGATATTTTCAAGGGCAGTTAGAATAAGGAAAACAAATGATAGATTTATACTTGGACAAGTTATAGGCATGATTTGCAGAAGATTAATGATGTAAGGAGATGAGTATTTCAGGCACAGAAGTGGACTTCATGCGTCTGGGGTGCAGACAAACAAAAAGAAAAAGAATAACATAGGGAAGTGAAGGACATTTTGGGTTTGACAAAGAACAAAATAAAGTACAGCACAGGAACAGGCCCTTCGGCCCTCCAAGCATGCGCCGACCATGCTGCCCGTCTAAACTAAAATCTTCTACACTTCCTGGGTCCGTATCCTTCTATTCCCATCCTATTCATGTATTTGTCAAGATGCCCCTTAAATGTCACTATCGTCCCTGCTTCCACCAGCTCCTCCGGCAGCGAGTTCCAGGCACCCACTACCCTCAGTGTAAAAAACGTGCCTCATACATCTCCTCTCAACCTTGCCCCTCGCACCTTAAACCTATGCCCCCGAGTAATTGACCCCTCTGCCCTGGGAAAAAGCCTCTGACTATCCACTCTGTCTATGCCCCTCATAATTTTGTAGACCTCTATCAGGTCGCCCCTCAACCTTCCAGTGAGAACAAACCAAGTTTATTCAACCGCTCCTCATAGCTAATGCCCTCCATACCAGGCAACATCCTGGTAAATCTCTTCTGCACCCTCTCGAAAGCCTCCACATCCTTCTGGTAGTGTGGCGACCAGAATTGAACACTATACTCCACTATATTCTAACTAAAGTTCTATACAGCTGCAACATGACTTGCCAATTCTTATTATCAATGCCCCGGCCAATGAAGGCAAGCATGCCGTATGCCTTATTGACTGCCTTCTCCACCTGTGTTGCCCCTTTCATTCACCTGTAGACCTGTACACCTAGATCTCTCTGACTGTCAATACTCTTGAGGGTTCTATCATTCACTGTATATTCCCTATCTGCATTAGCCCTTCCAAAATGCATTACCTCACATTTGTCTGGATTAAACTCCATCTGCCATCTCTCCGCCCAAGTCTCCAAATTATCTAAATCCTGCTGTATCCTCTGACAGTCCCCATCGCTAGCCGCAATTCCACCAATCTTTGTGTCGTCTGCAAACTTACTAATCAGACCAGTTACATTTTCCTCCAAATCATTTATATATGGTATGAACAGCAAAGGTCCCAGCACTGATCCCTGTGGAACACCACTAGTGACAGCCCTCCAATCAGAAAAGCACCTTTCCATTGCTACTCTCTGCCTTCTATGACCTAGCCAGTTCTGTATCCACCTTGCCAGCTCACCCCTGATCACGTGTGACTTCACCTCTTGTACCAGTCTGCCATGAGGGACCTTGTCAAAGGCCTTACTGAAGTCCATATAGACAACATCCACTGCCCTATCTGCATCAATCATCTTTGTGACCTCTTCGAAAAACTCTATCAAGTTAGTGAGACACCACCTCCCCTTCACAAAACCGTGCTGCCTCTTGCTGATACTTACATTTGCTTTCAAATGGGAGTAGATCCTGTCACGAAGAATTCTCTCCAGTAATTTCCCTACCACTGACGTAAGGCTCACCAGCCTGTAGTTCCCTGGATCATCCTTGCTACCCTTCTTCGGCTTTCTTGACTGCTGCATCAACGTGAGTGGACCAGGACAGACTGTTGGTGATGGTGACCCCCAGGAACTTAAAGCTATCGACTATCTCTACTTCGGAGCTGTTGATGTAGACGGGGGGGGGGGGGGGGGGTCATGCTACGCTTCCTGAAGTCGATGGTCAGTTCCTTGGTCTTTCCAGCATTTAGAGAGGTTATTTCCTGTATACCATGCAACCAAGTGATCTATTTCCCTTCTGTCGTCTGATTCATGGTTGTTTGAGATATGACTCACCAGTCTTATCATCTGCAAACTTATATATTGAATTATCCCATAAAGATGCATAAGAGATGTGAGATTGCAATCATTCAGATAGGTTTTCTGGTGATGTTTATGCTTCAGTGTGAGAGGGTAACTCCACGTGATACTGAGAGACAGTTGCAGCAAAGGGTATGACCCCCAACAGCATCTCAACTGAAGTATTGTACTCCAGAACTAGTTGCACCCCAAGCCAATGTTTTCCAGTACAGCTGGCATCTTCCCACCAATATGGAAAAATGCCCAGTTATGTCCTGCCCAGAAAAAAACAGAGAAATCCAATCCTGCAATTAACACTCTATCAGCCCTCAATCATCAGCATAGTTGTTGACAATGTAATCAAGGATCTTCCCGCACCTGCCACCCCAGGGGCTACATGATAAGGTGGGGTCAAGAACAGGAGTAGGAGAGGGGAAGGTCTCAAAGATCTATAAGGAGCTGATGGAGTGGGAGGGAGCCCCAATAGGGGAGGTGAAGAGAAAGTGGGAAGAAGGGCTGGGTGGGGAGTTGGAGGCCGGATTGTGGGAGGAGGCCCTGAGGAGAGTTAATGCATCCTTGTCGGGCACCAGGCTCAGCCTGGTACAGTTTAAGGTGGTCCACAGGGCACACATGGCTGTGGCCCGGACGAGCAGGTTCTTTGAGGAGGTGGAGGATAGGTGTGGGCACGGCGCGGGGGGTCCTTCGAACCATGTCTGTATGTTTTGGGCATGTCCAAGGCTGAAGGGTTTCTGGCAGGGGATTTCTGGCGTCATGTCAGAGATATTACAAATGAAGGTGGGTCCGAGTCCAGTGGTGGCGATCTTTGGTGTGTCAAAAGACCCGGGTGTCCAGGAAGAGAGAGGCCGACGTCCTGGCCTTTGCCTCCCTGGTGGCCCGGAGACGGATCTTACTAGGGTGGAGGGATTCGGAGCCCCCAAAGTCAGGGGTGTGGGTTAGCGACATGGCGGGGTTTCTCAGAATCGAAAAAATTTAAGTTACCTTTGCAGGGGTTCTTTGCAGGGGTTTGCTCAGAGATGGCAGCCGTTCATCGATTTCTTTGAGTAAAATTAAGCTGTTAGCAGGGGGGGGGAGAGGACGGGGGGAGAAGGGGGGAAGGGGAGGCATGGGAGGTGGTTGGGGAACATAGAACATAGAACATTACAGCGCAGTACAGGCCCTTCGACCCTCGATGTTGCGCCGACCTGTGAAACCTCTCTAAAGCCCATTTACACTATTCCCTTATCGTCCATATGTCTATCCAATGACCATTTGAATGCGTTTAGTGTTGGCGAGTCCACTACTGTTGCAGGCAGGGCATTCCACACCCTTACTACTCTCTGAGTAAAGAACCTACCTCTGACATCTGTCCTATATCTATCTCCCCTCAATTTAAAGCTATGTCCCCTTGTGCTAGACATCACCATCCGAGGAAAAAGGCTCTCACTGTCCACCCTATCTAATCCTCTGATCATCTTGTATGCCTCAATTAAGTCACCACTTAACCTTCTTCTCTCTAACAAAAACAGCCTCAAGTCCCTCAGCCTTTCCTCATAAGATCTTCCCTCCATACCAGGCAACATCCTGGTAAATCTCCTCTGCACCCTTTCCAATGCTTCCACATCCTTCCTATAATGCGGCGACCAGAACTGTACGCAATACTCCAAATGCGGCGGCACCAGAGTTATGTACAACTGCAACATGACCTCATGGCTCTGAAACTCAATTCCTCTACCAATAAAAACTAACACACCGTACTCCTTCTTAACAACCCTCTCAACCTGGGTGGCAACTTTCAGGGATCTATGTACATGGACACCGAGATCTCTCTCCTCATCCACACTACCAAGAATCTTACCATTAGCCCACTACTCTGTCTTCCTGTTATTCCCTCCAAAATGAATCACCTCACACTTTTCTACATTAAACTCCATTTGCCACCTGTCAGCCCAGCTCTGCAGCTTATCTATGTCACTCGGTAACTTGTAACATCCTTCTGCACTGTCCACAACTCCACCGATTTTAGTGTCACCTGCAAATTTACTCATCCATCCAGGTCACTTATAAAAATGACAAAAAGCAGTGGCCCCAAAACAGATCCTTGTGGTACACCACTAGTAACTGGACACCAGTCTGAACATTTCCCATCAACCACCACCCTTTGTCTTCTTCCAGCTAGCCAATTTCTGATCCAAACTGCTAAATCACCCTGAATCCCATGCCTCCATATTTTCTGCAATATCCAACCATGGGGAACCTTATCAAACGCTTTACTGAAATCCATATACACCACATCAACTGCTTTACCCTCATCCACCTGTTTGGTCACCTTCTCAAATAACTCAATAAGGTTTGTGAGGCAGACCTACCCTTCACAAAACTATCTCTAATCAAATTATTCCTTTCCAGATGATTATACATTCTATCTCTTATAAACCTTTCCAAGACTTTGCCCACAACAGAAGTAAGGCTCACTGGTATATAGTTACCGGGGTTGTCTCTACTCCCCTTCTTGAACAAGGGGACAACATTTGCTATCCTCCAGTCCTCTGGCACTATTCCTGAAGACAAAGATGACTTAAAGATCAAAGCCAAAGGCTCAGCAATCTCCTCCCTAGCTTCTTAGAGAATCCTAGGATAAATCCCATCCAGCCCAGGGGACTTATCTATTTGAACACTTTCTAGAATCGCTAACACCAATCATCGCGCTCCTGAAAGAGTTTGGAGCCTTCTCGGGCTACAAACTCAACATGAGCAAAAGTGAGATCTTCCCATTACACCCGCAAGGGGGGGGGGGGGGGGGGGGGCAGCACTAAAGGGGCTGCCGTTCAAACAAGCCCGACATAAATTCCGCTACCTGGGGATCCAAATAGCCCATGACTGGAAAGGAATCCACAAATGGAACCTCACCAGCCTGACGGAGGAAGTTAAAAAGGACCTGCAAAGATGGAACACACTCCCGCTCTCCCTCGCGGGGAGAGTTCAGACGATCAAAATGAACGTACTGCCCAGGTTCCTCTTCCTGTTTAGATCCATTCCGATCTACATCCCCAAGGCCTTTTTCAAAGCGCTGGACAAACTCATCATGGCGTTCGTATGGGGGGGTAAAAATGCTAGGATCCCAAAGAAGGTCTTACAAAAAACAAAAACCAGGGGAGGGTTAGCCCTCCCGAATCTACAATTCTACCACTGGGCAGCAACAGCCGAGCGAGTAAGGGGATGGATCCAGGAGCCAGAAGCTGAGTGGGTGCGTGCGGAGGAGGCCTCCTGCATGGGAACCTCCCTCCGGGCCCTCGCCACGGCAGCACTCCCATCCCCACCCAAAAAACACTCCAGCAGCCCAGTGGTGACAGCCACCCTCCAATCCTGGAACCAACTGCGGCAGCAACTTGGCCTGACCAAAATGTCGAACAGGGCTCCCATCTGCAACAACCATAGGTTCAAACCAGCACTGACCGACGCCACCTTCAAAAGGTGGAGGCAGGACGGGGGGACACTGACAGTCAGGGACCTATACACGGACGACAGGATCGCAACACTGGACGAACTGACAGAGAAATTTCAGCTAGCTGGGGGGAACGAGCTACGGTACCTGCAGCTCAAAAACTTCCTACGAAAGGAGACAAGGACGTACCCACAACCGCCACGACAGACACTACTGGAAGACCTACTGGACGCAAGTATCCTAGAGAAAGGGAACTGTAGTGACATGTATGACCGACTGGTAGATAGGGACGACACCGTACTGGACGCAACAAGGAGGAAATGGGAGGACGACCTGGGGATGGAGATCGGGTGGGGACTCTGGAGCGAAGCACTGCATAGGGTCAACTCCACCTCCACGTGCGCAAGGCTCAGCCTGACGCAACTAAAAGTGGTACATAGAGCCCACTTAACAAGAACCCGTATGAGTAGGTTCTTCCCGGAGGTGGAAGACAGATGTGAACGGTGCCAAAGAGGCCCGGCCAACCACGCCCACATGTTCTGGTCCTGCCCCAGACTCGTGGAGTACTGGACAGCCTTCTTCGAGGTAATGTCCAAAGTGGTGGGAGTGAGGGTGGAGCCATGCCCGATAGTGGCGGTCTTCGGGGTTTCAGAACAGCCAGATCTATTCCTGGGGAGGAGGGCGGATGCCCTTGCCTTTGCCTCCCTGATCGCCCGCCGTAGAATCCTGTTTGGCTGGCGGTCAGCAGCACCGCCCAGAGCTGCGGACTGGCTGTCCGACCTCTCGGAATCTCTCCAAATGGAGAAAATCAAATTTGCCATCCGAGGGTCGGACGACGGCTTCCACAGAACGTGGGAGCCATTCATGCAACTGTTCCGGGACCTATTTGTGGCCAATGTACAAGAGGAAGAATAGTCGGGGGAAGGTAGCGGGAGGGGGGGGGGGGGGCTACAGGTTCGTTACGGGGGTTCGATGGCTAGCTAAGGCCCAAAACCAAGCTAAATAAACATGTTGAGGGGGGGGGGGGCGCAGTTACTACTACGAAGATGCTTACCTGTAAATATGTATGTTAATTTTTGCGTGTTTGTTTTTGTTTGTTTTTTTTTTTTCTCTCTCCTAACAATTTGTAATTTGTTCAATATAAAATACGAAAACTGAATAAAAAACATTTAAAAAAAAAAAGAATCGCTAACACCTCCTCCTTATGTACCTCAAGCCCTTCTAGTCTAGTAGCCTGTATCTCAGCATTCTCCTCAACAACATTGTCTTTTTCCTGTGTGAATACTGACGTAAAATACTCATTTAGCACCTCACCTATCTCCTCGGACTCCACACACAACTTCCCACTACTGTCCTTGACTGGCCCTACTCTTACCCTAGTCATTCTTTTATTCCTGACATATCTATAGAAAGCTTAAGGGTTATCCTTGATCCTACCTGCCAAAGACTTCTCATGTCCCCTCCTGGCTCTTCTTAGCTCTCTCTTTAGATCCTTCCTAGCTAACTTGTAAATCTCAAGCGCCCTAACTGAACCATCATGTCTCATCATTTCATAAGCCTCTTTCTTCCTCTTGACAAGTGTTTCAACTGCTTTAGTAAACTATGGTTCCCTCGCTCGACCACTTCCTCCCTGCCTGACAGGTACATACTTATCAAGGACACGCAGTAGCTGTTCCTTGAACATGCTCCACAGTTTTCCTCTCCAGCCAATGCATCCTAAGTCTTGCCTCATCGCATCATAATTGCCTTTCCCCCAGATATGACTCTTGCCTTGCGGTATATACCTATCCCTTTCCATCACTAAAGTAAACGTTATCGAATTGTGGTCACTATCACCAAAGTGCTCACCTACGTCTAAATCTAACACCTGTTCTGGTTCATTACCCAGTACCAAATCCAATGCGGCCTCGTCTCTCGTTGGCCTATCTACATACTGCGTCAGGAAACCCTCCTGCACACATTGGACAAAAACAGACCCATCTAAAGTACTCGAACTATAGTGTTTCCAGTCAATATTTGGAAAGTTAAAGTCCCCCATAACAACTACCCTGTTACTTTCGCTCCTATTCAGAATCATCTTTGCAATCCTTTCCTCTACATCTCTGGAACTTTTCAGAGGCCTATAGAAAACCCCTAACAGGGTGACCTCTGCTTTCCTGTTTCTAAACTCAGCCCATACTACCTCAGTGTTCGAGTCCTCATCATATGTCCTCTTAGCCACCGTAATACTGTCCTTGACTAACAATGCCACCCCTCCCCCTCTCTTACCACCTTCTCTGAACTTACTGAAATATAAAACCCCGGCACCTGCAACAACTATTCCTCGCCCTGCTCTATCCATGTATCCGAAATGGCCACAACACTGAAGTCCCAGGTACCAACCCATGCCACAAGCTCACCCACCTTATTCCGGATGCCCCTGGCATTGAAGTAGACGCACTTTGAACCACCTTCCTTCCTGCCGGTACACTCCTGCAACTTTGAAACCTTACTCATGACCTCACTACTCTCAACCTCTTGTGTACTGGAGCTACAATTCAGCTTCCCAATCCCCTGCTGAACTAGTTTAAACCCTCCCGAAGAGCATTAGCAAACGTCCCACTAGGATATTAGTACCCCTCTGGTCCAGGTGTAGACCATATCGTTTGTAGAGGTCCCACCTACCCCAGAATGAGCCCCAATTATTCAGGAATCTGAAACCCTCCCTCCTGCACCATCCCTTCAGCCACGTGTTCAACTGCTCTCTCTCCCTATTCCTCGACTCGCTAGCACGTGGCACGGGTAACAACCCAGAGATAATAACTCTGTTTGTCCTGGATCTAAGTTTCCACCCTAGCTCCCTGAATTCCTGCCTTACATCCCTATCCCTTTTCCTACCTATGTCGTTGGTACCTATGTGGCCCATGACTTGGGGCTGCTCCCCCTCCTCCTTAAGAATCCTGAAAACATGATCCGAGACATCGCAGACCCTGGCATCTGGGAGGCAACACACCAACTGTGAGTCTCTCTCATTCCCACAGAATCTCCTATCTATCCCCCTAACTATGGAGTCTCCAATGACTAATGTTCTTCACCACTCCTCTCTTCCCTTCTGAGCAACAGGGACAGACTCTGTGCCAGAGACCTGTACCCCATGGCTGACTCCTGGTCAGTCCCCCCCCCTCCCCCCCCAACAGTATCCAAAGCGGTAAACATGTTACTAAGGGGAACGACCACAGGGGATCCCTGTACTGACTGCTTCCTCCCAGCCCCTCTCACCGTCACCCATCTATCTTTATTCTTTGGCATAACTACCTCCCTGAAGCTTCTATCTATGACCACCTCTGCCTCCCGAATGATCCGAAGTTCATCTAGCTCCAGCTCCAGTTCCCTAACACGGTTTCTGAGGAGCTGGAGTTGGGTGCACTTCCCACAGATGAAATCAGCAGGGACACTGACGGCGTCCCTCACCTCAAACATTCTGCAGGAGGAGCATTGTACTGCTTTCCCTGCCACCCCCTCTAGATACAAACAAGAAAAGAAAGGAAGAGCTTACCTGATATTCCCTCAACCCCTTAGGTTAGAGGAGGTGGAAGGGTGGGGGACACTACAAGTGTAGTGTCTCGGGTTTAGCAACCGCCCAATTTATATATAGGTACTCACCTTCCCGACAGGCCCCTGCTACCGCCGAAAATCCGAAGGCCGCTCCTGCTGTAAAGTAAGTGAATTTAAAGGTTTACACTCTCTACAGGTGCTCACCTTCCCGACAGGCCCCTGCTCCCACCGAAAATCCGGAGGCCGCTCCTGCTGGGAAGGTGGCACTGTTTGTGTAAATGAAAGCCATATTGGCTGGGGTTTGTCCCCTGGGGGGGTTTGTTGGGTACATTATTGTGGTATTGTTTTTATTGAAATTTGATGTTTAAATTTGTTACAGTTATAAATGCCCCAATAAAATATTTTCTAAAAAAAAAGAATGCAATTAAGTGGCACTTACAGGGGAATCACTGACACTCAGTTTTGGTTCTGCTAGGGCCACTCGACTCCTGACCTCATTACAGCTTTGGTCGAAAAATGGGTAAAAAGTTGAAATTGAGGTGAGGCGCGTCTGACTGCCTTTAGTATCTGACTGAGTGTGGCATCAAGGAGTCGTGGCAAAATTGAAGTTAATGGGAAATCAATGAAAAATCTGGCACAAAAGAAGATGATTGTTGCTGTTATTGGAGGCCAATCATCTTAACTGCAGAATGTCATTATCCTCAAGATAGTATCCCAGACACAACCATTTTCAGCTACTTCATCAATGATCTTCCCTCCATCATAAGGTGTGAGGATTTCCACTGATGATTGCACAATGTTCAGCACCATTTTCAACTCCTCAAATACTGAAGCACTCTGTGACCACATGCAGCAAGGACAATGGTCTTGCTTGGGTTGATATGTGGCAAGTGACATTTGTGTGACACATGTGCCAGGCAATGACCATCTCCAAGAAGATAGAATCGAACTATCTCCCCTTGATATTCAATGGCACGACTATCAATTAGTGTCCTCACCATTAACATTCTCTGTGTTATAATTGACCAGAAACTAAACACTTAGCTATAAAAATACTGTGGCTGTGAGAGCAGATCAGAGGCTGATAATTCTGTGCAAGTGACTCATTTTGTGAATCTCCAAAGCCTGTCTACCATCTTCAATGCACAAGTCAAGAGTGTGATGGAACACTTCCCATTTGCATGGGTTAGTGCAGCTCCAAAACTGAAGAAGCATAAAATCATCCACGACAACACATACCAGTTAACTAGCACCACATTCACTACCTTAAAGAATCACTTCCTCCACCACCAGCGTACAGTGGCAGCAGTGTGCACCATCTACAAGGTGCATCTCAGTAACTTGCCAAGGCTCCGATGACAGCACCTTCCGAACTTGCAACCTTTACAATCTAGGGAGTAGAGGAAAGGGAGCATCACCATCTAGAAGTTGTTCTCTAAGCCACACACCATCCTGACTTGGAGCAGTATTGTCGTCCCTTCACTATTACTGGATCAAAATCCTAAATCTCTGCTCAGGCGACTGTGAGTGTATCTACATCAGATAGACTGCAGCGGTTCAAAAAGGTGGCTCATTTCACCTTCTCCAGTGTAATTACTGATGCGCAATAAATACTGGCTGTGCCAGCAGTGCCATAGATGAATAGGTAAATGGTATCATAACAGTTGCTGCAGCAGTTTGGCTCTGCTATCTTTTACCAGCAGGGCAAACGTTATCTGATAAAAGCAAAAAACTATAGGTGCTGGAAATCAGAAGTAAAAACAGAGTGTTAAAAAAACTCAGCAGGTTTGACAGCATCTGTGGAGAGAGAAATAGATTGCACATTTCGAGTTCAAAATGACCTCTTTCCGGAGGCCATGGTGAAGGTGCAGATTGCTGTTACCCTGAGAGATTTTCATCTCTTACTGCACAAACAATTGTGCTGTGGGACTGCAGTTCAACATATAATAAGGGAATGTCGGTGATCATGGGTGATCACATAGATTGGGCAAATCAAATTAGCCACAATGCCGTAGAGAAGGAATTCCTGGGGTGTATACTGGATGGTTTTCTTGACCAAAATGTGGAGGAACCAACTAGAGAGCAGGCCATCTTAGACTGGGTACTGTGTAATGAGAAGGGAACCATTGCCAATCTGGCTGTACAGGACCCCTTGGGGATGAGTGACTATAACATGATAGAATTTTTCATCCAGATAGAGTGAAGTAGTTCATTCAGAGACTAGGGTGCTGAATCTTAATAAAGGGAACTATGAGGATATGAGGCGTGAGTTGGCCTTGATAGATTGGGGAGAGTTACTTAAAGGGATGACAGTGGATAGACAATGGCAAACATTCGAGGAACGCATGGGGGAACTACAGCAACTGTTCATTCCTGTCTGGCACAAAAGCAAAGGGGGTAAGATGGCCAATCCATGGCTTACAAAGGAAATCAGAAATAGTATCCGATCCAGGGGCTGGTTTAGCACACTGGGCTAAATCACTGGCTTTTAAAGCAGACCAAGTAGGCCAGCAGCACTGTTCGATTCCCGTAGCCAGCTTCCCAGGACAGGCGCCGGAATGTGGCGACTAGGGGCTTTTCACAGTAACTTCATTGAAGCCTACTCGTGACAATAAGCGATTTTCATTTCATTTCCAAGGAAGAAGCATACAGATTGATGAGACCATCAATTCACTCGGAACACGATTGGAAGTAAACTGTGGTTTTAATAGTCTTACAACTGAGCCTGCCTGCGACCAGAAGAACTGAGGGCAGGCTCACATGGCTGAAGCACTTTATACTTCAGGTAGTGGGAGGGGCCATGGGCAGAACCATGGGCAGAGCCAAGGGTGGAGCCCTGTACAAGCTCCTCATCTCCCCCTATGGGCAGAGCCGCGCAACGGCTCACAAACAGAGCCCACAAGGACATAATACTATACAATACAATACAGTGTGAATTAAATTCACCACGTTCACCCCCTGTAAAAAAAAAATCAAGTCCGGCGGGGGTGACGGGTCTACAGGTTGAGCCGGTCCGGTGGCCGAGTCGTCCTTTGGGATCGGCAGAGCACCGGGGTTGCAGCCTCTTCGGGTAGCTGGGTGGTGACGGGTGGACTCCGGGGGTGGTTCGGTCCGAGCTTCGTTCCTGACCGGTGCGACGGGCGAAGGGGGGCGCAGGAAACATATAGGCGCGGGGGCGCAGGGTGTGGGTGGTTGGGTGGGGTGTAGTGTGAGGGGTACCTCGGCGGTGGTGGTGGTAGTGGTGGATCCTGCGGGCGCTAGGTCCCGGAGGGAAACGGTGTCCTGACGGCCGTCGGGGTGTTTAATAAAGGCGTATTGGGGGTTTGAATGAAGCAGTAGCACCCTCTCTACTAGCGGGTGCGTTTTGTGTGCCCGGACGCGCTTCCGGAGGAGAACCGGGCCCGGTGTCCTCAACCAAGATGGGAGCGAAGCCCCGGTGGCAGTGCCCCTAGGGAAAACAAATAATCGTTCGTGAGGGGTCTGGTTGGTGGCGGTGCACAGGAGGGACCTAATTGCATGGAGCGCATTGGGGAGGACCTCCTGCCAGTGGGAGGTCGGAAGATTCCTGGACCGGAGGGTCAGTAGGACGGACTTCCAGGCCGTCGCGTTCTCCCTCTCCACCTGCCCGTTCCCCCTCGGGTTATAGCTGCTAGTCCTGCTCGAGGCGATGCCCTTGTTAAGCAGGTACTGACGCAGCTTGTCGTTCATGAAGGACGAACCCCTGTCGCTGTGTACGTAGCTGGGGAAGCCGAACAGGGTGAAGACACTGTGCAGGGCTCTGATGACTGTGTGGGAGGTCATATCAGGGCACGGGATGGCAAAGGGGAAGCGGGAGAATTTGTCTATGACGTTGAGGAAGTACACATTTCGATTGGTCAAGGTGAGTGGCCCTTTGAAATCGATGCTCAGGCGTTCAAAGGGCAGGGAAGCCTTTACCAGATGGGCCTTGTCTGGTATATAGAAATGCGGTTTGCACTCCGTGCAGATCGGGCAATCACTGGTGATGGCTTTTACCTCCTCGGTAGAGAAAGGCAGATTTCGGGCTTTGACGTAGTGGGCGAGCCGGGTGACCCCCAGGTGGCAGAGGTCATTGTGGATAGCCTTCAGGCGGTCGCCTTGTACGCTGGCGCATGTGCCACGGGACAGGGTTTCTGGGGGCTCGTTGAGCTTCTCCGGTCGATATATGATATCATAATTATAGGTGGAGAGTTCGATCCTCCACCGCAAGATTTTATCGTTTTTTATTTTGCCCCTTTGCGAGTTGTCGAACATGAAGGCAACCGATCTCTGGTCGGTGATGAGGATGAACCTCCTACCTGCGAGGTAGTGCCTCCAGTGCCGTATGGCTTCCACAATGGCTTGAGCTTCTTTTTCGACTGAGGAGTGTCGAAGTTCTGAAGTGGAGAGGGTCCGGGAGAAGAAAGCTACTGGTCTCCCTGCCTGATTCAGAGTGGCGACGAGAGCGACCTCTGAGGCGTCGCTCTCCACCTGAAAGGGGACGGATTCATCCACCGCCCGCATGGCGGCTTTGGCGATGTCCTCCTTGATGCAGTTGAAGGCCTGGCGGTCCTCCGTGCGGATTGGGAGCTGGGTAAGAAGACCTCAGATCCACCGTGGAGAATATGCGGTACTGGGCGATCTGGTTAACCATGTCTGCAATTCTGGGCATGGGGTACGCATCGAGGTGCGTGAACCGGTTAATGGTTTGGCTATAATCAACCACCATCCGGAATTTTCCCCGGTGTTGACGACCACCACCTGAGCTCTCCAGGGGCTGTTAGTGGCCTCCATGACTCCCTCACGTAGGAGCCCCTGGACTTCAGCTCTGATAAATACCCTGTCCTGCAGGCTATACCGCCTGCTGCGAGTGGCTACTGGTTTACAGTTAGCCGTCAGGTTAGCAAAGAGTGGAGGGGGATCGATTTTTAGAGTCGCTAAGCTGCATATAGTGTGTGGAGGTGGGGGTCTGCCCAATCTGAGTGTGAGGCTCTTGAGATTAAATTGGAAATCGAGCCCGAGTAAGAGTGGGGCGCAGAGTTCGGGGGGTACGTACAGCTGGAAATTAAAGTAGCTGGCACTCTGAATCGTTAGGGTCGCGACGGTGCACCCTTGTATGTGGACCGAGTGCGAGCCCGAGGTGAGGGAGATAGTTTGCCGTGCAGGGAATATAGGGAGCGAAGAGCGTCTTACCAGGTCAGGATGTACGAAGCTCTCGGTGCTCCCGGAGTCGAAGAGGCACGGTGCCCTATACCCGTTGATTTTAACGGACATCAATGAGCTCTGGAGGTGCTTCGGACGCAACTGGTCCAACCTGACCGCGCTGAGTTGCGGGTAGTCAGCGGCTCGATCAGCAGTGCTGGAGTGGCCCCGTGATGACTGTCCGCTAAGGTCGTAGTCGTCGAGGTGAATTTCAGTTGATGGCCAAGATGGCGGCCCCTGTTAATCGCACGTGGAGGGTGATGAAGAAGATGGCGTTCAAGATGGCCACCCCCGTGGATCGCACGTGGCGGGCGGCGAGGAAGATGGCATCCAAGATGGCGGCCCCATGACTCGCACGTGGCCGGCCGCGTGGGGGAGGATTGCCAAGCTGGCGGCCCCCATGAGTCGCACATGTCGGGCGGAGGCGGAGTCGGCAGACACGCTGCAACATTACGGGTCTGCGGGCCTGAGAGTTAGGGGGGGCGAGTGCTCTGGACTGCGGGGAGTTAGAGAGTTTCGATTTCACCAGGCATACTCTGGCATAATGTCCTTTGCGACCGCAGCTGCTGCAGGTCGCGTTGCGGGCCGGGCAGTGCTGCCGTGGGTGTTGGGGCTGGCCACAAAAATGGCACGCTGGCGCTCCATAGTGAGTGGGTGGCCGTGCGGCTCAGACCTGGGGCAGTCGATGGTTGGGGGTCCACGATGGGGTCGCTTGGTCCGCGGGGAATGAGTTTAGACTTCGGAACGCGACCTCCATAGTAGTTGCTAGCTCTTCCGTGTCTTCCAGTTTCTGGCCCCCTTTCTCGAGTAGTCGCAGGCGCACATAGTTAGACCAGAGCCCCGCAACGTAAACATCACGGACAGCGAGTTCCATATGCTGGGAGGTCGTTACAGCCTGAAAGTTACAGTCCCGAGCAAGGGCTTTTAAGTCATGCAGGAAGTCTTCTAGCGACTCTGCAGGGCGCTGGCGGCGGGTAGTGAAAATGTGCCGCGCGTAGACCTCGTTTATCGGCTGCACGTACAATCGGTCGAGCATAGCGAGGGCCTCAGTATAGGTGGTACAATTGAGTTGCGTAGAGATGCGATGCGTGCAGTAGGCTGAGTTTCTGCTCCTCTGTAGTCTCGGAGATGCTCGATTCAGCCAGGTAGGCCTTGAAACACCGAAGCCAGTGTAGAAAGATTTCCTTCGCCTCTGCAGCCTGCGGGTCGAGTTCTAGTTGGTCAGATTTGAGGGCTGATTCCTGTAATGGACAATTTTAATACTTAATATTGAATAACTGCTTAATAGTGTGATTAACCAAAGCTGCAGGCATTTGTTTGTGTGTGTGTGCAAGGTTAGAGAGAGGAACTGCAAAACTGATATGCCAGCTGTATGAAGGACAAGATGGTAAAGCCAGGAGAAATACTAGTAAGAAGCAAAGCCAGCCATTGTCTACATGAATGCCTGTGTTTGACCTGCTTATCTTTTGAATGTATAAAGACTGAAGGTTGCTGCACTCGGGGCGTCTTCCTCTCTCTCCTGTGGTTAGAGGAACGCGTCCTCTGCAGAGTAAGAAATAAACGACTTGCTCATATCCATGACTGATTGTTTCCGAGTTTTCCTTTTTCCCACCACAGTTCTTGGCGACGAGGATGGGATCCTGTGCTTGAGACAGACACTGGGAGATTCCGGGGAGGCGTTAGCGCTGACGCCTTGAGGGCTTTTCACCTCATCTCAAACGCTTCAATTGGCCATCAGCGTGAGAGGACCAGGAATTACTGTGTCACCTCAGCCCGGGGTCCGGACTGAAATCTGTGGTAAGGAATTGCTCTATTATTAATTATAGACAGTGGTGAACAGTCTCAAAGTGACGGGTAGATTTAGACTTGGATCTATCAAACAGGTTGGACCTGTAAAAATACCTAAACGATAGGTATTGGTTTGCTGGTTTCGGAAAACCAAGCCACCTAAGCAGGCGCGCTTACGTGCGGGAGCCTCCGGAGGAAAAATCAAGTCACAAGGGATAAGAACATAAGAACATAAGAACTAGGAGCAGGAGTAGGCCATAAAGTCGCTGTGAGTCTGTGTCACAAGTAAGAGACCGGTCATGGGTAATAGCAATGGGAAAAAACAAACAAATGCTGTAAGTTTAAATAGCCCTAATATACGATACATGGTTACTAATTATGGACAAGACTCGGTGAGTCAAGTTAAAATGTGGGTGAAGGAGTGTGGTTTTCCTGAAGAAGGAAGTTTTAGTTTAAGACAATTGGAATTATTAAAAACTCAGTTAGAACAGAGGGCAAAAGAAAGTGGAAAGAAAAGCAAAAGGAAAAGAGAAACAATAAATTGGGCGGCTTACGGTATGTGGAAAACAGAGGCAGAAATAGGAAATAGACGATCACAGGCAAAACCCAAAGAAACTGCAAATAAAACCAACTCTCTTCAGTGTGTTAAGTCTATTTCAGGTCACCCCATTCCGGATGATCCCGACCTGGATGGCTGCCTCCCGCGCCCAACGGCTCCTCCACAAATGGCCCCCACGAACCATGGCCAACAGTCGCGACCGAGCCCTCCACCACATAGTGAACCCCCTCGGGGAACGCCTGAGATGTCCATGGGAACTCTACCATCAGGAGCCGACCGTCACCCCCTTTACCCAGACATCAGTACCATGACTACATCTGACTCCCCAGTAGCTCACCATACCCGGAGTAAGGCGTCGTGCAGACCTAAATCTGCCCTTCCAGATGCACCAGAACCGTTTAATTATCACAAAGGCGACGAAGAAAGGGAAGGAGACAGTAAATTTCTCGGCAATGTCCTCAGTGCTCCAATGATAGAGGTGGCGGGCCCGGAAGGACAACCGATACTTGTCCACAGACCGTGGACAACGAAAGACATTGAATGTGCCTATGAACAACTCTCGGATCCCAGAGAAGCGGGAGGCCAGAAATTTGCAGGCGAGGTACGCAAGTTCTGCCTCGAGTTTCGCCCCACGTCTCATGAGATGCGGCGATTATTGGGGAGGAAATTGGGCGCAGACATCTCCAAGATCCGATACAATTGGCCAGATGATAATGTACGAGCTCGCCAAGTTCAACCAGACCATGCAGATAATGTGCCTTTTAACGCCTTTGTTACAGGTCTGGCGGACGCCTGTCAAACTGCCTTTCCGGTAAGAATGGACATGACAAAAATTGCCATGTGTCAGCAGCGTGATGGTGAAACTGTGTCCCAGTACCTGACTCAGCTCACAGAAGTCCATAACGCTCATAGTGGACTTACACCACCAGCTGACATGAATACAGCTGAAGTGACTCCGTATGAGGCACATCTGCGGAACAGTTTTATGAATGGATTAAGTGAGGACATCGCTAAGAAGGTGAAAAATACATGTATTACATGGGACACAGGGAAACTCAACTTAATCGAACAACACGCCATACACGCTGAAAAGCTACTGACACAAGAAAAGGCGAAGCGGAACAAAAGGAGGGAGGATCAGAGTCACCAAGCACAGCTAACTATGATGCAGATGGTGACACAGGTTGCAGAAGGTCAGCAACGAGGAAGAGGTAGAGGACGGACAAGAGGAAGAGGCAGGGGAGGTCGAGGGCGAGGACACGGTAAGACGGATGGGTGTTTCACGTGCGGAAGCAAGGACCACTGGGCAAGAGACTGCCCAACAAAGAGACAAGACGGGCCAAGAGATGATGATGACAATGGTAATTGACAAAGGGGAGGAGAGGACGATGGAGGTATGCCTGAAGGAGAGGGTGAGTCCAAAACCTTGATGCTTTGCAATGAAGATCCGCTTAAGCTAACCTCTTATACTAACGTTCTTGAAAACTTTACACAGACTAAAGAGAGTGTGATGCACGAATCTAAACCGCGAGGCACTTATGTTAAGTATAATGAAGAATTCTACCGACAAATGCCAGTGTACGCATTAACTGTGGAAGGGGAAAGGCTTACGTTTTTAGTTGACTCCGGTGCGGGAAACTCTGTGATACAGATTAGTCAATTAAAGGCACCGATTAAGATGAGTGGGAGGTACCTGAACTCCATCGGGGCATCTGGCGTCATAGTACAAGAACAATTTACTGCACCCTTAAGGTGTGAGACTACTTATGGAGAAAGGTTTAAATTTGTATTTTTACTCTCTCGGTGTTGCCCGATTAATCTCATGGGACGGGATTTGACAGGAAAATTGGGACTTAGCCTGATCAGCACCCCAGAGGGACTAAGGGTTACGGAAGGAGAGGAAATAGCATTCCAAGGAGTTAAATTTGACGCCAGACCTCTGATGTATATTTATGAATGGAGATTGACTCCAGGGGCAGTGAGTTCAGTAAACCGAGCACTCATGGGAGAAGCACGCGAACGTGTTAACCCTATTAACACTGACTTTATGACCGAGGAGAATCTGCACTGCACCGCACACATTCACTTGGGGGGACCAGATAATCGATATGAGAATGAATGGCTCGGGAAGTTGCAGAAGTCTGAGGTGCTGCTGATACGGGAGTTATATTGGGATGAGCATAGGTGCGCTGCAAGTATAGACCTGTCTAGAATACGACTGAGATTGGGAGTACCATACCCCTTTACAATAGAAGGGTCACACCCCCATGTATCATTAGCGAAAGGGCGCAATAGACAATGGAAAGATTTGGGACCGTGGGTCCTTACAAATCTCAAAGTCAATGATTGGACACTGCTTTCAGACACAACTGTGTGGTTCAGTATGAGTATGCAAGCTTATAAAAAGAATCTTAACTGGCTATCTCAGGCAGAGAGTGGTGGAAATAGTCCCTGCCTCGGACCAGAGCCATAGGGGAACAACCTGGAGTTTTGTACAAATTACTGCCGATGACCCGCGACTGCAGACAGTTCCGGGGAAACTTTGGGCAAAGGGAAAACATGATGTGGGTCTAATACGCGATTGTGAGCCCGTAAAGATTACACCAAAGTCTGATTATAGACCATGCAGAACACAGTATCCGCTAAAACCCAAAGCGGTAGAAGGGATCACCCCTGTATTCAATTCACTATTGAAAGCGGAGTCATAGTACCCTGCGAAAACTCACCAGTGCGTACACCGATTTTCCCTGTAAAAAAGGCGACTCTCCCGGGAGAACCCGAGGGATGGAGGTTTGTACAGGACTTGGCGGCAGTCAGTGATGCTGTTATGGCCAGAGCCCCTAATGTTCTGAATCCATATACCATTTTGGCACAGATCCCACCCGGGAGCAGGTGGTTCTTCGTAGTAGACCTCGCTAATGCATTCTTTAGCATTCCTGTTCACCCAGACAGTCAGTACTGGTTTGCTTTTTCATTTAAGGGAAGTTCTTATACATTTACAAGGTTATGTCAGGGGTATTGTGAATCGCCCACCATCTACAACGAAACGTTAAAAAAAGAGTTTGGAGCCACTAATCCTGTCCCCGGGATCAGCCCTCCTACAGTATGTAGACGATTGTCTAATCACAGCTCCAACCAAGGAGCAGTGTGAGCAAGACACATTGGCACTATTATGCCACCTAGCTGAGGAAGGACACAAGGCAAGCCTTTCAAAATTGCAGTTCGTGCAAGAACAAGTAGAGTTTCTGAGACATTTAATATCAGCACAGGGTAAGACCTTGGAACAAAGCAGAGTGAAAGCAATCCAAGAAATCCCTAAATTCAGGACTAAAAAACAGTTGATGTCCTTCTTGGGGGTGTGCTCATACTGTAGGATGTTTATTCCCAACTATGCTGTCCTCGAAGCCCCTCTGAGTGACGTAGCCCACGGGAAGGGCTTGCAAGCCCACAGTACACTCAGCTGGACCCCAGAAGCAGAAAAGGCGTTCAGCGACTTGAAATTGGCTTTACAGTCTACACCGACCCTAGGAATTCCCAACCCAGATAAACCTTTTACCCAAACGGTAGATGAAAAACGAGGCTGCATGACGTCCGTGCTGTTACAAGAGCACGGAGGGAAACTTCGGCCAGTGGCATACTTCTCTGCTAAATTGGACCCAGTAGCAGCGGGGCTGCCTACTTGCCTGAGAGCAGTCGCAGCTGCCGGAAAAGCAATAGCAGCCTCTAGAGATATCGTGGGATACAGTGAATTAACTTTGTTGGTACCACATGCAGTCTCATTACTTCTCCTAGAGCAAAAAACAGCTCATATGTCTGCTGCAAGGTGGTTAAGATATAACACGGTCCTGCTGGAAATGCCAAACATTACAGTGAAAAGGTGTACCATACTTAACCCCGCCACTCTTCTTCCCACCGCAGGTGATGGGGAACCATATGATTGTGTTGCTCTAACTAATGAAGTTTGTAGTCCGCGACCTGACTTGCAGGATACCCCCCTACAAAATCCCGACATGGAACTGTTTGTGGATAGATCTGCGTTCAGAGATCGAGAAGCGGGCCAGAACTATGTGGGGTATGCCATAGTCACATCACACAACATACTAAAAGCAGAGCCACTTCCTAGACACCGCTCCGCACAAGCTGCGGAACTGATAGCGCTTACAGAAGCATGTAAACTTGCAGAAGGCAAGTCCGTTACTATCTACACAGACAGTAGATATGCCTTTGGGGTGACTCATGATTTCGGAACCTTGTGGAAACATAGGGGATTCTTAACATCAACAGGCAAACCAATCACGCACCATGGGCTGATTTCTGATCTCTTGGACGCAGTCCTCTTACCTAAGTGTATTGCAGTCTGTAAGTGTGATGCACATACAGGGAAAACCGATCCAGTCTCACAGGGAAATGCAAGGGCGGATGCGGCAGTGAAACCAGCAACACAAAAACCTATCAGTGATAATGTAAACATGCCAATGCTAACAGTTCCTATCCCAACAGCGGACATACAAGACCTGCAAACACAAGCCGGTCGAGCATAGCGAGGGCCTCAGTATAGATGGTACAATTGAGTTGCGTAGAGATGCGATGCGTGCAGTAGGCTGAGTTTCTGCTCCTCTGTAGTCTCGGAGATGCTTGATTCAGCCAGGTAGGCCTTGAAACACCGAAGCCAGTGTAGAAAGATTTCCTTCGCCTCTGCAGCCTGCGGGTTGAGTTCTAGTCGATCAGGTTTGAGGGCTGATTCCATAGTAGTTTTCTTCAAGTTTTCTAAGACTATTAAATTGATGAGACCATCAATTCACTCGGAACACGATTGGAAGTAAACTGTGGTTTTAATAGTCTTACAACTGAGCCTGCCTGCGACCAGAAGAACTGAGGGCAGACTCACACAGCTGCAGCACTTTATACTTCTGGTAGTGGGAGGGGCCATGGGCGGAGCCATGGATGGAGCCAAGGGTGGAGCCCTGTACAAGCTCCTCATCTCCCCCTATGGGCAGAGCCGCGCAACGGCTCACAGACAGAGCCCACAAGGACATAATACTATACAATACAATACAGTGTGAATTACATTCACCACACAGATTGGCAAAGAAAAATAATAGGTCTAATTGGGAGCAGTTTAGAATTCAGCAAAGAAGGACGAAGGGATTAATTAAGAAGGGGAAAGAACAGTACGAAAGGAAGCTTGCGGGGAACATAAAGACTGACACTAAGAGTTTCTACAGATATGTGAAGAGAAAGAGATTGGTTAAGAGAAAATGTAGGCCCACTGCAGACAGAAACTAGGAATGCATAATAAGGGACAAAGAAATGGCTGAGCAATTGAATACATACTTTGGTTCTGTCTTCACAAATGAGGACACAAATCAGATCCCAGAAATGTTGGAGAATGAAAGGTTTAGTGAGAGGGAAGAACTGAGGGAGATCAACAATAGTAGAGAATGGTGCTGGAAAAACTGTGGCTCTGGAAATAGTGGATGCATTGGTGGTCATCTTCCGGGATTCTATAGACTCTGGAACTGCCCCTGCAGATTGAGGGGAGCTCACGTCACTCCGATATTCAAAAAGGGAGGGAGAGAGAAAGCTGCGAATTATAGACCAGTAAGCCGAACATCGGTAGTTGGGGAAATGCTTGAATCCATTATCAAGGAATTTATAGCGGAACATTTAGAAAGTAGTGGCAGGATCGGTCAGAGTCAGCACGGATTTATGAAGGGAAAATCATGCTTGACAAATGTGTTGGAATTCTTTGAAGAGGCAACCAGTACAGTTGACAAGGGGGAGCCAGTCAATGTGGCATATTTGAACTTTCAGAAGGCGTTTGACAAAGTCCTGCATGAGAGATTATTGTGCAAATTTAAATCGCATGGGATTGGGGAAAATGTATTGAGATGGATAGAAAACTGGTTGGCAGAGAGGAAACAAAGAGTAGGGATTAATGGGTCCTTTTTAAATTGGCAGGCAGTAACTAGTGGGGTACCACAGGGATCGATGCTGGGACCCCAGCTATTCACAATATATATTTATGATTTGGATTAGGGAACAAAATGTAACATCTCAAAGTTGGCAGATGATACCAAATTATGTGGGAGGGCGAATTGTGACGAGGATCCCTACAGCAAGATCTGGACAGGTTGGGCAAGTGGGCAAATCAATGGCAGATGCAGTATAATTTGGATAAGTGTGAGGTTATTCATTTTGGAAACAAAAACAGGAAGGCAGATTACTACCTGAATGGTTGTAAATTGGGAGAAGAGAGTATGCAACGGGACCTAGGTTTCCTTGTGCACCATTCGCTGAAGGTCAGCATGCAGGTGCAGCAGGCGGTAAAGAAGGCTAATGGTATGTTGGCCTTCATTGCGAGAGGTTTTGAGTATAGAAGCAGGGATGTGTTGCTGCAATTGTACAGGGCCTTAGTGAGGCCACATTTGGAGTATTGTGTGCAGCGAAGGTTTACCAGACTGATTCCAGGAATGGCAGGACTGTCATATGAGGAGAGATTGGGATTGTTCTCGCTGGAGTTCAGAACAATGAGGGGGGATCTCATGGAGACTTATAACATTCTAACAGGACTAGACAGGGTAGATGCAGGGAAGATGTTACCAATGATGGGTGTGACCAGGACCAGGGGTCACAGCCTGAGGATTCAGGGTAAATCATTTCGGACAGAGATAAGGAGACATTTCTTCACACAAAGAGTGGTGAGCCTGTGGAATTCATTACCACAGGAAGTAATTGATGCTATAACTTTGAATATATTCAAGAGGCGGCTGGATGTAGCACTTGGGGAGAATGGGGTCAAAGGCTATGGGGAGAAAGCAGGATTAGGCTATTGAGTTGGATGATCAGCCATGATCGTGATGAATGGCAGAGCAGGCTCGAAGGGCCAAAAGGCTCCTCCTGCTCCTATCTTCTATGTATCTATGTATTCCCACTATAGGTGGGAAAGCAGGCTGGCAGAGTTGTGATGAGACTGAAGTTCCTTTCCATTCAATGGACCAAGAATCTTGTGAGTCTGAGGAGATTATTGAGCCCACAACTTGTATGGCGACAGCTTGGGCATCCCTTAGAAATGATGTTACTGAGGCTACAGGACAAAGCTGTAGCATCCACTGAGGTGACCACATGCTCCATGCCTGAAGATGGAATTTCAAAATCATGCACACAAGAATTCCACAGAAGTTGGCTTTGAACTTGTCCATCATCTCCAACATGTGACAGTAACTCACTGACAGTACAATGGGCAACAGATGATGTGGCGAAAACACTATATTCAGGATTGAATCACGGAACAATTAAATTATTTTCCCTTGCTTTCATGTATTTCTAGACAATTATAAGCAGAATCTTCAGTATTAGTTCATGCATTACCCGCACGTGCATCAAATGTGACTGCTGCATTGGCCATAATGTCCAAAATTTAAATCTCCCATCCAATTTAATAGTAAAAATAGTTTCAAACAACTGTCCGATGTCACCCCACAATTATTGAACTGGGTTGTATTACCATAAACCTATGTATGAACACCCTTGTAGATCTGAGTGTGCAAGGGTACAAATTGAAACTCAAATATGTGGCCTGCTGTATACATGAGAATGGATGTGAAAAGGTTGTTGGAAGGCTTGGCGTGGGGCAGCAATGAATGCGATTAATAAGTTACACTCAATGGCATGCGTACTGGTACCTGGAATATTATGCTCTTGGATAGTTTACTTTGGAAGCTATCTTATCTTCCAAACCTGTTTCTAGGTCCTGTGAGTGCTGGACACAACATTAACCCTTGCACTGTGTGGTAGTATGACTAGGGAGGTCATATTACCTTAGAACCAAGCTGCCATTGGTACAGCAGTCCCGCTGCCCATTGGCCCAGGCAGGTCATGTGCCACTCTGCCAATTGGCTGTGGCTAGTCATGTGACTCCCCGCCGATTGGCCGAGATGATGGTAGCTCCGCCTACAAGGTGGGGTATAAAAGCTCGTACCAGCCTCCAGTCGGCCTTTCCTTGTACGACTACTGCCGGGCTCACATCTAGCTTATTAAAGCCTGATAGTTGGATCCTCTCTACGACTTGTGTCCGATTGATGGTACATCACACTGCACTACAAGCTGCACCGATATCCTCCTCAGAATGCTCCACTCTATGCAATACCACAGCCACTTCAACCTTCATCTGAATCTGTATTACTCTATCGAATAACCACAGTTTCTCATTTCTGTGTATATTTTAATTTTGCAAACCACTGGCAGCCACTTTATGGCTAGAATTCTATGGGTGGACACACGTCATTGCGCCCTCGAGCAATATTCCAGTCGGTGAACGTCTAAAGCACCCACCAACAATCAAGCAGGTAATTTAGCACCTTCAGGGGCCAATTGGACATAATGTTTGTGGCCCGTCTGCTTTTACATTTGGCTAGCAGACCAATTGGTCAGACAGAATTTATGCTTTAGCTTCAACCTCAATGCAGGGCGGGATGAACTGTCAGGACTGAAATCAAATTGAAAAAGGTGCCTGGGACAGAGTTTTGTGTTTCCATGTGCTACCCAGACCCTCTTTGCAGAGTTTTCACATAGCAATTTATTTTTCATGGGTCAGCAGGTCCGTCAGACAGCACAACAGTGGCTGTCCCTTAAGGGAGCACATTAGAAGTGCCAGCCCGCATATTCCCTTTTGTCAGTGCCCACCCTACCTGGCAATGCTCAGGCTTGCCCAGCACGTGCTTCATGCCAGTTCATTGGCCTGCCAGCGTGAAATAATGTTCCGGCGCTGATCGCAACCAGAACCACTTTTGCCCTTGGTACCAGGCCCACCAAGTGCAAACTGGACGGACGGATAATTCAGGCCTACATTGCTTCTGTAAATGCCGAAACATACTTTTACAGCCTTTGTAAAATTTGATCCAATTATATCTTCCGACATAGCCACTTATCCTTTAAACTCATCTTTTTTTTTTTTTTCTTTTTTTAAAATTTTTTTTTTTTTCAATTAAGGGGCAATTTAGCGTGGCCAATCCACCTACCCTGCACATCTTTGGGTTGTGGGGGTGAGACCCACGCAGACACGGGGAGAATGTGCAAACTCCACACGGACAGTGACCCAGAGCCGGGATCGAACCTGGGACCTCAGCGCCGTGAGGCAACAGGGCTAACCCACTGCGCCACCGTGCTGCCCTTAAAACTCATCTTTTAATGGAAAATATGTATAAGTATTTGAAGCAAATAAAAGGCAAGGTTGGTACTTGGGGTGGTGTGGGTGAAAGTGGGACAATGGGCTTAGTTTGGTTTGCAATAGCAGGGTCAGTAGTGACAGGAGAGTGGACAGGGGGTTGACTAGAAATGAGGGATTAGTTATGCAAATAGACAGGATAAGCTTCGGTTGTTTTCCTTAGAGCAGAGAAGGCTAAGTGTAAACCAATGAAGGGTTTAGATAGAGTAAATAAAGATAAACTCCAAAAGCTGAAGAGTTGATAAGGGTACATTTTAAGGTGATTGGCAAAAGAGGCAACAGGAGGAAAAATATTTCATGAAACAAACGGTTAGGAAATGAAATACACTGCCTGGTAGAAGAGTGGAAACAACTTCAATAGCAACATTAAAAAGGAAATTGGATAAGTACTGAAGGAGAAATACTGTAAGATATGGAGAAAGGTGGGTGAGTGGGATTAACTAATAATAATAATCTTTATTATTGTCGCAAGTAGGCTTAAGTTAACACTGCAATGAAGTTACTGTGAAAATCCCCTGGTCGCCTGTTTGGGTACACAGAGGGAGAATTCAGAATGTCCAATTCACCTAACAAGCACGTCTTTCGGGACTTGTGGGAGGAAACCGGAGCAACCGAAGGAAATGCACTCAGACAAGGGGAGAACGGGCAAATGCTGCACAAACAGTGACCCAAGCCGGGAAATGAACCCGGGTCCCTGGTGCTGTGAAGCAACAGTGCTAACCACTGTGCTACCATGCCGTCCGATGGATTGCACTTTGAAAGAGCCAGCAGAGGCCAAATGGCCTCCTTCTTTACTGTGTGATCCTACAATTCTAAACTTTGTCACGAGGCTATGCCCCTTTAATTTTGAAAATATGATTTGAACTTTCAACAGGCTTGAAGTTTTGTGCTTTGAAATGAGACAGAACAAATTACAAAAAAAGCAAGGAAATCCTCCACATTGAAGATGTTAAAAAAAAATATGAATCACCGTCACGGCAGTGTGAAGAGACAGACATTTCCTATCATTCAAAGACCGAGCAGAACTCATCACTGTCTCAGGAAGAGACATCAAAATGCAAAGTGTTGGATATTGAAACAATGGGTGCCATAGACAGACCCATCTGAAATCCCTTTGAAATACACCAGGGGTGAAGTATAGCAGGCCAGACTGCAGCCACTGCAGTGAGATATGTAAGAAAAACCTGAGCAGAAACCTGGGCAGCACAAGTGGATAACACTGTGGCTTCACAGCGCCAGGGTCCCTGGTTTGATTCCCTGTTGGGTCACTGTCTGTGCGGAGTCTGCACATTCTCCCCGTGTTTGCGTGGGTTTCCTCCGGCTGCTCCGGTTTCACCCCACAGTTGAAAGGCGTATAGGTTAGGTGGACTGGCCATGATAAATTGCCTTTAGTGACCAGAAAGGTTAGGGGGGGTTGTTGGTTTATGGGGATAGGGTGGAAGTGAGAGCTTAAGGGGGTCAGTACAGACTCGATGGGCCAAATAGCCTCCTTCTCTCTCTCCTGGAACAAGTGCCCTGTTTGGCAATATTACTCAAAATTAACCAGAAAACTGACATAGAACATAGAACATAGAATGATACAGCGCAGTACAGGCCCTTCGGCCCTCGATGTTGCACCGACATGGAAAGAAAACTAAAGGCCATCTAACCTACACTATGCCCTTACCATCCATATGCTTATCCAATAAATGTTTAAATGCCCTCAATGTTGGCGAGTTCACTACTGTTGCAGGTAGGGCATTCCACGGCCTCACCACTCTTTGCGTAAAAAACCCACCTCTGATCTCTGTCCTATATCTATTACCCCTCAATTTAAGTCTATGTCCCCTCGTGCTAGCCACCTCCATCCGCGGGAGAAGGCTCTCGCTGTCCACCCTATCTAACCCTCTGATCATTTTGTATGTCTCTATTAAGTCACCTCTTAACCTTCTTCTCTCTAACGAAAACAACCTCAAGTCCATCAGCCTTTCCTCATAAGATTTTCCCTCCATACCAGGCAACATCCTGGTAAATCTCCTCTGCACCCGTTCCAAAGCTTCCACGTCCTTCCTATAATGAGGCGACCAGAACTGTACGCAATACTCCAAATGCGGCCGTACTAGAGTTTTGTACAGCTGCAACATGACCTCATGGCTCCGGAACTCAATCCCTCTACCAATAAAGGCCAACACACCATAGGCCTTCTTCACAACCCTATCAACCTGGGTGGCAACTTTCAGGGATCTATGTACATGGACACCGAGATCCCTCTGCTCATCCACACTACCAAGAATTTTACCATTAGCCAAATATTCCGCATTCCTGTTATTCTTTCCAAAGTGAATCACCTCACACTTCTCCACATTAAACTCCATTTGCCACCTCTCAGCCCAGCTCTGCAGCTTATCTATGTCCCTCTGTAACCTGCAACATCCTTCCGCACTGTCTACAACTCCACCGACTTTAGTGTCGTCTGCAAATTTACTCACCCATCCTTCTGCGCCCTCCTCTAGGTCATTTATAAAAATGACAAACAGCAACGGCCCCAGAACAGATCCTTGTGGTACGCCACTCGTAACTGAACTCCATTCTGAACATTTCCCATCAACTACCACTCTCTGTCTTCTTTCAACTAGCCAATTTTTGATCCACATCTCTAAATCACCCTCAATCCCCAGCCTCCGTATTTTCTGCAATAGCCGACCGTGGGGAACCTTATCAAACGCTTTACTGAAATCCATATACACCACATCTTGTAATAATTGCAACATTTCCTCCATCTGACCGCACCTACAAAGCCAGTTAATCCAAATTGGCTGCAACATTCAAAGATCAATACCTCCAGGATAATCAAGGGACACCTAACCATATATTCTTTTAACCTTTTCTAATTGTACTCGACCATCCCTTATTTCTGATAAATGTGTGTTTGACGTTACGTTTCTATTTTTCTTCTCTTAGGTTTGCTCTTTCTTTAATTCAAGAAAACTTTGTTTGATTTAATCCTTATTGCTCACAGTTTAAACAGTAAATACATTTGGATATGGGACAAAGAATCTTAGACCCTTGTGGTGACTAACCGAGGAGGCTAAATAGAGTGGGGCCAATTTAACACTTCTCACCTGGTCAGATAACCGCAATCTTTTGAGTTGAGCTCCCAGAACCATTCCCAATGTGGGTTGGAAGTTGAATACATTTTTATGCAAATCTAGGTGTTTGGCTGCAATCTTGTCCTGCCACTTCAGCAACCTGAGCAGGAGAGGAAGTTTGCCATGCTCATTGTGATTACCCACTTTCCCAAAGTCAGTAATTTCCTACTAAGTAGGAATCATACTAAAATTAACAAACACCTGCTCTGGGTATGTGCTAATTTCAGAGATAACTGCATCCTAACCTACAGCGCTTCTATATAAGCATTTTCAACGAGCCAAGTATACCCCACCATTAAACATAGAGGATTATTTGTTCTGCCTGTGTCCAAAGACGGTCTTCTTTGAGTCAGAAAGTATGCATTCAGACGTCCAAGGCATTTAATCTTGATTAGATTTTCATTGATGATTTCCTTTTTTCTTAATAAACACTGAAACACTCACAATTGCATCATGTGAAGGAAGGATGTCCTGCGAAAACCACAAATTACCATTGGTTCTGCAACAGTAGCACCACATCTGAAGTTATAAAACTGCTGAAAAATGATAGTCAGCAACAAATGTGTCATCAATCATCACTAAAAACATTGCCACAAGTTATAGACTATCTTAGAATGCGTTAATTAGCTCTGCCCATGTAGGCGGATGGAGGTAATGTTTTCTCCTCTGTTAGTTAAACCTGGGGTGGAATTCTCTGATAATGGGGCTATGTTCCCACGCCTGCAAGAAAATGGGCGTTAATCACCCTGGACATTTTTCTAGAAAGTCCAGAGTGATTCTCCGTTTTGAAGGGGGCTGGCAGGGCCCCGGAGTAGTCCACATAGCTTTGGCTGCCGATACGGGGCCCTTCACTTCCTGCCGCACCTTGGAGGACCCACACAGCGTGCCGGCCCCGACAAATAGGCCCCGCCCCCTCCAGATCGCGCGCGCCCGCCAAACAGTGGCTCCCGATTGCAAGCCTGGCCATCCTGGAGGACCCCCCTGGTGACGGATTCCCTGCACCCCACCAGGGCGACTGCGCACTTTGTCCGCAGCCGCCACTCCGAGTGCCCGGGTGGAACCATGAGTGAACCACACCTGCGGGAACTCGGACAGTTGCAGGTGGAGAATCGCCGCAGCGGCCTCTTTCAATGGCCCCCGAACGGCGTCGCGGCAAAAGCGCACACGCGATTCTCAGTACCCGGAGAGTCGCAGGAAGGCATCGGACCTGATCGTGGGTCTGATGCCCCATTCTCCACTCCCGCGCCAAGCACGATTGCGGCGCGGAGGCTCGGAGAATTCCGGCCCTTATATCTCAAACATTAATGGACGAATTTTAACAAAACTAGGTGTGGCCCAAAGAAGAACCATTAGTGTTTGGTGAAGGTGCAGACAACATTCAAGAAGCTTCCTGCAATACTTAAGAAGCTTAACACCATCCAGGACAAAGCAGCCTGCTTAATTGATACCACTACCACAAACATTCACTCCCTCCACCACTGGCACACAGTAGCAGCAGTGTGCACCATCTACAAGATGCACTGCAGGAACTCACCAAGGCTTCTTTGGCAGCACCATCCAAACCCACAACAGTCGCCATCTAGAAGGGCAAGAGCAACAGAAACCTGGGAACACCACCATCTGGAGATTCCCCTCCAAGTCACACACCATTCTGACTGAAAATATATCGCTGTCCCTTCGCTGTCACTTGTTCAAAATCCTGAAACTTCCTCCCTAACAACACTGGCTGTACCTACACTTAGGGACTGCAGCGATTCAAGAAGGCATCTCACCACCTCCTTCTCTCATTGAATGGCGGAGCAGGCTCGAGGGGCCAGATGGCCTCCCCTGTTCCTAGTTCTTATGTTCTTATGTTCTCAAGGTAAACTAGGGATGGGCAATAAATGCCGGCCTAACCAGTAATGCCCACATCTCATAAATGAATAAAAATAAGATCTGGATTCAGATCCTGTAATTTTTTTAAATGATTTGTACTTTAACATTGAAGATAGCATAAATTGACCTTCTTTAAAAGACTGTTTGTTGGTTGCTTGATTTCGTATATTGTTGATTTTTTTTTTAATATAATGGATTTTCTCAAGTGCTCTAGTGGAATCTGTCACAGTTGTCAAAATGTGAGCATAGTTTTCAGAGCAGGTTGTTGGATGTGGATTGGTATGAAGCCTCCTCAGTAAGCTGGAAGATAAAAAGATTTATTTTGTCAGCATTGTTGTTGCAAAACATCAACCAGGCAGGGAAAACCTCAAGGAAGAGCTGCATAATTGTAATAACATTGAGTTAGCACAGTATGGCGGAGGTATGCACTCCACTGATTTCCTTCTTCATTTGTTCCCTTTTATTTTCCAAACACGAATCCCATCTTCAGTTTATTTTTTATTTCCATTCTGATTTCTCTTTAAATTACTAACAGATGTCCCGTGGTATTGCTAATGGTGAGCAAGAGAATATTGGGTGGGATTCTCCCGCACCCGGCAGAGCGGGGGGTCCCGGCGGGATGGAGTGGCGTGAACCACTCCGGCGTCGGCCCGCCCCAAAGGTGCGGAATCCTCCACACCTTCAGGGGCTAGGACGGCGCAGGAGTGGTTTGCGTCCCACCGGCCGGCGTGCAAGGCCTTTGGTGCCACGCCAGCCGGGGCCGAAGGGACTCCGCCGGCCGCCGAGAGTCCGCACAAGCGCGGGTGCGTCAGCGGATGCTGACGTCATCCCCGCGCATGCGCAGGGCGGGGGTCACCTACGCATCGGCCATCGCGGAGGCTGACACGGCCGACGCGTAGTAAAAGAGTGCCCCCACGGCACAGGCCTGCCCGCCGATCGGTGGGCCCCAATCCCGGGCCAGGCCACCGCGGTGGCACTCCCCAGAGCCAGATCGCCCCGCACCCCCCCAGGACCCCGGTGCCCGCCCGCGCCACCAGGTCTCACCGGTAAGGGACCTAGTCTGATCCACGCCGGCGGGACCGGCAAAAAACCAGCGGGACTTTGGCCCATCGCGGGCCGGAGACTTCGGGCAGCCCCGCGGCCCATTGAGTCGTGCCAGTACCTGCCATTCTCCGGGGCGGGCAGCGCGACTCACGCCTCGCCGACTTTTGGAGGGCCGGAGAATTCGGCGGCCAGCGGGGGCGGGATTCACGCCGACCCCCGGCGATTCTACGACCCAGCGGGGGGGTCGTGGAATCCCGCCCATTGTATTTAAATACTAATATATTGCCATGTGGCTTAATAACTCAAATTCTACTTCTATTCAAGAGCATTACAGCATGTTTCAGATATTTTTGACATTGAATTATAGGCTTTCATGCGTATTTTTGTGGAAACTATATATTAATTGCTTTCCTTATTTTTGACCTAAAATATCTAGCCTTTGACCCTTCATTCACCATGATGTTTCTGCAGCTATCTATCTGCTCAACCATTGCTTCATCTCCACCTTTTATTCCCTAGTCTCTCTCTCTGGTACATCCCTCATCTTTGCTACATTAAGTCCGAGGGATGCAGACTTAATAGATATGGCAGCAAACTGTTTTAGCCTTCACTGCCAGACTTATCTAAGTAACGTGAAGCACTATTAGCTCAATCAACACTGCTCGCTATTCTAGCATCATCCTGGAATCAAAAGATAACCCTCAAGGTCTTTTCTTCACTGCAAACCGTCTTCCACCTCACCTACAAGATAAAGTGTGCAGAGCTCATGGGTGGCACAGTGGTTACGCTGTGGCCTCACAGCGCTAGGGACCCAGGTTCAATTCTGGCCTTGGGTGGCTGTTTATGTGTATTTATCACATTCACCCCATGTCAGTGTGGGTTTCCTCCGGGTACTCCGGTTTCTTCCCACTATCCAACAATATGCAGGTTAGGTGGATTGCCCCATAGAGTCCAAGGATGTGAAGGTTATGTGGGGTTACTGGGTTACCGAGATAGGGGGAGGAGTGGGCCTAGATAGGGTGCTCTTTCAGAGGCTCGGTGTAGACTCAATGGGCTGAATGGCCTCCTTCTGTGCTGTAGGAATTCTATGGTTCTATGAACTTCTTTGTCACTAAAATGGGTGCCATCTTATCACTGCCTTTGTTAATTTCTGTTGGGGAGGGTTTAAACTAATGTGGCAGGGGGATGGGAACTAATGCAGGAAGTCGGAAGGTAGTAAAACAGGGACAGAAACAAAAGGCAGTAAGGGGGAAAGTGTAAGGCAGATGAGCCAGAGTCAAAAATCAAAAAGGGCGACAGTACAAGGTACAGTGACTGAGGGAAGCTCGGTGAATACGCCCAGTAATACTAAAAGGAATAAAACGGGAAGTAAAAACATAAATGGTAAGCGACGCGGCAGGTTGTTACATGAAGATATTGGTTCAACGACAAGGAAAATTAAGAGAAAAGTTAAGAGGAAATATAACTTAGGAGAGGTTACTGATCGAGGTGTTAAGATTCAAAACAGAGGTATAAAAGCCAACATAAGTGTACTTTACCTGAATGCTCATAGTATTCAAAGAACAAAGAACAAAGAAAATTACAGCACAGGAACAGGCCCTTTGGCCCTCCCAGCCTGCGCCGATCCAGATTCTTTATCTAAACCTGTCGCATATTTTCCAAGGATCTACTTCCCTCTGTTCCCCGCCCATTCATATATCTGTCCAGATGCATCTTAAATGATGCTATCGTGCCCACCTCTACCACCTCCGCTGGCAAAGCGTACCAGGCACCCACCACCCTCTCCGTAAAAAACTTTCCACGCACATCTCCCTTAAACTTTCCCCCTCTCACCTTGAAATTGTGACCCCTTGTAACTGACACCCCCACTCTTGGGAAAAGCTTGTTGCTATCCACCCTGTCCATACCGCTCATAACTTTGTAGACCTCAATCAGGTCCCCCCCTCAACCTTCGTCTTTCCAACTAAAACAATGCTGAACCTTTCTTCATAGCTAGCACCCTCCATACCAGGCAACATCCTGGTGAACCTCCTCTGCACCCTCTCTAAAGCATCCACATCCTTCTGGTAATGTGGCGACCTGTATTGCTAGGTGTTGCTTTTACTTGATTGCTCTGTTTAATAACCTTTGCTCTAGAACCGCCAGGTATCTTTCTGATACCACCACGAGGTTCAAAGCCAAGTGCTGATCAATAACTCAATACACCAGTTAGTAAGATTCAAATCAAAACACATTTATTATACGCACAGTCAATCACTACTCATGCATAAAACTCTACTTACTAGACTATCACTACAATTAAAGGCCTATACTTAGCTTTCAAATGGCCCACCAGGTCAGAGGAACAATGGCCTTTGTCCGGTTCTGAGTCTGCTGGCTTCAAGCTGGTATGGAATAGTAGCTAGGAGCGTCTATCTCGTAGCGTGCGTTGACTGGAGACTTACTTAGTTGGTGCAGCTGCTAAACAGGTCTCTCCTTGTTGAGAGTCACGGTCAAGGGTTCTTAGAGAGCTGCCAAGAGAGCCTGCCAAGAGATCGAACTGAACTTGGGGACTCTACTTTATAGTCCCCAGGGGTTTTGCGCCCTTGTGGGCGGTCCCCAGACCTGGTCCCAATTAATTGGACCATGTCCCGATCGTTTCAATCGATTTCTCCAATACTGGAGCTGTTCCCTGATCGCTGGGCGGTTCCTATGTGTCCGTTGGCCTTCCTTTGTCCTGGCTCCCGCTGGCGCCGGGGAGTCTGTCTTGGTCCCGATTGCTTCAATGTATCTAATTGTTCCTGGGGATTGCTCATTAATATGTAGATGGCTACTGGTTTCAGTTCTGTCTGGGTTCTGCAAGTCTTAATACACAGGAAACCTTGCATCTGCTGTTTTCCTCTGCCTGGCCAATTTTCCCTGTATTCTTTGCGGGCATCCATTTTGGAATCGGGAAGTGGCCACCCCAGGTGGCTACACCTGAACTGCACGCAGTATTCCAAATGTGGCCTAACCAAAGTCCTATACAACTGTAACATGACCTGCCGACTCTTGTACTCAATACCCCGTATGATGAAGGCACGCATGCTGTATGCCTTCTTGACCAGCCTATCGACCCGCGTTGCCATCTTCAGGGTACAATGGACCTGAACTCCCAGATCTCCCTGTACATCAATTTTCCCCAGCATTCTTCCATTGACCATATAGTCCACTCTTGAATTAGATCTTCCAAAATCACCTCGCATTTGCCTGGATTGAACTCGTCTGCCATTTCACTGCCCAACTCTCCAATCTATCTATATTTTGCTGTATTCTCTGACAGACCTCCTCACTACCTGCAACTCCACCAATCTTAGTATCATCTGCAAACTTGCTAATCAGACCACCTATACCTTTGTCCAGATCATTTATGTATATCACAAACAACAGCGGTCCGAGCACGGATCCCTGTGGAACACCACTAGTCACCTTTCTCCATTTTGAGACACTCCCTTCCACCACTACTCTCTGTCTCCTGTTGCCCAGCCAGTTCTTTACCTAGCTAGTACACCCTGAACCCCATACGACTTCACTTTTTCCATCAACCTGCCATGGGAAACTTTATCAAACACCTTACTGAAGTCCATGTATATGACATCTACAGCCCTTCCCTCATCAATTAACTTTTTCACTTCCTCAAAGAATTCTATTAGGTTTGTAAGACATGACCTTCACTGCACAAAACCATGCTGCCTATCACTGATAAGTCTATTTTCTTCCAAATGTGAATAGATCCTATCCCTCAGTATCTTCTCCAACAGTTTGCCTACCAATGACGTTAAGCTCACAGGTCTATAATTCCCTGGATTATCCCTGCTACCCTTCTTAAACAAAGGGACAACATTAGCAATTCTCCAGTCCTCCGGGACCTCACCTGTGCTCAAGGATGCTGCAAAGATACCTGTTAAGGCCCCAGCTATTGCATCCCTCGCTTCCCTCAGTAACCTGAGATAAATCCCATCTGGTCCTGGGGACTTGTCCACCTTAATGCCTGTTAGAACACCCAAAACCTCCCCCTTCCTTATGCCGACTTGATCTAGATTATTTAAACATCCATCCCTAGCCTCAACATCTGTCAGGTCCCTCTCCTTGGTGAATACCGATGCAAAGTACTCATTAAGAATCTCACCCATTTCCTCTGAGTCCACGCATAAATTCCCTCTTTTGTCTTTGAGTGGGCCAATCCTTTCTCTAGTTACCCTCTTGCTCCTTATATACGGATAAAAGGCTTTGGGATTTTCCTTAACCATGTTAGCCAAAGATATTTCATGGCCCCTTTTAGCCCTCTTTATTGCGCATTTGAGATATGCCCTACTTTCCCGATATTCCTCCAAAGCTTCATCAGTTTTGAGTCGCCTCGATCTTATGTATGCTTCCTTTTTCATCTGAGCTAGTCTCACAATTCCACCCCTCATCCATGGTTCCTTAATTTTGCCATTTCTATCCCTCATTTTCACAGGGACATGTCTGTCCTGCACTCTAATCAACCTTTCCTTAAAAGACTCCCACATTTCAAATGTGGATTTACCCTTAAACAGCTGCTCCCAATCCACATTCCCTAGCTCCTGCCGAATTTTGTTATTCTTGGCCTTTCCCCAATTTAGCACTTTTCCTTTAGGACCACTCTCGTCTTTGTCCATGAGTATTCTAAAACTTACGGAATTGTGATCGCTATTCCCAAAGTAATCACCGACTGAAACTTCAACCACCTGGCCAAGATCATTCCCCAATACCTAGTCCAGTATGGCCCCTTCCCGAGTTGGACTATTTACATACTGCTCTAAAATACTCTCCTGGATGCTCCTTACAAATTCTGCTCCATCTACGCCTCCAACATTACATGAGTCCCATTCAATGTTGGGGAAGTTAAAATCTCCCATCACAACCACCCTATTGCTCCTACAGTTTTCTATAATCTGTCTACATATTTGTACCTCTACTTCACGCTTGCTTTTGGGAGGCCTGTAGTAAAGTCCCAACAATGTTACTGCACCCTTCCTATTTCTTAGCTCTACCCATATTGCCTCAGTGCTCGAATCCTCCATCGTGCCCTCCTGAATCACAGCTGTGATATCATCTCTGACTAGTAATGCAACTCCTCCACCCCTTTTGCCTCCCTCGCTATCCCTCCTGAAGCATCTATACCCTGGGATATTTAGTTACCAGTCTTGCCATTCCCTCAACCAAGTCTCAGTAATACCAATAACATATTCCCAGGTACTAATTCAAGCCCTAAGTTCATCTGCCTTACCTGCTACACTTCTTGCATTAAAACAAATGCACCTCAGACCACCTGGCCTTTTGCATTCATCATCTCTTCCCTGTGTACTCTTCCCCTTAGTCACATTGAGTTTATTATCTAGTACCTTACTGGCTTTAGTTTCTGCCTCTTTACTGACCTCTAACTTCCTAATCTGGTTCCCATCCCCCTGCCACATTAGTTTAAAACCTCCCCAACAGTGTTAGCAAAAGCACCCCTTAGGACACTGGTTCCAGTCCTGCCCAGGTGTAGACCATCCAATTTGTAATGGTCCCACTGCCCCCAGAACCGGTTCCAATATCCCAACAATCTGAAACCCTCCCTCCTGCACCATCTCTCAAGCCACGTATTCATTCTGACTATTCTTGAATTTCTACTCTGACTGCCTTGTGGCACTGGTAGCAATCCTGAGATTACTACCTTTGAGGTCCTACTTTTTAATTTATCTCCTAACTCCCTAAATTCTGATTGTAGGACCTCATCCAGTTTTTTTAACCTATATCGTTGGTGCCTATATGCACCACGACAACTGGCTGTTCACCTTCCCCCTTCAGTATGTCCTGCAGCCGATCTGAAACATCCCTGACCCGTGCACCCGGGAGGCAACATACCATTCGGGAGTCTTGTTTTCGACCACAGAAATGCCTGTCTACTCCCCTTACGATTGAATCCCCAATGACAATAGCCCTGCCAGTCTTTTTCCCGCCTTTCTGTGCAGCAGAGCCAACCATGGTGCCATGAGCCTAGCTACTACTGCCTTCCCCTGGTGAGTCATCTCCCCCAACAGTATCCAAAACGGTATACCTGTTTTGGAGGGAGATGACCACAGGGGACACCTGCACTGCCTTCCTTCTCTTTCTCTGCCTTTTGGTCACCCATTCCCTGTCTCCCTCACCAATCCTAATCTGCGGTGTGACCAACGCACTGAACGTGCTATCCACGACCTCCTCAGCATCGCGGATGCTCCTAAGTGAGTCCACCCGCAGCTCCAGAGCCGTCATGCGGTCTAACAGGAGCTGCAGCTGGACACACTTCCCGCACATGAGTCAGGGGCATCGGCCGCGTCCCTGAACTCCCATGTTGAGCACGAGGAGCATAAAACGGGTCTGGGATCTCCTGCCTTTTTTACACCTTACCTTAACTGATTACAAATATAATATCAAATAATGAATAAGTGAAAGGAATAAGGGGCGCGATTCTCCGCCCCCCATGACGGGTCGGAGAATAGCGGGAGGGTCTTCCCGACATTTTTCCCGCCCTCCCGCTATTCTCCCCCCCCCCCCCCAACTCCCGACACGATTCGCTGCCGCCGTTTTTTTACGGCCAGCAGCGATTCACAGCTGATAGATGGGCCGAAGTCCCAGCCCTTTACGCTGTTTTTACGAACGGCAAACACACCTGGTCTGGCCGTTCGTAAAAACGGCGGGAACAACTCGCTTTTTCTAACCATGGCACCGATTGGCACGGCAGTACCACGGCCGTGCCAAGGGTACCATGGGCCCGCGATCGGTGCCCACCGATCGCGGGCAGCGGGCCCGATGCCCGCGCACTATTTCTCCTTCCGCCGCCCCGCAGTCCTCCAATCCGCGCATGCGCGGCTGACGTCATATGACGCGTCAGCCGGCGCTAACTCCGGCAAGCGGTCTTAACGAAATTCGTTAAGCCCGTGATGCCGGAGCTTACGGCGTCGGGCTGCTAGCCCCGACCGGGGACCAGAATCGGTTCCCGGTCGGGAAGGGGCGCACTGGCGTCAAACCCGCCCGGGTTTGACGCCAGCCTTACGATTTCTCCCGTTTTGGGAGAATCGCGCCCAAGGATTTTACTTACCAATTACAATACTTACCAACGCACGAAGAGTTAAATTTCTCCAATCTACTGCTAATTGGAGCACTTTCCTTACCAGCCAATCAGGTCACTGCTTTGCTGTGATGTCACTCTTCAAGGTAAGTTTTTAAAGTTTTTAAAGAAGTGAAACTGACCTTCCCGACAGACCCTTGGCCACTGCTCCCGCCGAAAATCTGAAGGCCGCTTCTCCTTATCACCACAGTCTTTTTTTTGGTTAGAGGAGGAGGGCGGGTGGGAGACACTACACGTGTAGTGTCTCGGGTTCAGCCGCTGCCCAAATATATTAGTTCACTCACCTTCCCAGAGCGCAATTCTCCCGCTCCCACTCAGCTCCTCCCTCTCACCACTCCTGTAAGGTAAGTATTTAAAATGGGAAACTTACCTTCCCAACAGCCCCTTGGTTACTGCTCTCGCTGCTACCAGAATAAGGTAAATGAGTTGATGGCACAAATCATCGTGAATGACTATGATTTAGTGACCATTACTGAAACATGGTTAAAGGATGGTCACGACTGTGAGTTAAATATCCAAGGGTATCAAACTATTCGTAAGGACAGAGTGGATGGTAAGGGAGCTGGTGTAGCCCTGTTATTTAAGGATGCCATCCAGGCAATAGTAAGGGATCATATCGGTGCTATGAAGGATAAGGTTGAATCCATTTGGGTGGAAATCAGGAATAGTAAGGCAAAAAAGTCACTGATAGGAGTAGTCTATAGGCCACCAAATAGTAACATTATGGTGGTGCAGGCAATAAACAAAGAAATAACTGATGCATGTAGAAATGGTACAGCAGTTATCATGGAGGATTTTAATCTACATGTCGATTGGTTTAACCAGGTCAGTCAAGGCAGCCTTGAGGAGGAGTTTATAGAATGTATCCGCGATAGTTTCCTCGAACAGTATGTAATGGAACCTACAAGGGAACAAGCAGTCCTAGATCTGGTCCTGTGTAATGAGACAGGATTGATTAATGATCTCATAGTTAGGGATCCTCTCGGAAGGAGCGATCACAATATGGTGGAATTTAAAATACAGATGGAGGGTGAGAAGATAAAATCAAATACTAGTGTTTTGTGTTTAAACAAAGGAGATTACAATGGGATGTGAGAAGAACTAGCTAAGGTAGACTGGGAGCAAAGACTTTATGGTGGAACAGTTGAGGAACAGTGGAGAACCTTCTGAGCGATTTTTCACAGTGCTCAGCAAAGATTTACACCAAACAAAGAAGGAAGGATGGTAGAAAGAGGGAAAATCGACTATGGATATCTAAGGAAATAATGGAGAGTATCAAATTGAAGGAAAAAGCATACAAAGTGGCAAAGATTAGTGGGAGACTGGAGGACTGGGAAATCTTTAGGGGGCAACAGAAAGCTACTAAAAAAGCTATAAAGAAGAGTAAGATAGATTATGAGAGTAAACTTGCTCAGAATATAAAAACAGATAGTAAAAGTTTCTGCAAATATATAAAATAAAAAAGAGTGGCTAAGGTAAATATTGGTCCTTTAGAGGATGAGAAGGGAGTTTTAATAATGGGAGATGAGGAAATGGCTGAGGAACTGAACAGGGTTTTTGGGTCGGTCTTCACAGTGGAAGACACAAATAACATGCCAGTGACTGATAGAAATGAGGCTATGACAGGTGAGGACCTTGAGATGATTGTTATCACTAAGGAGGTAGTTATGGGCAAGCTTATGGAGCTAAAGGTAGACAAGTCTCCTGGCCTTGATGGAATGCATCCCAGAGTGCTAAAAGAGATGGCTAGGGAAATTGCAGATGCACTAGTGATAATTTACCAAATTCACTATACTCTGGGGTGGTCCCGGTGGATTGGAAATTAACAAAAGTGACACTATTGTTTAAAAAAGGAGGTAGGCAGAAAGTGGGTAATTATAGGCCGTTGAGCTTAACTTCAGTAGTAGGGAAGATGCTGGAATCTATCATCAAAGAAGAAATAGCGAGGCATCTGGATGAAAATTGTCCCATTGGGCAGACGCAGCATGGGCTCATAAAGGGCAGGTCATGCCTAACTAATGCAGTGGAATTTTTTGAGGACGTTACCAGAGCGGTAGATAATGGGGAGCCAATGGATGTGGTATATCTGGATTTCCAGAAAGCCTTTGACAAGGTGCCACACAAAAGGTTGCTGCATCAGATAAAGATGCATGGCATTAAGGGTAAAGTAGTAGCATGGATAAAGGATTGGTTAATTAATAGAAAGCAAAGAGTGGGGATTAATGGGTGTTTCTCTGGTTGGCAATCAGTAGCTAGTGGTGTCCCTCAGGGATCAGTGTTGGGCCCACAATTGTTCACAATTTACATAGATTTTTAGAATTAGAATTAGAACAGTACAGCACAGAACAGGCCCTTCGTCCCTCAATGTTGTGCCGAGCAATGATCACCCTACTCAAGCCCACGTATCCACCCTATACCAGTAACCCAACAACCCCCAATAACATTATTTTTAAGACACTAAGGGCAATTTAGCCTAGCCAATCCACCTAACCCGCACATCTTTGTACTGTGGGAGGAAATCGGAGCACCCGGAGGAAACCCACGCACACATGGGGAGGACGTGCAGACTCCCCACAGACAGTGACCCAGCCGGGAATCGAACCTGGGACCCTGGAGCTGTGAAGCATTGATGCTAACCACCATGCTACCGTGCTGCTCTAGATGATTTGGAATTGGGGACCAAGGGCAATGTGTCCAAGTTTGCAGACGACACTAAGGTGAGTGGTAAAGCAAAAAGTGCAGAGGATACCGGAAGTCTACAGAGGGATTTGGATAGGTTAAGTGAATGGGCTAGGGTCTGGCAGATGGAATACAATGTTGACAAATGTGAGGTTATCCATTTTGGTAGGAATAACAGCAAAAGGGATTATTATTTAAATTAAATTATAAAATATTAAAACATGCTGCTGTGCAGAGAGATCCGTGCATGAGTCGCAAAAAGTTGGTTTACAGGTGCAAAAGGTGATTAAGAAAGCGAATAGAATTTTGTCCTTCATTGCTAGAGGGATGGAGTTTAAGACTAGGGAGGTTATGCTGCAATTGTATAAGGTGTTAGTGAGGCCACACCTGGAGTATTGTGTTCAGTTTTGGTCTCCTTACCTGAGAAAGGACGTACTGGCACTGGAGGGTGTGCAGAGGAAATTCACTAGGCTAATCCCAGAGCTGAAGGGGTTGGATTACGAGGAGAGGTTGAGTAGACTGGGACTGTACTCGTTGGAATTTAGAAGGATGAGGGGGGATCTTATAGAAACATATAAAATTATGAAGGGAATAGATAGGATAGATGTGGGCAGGTTGTTTCCACTGGTGGGTGAAAGCAGAACTAGGGGGCATAGCCTCAAAATAAGGGTAAGTAGATTTAGGACTGAGTTTAGGAGGAACCAAAGGGTTGTGCATCTATGGATTTCCATGCCCAGTGAAGTAGTTGAGGCTCCTTCATTAAATGTTTTTAAGATAAAGGTAGATAGTTTTTTGAAGAATAGAGGGATTAAGGGTTATGGTGTTCGGGCCGGAAAGTGGAGCTGAGTCTACAAAAGATCAACCATGATCTCATTGAATGGCGGAGCAGACTTGAGGGGCCATATGGCCTACTCCTGCTCCTAGTTCTTATGTTCCTTCTTCTTGGTCACTAGGCCAAGTTCCTCTCAGGTACCCCTGCCACACCTGGCCAAATGTTTTTTTGTGTCCTTTGAAAATAATTGCTCAGTCTGTGTATTCCAGAATTAATTTCCACCAGCAAGACAATTGGGCAATTCTCTGTTCCTTAGGAAAGGAAGATAGGAACATAGGAACAGGAGGTAGGCCATTCAGCCCCTCGAGCCTGCCCTGCCATTTAATGAGATCAAGGCTGATCTGTGACCTAACTCCAGATACCTTTCTTTGGCCCCATCCCCCTTAATATCTCTGCTTACCAAAAATCTGTCTATCTCAGATTGAATATGAATAACTGTTCTAGTTTCAACTGCTGTTTATGGGAGACAGTTCTAAACCTCTACCACCCTTTGTGTGAAGAAGTGCTTCCTAACATCTCTCCTGAACGGTCTGGCCCTTATTTTTTAGACTATGCCCCCTAGTATTAGAATCTACAGCCAATGGAAATAGTTTATCTTTATCTACCTTGTCTTTTCCTGTTAGTATCTTGAATACTTTGATCAGATCACTCCTTAACCTTCTAGATTCTAATGGAAAGAGGTCTGATTTGTGTAATCTCGCCTTGTAACTTAACCCTTAACATTTTTGTAAACCTACATTGCCTTCCTTCCAATATATTCTTCCTTTGGTGTGCTGCCCAGAACTGCTCACAGTACTTCAAGTGGGGTCTAACCAGGGTTTGTATAATTGCAGCATATCTTCTGTGTCTTTATACTCCAATCCTCTAGATATAAATCTCTCAAAGTGCTGTCCATTCCATTGTCTTCTTTTCAAAAGAGAACCAATTCTCACCAGCATCCTGCTTGGTTTCTATCACAGAAACAATTCTTTCCTGCCCTTTATATAGAAGACCAGTAGATGCATTCTCTCACTCTTTCGTTCTCTATATTGTTGCTCGTTCTGGGTGAGTGTGCTTTACACTCAATTTAGCTCTGTTTCGTTCCTTAGCTCTAGAGTCGCCAGGTATCGTTAAGATACCGTCACAAGTTTCAAGTTCAAGTTCAGACCAATAACTCAATACACCAGTTAGTAAGTTCAAACAAGACACGTTTCTTATAATACAGTTATCTACTAATTGTGCATTTAAAACTACAAGACTAGGCTAATCCTACCACTAACAGGCCAATACTTATCTGGAATAAGGGAACTGCTGGATCAGGGAACAACGGCCTCTTGCTTTGTCCTGGGTCCACAGGCTTCCAGTTGGTGTGGACTAAAGGGGTCAGGAGTGTCTACTCTCATAGCGTGCGTTGTATGACACTTACTTGATGGCGGCTGCTGACCAGGCCTCTCCTTCTCAAGGTTCGTCTGCTGCAAAGGTGTTCTGCTGGGAGGGCTGGCTGGTCAAGGAGAGGCTGGCTAAGAGAGCTGGTCAAGAGAGCGAATCAGTTCTGGGACCTGACTTTTATAGGTCCCAGGGGTTTCGTATCCTTCAGGGCGGACCATCTATAAACCTGCAATCGATTGGGTCTCTTCCCAATCGATTGATTTGAATTTCCCCAATAACGGGGCTGTCCCTCGATCACCGGGCGGTTCCTTACACCTTATTGGTGTCCTTTGTCTTAGACTCTACTGGCGCCGGAATATCTGGCCTTCCATAGAATGTTTAACTGTTGTGTCCATTGTGCCTGGAAATCACCGTAAATCGCTTCATTAATATGCGCAGCTTGTTAGTTACAATTCTGTTGGGTTTCTGTGGCACCTAGAATACAGGGAATTCTGCAGACTGCTGGTTTCTTTGCCAATGCCCATTTTACCCTGCAATCTTTGCGTTCTTCCATTTTGTGTGAGAAAGTGGCCAACCCAGGTGGCTACAGTCTCCAAAAAGCAGCTGCCTCTTTTCTGTGTTGAGGTGTGAAAATTGTTTATTGAGTTTCAATAATTTTGGGTTCTTTCCCCATGACGACCAGATTATATGTGCCTGTCTATGGATTGAGGTATCATATGGCCATCACCAGTGGCTGTCCTCCACCCCACCTTTGTCCAGAACATTCTATTTCACCTTGGTAAAGGAAACATTTTAAACATCTTGTAAAGGCCAACGTTCATAACATGATACTGTTAATGGTTCTCATTCCTCAGATATTGTCTCTCTCTCTCTCCTGTTCCTCAAAACAACAAGCCCCTGACCCCTCCATCCTTTTAAATTAATACCCCATGATCAACTTCCTTTTCATCTCTAAAGACCTTGAACCTGTTTTTGACTCCAAAATCTACATTGACCGTTCTCAGGTCTCCATGTTTGAATCTCTCCAATCTGTTTTTTTCCCCTGGTCACAGTACCAGTAAAGCTCCTATCAAAGTCACAAATGACAGTCTCTGGAAAATACCAGAGCATCTTCGAAGGGTTTTCTCTTACTGTGAAAGAAGATGGTATTCATGGCCTGGGGAAAGGATGGGCTCCAACCTTCATTGGCTATTCAATGCAAGGGCTGTGCAAATTTGGTTTCTATGAAGTTTTGAAGACTGACTATGACAAAGGTAAAATATCCCACTTCCTTTTCTCGAACTGTTTGTAGACTTTTATCACGCCAACTTTGTCTAATGCCTCTGCAGCGATGTCTAGCTGGGACATACCTCAGTTCAGAGACAGGCCCATATGATCTGGTTGTCATGGGAAAGAAACACATCCAAAACATATTGAAAACATGTTTTCATACCTTAACAGAGAAAAGAGATGGGCTGCTTTTTGGAGACAGACACAGAGTCACAGGGAGAGAAAGAGCAAGAGAGGGGTGGGGGGTGTAGAGAGAGAGAGAGAAAGAGAATGCATCTGCTGGTCTTCTATGAAGGGCAGAAATTAATTGTTTCAGTGTTGGCAACCAAGCAGGATGCTGGTGAGAGCTAGTTGGACTGCTCTCACCATTCTTATCGAGCTTGGGGCAGCACGGTAGCATGGTGGTTAGCATAAATGCTTCACAGCTCCAGGGTCCCAGGTTCGATTCCCGGCTGGGTCACTGTCTGTGTGGAGTCTGCACGTCCTCCCCGTGTGTGCATGGGTTTCCTCCGGGTGCTCCAGTTTCCTCCCACAGTCCAAAGATGTGCGGGTTAGGTCGATTGGCCATGCTAAATTGCCCGTAGTGTCCTAAAAAAAAAGTAAGGTTAAGGGGGGGTTTGTTGGGTTACGGGTATAGGGTGGATACGTGGGTTTGAGTAGGGTGATCATTGCTCGGCACAACATCGAGGGCCGAAGGGCCTGTTCTGTGCTGTACTGTTCTATGTTCTAATATCACTAGCAAGGGCTTCTCTTCCTGCTCCCATAAGTTAACTCCCCATGTGCCCCATGGATCGATCCTTGTCCTCTTCCTACTTCTCATTTGCATGTTTGTTGCCCTTTGGTGACATTAGTCGAAAATGCAGCATCAGTTGCCACATGTAAGCTGATGACACCCAGGACTACCTCACCAACACCTATTTTGTTTCCTCCATTGTCTCAAAATTGGTAAGACCACTAGTCCTACATGCAGTATTGGATGAAGAGGGATTTTCTCCTACTGAAAATTAAGATCAAAGCCATTGTCTTTATTTCCCTGCCAATAGATCTGATTCTTAGCCACTATTCTATCTCTGGCCTGGCAATTGTCAGAAGCTGAACCAGATTCTTCACAACCTGTTCCCATAAACAGAAAACCTCAGAGCCTTGACAGATCTGCCTGTCTCCAGTTTCTGCCTTGCCAGGTAGTGTGAAATATGATCTCACACTGGAATCTCAATACGTGAGCATGCACTGCGCTGTCAATTCAGAGCGTTCGGCAGATTTGAGCTTTGTACAGGTTTCAGTCAAGCCATTTTCAAAGCAATTAGGCTAATGCAGTATTACCTACAAACAGCTGCTAGCAAGTAAAACTGCGATGGGTGTGAAGCGTTACTGCTCAAGCTTTTGGTCACCTATCCCAATACCTCCTTAGGGATGGGCAACAAATGCTGACCTAATCAGTGAAGCCCACATCCCATAAAAATGAAGCTTGAAAAACATAAACAAATTTTGTCTGATGCCACTCCTGTGAAACCCCTTGGAAAGTTTAATGCGTCCAAGTTGCTATATGAATGCAAAATGTTGGTGTACATTATAAATACGTGATTTGCCTTTTGACAGTACAGCTTTTGAAGAGGAGCTTCAGCTTGTGAAAAAAAATCAGGACATTTGAAGTATCAAATTACTGCAACTTCCTGAAGTTCTCAGACTGTGAGCTAATTTGACCTTGTTGCTCACTCTAAGCAGCGATTTTATCAATCACACATTTATTTAATAGTTAGACTGGAACATCTAGCAGGAGAAACTAGACAATTTCTCCTGATTTAAAAGTAGTCACAGCTGTTCTTAGTTTACAATCTAGGCATTTCGCAAGCACCTTTCAACTGTAAGATTGAGAGTTCAGACTTCTTAGCATCCTGAGCCATTACAGGTATTGCAACCTCACTTTCATCTCAGGCACCGAGAGTCTCCGTAACAAATCAAAATTGTGCAGAGTTAAATCTATCACAGTCCGGTGGACCCAGTGCATGATTACACTTACTTTCTTATGACAAAGTGCCAATGTATGGATCTTCTACAACAGGTTTCCCCAATTACCAGTAGCACATATGGGGAAAGGGATATTACAAAACAGCATACCCTCCACTTGCCTCAGGGAGCTGAGGATTGAATTTTACCAACCCCCCCCCCCCCCCCCCCCCCCCCCGCCCCCCACCACCTCCCACCCGCACCAGCCCTGTAAGTTTGGGTGGGAAGTGAATGCAAAACATATCTGCAGGCCTCGTGTCTGCATGGGTCTCACCCCCACAATCCAAAAAGATGTGCAGTGTAAGTGAATTAGCTACGCTAAAAATTGCCCCTTAATTGGAAAAAAATTATTGAGTACTCTAAAATTTGAAAAAAAAACATATCTGCAGGCCTTAGTTTGAAACCCTGGGTGTTCAAACTCCTGGGCCTCAGCAAGTCATCTGTCTGTCATAAACAGGAGGTAAACATTTGGCCAGTAGTAGGGAATGAAAGTTCAAATGAATAGCATTAAACAAACACTTTCCAGACAGCAGGTACGTTGACTGCGCGTGTCTTTGTGGGGGGGGGGGAGACACTCCAGCAAGAGTTTCTATAATAAGTAATCATTATTAATCTAATCACAACTAGGCTTACATCAACACTGCAATGAAGTTACTGTGAAAAGCCCCTAGACGATTATTCCAGCACCAGTTCGGGTCCACTGAGGGAGAATTCAGAATGTTCAATTCACCTAATAAGCACGTCTTGGGCAGCACGGTGGTGCAGTGGGTTAGCCCTGTTGCCTCACGGCGCCGAGGTCCCAGGTTCGATCCCGGCTCTGGGTCACTGTCCGTGTGGAGTTTGCACATTCTCCCCGTGTTTGCGTGGGTTTCGCCCCCACAACCCAAAGATGTGCAGGGTAGGTGGATTGGCCATGCTAAATTGCCCCTTAATTGGAAAAAATGAATTGGGCACTCTAAATAAAAGAAATAAAATAACAAGCACGTCTTTCGGGACTGTGGGAGGAAACTGGAGCACCCGGAGGAAACTCAGATACGGGTAGAACGTGCAGACTCCGCACAGACAGTGGCTCAAGCCGGGAATCGGACCTAGGACCCTGGAGCTGTGAAGCAACTGTGCTACCGTGGGTTTCTACTGTCAACAGGAGGTAACTTTTATTTACAACAATATTTACGCAGCACTAATAGTTCACTACTGGTTTTCTCTCTCTCTCTCTCTCTCTCTCTCTCTCTAGCTCAGTGTTCTTCAAACCTTTTTCCATGACACATTTTTACCAACCGGCCAACCTTCGGGACCCATGCCGGCCGATCTTCGCGACCCAAGCCGGCCGACCTGCGCGACCCTCCATTTTCTCTGACCTCGTTTGCTGTTGACAAAAATGGAGGAAATGGCTTTGGGTCCCTTTGGCCCTCGTACACACTCCTCCAATGGAACCTGTTGGATGAAGGTGAAGCCTTCCGGTGTCGGAAAGTATAGTCTCCATCTATTCAAAGTTCTGCATTTTCTTCCTGTAAAGTTTTATCAAATAAGCCTCCCTGAACAGGTAAAAAAAAATGAATAAAATAAATGAAACAAATTAAAATAAAATGAATAAAACTCCCCCGAACTTTTAAAACAAAAAGCTGCGACCGTTTTTTAAAAAGCAGCCGCACTGTACATGCGTGCCGGATCATTGGCGCACATAGTTTTGTCATGCGCCCCGATGATCTGACACGCATGCACAGTGCAGCTGCATAAATATACAGAAACATCTTATCAACTACCAACATAAATACCCCCCAAAGATACAGTACTCTATAAGTAACCCTTAATAGCTTTCCTAACAACATCCATAAGCCAAACACCCTTTTTTCTACAAAATAGTAGGTTTGAATTCCTTGCAGAAAACAGGTATTACTTTGAAGTATTCAAGTAGTCTGGAGACATTCTTTAGCATGCAGAGAGAGAGACCAAATATGCACCTTCTTTATTTGAACTGAAAACAAAACCAAAAAATGCAGAGCCATACAGCAGCTTCCAGCTCAAAACAAAAGTAAAAGATAGAATCACAGCCCAGCTCCACGCACACAATGACAACACTGCAGCCATTTGATAAAACATACTTTTCTTAAAGGGACCCTCACATGACAGATATAACAAATATTAAATTAAAATTTCCAATAAATGGCATTCAGCCATTTGCAACTCTTGAATATGTATAACAAGCACTAATTTGTGAATAATATTCAGGTATTGAGGCGTGTTTTCAAATTTGTGCCATTTGACTGAATCTGCACGTACCATCGTCTAACTTACAATAGAAATAGCATCATAGAATAGCAAGAGTACAGAAGGCCCTTTGACACATTGGTAATTTCCACCGATGGGACCTTCCGGTCCTGCTGACAGTGAACCCCCGCTGTGGGTTCCCCGGCAGAGGGAGGTGCATGCAATGGGAAATCCCGTTGACAGGGTTGGGACCAGCAGATTCTGCTTCAAGCCAACGGTGGACCCCCTCTGCTGCTGCAAAACACACCTTGCGGGGCTGCAGAGAATCCCGCCCAAAATTGTGACCCTGCTGGCACTCTGTAAGAGTAATCCACCTGGTGTGACTCTCCCACTTTTCCCTTATATTCCTGCAATTTTTTCACTTTGGATAATTATCCCATTCTCTCTTGAAGACCACCACGTTCTCAGGCAGTGCATTCCAAATCCTAGCAATTTGCTGTGTATACAGTTCGTCCTCATGTCATGCATGCATCTGTTCTAATCACCTTAAATCAGTGTCATCTGGTTACCAAGGGAAACAGTTTCTCCCTATCCACTTTGTCTAGATCCCTCATGATTTTTTGAAAACCTCTAACAAGTTTCTGTGCTTCGGCTCCTGAACCCTCTTTCAAATTCTACCCTTTAATTTATATTGCCTTTCACCTTTCTTCCTACCAAAATAAACATCACACTTCTCTGCATTAAATTTCATCTGCCACTTGTCCACCCATTCTATTAGCCTGACTAAGTTCTCTATCACTGTGCCCTTCAAAGCTCACAATACCTCCAAGTTTAATGTCAACCAACATTTTGAAGTTATGGCATGTCCATAAAAGTCTAGATCATTGTTATTGTACAGTAAGAAGTCTTACAACACCAGGTTAAAGTCCAACATGTTTGTTTCAAACACTAGCTTTCGGAACACTGCTCCTTCCTCAGGTGAATGAATGAATAAATATTGCTTATTGTCACAAGTAGGCTTCAAATGAAGTTACTGTGAAAAGCCCCTAGTCGCCTCATTCCAGTGCCTGTTCGGGGAGGCTGGTACGGGAATTGAACCATGCTGCTGGCCTGCCTTGGTCTGCTTCTAAAACCAGCGATTTAGCCCAGTGTGCTAAACCAGCCCCTAGTGAATCTTTACAGATCTGTAAAGATCTGTAATCTGTAAAGGTTCAATTACCTGCAAATGCTCGCATTCTAAGCATTGTCTGGCATCCTTGAATTTGTCTATATGTATGTTTCTGGAACATACCTCTTCATTCACCTGAGGAAGGAGCAATGCTCCGAAAGTTAGCGTTTGAAACAAACATGTTGGACTTTAACCTGGCATTGTAAGACTTCTTACTGTGCTCACCCCAGTCCAACGCCGGCATCGCCATATCATTGTTATTGTAGATCAAGAAAAGCAGTAGTCCAAACACCAGTCCCTGGGGAACCTGACTATATATCTTCCTCCAGTCCAAAAAACAACTCTTCACCATTACTCACCAAAGTAAAATACTGTAGATGTTGGGAATTTAAAGTAAAAACAGAAAATGCTGGTAAATTAGCAGGCTGTTCCATCAACCATATGATTTTCACCAATTATCTCTGTTACTCCATCAAAAATCTCAAGCAAGTTAGTTAAGCAGAATTTTCCTTTGATCATGTACCGTTATGGGGGCAACGTGTCCCTTTCTGTCTGCCCACCGACCACCCCTAACCCTGACCGACTGCCGAGGCCCCTGGCTGTGGGACTGAGGCTATTGCTAATAGGCAATTGGCAATCGTGGCTAAGTGAGCACTTCACACATCCCAACTAGATTCCTGTGGGTGGACGGGCCATGGAACATGTCGCAGTCATTGCCTCGCATTCCAATGACACCTTGATGCCTGGACACTGCCTGAACACTGCGGGAGGCAACACCACACACACAGCAGCCAACATCTGAACACCCAAGGGATGGGACACAGCTCCGGGGTCATGTCCATGGCCACGGGGAAGGGAGCAGCGCCTAGTCCATGTGATCTCAGGAGGGGGTGTCCGGAATCCGGTGAGGGGGTCCGCTACGGCCAGGTGTGCGTGGGCAGGGCGTTCTGGGAGGTGGGAAAGTGGATGATCAATTAGGGTTCCAGGGTGGGAGCCTCCGCTGTTTGTCAGTTTCACACCCTCTCCCAATGCCTTACAGTTTTGAACACTATGAAAGGGATTTTGGACCCAGATGTTGCCCTCGTGGTGCTGCTGCTGATAGCCCGGGCGGCCAGATGTTGGAGACGGCAGCAGCAGCATCAGCAGATGCACGAGGTAGCGGACTATGTGCCAGACCCCGCCGACAACTTGAGGACCCAGCTGCCCATTTGGCAGGGAAGAACCCAGATGGGGAGTGCCACGATGGCCCAGGGTGTACAGGTGTCGCTGGTCATTTGAACAGATGACGGACAGCGCATGCCACTGGAGGCTCCACCTCAACTAGGTGCAGCGCCTGTGCCATGTCCTCACAGATTTGGCAAAACATGGAGGAGAAGAACACCTGGGGCTGGATTCTCCCCTACGTGGCGGGGCGGGGGTCCCGGCGGGATGGAGTGGCGTGAACCACTCCGGCGTCGGGCCGCCCCAAAGTTGCAGATCTCTCCGCACCTTTAGGGGCCAAGTCTCACCTTGAGGGGCTGGGCCCGCGCCAAAGTGGTTCCCATCCTGCCGGCTGGTGTGGAGAGCCTTTGGCGCCATGCCAGCCGGGGCCGATGGGACTTCGCCGGCCAGCGGAAATCCGCGCATGTGCCGGAGCGTCAGCGGCTGCTGATGTCATCCCCGCGTATGCGTAGGGGAGGGGGTCACGGAGGCTATGGCCAACGCGGAAGGAAAAGAGTGCCCCCATGGCACAGGCCCACCCACGGATTAGTGGGCCCCGATCGCAGGCCAAGCCACCGTGGGGGCACCCCCCCCCCCCCCCCCCCCCCCCCCGGGGCCAAATGACCCCGCCTCTCTCCCCAGGACCCCTGAGCCCGCCCGCGCCGCCAGTCCCGCCGGTAAGGGAGGTGGTTTGATTCACACCGGCGGGAGAGGCATTATAGCAGCGGGACTTTGGCCCATCGCGGGCCGGAGAATCGCTGGGGGGGGGACCCGCCGACCAGCGTGGCGCGATTCCCGCCCCCGCCGAATATCCGGTTCCAGAGAATTCGGCGGCCGGCGCGAGCGGGATTCACGCCGCCCCCCCGGAGATTCTCAGACCCGGCCGGGGGTCAGAGAATCCAGCCCCTGTTCTCGGTGGCCGTCAAGGTCACCGCAGCCCTGAACGTTTACACCTCAGGATCATTCCAGGGCTCGAGTGGGGACCTATGTGGTAACTCACAGGCCAACGCCCACCGGTGCATCCAGCAGGTCATGGATGCCCTGTATGCCCGGACAGAAAACTACATAATCTTTGACATGGCCAAAGCTCAACAAAATGCTTCAGGGTTCTTAACCATCACTGGGTTGCCCCAAGTCGAGGGGGTAATAGATGCCACGCATGTTGCCCTGCACTCACTGGGCCATCGAGGAGTGCCCCATGTTAACAGAAAGGGGTTCCATTCCCTCAACATACAGCCAGTGTGCAAACACCAGATGAAGATCAGACACGTGTGTGCACCTTCCCGGGAAATGTCCATGACAGCTACATCCTTGGGAAGTCAGTCATCCCCGGCCTCTTCAAGGAGCACTCTAGGATGGGCAGCTGGCTCTTGGGCGATAAGGGGTACCCACAGAGGAACTGGCTAATGACGCCAGTGTGGAATTCGGAGATCAAAGCAGGTGGGTCCTCAGGATGCACATCAGAGGTGGAGGCAGCCATCTCTTATCTTGTCCCATGGCCTTCGATGGCCCTGGCGGGTGTCCTCTGAGGGCTCTGGAGCCAGAGGGCTGCAGCTCACCTGTCAGCAGCACATGCACAACCGTGTTGCCCTGTCCTGGCTGGCTGTGAGATGCGGCCTCATCAGAGGGGTAGAATTCAGGGGAGTTGGTAGCCAACATCCCCAGTCCATGGGACGGGTCTGAACATAGGGCCTCACGGTAGCATGGTGGTTAGCATCAATGCTTCACAGCTCCAGGGTCCTAGGTTCGATTCCCGGCTGGGTCACTGTCTGTGTGGAGTCTGCATGTCCTCCCCGTGTGTGCGTGGGTTTCCTCCGGGTGCTCCGGTTTCCTCCCACAGTCCAAAGATGTGCGGGTTAGCCAGTGGATTGGCCATGCTAAATTGCCCGTAGTGTAAGGTTAATGGGGGGATTGTTGGGTTACGGGTATACGGGTTACGTGGGTTTAAGTAGGGTGATCATTGCTCGGCACAACATCGAGGGCCGAAGGGCCTGTTCTGTACTGTTCTATGTTCTATAGAACATAGAACATAGAATAGTACAGCACAGAACAGGCCTTTCGACCCTTGATGTTGTGCCGAGCATTGTCCAAAACCAAGATCAAGCTATCCCACTCCTTGTCATTCTAGTGTGCGCCATGTGCTTATCCAATAACCGCTTGAAAGTTCCTAAAGTGTCCGACTCCACTATCACAGCAGGCAGTCCATTCCACACCCTAACCACTCTCTGAGTAAAGAACCTACCTCGGACATCCCTCCCATATCTGCCATCCTGAACCTTATAGTTATGTAACAGCTACATCTACCTGAGAAAATAGTCTCTAAACGGCCACTCTATCTATCCCCTCACCATCTTATAAACCTCTATTAAGTCGCCTCTCATCCTCCTCCGCTCCAAAGAGAAAAGCCCTAGCTCCCTCAACCTTTCCTCATAAGACCTACCCTCCAAACCAGGCAGCATCCTGGTAAATGTCCTTTGCACCCTTTCCAATGCTTCCACATCCTTCCTATAATGAGGTGACCAGAACTGCACACAATACTCCAAATGTAGTCTCACCAGGGTCATGTATAGTTGCAGCATAACCCCACGGCTGGGTGGGTATTCAGCACTCTCCTCCCGCACGGGTTTAGCTTGGGCCAGCTGAGTCGAGTCCTGACTGCCCCTGCATCATCTGACTCTGCCAGTCCTGGAGGTTCCCCATGGTCTGCATCATCCTGTTAATGCCCTCAGCGATGCTCTGCAGCGCCTTGGCAATGCCAACCAGTGACTGGGACAAGCTTTGCAGCGCCTCAGCCATTCCCATCTGAGAGCGGGACATATTCCGTAGAACCTCATCAAGGTCAGCCTGATACTGGGCGGCATACCCCAACGAGGTGGGCATTCTGCTAAGACTGTCACCGACAGTGCACGCCTTAGACTCCTCCAATAATGGTGCCGGAGTCATGCAGTCGCCATCCTAGCAGCGTTGGCCTTGGTGCCACGCATTTCCGGCAACATCTCCTGCGCCCATAGCCTCTAGGACTCACTACCACACTGAGAAACCATTCTGGAGAATCGCGTACATTGTTTCTCAAAGCTTTCCCACTACCAAAGTTAAACTGATTGGCCTGTATTGCCGTATTGGCCTGTATTTCCATATTGGCCTGTATTAACATATTGGCCTGTATTGCTGCATTGGGCTGTAATGCCATATTGGCCTGTATTGCTGATTTGCTGCATTGGGCTGTATTGCTGTATTGGCCTATATTGCTGTATTGAGTTTGTAGCCATCTGGGATGGCCACTTACAAAGGATCCCCGGAAATATGGCCACCTGCAAAGGGCCATGGGAAATATGGTCAACCCAGGACTCAGACGCTCAGAGCTTATGTATATTGGCAACTCAGATAACTAGACGCTATCGAAACCCCCAGCTACTTTGCATTCTAATGGCCCATTTCCCCAGAACAAAAGACCTGTACTCAGGTAACAGATACAGAAACAGACTCATCGGCGTCACTCACTTTGCTCAGGGAGCCCAAAAAGCCAAGGCCAATGATCGCTCAGGACACGCCCCGCCATCAAGGCACCCGCCCCTTTATTGGCCAAAATCGAAGGCAGTAATCGAAGCCTGACGAATTATTGGGTCCAATGCTAACAACCACCCAAAAGAGCGCGTAACCCCAGAAGGATAAAGAGAGACACTGCCATGTGTTCAGTCTCTCTTGGCCCCGGCGCTCGGTCTCTCTTGGCCCCGACCTATGCCTGAAACCAAGTGTAGCATCACAAGCAGAAGACAAGTTCAAGACCAACGATCGCTACCAGACGGATTAGCCCAGCAGAAACAAAGCCACACAAGATCTGAATAAAGGCCTTGCTCTGCTGCATAAAGCCGGGTGCCTGAAGTTAAGTACAGGTTGTTGTAGTGTTAGGTGTAATTTAGCTTATAGTGTTTTATGTTGCATGTTGAAGTCATTCTTGTGTGTAATTAACTATCATTGAACTTGAACTAACTAACTGGTTTGTGGGTCTTTGATCGATATCTGGTAAAACCTTGTGGTGATATCATTTGATACCTGGCGACTCTGAAAAGCAACATCATCATTAATCGCTGTCATATCAGTATCCAGTTAAAAAGAGCAACCGTTTGTATTTCTGGGCTTATCCTTAAACCCATTTTTAAATAAAGGTGTAAAATGCGATTGGTGGAGCATACATGGGCTTCTAAAAGCCTTGTCAGCAAAGGTGGAGCCGATGGAATAATAGGGACAGTGGCAGTAATGTTGGCTGAGTGACAATGAATGAAATTCTCCAGTCTCTGGCATCACCTTCTAACCCTGTATCTGAGCAAGATTGGAAGGTTATGGTCTGCAATTTCCACCCTTTTTCCTTCAGTATCCTTGTATGCATCGCATCCAGCCAATCCAAAACCTCCTCTCTAATGATAATAAAAACAGAAAATGTGGAATAAACTCAGCAGGTCTGGCAGCATCTGTGGAGAAAGGAACAGAGTTAATGTTCTGAGTTTGTACGACCTGTCTCAGAACTGAAGAGGGATAGAGATGTGATGAATTATATAGTTGGGGTGGGTGGAGGAGGTCGGACAAAACAGAAGGACAGGGATCAGAGCAAAGGAGAGATTGACAAAGGAGGGTTTTTAGCCCATCCCGTGTCTCAACTACCTCCGACTGCACCAAGGCATTGCAGCATCATATTTCTTGCTAAAAGTAGATGCAAATGCGAATTTAGTATCTGAGCCAAAATATGCATAAATCCGCTTTTCAGTCTCTAATCGTCCCCACTCTTTCTTTTTCCACAATTGTATATTCTAAATGCTTGTTGATTTCCCTTTTATGTTAGCTACCCATCTTCTAACACACTGGCCAACATTTTCTGGCCCCTCCACTGACAGGATCCTGTCAATGGCGACCCCCCTTGGCACATCCATCAGCAGCGTAGAGTGTAGGGCACGCAAAACCCCGTAGAGATCGGTGGGACTGGAACAGCTTGTTGCTGCGATAAACACCCCTGGAAACGACCCACTCCTTTTTCCCCTCCCCTCTGAACTTTCCACATTCAGTCTGGTCATCCACCTGGCATTTGTCGTAAGCAAGCTTTTTTTTTGCTTTTTCTTAGTATCAGCTTCATCATCCAAGGACCTGCCGAGGCCTGTTTGGGGAGGCCGGTACAGCAGTGTTATACTGCGCACGAGACTTACGGAGGAAGAGCAATTAGTCTGCTAGTGAGCCTCCTTGAGTATGAGCTGCTCCGCTAAGGGGCAGGGAACCCATTGTCAAGGCAAGAGGCTTTGCTATAAAAGTCCACCCGACTTGGAACCGACTTCACTGGGATCTGAAGAGTATTGTTCATATTATTACTTTGTAATAAAATTAGTTTCTCTTTATCCACTCGCCTTGGATTCATCTGCTTGTTACTAAACTGAGGTAACAAATCACATTTTAGATGGCAGCAAATGATGCTACAATTAACAGCAGCTCTCCTGAGCTCAGGAGGGGATAATGTAGCCAGGGTTCCAGTTTCTGACCTCTATCCAGTCTCCTCTGCTGGGGTGTGTGCATATGTGATTGTCCTTGGCTGTGAGTCTCCTATGATTGAATACCTTACACTCAACAATTTACCTGCCCTTTGAAGAATGGCTGACTACATCTGTGCAAAGGTTCGCAAAAAGAACAATCACCTTCTGGAAAGGAGAAAAAGACTGGAAAAAGCAAGAGAAATAAAACTAGAAAAAGATGAGTGCATTTCTATCCTTTGTGGCTTCAAAGTACTTGGTATTTGACTTCTACAAAACAAGAATCGCTGCTATTGCATTAAAAGGAAAGCATTTTCAGTCGAAATAATGATCAAATATATGTTGTTCAAATCAAGTACATCGGTCATGTTACTTGTGCGCCATAATAACAATTACTGACTTCTCTTTATTCCCTTTTCGAAAAAACAATGCCCTTTCCGAGTCGAGATCCTGATTTATATGCAAAACATGCATAATTGCAAAGTGTTTGTTGGCCTTGTTTCTGTTTTTTTAATCCTTTTTTTGTTGAAATTCATAATCTCACATTTGTATTCTTTTCCACGTTGCTGTCTTTCAGCTGGGGTGAACGCACTGGTTCTATCTCTTAATTCTGCATCACTGATTTCAGGTTGTAAACCCGTGCTTTCAATGCGGCCTGTCCCACTGGAGAGGCAACAATCAGAGGACAGAGGCTACCCAGCAGAAAAGAGGTTAAAATCAAAAACTGCAGATGTTGGGAGACTGAAACAGAGAGAGAGAATCCTGGAAACACTTAACAGGCCAGTCAACATCTGTGGTGAGAACAAACCAGTTAACCTTTCAGGTGTAACCCTTCGTCAGAACAAGGGGGAAAAGTACCGACGAGCAGCATTTATAAAAGAAACATATCAAAGGGAACGGTTGGGAGAAGCGGGGTGGACACACACACACACACGCTTGCAAAGAAAACAGGAGATTCTTTAATGGCTGATGCTTTAATGATTGCATGATATGGTAGAAATGAAGCACAATATGAAAAATTAAAGACATTTAAGAGATATCACATGAATAGTTGCGGAAGATGGAGAATGACATGTTGATAGTCAATACAAAGGAAAATGGAGTGCAATTTAAAACCAAATGATTTGCAATCCTGCCCAACCCCCTCTCTATGGAGAATGCCTTGTTTTGGTCCCGCACCCCAACTTGACAAGCAGCCAAGATTGGTGGAATAAAAATAAAAAACGCTGGAACTACTCAGCAAGTCTGGCAACATCTGTGCGAGAGAAAAGGTTAACGTTTGAGGCCAATGACCCTTCATCAGGAACAGGGAGTGTTTAAAGACGGGGATGTGGAATTGGAGGCAGTGGGGGGGGGGGGGGGGGGCAGCAGGAAGGGAAGAACAAACGAGAGAGATTAAATGACAAAAGAGATGATAGTCAAGAAGTGATGGTAATGGGACAAGTACAGAAATAAAACATCTGTCTGGAGGAGAGGAAAATGGAAAAGGCAGAATCATCACCAACAGCTGCCAATCCCTCCCCCACCCACTTTTCCTTGCTTGCTTAAGAACTGTTACACCTCCAAACACTCTTAAGTGTGATGAAGAGTCACCATCCTGAAATGTGGGTGGATTTTACAGACTCCTCCCACCCCACCTCCCCACCCCCATTGCAGGGTACGATTTTGGGGGTGGTGGTGCAAAATATGTTGGGTTGCTAGTTGAGGGCCTTCAGTAAGCAATTATAAAGCCATAATACACTGGGATGTGGCAAGTGGGAAAGAGTGAGAAGGCTGTTTTATTCACCCCAGTTAATGGAAAGGTGGAAAGGAAGTGGGGGTACATCCTTTGTTGGGTGCCGTGTGCATTGCCCCCTCCCCAAATAATATCCTCATCCCATTGTGCCTCAACACCTTCCCCCCAAAACCTCCCTCCCCCCCCCCCCCCCTCCCCCCACCCCGTTGCCCTCATTCCCAGGTGCTCAATCCCTCTCTATTCTAAAAGCCCAGGATTTACCTGGGTTCAGACGCGATGATTTGCTTCTCTAGGGCCTCTTTGCAATGCCAGCATTTACCACTACTGAGTTCTGGCACTGCTGGGACTGCAAGAGCTGCTTGCCAATCAGATTGGAGTCTGGTATCTTGGTCCCTCCAGTTGAAACTCTCCAGCTTCAGATAGCTCGGCCTCATCCACACTTGTGTATTGTCAGCTTTGGTGACACATAGGGGCTACCAGAGCGGAGGACCCTACTTGTAATAGTCAGGGATGTGCTGGATGACCTGGTGCTACATCCAGCCAAAGCCACCCTGACACTGAGCTCTGACCCCAATTGAATTAAGCATAATCCTTCTCAGAAGGAGGTGGTGTAATACTAGATCTTCAAAAGGCAGAATGTTGCGGATGCTGGATTCTTCCTATTTGTTCCCTATTATAGTAAGTTTCACTTGCCTTTGAGGGCAAAATCCACAGAATTGTTAAGGGAATTTTGAAGAGAATGGAGTAGCTGTTTCTCCTTCTGGGAGAGTCTAGAATTAGGGAACAGTTTAAAAGTAAGGGGTATCCTATTTAAAACGGAAATTAGAATTGTTTTCTCTCAGATGATTGTTAATCAGTGAAATTCCTTTCCCCACAGAGCAGTGGAGCCAGGGTCATTAAATATTTTTAAGGCTCAGTTAGATAGGTTCTTAATTGACGAAGGAGTTAAAGGGTACAGGGGGTAGAGAGGAAAGTGGAATTCAGGCCACAATCAAATCTGCCATGGTCTTATCTAATAGCAGAGTCTGCTTGAGGGGCTGAATGGCCTGCGACTGCTCCATTTCATATGTTCGTAAGTGTAGAATCTACACAGTGATCACAAGGAACAAAGGGTAGGATACAAAACTAACGGTTTGTTAAAACATACACTCAGGTCAGGGTTTTTATACTCAATGGGCTCCCCTTGTTAAAGGTGAAGCCCCGACCTGTTACCGGGGAAGTTTGTACTTGATAGAGGTCATGGGGAACCTGATGGCCCACATCCTGTGACCTCCGTGGAGGTCGGAACGGTACTTTTGCTGATGATATAAAGCTAGGTGTATAGGTAAGCTGTGGGCAGGACACTATAAGACTGCAAAGAGACAGATCAATTAAGTGACTGGGCAACCAGATGGCAGATGCAGTATAATGTGGAGCAGGGTGAATCTTTGGAATCCTCTACCAGAGAGTGGATGTTCCACCGGTGAACACATTTAAGGCACACAGTAGGGAATCAATGGATTATGGGGACCAGGCAGGAGGATAGTGTTGAAGCTCAAGGTCAGCCATAGATGTATTAAATGGTGAAGCAGGTTTGATATGACCATACGGTCCACTTCTGTTCCTGTTTCTTGTGCCGCTCCACCATCTCCTCCTTGTTCTTGTAACTAAAGTGGGTTCTTCCAATTACTTCTAATGTGTTTCCAATCTTTTGCACTCATTATACACCGACTGTTGGGGCTACTAGTTAGACCCTCCCCCCCACCCCTCCCCGCCCATTCAAAAGAGGACAGAATGTAGCCATGCACAGGCTCCACCACCAGATGCCTCTTCCTCCCACTGCCACAGGTATTTGTGGCTGACCACAGCAAGTATGTACATTAGATAGGCAAGACTCCATATATAAATGACCTTGGGGTAGAAATTCAGCTGAAGTCAGGCTTTGGGGGTTGAAGCAGAGCTGTGGGGGGCAGCACTGGGACAAACAGCCCTGACCTGTCATACCCTGCCAGAAATGCTGGAGTGAATTGGGGGAGGGAGCATTGAGGGTCTCAGTTCCCATGTCTGACAACCTTTCACAATTTGAAACGTTAATGGCGGAATCGTCTGAGAGATTTTGGGCAAGGAAAGTGGCGTTTAGCCTGCCAATGGCAGCTTTTTGCACCATATAATGTGGCACTTGGTGAAAATTATTTTCGGGTGCAGGTTCCATGTCCTATCATTGGCAGGCAGCCTCTGATTATCCGCTTCACCATCACCCCAGTGCTTCCATGAGCAAGGGGCCATCTTTGCACACAGCTGGTACATTTTCCAGTTTGCTGGGAACTCATGGCTGCCATACCCAGGAAACATTCAGCATCCAAGTTTACCGATGCTTCCCCGGAGCACCTGTTGGATGCAGCGGAGGCCTGCCGTGAATTACTGCACCCACGCTCTGGATAAAGACCTGCAACCAAGGTGACAAATCCAGCATAGGGGTGGCGGCAGCAGTGGTCAGTACCAATGCCCTATCGAAGGGGACAGCCATCCAGCGCCACAAGAGGATGAATGATTGCTTCCGTTCTTCACGGCAAGTCATCACTCACAAACCAATTTACATCCACAGGGATCTCACTCAACGCCAGCTCAAGGGACACCTTCTATCCCAGACACACGTTCATCTCCCCTGCGGGTCGTGTCCTCATCACCTCCCTGGCCACACTCACCATCCACACATGCCAGGCAGCCTTAGCATCCGCCCTGGCACATGTCATGTTTCCACTCTCTCCATCTTTTTTCATGCAGGACAAGTTGGCACACAAGAAGGCTGTCAAAACTGAAGGTTTGCATGGACTTTGAGAAGAGAGCTATTTAACTAGCGGCTGGAGACGTGGACCATTCCTGTGCTATGGTGGGGTCGACAGTGCTCAACCAAGTGAGTAACCATCACTGCAGCATCCATCACATTACAATGCTGCAAGTGATGTCTGCTGCTTCTCAAGCCCCTGCCATGCACTAATGACCTCTCCTTTCTTTGACAAGTATATCTGGGAAGTACCCGAAGGTGTTCATGAGCCAGGTCCTTGACTCCAGCCACGAGAGCAGCATGGACCATGAATTCACAGACCTCAAAATAGAAGAACCGTCACAGCGCTCACCCACACCTTCCACCTGCACTGAGATGCACACCTCAGTGGGACCTAGTTCCAGAGCAGCCTCGGGGTCACAGTCTGTTGAGCACATCACACTGTTTAATCCAGCAGGGGCAGCCAAGAGTGCTAACACTCGGAAGATTACTGGAGGCCAGGGATCTGCTGATTCCCAGTCAGACGATGAGCCTCTGGACTCGGTCATGCCTCAGTTGCTGGAGCTTCAAAGACAAACTTGGGAGCATCCTGCCCGCCTCGAGACTGAGGTTACTGCATGGACAGATCAATGCATAAAGGTCAACACTGCTAGGGTGGCCTTGGTCCAGGACTTCTGTCTTGCATTGCTGTAAGAGCTGCACACCAGGACAGAGGCCCCGACTGGCATCCACTAGTGTCAACACCAAAGAAGGGTTGGGCTTCTTCAGTTCATTCCAGCTTCCCCACCCTCTCAAGGAAGCAGTCAGGGGCCCTCGGGCAGCACCAGGGAGGAGGATACGTTGGTGCACACCCCAGGGTCATCCACCCAGGTGACTCCGGGAGTGTCCCGCCCATCCAAATCCCCTGTCCCTGTGCTCTCTTCAGCGCCAGCTTCACAGACTGAGGGTGGCAATGCCACATAGCAGGATCTGGAAAACAGGCCGGGGCTCTCCAAGTCTCGGCCCTCCAGAGGACACCTGCCAGGTTCATCACAGAGGACAGAGCATAGCAGACAGCCAGCTGCCTCCATGCCCACTTTGGATGTTGGGGATGCACCAAGATGTAGCTGCAATGTAAGGATGTCGCACAGCATAGGCAGGGTACCTAGGTGGCATTCTCAGACTGGTAAGAGCACTATGTACCAGGCTGGCAGTGTCCATGGCATTTTGCCCATGCCGGGGATAGGGCCTCGGGGACTGCCCTGACCTTATGAGGTGTAAGACACTCGGACGCAGGGAGCTCAGGGGGTCTGCAGCTAATGGCCTGTGTGTGTGTGCAGGGCACCTGGCCATGGCTGGTGGTATGGATGTTGGCATGTGGTGCAGGGCAGGGTGTGACCAGGGGTGGGGTGTCCAGAACCAGTGGTCACAGTCTGAGGATACAGGGCTGAAATGAGGAGAAATATCCTCACCCAGATAGTGGTCAGCCTGGGGAATTCGCTGCCACAGTTGAGGCCAAGAAGCAGTTAGATGCAGCACTTGGGGCAAAGGAGATCACAGGATATGGGGGAAGGAGGAATCAGGCTAATGAATTGCATGATCAGCCTAATAGCATATCCCACTCCTATTTAACTCACAGAATCATGCCTTAGAGATGATGGACGGAATTCTCCGTTTGAGACTAGTGTTAAGGCTGGGACTGAATTGTGGGAATTCCGTGTTCCCGTTGGGGGCACCAGTTCTGGAACAATTCAGGATATGCCAATGGGCCACAGACGGCTTGGGTCACTGTCTGTGTGGAGTTTCCACGTTCTCCCCTCGTCTGCGTGGGTTTCCTCCAGGTGCTCCGGTTTCCTCCCACAGTTCAAAGATATGCGGGTTAGGTGGATCGGTCATGCTAAATTGCCCTGTAATGTCCAAAGGTTAGGTGGGGTTGCTGGGTTACAGGGATCGGCTGGAGTATGGGCTTAGGTAGTGGTGCTCTTTCAGGGATCGGTATAGACACAATGGGCCAACTGGCTTCCTTCTGCACTGGATTTTCTCTGATTTTATGAAATTCTCGCTGGCGTTGGATTGGCTGGGGCCGGAATTGGTAATGAGAGCTTGAAAAGCTGGAGCAGTTTATAAGCATGGTAGCCCCACAAACTCTCATTCCTGCCAAGAAAACGGCCCGTGAAGAGTTGCCCCGGGATTTACGGATGCAAAGCTGGAGAGAATATTGGAAGCAGTGGAGGAGACATGGAGAACCCTCTTCCCCAGAGTGGGCAGGAAGCTACTGCCCGCTGATGTCAACTGGGCCTGGAAAGAGCTGCAAAAAGATGGACAACCTCCTCAGGTCAGATCAGGTGAGTCACCACCTCTGAGCTCCTGTCATCATTCCTGTTCCTCACTCCTCAAACCACACCCCAGTTTCGCAGAGGCCAATCAAACCCCACCTGCTGGCATCCCCCTTCCACCCCCCCCCCCCACCCGCACCAAACCCCAACATCTGTATTGTGCTCTTTGGCCAGGTGCCTTTCACAAACAGGCCGCCAGCTACAGAAACATGTGTCCAAGTGTCTCTCAATGTTCATTATCTGTCCCCCAGGAGAAGATAGCCCATAACCAGCAGGACCGTGAGGCCAGAAGGAGATCGCCCGACATACAGATCCTGACCACAGCCACATGGCGTTGGAGTTAGCCGGGAAGGTGGGAGAGAGGGTTATCTCCCAGGCAGAGGTCGGCATGGTCGAAGTGAGCCCCTAATGCACAGTAATGTTCCTATAACAAGTGAGTCACCCCTTTCCCGCGCACCACTCCTTCCTGAGATCCCACCACATGTCTTGTCTTTTGTCTTTTTGCCTTCAGACGAGACCAGCCTGTCCGGGATACCCCACCCTCCTCCACGACCCCAGCATACCCTGGAGGACCAGCCCGGGGACGACACTGACCTTTTGGCACTATACTCACCTGCATCCTCCACCACCCCAGTGATGACTATCACCTCGTTGGGTCATATTAGTGAAGAGGCTGCTGGGATACTTTCTGAAACGCACGTCACACATGCTGTGGCACATCAGGTGGAGGTAGGCACCGAGGGAGAGGGCAGTCAGAGAGCTGCCCGATCCCAGGAATTATCTGTAGTCCAGATACGTTTCGCGCTTCTGAAACGATTCATCCCATCATTGGTGGAGATGCAGAATCAGAACCAGGGTCTACAGGAGGGGGTGGCAGCAACTTTCCAGCACCTGAAGGTGCAATTCGAGTAATCCTTCGAGAGAGGTTGCTGGACTAGTAATCCAGAGGCCCAGGGTAATGCTCTGCTGTCCGGGTTCGAATCCCACCATGACAGATGGTGAAATTTGAATCCAATAAAAATCTGGAATTAAAAGTCTAATGACGACCCATCTGGTTTGCTAATGCCCTTCAGGGAACAAAATCTGCCATCCTAACCCAGTCTGGCCGACATGTGACTCCAGACCCACAGCGATGCGGTTGACTCTTATATGCCTCCCACCGTAATTGCATAGCAAGGTCATTCGTTCAAAGGCAATTAGAGATGGGCAGCCAATGCTGGCCCAGCCATCGACGCCTACATCCCAGAACTATTTCTTTTTATAAAAAGGTGCCGATTGTGCCGACAATGAATGGTACCCAGGCCAACTCCGAACAGGTGGCGTCAGCAGTGGAAGCCTTAGGTGAGGTCACAGCCATGGGTCAAGATGTCCAAGGCTTGAGACATGCTGTGCAGTCGATGGCGAAGGCTCAGGACAGGTGAGCCATGTCATAGGAAGATATGTACAGGCCCACATGGACATTGCTGCGGCGCTCCAGACCTTGGTCCAGTTGCAAACGATCATGGTTGAGGGCATCAAGAGCATTGACTGGCCGCTGGTTGACCTGGGCCAGTTACAGAGGGACATGTCTCACTCGCTGAAGGACGTGTTCCAGTTCCTGTGCTCCATGGCTGGAGATCCTGATTGAGACAAGAACGGGCCTCTGGGACTGGCAGCGCCATGTGATGGTGGAGCTTCCAGAGCTCACTCTGGCTTCACCACCATCCCATGGAGGAGCATGGGGGCCATTGAGGGAGGAGGAAGTGATGGGGACTTGTGTACCCAATTAATTTTTTCCAATTAATGGGCAATTTAGCGCGCCCAATCCACCTACCCTGCACATAAGAACTAGGAGCAGGAGTAGGCCATCTGGCCCCTCGAGCCTGCTCCGCCATTCAATTAGATCATGGCTGATCTTTTGTGGACTCAGCTCCACTTTCCGGCCCGAACACCATAACCCTTAATCCCTTTATTCTTCAAAATCTTTGGGCTGTGGGGACTAATCCCAAGCAAACACGGGGAAAAAGTGCAAACTCCACACGGACAGTGACCCAGAGCCAGGATCGAACCTGGGATCCCGGCGCTGTGAAGCAGCAATGCTAACTACTGCACCACCATGCTGCTCCTGAATCCTCCACTCCTGATACTGGCGTATCTGAAAGGCAGCGGACAGAACAGGGTTGCACCTTGTCACCTGTGTAACCCGACAGTTGGCCGGGCACATCCAGGTCCAGGCGCTCCAGAGGAAGGCCGCCAAAGGTCATGGTGAGAAACGCAGTAGGCCGCCTCCACGTCTAATGTGTTGTCTGGGAAAACACATAGAAGGAGCAGTAGAGTTTAAGTAAGTTTAAGAAGTTAGATTATAGTTAAGTTGGCAGGGATGCAGCACATAAGTTAGAATTAGGCGTCAGAGCACAACAATGTGCATAGATACAGTAAAACACATTTGCACCAAAATTATGACCTGCCTCAATCCTCTATCTGAAGTGTGAGAGGAGTGGGCTGTGCTGTGTGTAGAGGGCGTGCCACATTGGCGTTCTTGGAGGTTGGAGGGGTGGGTGTTGGAAGATGGCACTGGGCAGGGCCCACAGGACAATCTGACATTCCACCTGGGGTCACTCACAGAGGCAACAGGGAACAGGGACTGGAGTGAGAGGGCGCCATCACCGCACACTATCCCCATGACCACAACCACTCCCACAGAGGATAAATGGGCCCGCGAGATGGAATAGCTAGCAGACATGCAGGGATGACGGGTGTGGACATTGGAATGTGATCCCAATGGCAAGAGTCGGACTTTGTCGAATGATGAGGAGCACCAGATCTCATCATCGTTATCATCCTCAGGACGCACTCCTTGCCGAGCTACCTATGAAATCTGACAATGATTGCCGGTAATGGCTCCCCCAATCTGGGTCTCTGCCACAACGATCGATGGGCCCGGTCCAATTTAGGAAGGGTGGAAAAAATCCCTTCCCCACCAACTTTCCAAACACCTTATAGATATACTCTGTGGCATTTGTACCTTCCAAGTTCTCCAGCAGACCAACAATTCTTAAATTCTGCTGTCTGGAGCAATTCTCCAGATTGTCGACCTTGGCCTTCAATGTCTTCAACTCCTCCACCAGCAATGCCATCTCTGCCTCCAAAGAGACTATCCGATCACTATGATCATTGAGTATCACCTCCACCTTCTTGATCGTGTTCCCCTGTACCTCTACCAGCTGCTCCAACCTGTCCAAGGTCGCCGGAATAGTTGCCACGGCCCCCTCAATCGCCTTCGCCAGACCCTCAGCGACTGCCCGTCACTGCTTCTGAAATTCGCCTGTTAAGAAGTTCACCAACTTTCAGTCGTCCACTGAGGGGGCAATGACGCCACAAAGGGCTCTGCCATTTTCTCCTCTTCGAAGCTCGAGGATCTTCAGAATCCGACCAGGGTCCCTTGCCCGATTTCTGCCTTGTGTAACAAGGGGAACTTAATCTAACATCCTGCAGTTATGACTTGCCAAAAATCACCGGATAGCGGGGCATAAATGGTCAAAATCCTCAGTCGGGAGCCTCGCATGTTCAACTCAGCCACTACCGGAAGATAGCATTATGGATTTACAATTTTACAAGCTTTTCTTCCCTTCTCTCTCCCTCAGCAGTCATGGCACCCAGTCCCCATTTGTTTCTACTTGTAGTAAACCTCGCCGCTTCACATCCGCCTGACAGGAGCGGAGCAGCAGAGGCCTGGAGTATACTGGGTCAAACCTGATAACGATATGTTAGCCCATGCTGCCGCAGGTGCAGAGCGCAACTTGTGTTGCTGCCACCATCGGGGCCCCAGAGCATGTTTTACGTTCGGCGCCGGACACAAACCTTCGATTTTGGCCAGATGCCCGATTCTCCACCCAATTGTGATTCGCGTTTCCGGCATCATAGGGGGATAATCCAGGCCAATGTTCCAGAGAGCTCCATCATATTCCTGGGTATGTCCCGTCCCACTGGCAGGCAGACCCAGCGGAAGTGTTGGCATAGTGATATATAGTCAGGAAGGAGTTGCCTGAGAGTTGTCATGGTACCAGGTCAAACATGGGCATGGATACCTCCTGCTGATTACCACATAGCGGCCATCATCTGATGATGATTCAGTACTCCTTCACATTGAATATAGAACATACAGTGCAGAAGGAGGCCATTCGGCCCATTGAGACTGCACCGACCCACTTAAGCCCGCACTTCCATCCTATCCCCTTAACCCAATAACCCCTCCTAACCTTTTTGGATACGAAGGGCAATTTATCATGGCCAATCCATCTAACCTGCACGTCTTTGGACTGTGGGAGGTAACCGGAGCACCCAGAGAAAACCCACAAACGCACGGAGAGAACGTGCAGACTCCACACAGAGTGATCTAGCGTGGAATCAAACCTGGGACCCTGGCGCTGTGAAGCCACAGTGCTAATCACTGTGCTACCATGCTGCCCTTAAATTGAACACCATTTGCAGGAAGCACTGAGGGTGGCAAGCGTGCAGGATGTACTCTGGGTGGGGGACTTTAATGTCCATCATCAAGACTAGTTTGGTAGTACCATCACAGACTGGCCGGACACAGGACATAGTTGCTAGTCTGGGACTGTGGCAGTTGGTGAAGGAAGGGAACCAACTAGAGGGAAAAACATACTTGATCTCATCCTCACCAACCTGCCTGCCGCAGATGCATCTGTCCATGACAGTATCGGTAGATGTGACCACGTCTTCACACTGAGGATACCTGATAAGGTGTTGTGTGGCAGTACCACTGTGCTAAATGGGATAGACTTCGAACAGATCTAGCAACTGGGCATCTATAAAATGCTGTGGGCCATCAGCAGCAGCAGAATTGTACTCAACCACAATCTGTAACCTCATGGCCTGACATATCCGCCTACTCTACCGTGACCACCACGCCAGGAGATGGACCCTGGTTCAATGTCAGCATTCCAAGGGCAACACCACGCATACCTAAAAATGAGGTGTCAATCTGGTGAAGCTAAAACTCAGGACTACTTGCAAGTCAAACAGCAAAAAGCAGCAGGTGATAGATAGAGCTAAGCAATCCTACAACCAGCAGATCAGATCTAACCTCTGCAGTCCTGCCACATCCAGCTGTGAATGGTGGTGGACAATTAAACAACTCAATGGAGGAGGCGGCTCCATAAATATCCCCATCCTCAATAATGGAGGAATCCAACACATCTGTGCAAAATATTTGTAACAATTTTCAGCCAGATGTGCAGAGTAAATAATCCATCTCGACCGCCTCCGGAGGTCCCTAGCATTACAGATATTAGTCTTCCGCCACTTTGATTCACCCCACACCTTATCAAGAAACGACTGAAGGCACTGGCACATCAAAGGCTTTGGGCCCTGACAATATTCTGGCAATAGTCCTGAAGACTTGTGCTCCAGAACCTGCCGCACCCCTTACAACACTGGCATCTACCCAGCAATGTGCAAAATTGCCCAGGTATGTTCTGTACACAAGGAACAGGACAAATTGAACTCGGCCAATTATCGCCCCATCAGTCTACTCTCCATCATCAGCAGCAAAGTGACGGAAGGCGTTATGAACAGTGCTATCAAGCAGCACGTACTCAGCAATAACCTGCTCGCAGGTGCTCAGTTTGGATTCCGCCAGTCACTTACCTCCTGACCTCATTACAGCCTTGGTCTAAACATGGACAAAAGAGCTGAATTTCAGAGGTGAAATGAGAGTGACTGCCCTTGAAATCAAGACAGCAATTGACTAAAGACATCAAGGAGTCAATGGGAATCAGGGGGGAAACTCTCTGCTGGTTGGAGTTTTACCTGGCACAAAGAAATATGTTTGTGGTGGTTGGAGGTCAACCATCTCAGCTCCAGGACAGCACTGCAGGTATTCCTCTGGATGCTGTCCTCAGCCCAACCATCTTCAGCTGCTTGATCAATGACCGTCCTTCCATAATGTCAGAAGTGGGGATGTTTGTGGATGACTGCACAATGTTCAGCACCATTGGTGACTCCCAGGCCAGCACAGTGGCTAGCATTGCTACCTACGGCACTGAGGACCCGGGTTCGAATCCTGGCCCTGGATCACTGTCCATGTGGAGTTTGCACATTCTCCCCGTGTCTGCGTGGGCTTCACTCCCACAACCCAAAAGATGTGCAAGGTAGGTGGATTGGCAATTTAGCCCCTTAATTGGAAAAATAGGAAAAAAGAAAAAAACATTGGTGACTCCTCAGATACTGAAGCAGTTCATGTCCAAATGCAGCAAGACCTGGAATAGATACAGGCTTGGGCTGACAAGTGGCAAGTTACATTCTCACCACACAAGTTCCAAGCAATGAGCATTTCTAACAATAGAGGATTTAATCATCGCCCTTAGACATTCAATGGCATTACGATTGCTGAATCTCCTACAATCAACATTCTGGAGGTTACCATTGACCAGAAACAGAATGGGACTAGCCTTATGAATACCGTGCCTTCCAGAGCTGGTCAAAGGCTCGGAATCTTGCGAAAAGTAACTCAATTTCTGACCCTCCCAAAACCTGACCACTATCTACAAGGCACATGTAAAGAGTGTAATGGATGAGTGTGGCTCCAACAACACTCAAGAAGCTCAACACCATCCAGAACAAAGCAGCAAGCTTGATTGCTACCCCTTCCACAAACATTCAATTTCTCTACCACCGACGAACAGTGGCAGCCATGTGTACCATCTACAAGATTCACTACAGGAACTTATCAAGATTCCTTTGGCAGCACCTTCCAAACCCATGACCATTACCATCTAGAAGGACAAGAGCAACAGATACCTGGGAACACCACTGCCTGGAGGTTTCCCTCAAAGTCACTCACCACCCTGACTTGGAAATATGTTGCTGTTCCTTCACTGTCTCTGGGTCAAAATCGTGGAATTCTCTCCCCAACAGCACTCTGGGTGTATGTAAACCTCAGGGACCGCAGTGGTTCAAGAAGGTAGACCACCACCTTCTGAAGGTAATTAGTGATGGACAATAAATGCTGGCCTAGACAACGAAGCCCAAATCTCATAAATGCGTTTTTAAAAAAGTGAAGAGACTCGTATAATCTGACTGCTTCTGAAGTAAAATCTTTATTTTTTTGTATTATGAAAAATTGACTGCAACTTTGCTCTTTCAGTTGAGCAAGTATTGCCAAGAAGTACAACATGGAAAAATGACTTTCTGGCTCAAATGCTTTCCATTTGTTCATTACATTCTGATGTGTGCAAAATGTATAAATCGATGGTTTAAAAATATGATGTAAAACTGGCAGATTTGGACCGCTTACTATCAAAAATTTCAGTTTTACAGGAATGGATAAACCAAAAGACATTGAATCCAGACTTGTCATGTGTCATTGGTAAGTGAACTTGGAGCAGTGCTACTTCTTCACGCCAATTACAGCATAACATCTTGGGGACTTCAGGGGATCAAACAGCTGCACTAGTGCTGACCAAGCTACATTTTCCTGCAAAAGACAGAATTTTTAGAAATCTCTCAGATGGTTCATTAAAAAAGGTATCAGCAAAAACACATGGCAATTTACATTGAATACACGTGTGTTCCTGCATTTGTAGTCTTCTATTTAATGATAAAATCATATTATAATTGCAGTAGTTACCATGTGTAAATAATTTATTGTAACTATGACAGGTAATTCACTGCAATTAAGGTATTGTAATTTCACTGTTTTGTTTCTACATCATTGTAAAGTATATATGAAATGAAATGAATATATATCTCAATAGGATTATATATTGTCCACTGTCTAATAGCTTTCTTTTGCCAGCATTTTTGATTAAATGAGATAAACAAATGTGACTGTATTAAATATAAAGAACATCTGTGTGCCATACATTTAAAAGAACACAAAGTTGGATAGATCAATTTAAAGAAGTAAAGCATTTTCTGAAAATCTTTGTAATTACATTATGGGAATTAAATCTTTGTGGTAATTAAGTACCCCACATACACCACCCAGTGAGAGACAGAATTACCTGTTCCTTGAGGTAGCATAACCGGTCCAAAAGAATCAATCCCTCTATACAAGGGGCTAAGGCTACTTTCAGCTGAAAGAAAGATGCATAAAACAGTTTCAATTGTCTGTTTAAGTATTTCCTAAGTATCAGCTCCTCAGATACCCAAGTTGAATGATGTATTCAATCGTTTCAATTATTAATCTATTTAAACAGCTGTCCCTAATTGTACTTAATAGAAAGTATTTTTCACTCAGGTTCACGACTTTTGCTCATATGGTATAGATTCTTATGTCAATATAATATTCCGAAATTCCGAAGTATTTGAGCATCAGGCAGGCTTTGGTAATAGTTAATTAAGTATGCTATACATAAATATGCCAACACATTATATGAGAAAATGACCTCTTCCTTTTCCTTGCTCTAATTAACGCAATTCTGGAATATACAAGACACAATATATTTTACCGAGAGACACAGTATGCTCTTTGTTGGGCTCCTTAGACTAGCTGCCAACAAAGCTGCAAATACAGTCTGTGCAGAGAAGCATTGTAGCATAGCTGCTAAAGTGCTCCCTTCATGCTATTAAGAATGTCTGAGTACTAATATGTGTTGTTAGGACTGTTTTCAGATGGACAACCAGGAATGCAAAATTGTTTGTTACTTCGTCCATCAGACTCTGGCACACAGCTAACAAGGACAGGAATTGGTCATTAGACATTCTGAAAGAATGGCTTGTTCACCAATACTGCAAGATAGAATAGAGGTGAATAGACAGCAGGAAACAATCGATAAAACTAAATGTTAAGGACATTTTTATTCTTTAAATTTATAATAGCCAAATGTTTTAAAACATATGTTTTTTCTCAACAGCACAATTTCTACTTAACTATATGTTTTTAACTAAAGAATACTCCTGGTTAAGTCCCAGGACCAAATGAAGTTATTAAGGTAGACCATATTGAAAGAGATCAATAGGTCAAACTGAAATTATCTATTTAATGAAAAATGTATCCAATATTAAAGGATTGAAGATATCTACTTACTTGTATGTGTAATGAGTAGGTTCCTTATGAATAGTTTTTCATGATCAAGGTATTCACCAATGATAATTGTCACAGTAGTTTTAAATTTAGTTCAATTATCTGATCTGTACCCATTTACATTCTGATTAAATGAAAGAAACACACATTTTTTGCTAACAGATGTCCGTGATGGAGGATGAAACATTTCTGACAGCCAGTGTGAGCATCAAAAAGTCTTGTATCTGACACACCTTGGCATTAGAGCACCGAAAATACTTTTATTTTCTTCGGCCCGGTAGTTTCATAGAATGGGATGAGCATGAGGTCAATTTACAAATTTGTACCGAAGATCCATGCTCAATGTGAATTAACTTGAATCGATCCAAATTCTATTGCCTTCTGACCCCCTACAGCCTTCCAAGCTGTATCCCAATAGTATGGGCTGATTCAATTCTAGAAACCAGTGTTAAATGGATAGTGTCTTCTTTGTACAGACAGCAGCAATTCTTATTGAAAGGAAGTTAACTGCTGCACTACAATTCACAAGATATAAAAAACCCTACTCTGCGCTTGATGATTCTGAAATAGCGCACTTTTCATTTATCGTATTTAGCTCATTGCAGATCTTTACAATGTTAGAGAAATATTGCTATCACAACAAACTTTTGTTTTGGCTGCACTGTCAGGCTAACAGTGTTAGGAGCAGTCATTCTGGAGGAGCAAGCATACCTCCTTTGTTTCTCGTGTGCAAAGTCTTTTTATGTGTATTCCCCAAAGCTTACCAGGTTAAATGCTTCCAACTCTTTCATTCGGGGCATGTATCTGTCATAATAACCTTGTATTAAACTGTCTGACATCTGAAAAATGGAAAAAAGGCACACATCTAAGTCCAATTATAACCATGCGATCAACTGGCATTGTTCCAACTAATGTCATAAACATACCTGTCAAAGTACAATTGTTACAATATGTAGTTGGTGTACCCCATACAGATAATAAGACATAGCTTTGGCTAAAAGCTTGTTGCTTAAGCAATTTGATTTGCTAGAGGTCATGTAAATTTTTGCAGACATGCCTTCCTTTCTATGGTGCCATACTCTGCCACATTTTGTCAAGTAAGACAACAGAATATGGTTAAAGTCAACTTATATTTAGGAGCACCTTTATGAAAAAATCTTCAGTTATTGCTTGGGCAGAGAAAAATCCAGACAATCTCTTATTTTAATCATATTATTTCACTGACAGATTCACTTATTTAGTTGAGATTATTTTGTGGCATTCAGTATTTGTAAATAAATATAAATAAACACTTATTCATAATATGTCACCTTAAAGTACCAATGATGCTAGTTCTGCACTATTCCTATTTAAGGAATAATTATCCTGAACATCTTATAACCACAAAATAACTTCAGCACACTTAATGCCTATTTTTCAGTATAATTCTTGCTGACTCGTGACAGAGAATATTTGGCAGTTTCAAAACAGTTTAATTTGTGTACTTTTAGTTTTTTTTAATAGAAATCAAACACAATATAAGATGCGTATATGAAAACTCCATGCAAAACAAAAAAATAACTTAGACAAGTCCCCAAAACTAGCAAATCAAAATCCTTGATTTATTCTGCAAGTTGAAGTTTTGGTCTTTTCTCAAGTAATTTATGGAGAAACATTTTAGTGTGAAACTGGACAAGCCAGGTAGAAGAGTGAAGAGCAAAAAAGACACCTTTATAAGTATGATTCTGCCAAATGTCACAATTTTGACATTTTCTTGGTTATCTTTTAAGGTCAGGTTATACTACCAATTGATTTTGAAGCCACTTTGCAAAACTAGCAGCACAATTTGAGTGAAGTTTCCAAATTCCCTGCACTTCCCATTCTAACAAGTGGTGTAAGGTTACATCAAGGAGGTAAGTTCACACGTATGCGCCCTGGGAAATGCAGTTATTCTGTCGAGGTCCCTGGCTTTGTGCCTCTGCTGCCTGAGGGTGATGCCCAAGTGGAGGAATTAGGCTGTTCTAGGAAACAGGGCGTCCGATACCTACACATGCATGACACGAAAACTGCCTGGCTAATCTTGTACAGATGCCCTGCAACAGACTGGAAGAATACAAAATTGCAAACATTGAAGGCTGCTATCACTTTAAGTGCTATAGATGAAGCAGTTGTGGCGACTGATTATTTTTGTAGTGAGATTAGCATAGTTATCCTACAATATCCTAGGATAGGTACAGCCAGCTGCACAGCTCCTTGAAGGGGGCCCTTAGGCTGGTGCAGTGTATGTGCAGTATGTGGTGGGCTGGTTTCCTTCGCCATCCTGCCCGATTCTCCTGGCCTGATGCTGGAACTCTTCCTCCATCATAATGGCATTGAGTTGTATGCTCATGGGGAAAGATAACCCATGGCCAACATTGGTCTTGGTGTGGGTTTGGAGTTGCAGAAAGTCTGGGATCCTGAATCTCTTTACTGGGGAAAGAGGATAGCATGACAGCGAAATTAAGAACATGTATCAATCATTAAAAAATCTGAAAAAATGGTTAAAAAGTACATTGAAATTTTGTAATAAGTGGGTGCGAATTACCAGCCAATTCCGCCGGAACCGTGGTGCGATGTGGTCGGTAGATCCCGGAAAGGCCTCCCCTGGGATTTCCGATGGCCAGTAAGCCTCGCAAGGTCTAAACAGATCTCGCGAGACGTTGTGATCCGAGTCCCGTCCACAATGGGCGAGACCCAGTTTCGCACGGCTAAGTGAGTTCAAGAACCGACTTAGCTGTGCTCGCACCAGATCTAACGACCTCGCTGAAGCTGGGCGCCGTTCAGTACTCGTCCCCACAAACGGGGACAAGGCGGAACTGTACCTGGGGGATCGCCCAGGCGATTGGAGGCCCCCTGGGTGGTTGGCCTCCAGGCAGGATGGCACCCTGGCATTGCTGGTGCCACTCGGGCACCTTGGCACTGCCAGGCTGGGTGCCAACCTGGAATTTTGTCCACGCCAGGATCAGGCCTGGGGGTGGCCTGCGCTTGTGAGGTGCAGTGTGGCCTCGGGGAGGGGAGATCCACGAGGGGCCTCACGGTAGCATGGTGGTTAGCATCAATGCTTCACAGCTCCAGGGTCCCAGGTTCGATTCCCAGCTGGGTCACTGTCTGTGTGGAGTCTGCACGTCCTCCCTGTGTGTGCGTGGGTTTCCTCCGGGTGCTCCGGTTTCCTCCCACAGTCCAAAGATGTGCGGGTTAGGTGGATTGGGCATGCTAAATTGCCCGTAGTGTAAGGTTAATGGGGGGATTGTTGGGTTACGGGTATACGGGTTACGTGGGTTTGAGTAGGGTGATCATTGCTCGGCACAACATCGAGAGCCGAAGGGCCTGTTCTGTGCTGTACTGTTCTGGGACAGTAAAAAAAGTGCCGTTAAATAGTGGGGTCGTTCCCAGCGCTACAAGCCCCAGGAACGACCCTGCTAATCCCACCCAGAACTGACTCTTTTTTACAAAGTCAGATCGGGCCCAGTAAGTGAAGTCGGAGCTGTATGCAGTTCATCAATTATTCTTGGTTGAAGTAATAGGGGAAACACTTAAAATCAATTTTATACTGAGTTCAGAATGTAGCAAAGCAAAAAAGCTTTGATGCACTTAAAAACAGTGCAGCTACTCAAATGAGTCTTGAAAGACTTTGACAGACTGAAGGTTCTCACTTCCAAAGATCAATACACCTGTGTTAGCACATTTGCACAAATACACCCAAATGTGGCAAATTGGAAGTATCCTTGATCTTTTCAGCAGAATATCAACATATCAATGGCAGAAGGGTTGAAGAGGCTATCACACTGACTATGTTTGACCCTTTCTTGCTGTTTTGTACATCTATCAGACTCTTTAAAAAATTTTCTTTTAGCATCTCCATTCTCAATAACAGGGCACCCATAAATGTTTCTTAGCTTTGTCTCCAGGATGTGAGAATTGCTGACAAAGCCAGCATTGTTACCCAACTCTCCTTCTTGAACTGTTGCAGTCCATCTAGTTAGTGTAGGTTCAGCCATATTGTTGTTTGGAAGGGAGTTCTTGGATTTTGACCCTGCGACGGTGACCCAGTTGATAAGAGTTCCAAGTCACTATGGGTGTGGTTTGGATGGGAACTTGCAAGTGGTAGCATTCCCATGCACCTGCTGCCCTTGTCCTTCTAGGTGGTAGAGGTTGTGAGTTTGGAAGGTGCTGTCAAAGGAGCTTTGGTGAGTTCCTGCAGTTCATTTTGTTGATGGCACACACTGCTGCCACTGTGATTGAGAGGGTGAATGTTTGAAGTCATGCATGCAATCTCTACCAAACAGACCACTTTATCTTGGATGAAGTTAAGCTACTCGAGTATTTTGGAGCTGCACTCATCCAAGCAAGTGTAGAGTATTTAATCACACTCCTAACATGTGCTTTGAAGATGGCGCGTAGTCAGGAAATATGTTACTTTCTGCAGAATTCCCAGCCTCTCACCTGTTTTTGTCCCAACGTATTTATATGGCTGGTGTATTGCTGAGATTTAAAAAAAAAAAAAATTTGGAATACCCAATTCATTTTTTCCAATTAAGGGGCAATTTAGTGTGGCCAATCCACCTACCCTGCATTTCTTTGGGTTGTGGGGGCAAATCCCACTCAAACTCAGGGAGAATGTGCAAACTCCAAACGGACAGTGACCCAGAGGTGGGATCGAACTTGGGACCTCGGCGCTGTGAGGCAACAGTGCGTATTGCTGACATTTTTAATATGTGTCATCTTTCTTTAAGAGGTGGGGAGGGAATTTCTGTGCCTCCCGCAGCATGATATGCGATGGTGGACACGGTCCCCAATTGGCTGGCGGCAGATCTTCTAGTCCTGTCTCTGTCAACGGGGTTTTCCGGTGTATGCACCGTCCACCGCTGCCGCGGGTTCCCCAGCAGTGGGACCACAAGGTCCCGTTGAAGGGAATGGTGTGTGCAGCAAAAAGCAGTATATACTGGATTTATAGAGGTATACCTGATTTTGAAAAAAAGAAGCTGCCGAATGGCAAACAGGTGAATACTTGGAACTTAGCCAGGAGGAGCTGAGGTGTACGATGTGGCTGAGAGGAAGCAGGATATTGGAGTACATGGGAAGGTCAGGGGCTGGAAATAATCAGGTGATCTTGTAGTCTGGGCACTGGAAGACTTGAGATATAGCAGTACTTGCAGAATGCGACATGCTCCAGTAAAGCCTAGTCCCTACAGGTAGATCTAGTGGACAGATTTCCAGCACAGCTTAGGTCATTTTATGGCCAAGTTTAATGATTGATAATGACGGGTTGTTTTACATTATAACTTTTATTTTTTATACATAATCAGCTGACTGAGGGAAACAGTACGGCCAGTTTGAAAAATATGTGTACTTGCTGGTTCCTGATTGGCAACTTTGAAAATATTTGAGTAACCTGATTAGTTGTTTCCTTTCAAATAGAGTGTGTTGATATGGGCTGGGTAATATTTCCAACCTGTCTGTCTTTCAGCGAAAGCGTGTGGTTAATTTAACAGATAGTTGCTATTTTAGCCAATCAAATGCAAGGCTGACAGGTCTGTTGCATATGTTATACTTTGTGGAACAATTTACACAAATTATGGATACAAACTTGATTCAAGACCTTAAACTATGTAGACACATATACATTACTAATACTTAACATGTTATTGTCCGTTCACATATAGCTCGTTACTAGAGGACCTCCAGGCCGTTTTGTACAATTCCATCCATTTTAAATTATTTTGTGAGAGATGAACAATCCATCTTATTAATTTGTAATTTTCTGAAAAACCCAGTATTCAACCTGTCAAATTGATTGCATTACTTCCTAAATAATACTTGCTGATACATCAAGTAGCACAGTGCAAGAGGTTGAGCTGCAACAACCTGTAAATAATCAGATGGTTTATTGGTGCTTAGGAGAGGAGGTATAAAAATAACTACAACTACTAACAGTTGGAATAAGAGGCCTGGGTCCTTATGTTCTGTTGGGTCGTAACTTTACCATGCTCAGTTCTTGGCTTAATTATGTCCACCGAGCTTGGTAAACAATAAACAGATTTTCTTCAGACAATTATAAAGGATTCTAAAAAGTAACTTGGAGAACAGGAGCAAAGAGAAAATGTTACTAAATTTAGAGCAGTGGAAAAAGAATTTTAAATGTTTCAGCCTTTCCCATTGAGTGAGATCAGATTCCATTTGACAGAATATATGGTTTAGATTTAAGTGAGCAAGCTCATTAATATTATAGGAATCTAATACACCAGATACTTTAGTCCTTCCAGAGGTAATTTAGAGGGTATAGTTGAAGGAAAGTAACCTTCAAAATTATTCTGGAATCCCAAACTTAAGATCACAAAGCCCTTTACTCAGTTACCTTGCAAACACTTTACACATTTTGTATGAGAGAAAACCAGAATTGTAAGATGTAAACAATAGGGTTTTGTCAATTTATGTTCTTTGTCTCTAATCTTGTTATATCTAGTACCCGGGGCGCGATTCTCCGCTCCCCACGCCGGGTGGGAGAATCGCGGGAGGGCCGGGCGAATCACGACATGCCGCCCTGGCACCCCCCGCGATTCTCCCATCCCCCAAAAATGGCATGTCGTGTTTTTCGACATGCCGTTCGGAGAATCACCGCTCGCCGTTTTTCACGCCGACCGGCGATTCTCCGGCCCGGATGGGCCAAGCGGCCTGACGAACCCGACCGGTTCACGCCGGCGGCAAGCACACCTGGTCGCTGCCATCGTGAACAGCGCGCGACAGGTAAGTGTGGGGCCTGTGGGGGGTGGAGGGAGGATCGAGCACCACAGGCGTGCTCATGAGGTGCGCGATCGGTGCCCACCAATCGTCGAGCCGGCGTCTCTAAAAGACGCACTCTTTTCCCTCCGCCGCCCCGCAAGATCAAGCCGCCATGTCTTGCGGGGGCAGCGGAGGGGAAGACGGTAACCGCGCATGCTTACCCGTCATTCCCGGCGCGCCGCTTTGATGCAAGCGTCAAGGCCAGGCGTTCGGGATTCACGAACCGCCGCTCCTAGCCCCCTGGGGGGGGGGGGGGGGGGGGGGGGGGGGGGGGAGGAATAGGGTGCGAGGAGCGGCCTCCGACGCCGTTGTGAAACACTCCGGGTTTCACTCCAGCGTCGGCACTCAGTCTCCCTTTGGGAGAATTTTGCCCCCTGTATCTAGTATTAAAGTACCTTTAATAGCCGTTATTGATGTTTTTACAGCCATCCATGCAGCTCAATCTTTTGTTTGGGAAACAAGATCAAAAATAGATCTTGTCCATCTCGAGCATTCTGCCACACCACCTGCAAGGAAAGGTCCCAAGGTGGCGCACGAGCATGGTAACTCTCAGCGAGCTCGCCCCAACAGATCCACTTTTTGCTTAACTTACAATCGTACTAATCTTTTACCTTGTGTTGCCCTATTGTGTATTTTCTTTTATTTTCTTTTCTTTTCATGTACTTAATGATCTGTTGAGATGCTCGCAGAAAAATACTTTTCACTGTACCTCGGTACACGTGACAATAAACAAATCCAATCCAATCAATGAAGGTCTCTCCCATCATTTCAGTCCAACTTCAAACTTTATTCAGAAAACCAAATTTCCAGCACCCAAAACAGATAAGTCCACTCCACTCCACTCCGCCAAGTCATCTTTTCCCCGTAATGGAAACCACAGATCTTGATGTCATTTATTCCCTGCACAATAAAGTCAAGTTTATATTTGTCCTCAAAAAATAGAAAATACAGGACAATCTCAGCAGATCTGACAGCATCTGTGGAGAGAAGAGGGAGCTAGCGTTTACAATCTGGATGACTCTGTCAAAGCTTGACAAAAAGTCATCCAGACTCAAAACGCTAGCTCCCTTCTCTCAGACCTGCTGAGATTGTCCAGTATTTTCTGGTGTTGTTTCAGATTCCAGCATTCGCAGTAATTTGCTTTTATATTTGTCCCACTTTTGTCAGCCATGCATCTGACTAGAATAAAATAGACTGGTCAAGAACTGCAATAACCAAGTTTAAGATTTTTGAATTAATACTGAAATTTACTGGAATAATTTACTGCAATAAAAGCTCTATATATTAAATGCAAGTTGTTGTTGTTGAGTGACATGTGGCTACAATTGAACCAATTTATATTGTCTTTCTTTTAAAAAATGAGGAAGGATAGATTGATGCAATATATCCGGTAGGTAGCCTTTGCCGCTGGCTTCATTAAAATTCTGTAACAAGAGAGGTACAGAGGAAGGTGCCAATTTTTTCCTTCAAATAAAATCCAGATGAGCATCGTTCTGAACTAGGAGCTTTATATAATGGAAGTATATTAATAGCATTTTCTATTTGGTGAGGACTAATTGATTTCTCCAGCTCTTTCATTACAGTTGATAAGGGTTTGGCTAAATGCAATAGTTCGAAACCCAAAAACTTCAGCATCAGAACATCCACTTGCTCATTTACAATACCAGAGAAAAGTTAAAAAGTAATTCTATCAATTTAATCTAGATTTGTACTAAGGTTATTAAGGAGTCTCCCAAAATTAGATTTAAAAATGTTTTGTTAGTTTCCTAATTAAGTTGGGCATGGGAAGGTCTGACTTGAAAATTAGGAACAAGCTGTGGTGTTAAAAGATAAACATGATTAAATTCAGTAATTAGTATTACAGTTTTCTTTGGACGAGGGGAAGATATTTATTAATTTCTCGTCATTTTTCACTTTTTCATAGCATCCCATAACAAGCTACACATCCTATTGAAGAGGCCAGGCTTTAGGCTCTCCCGTTCCTTAATTGGCCCCTTTTTAGCAGCCTGAATGGACTTTTGTTCCTTCTTTATGGGTAAGCAACTGCCGTTAATTCAGCACATTTCTACAAAAGCAAAATACTGCAGATGCTGGAAATGTGAAATAAAAACAGACAATGCTGGAAATACAAAGCAGGTCAGGCAGCATCTGATGATGGATTATTGGCCTGAAACGTTGGTGTGGATTTAGTGTCCCTGACAGAGGTCCCTCCCACAGGTTGGAGACCTACATTGTTTCGGTGTGACAGGTCCCGCTGAATTAAGTGCCTCTCAGGCAGGTAAAGTGACCAGCATGGGGCCTTTGTGGGGATGGAGGACCCGAGTGGCATAGATCCCACTCATTGAGGGCTGAAGGCCAATCAATACCTGCAATATTGAGGCCATTTCTCCATCAGTCACTGGGAGCAGTGATTGCTACCAGTAATAAACCCACCATAGGCCTTGGATCAACAGTGGATCCAAGTCACAGGTGGGAAGGGAGGGGGTGGAGTCTGATACAAGGACAGGGACTTGGTTCTCAGTGGGCATTTCCTTTCCGGATGCTGGGTTCCGATTGGACACCAAGTGCATTTGAAAGAGGTAACCCCCCGCCCCTGGAGATCACTGCCAAACACAATAGGGACTGCCGGGCACAGGATACGCATGTGAGTTTCCGAGTCAGCACAAAATCTTGATGGGCTCAGGGACAATGACCTAAGGCAGGGGGCAGGTTCCCGGCGTCAGCCTATTGCCCTTTACCCATTCTGGCAGGCTCCATTAAACTCAATCTGTCCAATTGGGGTGGAATTTTCTCCCAAAATGGAAAAGTGTCAGGTTTTGACTGAAAACTGTGTTTCTCTCTCCAGAAATACAGCCACGTTTGCTGACCAGATCTTCTAACACTCTGTCAAAATAATCAGGGGCGCGGTTTGGGCCGTCGATCTGGCGGGATTTGCCTGATAGAGCCGGAAAAACCCGGCACCACGGGGCAAACTGATCTGCAAGATAAATAATCTCCCTCCCATCCCCCCACGACCATTGAGGGATCCCCCCCCCCCCCAACATCACGTGGAAGTATTGGGGTATTCTCCACCCTCTCCCGCGACATGTTCATCGATGTGCACCTCTCTTCCGCCACCACAGATAAGGGGACGATCGCTTCCCCAATGGAGGAGGGTCACGCCCCCCACCCCCCCCCCCCACCCCCCCGATAGTGCCCACCTCAGTACCCCTGGCATTGTCAGGGGGCACTGCCAAGGTATCAGGAGGCAATGGCCCTCAGCCCCGGGGCCTCCAGGCACTTTTGCACCCCCGATGTAGCCATCACGACTGGTTTTCATTTTCGAAACCAGTAGTGATTTGAGCCATCGTGACGCCACAACACCAGAGGGAGAGCATTCCACAGGGCCAGATGCTATGAAGTAAAGCTGTTTAATTAAATTTAAATCCATGTAAATACATAGATACATATATAGAAGATAGGAGCAGGAGGAGGCCTATGGCCCTTCGAGCCTGCTCCACCATTCATCACGATCATGGCTGATCATCCAACTATATAGCCTAATCCTGCTTTCTCCCCATAGCCTTTGATCCCATTCTTCCCAAGTGCTATATCCAGCCACCTCTTGAATATATTCAAAGTTTTAGCATCAACTACTTCCTGTGGTAATGAATTCCACAGGCTCACCACTCTTTGTGTGAAGAAATGTCTCCTTATCTCTGTCCGAAATGGTTTACCCTGAATCCTCAGACTGTGACCTCTGGTTCTGGACACACCCATCATTGGTAACATCTTCCTTGCATCTACCCTGTCTAGTCCTGTTAGAATTTTATAAGTCTTTATGAGATCCCCCCATTCTTCTGAACTCCAGCGAGAACTATCCCAACCTAGTCAATCTGTCCTCATATAACAATCCTGCTATCCGTGGAATCAGTCTGGTAAACCTTCGTTGCACTCCCTCGAGAGCAAGAACATCCTTCCTCAAAGAAGGAGACCAAAACTGCACACAATACTCCAAGTGTGGCCTTACTAAGGCCCTGTACAATTGCAGCAACACATCCCTGCTACTATACTCAAAACCTCTTGCAATGAAGGCCAAAATACCATTAGCCTTCTTTACTGCCTGCAGCACCTGCATGCTTACTTTCAGCGAATGGTGCTCAAGGATACTCGGGCCCTGCTGCACATTACCCTCTAACAATTTGCAACTTCTGCCTTCCTGTTTTTGCTTTCAAAATGAATAACCTCACACTTATCCAAATTATACTGCATCTGCCATTGATTTGCCCACTTGCCCAACCTGTCCAGATCTTGCTGTAGGATCCCTGCATCCTTGGTACAATTCACCCTTCTACCTAATTTGGTATCATCTGCAAACTTTAAGATGTTACATTGTGTTCCCTCATCCAAATCATTAATATATATTGTGACTAGCTGAGGTTCCAGCACTGATCCCTGTGGTACCCCACTAGTTACTGCCTGTCAATTTGCAAAGGACCTATTAATCCCTACTCCTCATTTCCTCTCTGCCAACCAGTTTTCTATCCACCTCAATACATTTCCCCCAATCCCATGCGCTTTAATTTTGCACAATAATCTCTTATGCGGGACTTTGTCTAACGCCTTTTGAAAGTCCAAATATACAACATCGACTGGCTCCCCTTTGTCGACTGTACTGTTTACCTCTTCGAAGAATTCCATCAGATTTGTCAAGCATGATAAATGTGAGGAAGTTAGATTCACACCCTTTTTGGACGTAAGCCTGATCATGCCACTAATGGCAGAGGTCTCAAACTGAGATCTCACCAGCATAAATTCCATTGTGGCTCTCTTGCAGTCATAACAGGATTTGTGCTCACATCTACTTTCTGGCCAGCCAGGTATTTCCAGCAATTTTTCTTTTCATTTCAGCACATTTCTAGTCTAGTACCTCTGAGATTGGAAGCTCCAATATGGGCAGCACGATGGTTAGCACTGCTGCCTCACAGCGTTAGGAACCCAGGTTCAATTCCAGCCTTGAGTGACTGTCTATAGTGTTTGCACATTCTCCCTGTGCCTGTTTGCGTTTCATCCGGGTTCCTCCTCCAGTCCAAAGATGTGCAAGTTAGGAGGACTGGCCATGCTAAATTGCCCAAATGTCCAAAAATATGAGGTTATGTGGGGTTATGAGGATAGGGTGAGTAGGTCTAGGTAGGGTGCTCTTTCAGAGGGTCTGTGCAGACTCGATGGGCTGAATGGCCTCCTTCTATAGGGGTTCTATGTGGGGATCTATCAGTGTAAACTTGCATCAAATGCACTGTGGCTACAGTTTATACCATCCACGGCTTTGCAGCAACTTACCACTTTTTTCAGACAGTGTCTCCCTACCCTGAAACTCTACAACCTAGAAGCACAAGGGCAACGATATTATACAAGCACATTCACCTCCAGTCATATTTTAAGTCAGGTTCCATCATAGCTTGAATATATACACAATCAGCTCATTGATGTTCAGCCAAAATCTGATACTGCTTACTTAACTCCATCTTCGAAGTACCATCACCACAAGTACTGCAATATTTCAAGGCTGAGACTCACTTCCACCACCTTCTCATGGGGTTGGATTTTACAGGATGCCATGGTTGCCACACCACCCCACCTCTCTTCCCCCTCCAGCTAAAAAGGTGGGGGAAACACGCCCCACGATCCCATCAGCTGTCCCGCAGAAGTTTAACACCGGGGGCAGTGTTTATTGCTTCAAGGTGAGACTTCCGTTCCTTTTTTGTTCAGAAGTCACAGCTTAGAGAGCTGTTGGTCAATTGATTGGCTGGCAGCTCTGCTGTCCCAGCAGGGGCACTGGTAGCCACTCCTGGAACTACAAGCAGTCCCGAATGCTGAGGAGCCTGGCCTGATGGGCAAGTCTGGTGTTGGGGGTCATGGCAAGAGGCATGAATGGAGATGAGAGGGATAAATGAGGGTGTGGAGAGATGGGTTTAAGAAGCCAGAAGGAGGGGCGGACAACCTTTGAGAGGGGTTGTGTCTGATGGGCTGACGAGGTGAGGGCCCAGCAAGTAGGCAGCAGGAAGACCACCCTGCATTTCATTTGCTCCCCACCGTCAAATTCACTGGCAGAGCAAAGTAAACTCCAGCCCATGACAACTAAGGGCAAATATAGTTCCACCTCCATCATTCATATCAGGGAACAATTATACTCAAAATAAATTCAAAAGGAGATGCTTGCCATGAGAGAAGATAAATATTCTGAGTCCTCACCCACCCTTTGCATCTCCTGAACAGTCATGGGCAACATACCAACAATATGCTGGTGACATTGAAACTTTAATCATATATCTACCCAAATATCTACCCGTCTCTTTAGCTGTCTGTTATAACCTGCCTGCTTATCATTGGCTGGGGACTAATGACAATCCCACAATCCTGTGGGAGTATGAGCTTCCCCAATGAGGGGGGGGGCGGAGAAATCATTAGCAGACTCCCTGCATAAATAGAGCTGGCCAGTTTGGAACCAGGGAGAGAGAGGAGTGAGCAGCAAGGGAAGTTGCTGCTGCTGTTGTATATATATGTTATTGTAAATAAATGTTATTTCTTTGTATCCTGAAAACTCGTGCTGGATTCTTCGTGGCCCTCACAAAACTGGCGACGAGGATGGGATGTTGTAACCTGCCTGCTTATCATTGGCTGGGGACTAATGACAATCCCACAATCCTGTGGGAGTATGACCTTCCCCAATGAGGGGGACGGAGAAATCTTTAGCAGACTCCCTGCATAAATAGAGCTGGCCAGTTTGGAACCAGGGAGAGAGAGGAGTGAGCAGCAAGGGAAGTTGCTGCTGCTGTTGTATATATATTATTTTAAATAAATGTTATTTCTTTGTATCCTGAAAACTCGTGCTGGATTCTTTGTGGCCCTCACAAAACTGTCCTAATGGACAACATAAAATGTGAACAGTTAGAAGACTTTTTGATGTAAATTAGCTCTGAATAGACTTACTTCTGTATTAAAGAATGTTTTTGAGTACAAATAACGTCAGACAAACCACTGCATATTCTTCCAAATCCCCAATAATATGCATAGAGCGTTTCAGATTTGCTTTCAAAACTTTTTTGTTATTTTTTCCCATTGAAAACAGCTGCAACACAATCCATGTATTAGTTCATATGGAGCGCCTAAGAAGCCGAAAATTCTGAATGCTTTTCAACATGAATTTGTATCACTATTAACTCATTCAGTTTTAAACTGGGGATATTCAGGAACTTGAATCGCTCAGTACATGATTTAAAGCAGCAAATCTGGGGCAAAGTGCATTCAACCCGTAGAAATTCTAGGCATATAATTTGGTTTGACTTTTGTTCAAACCTCCAAGGGAATTTCCTATCTAATGATTACTCTACTAGCCAACAGCCCCCCCTCCCCCCATCACCTCAGTTCAGTCGCATCAGCCACTCACATAACCAATCTGAGCATCTTACCTTTATTGGTGTTGACTCACCCCGCCCTATATCTGTTTGCACAATAATAAAATGTGGGTGTGCAACATTACGACCTATGCCTTAGATTGAATAGTAGTGTATTTTGTACATAAATCTCTCTGAAGGCAGGAGCCAACATTTAGTGAGACTAAAGCCAGATATAAATCATTGTTCTGCCTCATTTCACAGTCAGGGAACCTAACAAACATCCGTTCTGATCAATTCAATCTGCATAATTCATTTGCGCAGAAGAGAAAATAAATAATATGCCAGATAAGCGGATTCCTCTACTTGGCTTAAGAATTACTCCTGACTATCCTCCAGCATTTTAATCTCTTCACCTTAGCAAATGTACTCACATTTTCTCTTTAACAAACCATTTCTACTTGACTGCCTGTCACCATGTGTTTGAACTCTTCTTGTTCAGGTCTGGAAAGGAAATGCTCATCAGCCCGCCCAATGAGCACCTTAGATGAGCAAAACCACAGTACAAAATGTGTGGATCTGAATAGCAGAGAGCTGGTAAAATTTCAGGCAAAGAGTTCAAAAAACACTTGGGGTGAATTCCACTGTGGGCTCTCTTGATCGTCTATCATAATTTCACCCAGCGGGTGGTAAAAAACCCTGAAAAACCACATGCAACCCCTGCAGAAATTCATCCCAAGTATTCTCTCAATACTTACCAAAATATTAAATAACAATTTATGCTTTGAAATAGGTTGGAGCTGGTGTGCCAACTTGAAGTTTTCTTTTTTTTTGAAAAATATTTTATTGAGGAATTTATATATTTACACATCAAACACAACCATAAAACAAAACAAGTCAACATGGCTGCAAATAATCAAACCAACTAAATAACACACCACCATCCCACCCACCCACACCCCAACCTCCATATTTTACCCCCCCCCCCAACTGCTGACATCTTAGCTATTCTCAAAGAAGCCGATGAACGGATGCCATCTCCAGGCAAACCCCTCCACAGACCCTCTCAAGGCAAATGTTATCTTCTCCAGCCTAAGAAATTCTGCCAAATTGAATTTTGCCGTCAGCTTTAGTTTCCACCATGTTTACTCCACAAAGTGGACTTCTCAGGGAAAATATTGAGAAAATCTTTTTGAATTTAAATAATTTTGTTACATTTTATCGGCAATACTTCAGATCAATGAGTGAATAAATAATTTTCACAAATTTCAAAAGTATGTAAAGCATTTTGTCATTTCTTTGCAACAGGAGCGTAAACAGAGTTGATCATTAATGAAGAATCACAGTCAGAGCCATTCAGAAGAAGAACTGTGCAAAATATTAAAAACACTTTGCGTCCAAAAAGCCTACAATCCAGTAGAAGGAAACAGCAGACATTTAATTCCCATCATGTAGTCCAATCTCTCTTTGGTTACATTTAATTGATTGCTATATTTGGAGAATAGCCAAAATAACCAGTCTTATTTTATAATTTCTTGCTGCTCAATCTAAAGATTTATTAGACTTTCCCTGCTGAAATGTTACTGCTACAAGGAGCGAATGATTTATTTTTCCATTTCATTTTGGTGAGTTCTATCACGATCACCTCTTTCAAACTGTCCTCCTGGAATGTACAAAGAAGTCTGTGTGGTCCATTAACTTTTAATGGCACGCAATGGCATAAACTTCAAGGTAAAATAAGTTTCACTGTTAATTGGTGGGGGTACTCTGTGTCAATGACTAGACTTGGTGCGATGAAACTCATTCACAGAAGATTGTACAATTCAGCGGCAGCAGAGGTCCAGATTCCAATCCATTCTAACCAGCCCAGCTCCCACACTAATACTTATTTATTTTGCTATGTGCTTTTTGAATACAGGCATTAATCAATTGATTTTAAACAGGTTAACCCATAGTTTAAAACTATATGGAGGAAGTTCAAACCACATGGTGGAAGTTATTACTAGACCCTTAAGTATTTGTGCAAGACTAACAAAGCATTTAAAAGCTCTAGCAACATCTAGTGGCAGACAGAAAAGAGTGGAAGAAAATGGTATTTTGTCTGACATTAAATGGGTGTACTGCGCCAATCGCAATCCAAAGTATAGCTTGAGCTAAAATAAAACTACCAACCTTTGAGCCATCCATTCCCAGCTTTTCTACTGATTTTCTGGTGTAATCCACAAAGGATGAAGACTTGGAATAGATCTTGCCAACATGCTTGCTGCTGTAAATTGTCAAATGTCATAAAACACAATCATTTCAGTTGAATTTACCACTAAAAAGGCGACAGACATTTTAATTGCAGCCATTTGTTTTGGGACACCTTATTTGAGTAAATTTTCAATATTTTAACAGAAGTGGGGTAATTTACTACTATACAGAACTTCCTTGGACGAACAAAGTCCCTAAGGGTCATGCATTCAATCAGAAGTGTTCTTTGAAAAAAGTTGATACAGCTAAAGGCCTTTTTCAATTAGCATGAAGTTCAGTTGTTCACTCAATACATTTTTTTATATAAAACATGTTAAAAAAAAATTAGTTTTGCAAGCTGTGGAGAAAGAAACTCATCAATGTCCATAAAAACATTTTCCCTAACTGTTGACACATGCACGCGATAGAACGTTGTCCTTCCAGCTGAAATACATCCAAACTGCAAAATCAATTTTACAGCAATATTACGTTAAGTTTAATGTGTTTAACAACTCTTACTATCAACTCCTGTTTTATTTTCCATCTTGTTTTATTCAAAGCTACATAACCTAGAAAAACTAAATGGTGCAATGTGTCAGAATAAGAATACTGGCCGGGATTCTCTGAAATTCCAGCCAAGTGTTGACGCAGGCGTAAACACCGGAGTGGTGTACGCCGGCGTCAACGGGTCTCCTGGCCCAGCGATTCAGCGGTCCAGAGGGGGCCAGCACGACGCTGGACTGCTGCGCGCTGCTCCGACATTGAAAGGCGGCCTTACACGGCCCGTGCATGCACGCAATGGCCGTCTCCGCGCTCGCGCATGAACGTGGTGGTCGTCTCCGCCCCGGCGCCACGCAACATTGCGGAGACCTACAGTGGGCCCGCACAAAAAGTGAGTAAGCACAAAAAGGAAGGTCTGGGATAGGGTAGACAGCAGGGGAAATTAAATGACAAAGATGTCATAGAAGAATTGGTATTGGTCAAGAGACAAAGCATTCGTCCAGAGTGAGTGCAACTGCCATAAAAGTACACAGCTCAGTTCAAAAGCAAAAACATGCAAGACAAGATTCAAACCATCACATGGCAAAAGAACAGCGGGAGACAGAGCTCTTTGTCTGAAATTGTTGAACTCAATGTTGAGTTCAGAGGCTGTAAAGTGGCTAATGGGAAAATTAGTTGCTGTTCCTCAAGCTTGCATTAAGCTTCACTGGAGCACTGCAGCAGGCTGAGAACAGAAATGTCAGCGTGAGAGAAAGGTGGCAAATTAAAATGGCAAGCAACCGGGAACGTGCTTATGAAATGAGCAGAGGTGTTCCGTAAAGCGGTCACCCAATCTGCATTTGGTGTCCCCAACGCATTGAGAGCAGCTAATATGGTGGACTAAATTGAAAGAAGTTCAAGTAAATTGCTGCTTCATCTGGAAGGATGATTTGGGGCCTTGAATGTTTAGGAGAGAAGAGGTAAATGGGCAGGTACAATTGCATGGGAAGATGCCGTAGGAAGGGATCTTGTCTGGTGACACAAATGCCAAGAGATAACCTGATTCACCAGAACAATGAAATCATGTCTGCTGAAATGATAGGATTTAATGGCTTGCTACATGCAGGAATGCAGGTATTGAGTCACACATGTCCTTAAGAAATAAGGTATAAATATACTGGCGAGTAGAACACTGGTAGCGACAACCCAGAAACAACCACTGCAAGAAGAGGAAAGAAGAACCCTGAGCATGAAGCCCCAGACACCGTGAGCTGGAGTCCAGAGACTGCAGCAATGGTTGCACTGTTAGCACCAGGCCAGCGTGTCTAGTATTTGACTCACTGATCATATTTGGGAAGATAAGTATTGCTTCTTTGGGAAATAGGTCTTATAGTGCTGTAAGGTAAGGTAATAGCTATTTGAGCTTGTTAAATAAAGATTAATTGGACAAATTCTGGAAATTTTGAGAGCTTGTGTTCACCGCATAGATCGAGCAGTAGGGCCTCGGTCAACATGTGGGTCTGGGAGGGAAGGGGATGGGTGATCTAATTGATTAAAAGGATAAGATAGGTTGGACAGAAGTGAACTAATTTTTTTTGGTGAGTGAGCCCATAAAGCGCAGGCATTACCTTAAAACTAGAACTGGGCTGTTCAGTGATGTAACAATAGTGAAAATCTGGAACGCTGCCCGCTAAAAAAAACCAATGAGACTAAGTCAATCGAAAATTTCAAAACTGAGATTTCTGTCAGGCAGGAATATGGACGTGATTCTCTGGCCTCCCCACATGCGGCGGTGGGAGGTGGCTCACTGTTGGCCGGATTTTCTGGTTCTGCCGGTCAATTGAATCCACCCCACGCAGCCGGGAAACCAGCAGGGGTGCGCCGTTGGCAGGACCGGAAGATCCCAGTGTCAACAGCCGGATGATCTCGCCCTGTATACAATATTATATATCTATGTCGGTAAATAAAGATCAGTCATGACAGGTTAGAGGGGCTGAATGGCTTATTCCTGTTCCTATGTTTTTAAAATTCTGAGATAGATCAGTGTCTGTAAAATTGGCAATTTGGTTTGGTACAAAGATGTGACTTAATGACCAGCTCAGACCACCCCAATTGCGAGACGTTCTATTCTTCATAAGGTAAACTAATCTACTGCCAAATTGTGAACACATCCTCACTGGAACTAGATTGAAACTTTCCAAACTCATCCTCCTTCGCATCATCACAGCCATCATACAGAAGATCTTTGTAGTCCCATCTCTTGAAGCTTAATTAGAGATGAAAGGAGAATGTACAAGCCCATCCTGCCACCCAGTCCCTTAGTTTTGTTCCAATTAATTATCCTCAGATGCTGTGCAATGAACTGTGTCCTCCCTATAGTTTATGTCAGAAAACATCCAAGAGATGCGGATTTCCAAAACATACTTTGTTCTTTGCAATGTGGTGTATGTCTTTCCATTTCCATAGTGTTCTTTGATAATAACTTGCAGAACTGCACGATAAAATAAGGACTCAGAAGGAAGCTGCCAAAAACAAAAGAACAATCACTGTCAATTCAGGACAAATGTAATTGAGCACATTCACACAGTGAAGGGATTAAGAGTGTAATGGGTTTGATAATAACAATCCCCAGCCATCTCAACAGCTGGTGAAAATACTATAAAAATTGCATCACAGGCGTGCCAACTATCTACAGTCCAGCTTTTATTTATACATTTAACTTTTGTCATGCCGAAAGTCAATCCCATTTTGAGTTTTCATTCTGTTTCTTTTTTTTGTGGTTTTTGCTGCTGTTTTCTATAAAACATCCACACTGCTGGAATTGCTTTGGGAATTCTGGGATATTCAGATCAAATGCCAAGCGGCTGGCTGAATTCTGAAAATGGCATCACACCCACAGAAATTATGGAAGTAAATTTTGCATAATGCTTTTGTGTAAAATTGGGCAACAATTCCTATTCTGAATAAGCAACGAGGCAATTAATTAACTAATTAATAAAATAAAATCAGTATCTGCTGTTACAATCAGGTGGGGGGCGTTGGAAGCTCGACTCTTTCCCCTCTTTATTTGACCGCAACTGTTTTTTTGAAAAGGATATATTTTCCAATTCAGTGAGTGTTTCAACTGTTCAGGTGCTGTGATTATAAAAGACGCAATCAGACAGGTTTTCTTGAGTTCTAACAAAGAAAAAAAGAAAGCTTCAATTGTACTTAATCAGATCTTAACAAATAGAATGAAATAGACTAAGAGTTTGTGGAGGCTGGTGGCTTCAGGATGAATTTGCTGTTTCCCTCATGGATGCGATTTAAAGATGTAGCCGGTTGATTTAACGGCCCTTCTGGAGAAAGTAGAGTAGGATTCATTTCGTATAAGCTCACTCTGTCTTCATCAGAGGATAACACCCTCATCCCAGGGACCAATCTAGTGAACCTTTGTTGTACCGCCTCCAATGTAAGTATATATTTTCTCAAATATGGAACCAAAATTACACACAGTTTTGCAGATGGAGTTTCACTGAAACCCTCAGCAACTGTAGCTGGACTTCTTCATTCCTGTCCTCCAATCTGCTTGCAACGAAGGCCAACATACTATTTGCCTTCCTAATTGTTTGCTATACCTGAATTCTTATTTACTGTGTTTCCTGTACAAGCACACCCAGGTGTCTTTGAACATTGGGGCGGAAGTGTCCACTATCCGCCACTAGGACCGGGAATCCTGGTTGGGCAAAGATTCCCGCTTCAACCCAAAAATGGAGGACAGCGGCAGATCCGTTCCTCGCCAGCCATAGCAGGCTTCGTGCCCAGTGCTGGCAGAAACATGGAAACAGCTCATATGCATTCATTGGAATGCGATTACCGGCTGGCAGCCCAAATATTTACCCACCCCCCCATCATGCTCTGACCCCCCCTGCCCTTCTGTGACCCCTCCCCCGCCCTTCCCTGCTCCCCCAGCGGGAACTCAGTTGGGTGGACCTTTGTGCCAGTATTGACAAGCACAACCCTGGCACACTCTATCCTGAGAGGGGTCAAGGATGTTAGCCCATTGCTCATGTGTCCCTCTGCTGCTGCCAGGCTGCAGAGGGAGGGTCCTGGGGTTGGGTAGGCTCAGGCTGTGGGTAAAGGGTTGACTCCAGGCTGGCCCCGCCCAGCCCTGGGCAACCTGGAAAACACTCTTAGCACGGTAATCTTAGGCAGCCCTCTGTTAAAAGCCATCATCATTGTCAGACCTGCTTAAACTTGAAGTGGTCTTCTCACTCTGAACTGCTCTGCCCGATTACTGATGAGCAGACCAGACAGTTCATTTAATATTCAAGTTAGGAACACTTTGCCTTTCTTCACATCTGCTCCTTCAGCCCTATGCATTTAAAACTTCTGTTTTTTGAAGTGTCTAAGCCTTTCTAGAAAGCAAACAATATTTGAAATGTCTTGAAATCCCCTGAGATATTTTGAAATGTGTAGCATTCATTTATCTTTCCCTTCACGCTTGAATGCATCTGAAGTGCCCGCTATTGATTCTAATGGCAATGTTTATAAACATTGACAGCTGTTGGACACTTCAAAAAAGCTAAGTGCTTTCACTTCAAAGCGCCAGGAAAGGGTTTCACTGCCAGACTCGCGGAGGGGTGCCGGACTAGGGAATCATTACCCCCTTCGAGGAGCGGTTCTTGGAGGTGACCGCGGTGGCCGAGGACAGGGCCCTCACCCACGCAGAGGCTGGCAGATGCCGCAAAGGTGAGAAACCACCTGGCTCCACCAGGAGGATCTGTCAAACGTGAGTAGTGATTACCTTACTGACTGACCCAACCCTCCCCTTCACCATATGTCCATTCTCCTGCAGGCCCTCCAGCCGACAGCGCCAGCCCCACCTGAGTGGCACCTGGGTAGCATTGCGAACTGTTTTGGCGCCTGGCACGAATCTCATTTTTGGCCTCTCCCACTATTCACCGGTCTCATTTCGCTTGAGCGTGGGTGTAAAGAGGCCGGAAGATCGCGCCCTATGGTTTTTTTAAGTGCATTGTTAAGGCTTCCTTAATATTAGATTCTAGCATTTCCCCAACGACTGATGTTAAGTTAACTGGCCTGTAGTTCATTGTTTTCTCTCTCTGTTCTTTCCTGAAAAATGGTGTAACATTTGCCAACTTCCAATCTAATGGGACTGTTCAGGAATCTAAGGAATTTTGGAAAATCATAGCTGGCACATCCAGCTATCTCTTTTAGAACCCTAGAATGTAGGAAGGCACCCAAGGATGTAGGAACCCTAGGCAGCACGGTAGCACAAGCGGATAGCACTGTGGTTTCACAGTGCCAGGGTCCCAGGTTCGATTCCCCGCTGGCTCACTGCCTGTGCAGTCTCTGCATGTTCTCTCCATGTCTGCGTGGGTTTCCTCCGGGTGCTCTGGTTTCCTCCCACAGTCCAAAGACGTGCAGGTCAAGTGGATTGGCCATGATAAATTGTCCTTAGTGACCAAAAGGTTAGGAGGGGTTATTGGGTTACGGGGCCAGGGTGGAAGTGAGGGATAAGTGGGTCGGTGTAGACTCGATGGGCCGAATGGCCTCCTTCTGCACTGTATGTTCTGTGTTCTATGATGTAGGCCATCAGGTCCCGGGGATCTGTCGGAGTTTGTCATTACTTTTCCACTGATGTTAATTAATTAGGTTACTGCCTCTTTCTGGTACGAAATGCTCAGCTTTTACTGTGAAGACAGACACAAAATATTTGCTCAATATCTCTATTTCCTCATTCCCATGATAATTTCTCCTGCCACTGCAGTTACTCTCTTCCTCTTCATACACTTATAAAAGCTCTTACAATCTGATTTTATATTGCTCACTAGTTTGCTCACCTATTCTATTTTTTCACTTTTTATCAACCTTTTGGTGGCCCTCTGCTGGTTTCTAAAACTCACCCAATCCTCCGACTTGCTACTCTTTTTTTGCAACGTTGTAAGCCTCTTCTTTTAACCTAATTCCCTTAGTTTCCTGAGTGAGCCATAGATGGGTCTTTCGCGTGGAGATTTGCTTTCAATGGAATATATTTTTGTCGGACATTTTGAATTGTTTCTTTAAATGTTTCCTGCTGTTCATTTACCTCCATACCTTTAAGTCTATTTACCCAATTAACCTTAGCGGGTTCGCCCCTCATACCTATGTAATTGGCTTTGTGTAAGATTAAATTTCTTGTTTGTAATTGAAATATGTCACTTTCAAAATTAACATGGAATTCAACGGTATTATAATCACTACTCTACATAGGATCTTTTGCGATGACATTACTAATTAACCCCAATTCATTACACAATACTAGATCTAAGATAGTTTTATCCCTAATGGATTCCAGTGCATTGCTCCAAGAAACAAAACCATTCTACACACTCGTCTTCTAAACTACTCTTGCCAATTTGATTGTCCCAAGGTCTGTAAAAAAGATGAAAGTTCCCCACAATTATTACATCCCTTATAACAGCAAACATTTCATTCAATTGCACAATCCCTTTTAAATAACAAGCATTGAAATTAACAGTCCAACTTCAAAGAGCCCATAACCACTTTAAGATATCATTCAGCTGTTAAATGGCAGGCACTCTACTCTACAATGGACAGTTGTGAAATCAATCCTGCTTCACTAAGCCAGTAATGGGAGCTCCTAAGGCTTTTGTCAGCAGACGGAGTGAACTAGCAAGCAATCATCTTTTTTAACATGGCAGATAGTTTCTTCAAAGAGTTAAAGGGCATGAATTTTAAATGCCTTGACAGCTCCCTTTGATATTCATCTTGAGGGGCAGCATGGCGGCCCCGGGACACTGTGTGTAGAGTTCGCAAATTCTCCACATGTCTGCGTGGGTCTCACCCCTACAATCCAAAGATGTGCAGGATAGGTGGATTGGCCACATTAAATTGCACTTTACTGGGAATAAAAAGAATTGGGCACCTTACATTTTAAAAAAAGATATCCATATTGATAGTTTTGACAGCTTTCTTTTTGACAGCTCTTCACAGTTCAACTTAACATTTTTGACAGTTGCTTCTGACAGCTTCTCTTGACAGAGGGTGGCACAGTTAGCACTGCTGCCTCATAGCGGCAGGGACCTGGATTCAATTCCAGCCTTGGGTGACTATCGGTGTGAAATTTGCACGTTCTCACTATGTCTTGTGGGTTTCCTCTGGGTGATCCAGTTTCCTCCCACAGTCCAAAGATGTGAAAGTTAGGTAGATTGGCCAAGTTAAATTGCCTCCACGTATCCAAAGTTAGGTGGGGTTACGGGGATAGGGCAGGAGATTGGGCCTATGTGGGGTGCTCTTTCAGAGGGTCGGTGCAGACTCAATGGCCCAAATAGTCTTCTTCTGCACTGTAAGGATTCTATAATTCTATGACAGTTCATCTTAACATTTTTAAACAGTTGATTTTGACAAGTCCAATGAGCTTCGTTTCATGAGCTTAGTTGCTCTTTCCACGCATTCATGCCTCATTTTAAAATACCCAAAGTGCACCTCATTTCTCAGCAGGGGCTGGTTTAGCTCACAAGGCTAAATCACTGGCTTTTAAAGCAGACCAAGCAGGCCAGCAGCACGGTTCGATTCCCGTACCAGCCTCCCCGGACAGGCGCCGGAATGTGGCGACTAGGGGCTTTTCACAGTAACTTCATTGAAGCCTACTCGTGACAATAAGCGATTTTCATTTTTTCATTTTTCATTTCATTTTCATAAAGGGCATCCCACCTGCCCCCGCTGATTTCGGCAATCATATCGGAGTGGTATGTTACCTGTCCAAAAGAGTACCTTGGCTCTCCAAACAATTCTACAAAGTTCAGACCTGTTCCTACCGGGCCTAATCTGCGCACATTGGATTTGAGCTACCGAACACACTAAAATTACACATGAATGAAGGCAGCTGCCTCCGCGAAATGCGCACACAGGAATTCTGACCCGGGTCCATTTCCCCCCCCTGCAAAAATGGTAGGTGCTGTGTTTGGGAGTGGGATTTCCGGATTTAGGCCTCTTCCATCATTTTACCCACAACGGACATGCTCTGTGTCATTGGGGAAATCTAGGGCATTGGGTCTCCATTGCAATGGATTAGAATGCGGGAGGTAGAGTGATACAAATTGTGTAGCTATTTTTGGTTGCAACCTCAAGTTACCTTCATACTCGGCTTTAAAACAATCAATTCAAGTTTCCAGCCAGAGGATTAAAAATCATTTAACATAAACCATATTTTCATGACACTATTTTTACTTTTATATTGCAAAATATTTCCTTTACCGCTTGCAGCAAATTACATCACAAACCATAGAAGTTTTTCTCGAATTCATTACATATATATATATATCACACACATATATGCACATAGAACCAAACCACAGTAAAATGTGGGGGCAAGCGAGAGGCTCAAATTAATTCTTTATATCAATGTGTTCATCACATGAGCAAAGGGACAACAAAACACCCAATTTAAAGTCTCACAACCTTCTACCAATAAATAATGTGGAATATATGGCAAATCATGACAGAAATATTCTTGTTGGAGAAGAACTTCTTGAGAACTGACACATGAACTAACTAGTCCTTTAAGAATTCTAAGAACCTCTCATGTAACTGAAACTTCTAAAAACAAAACAGTCGAGTGTTCTCAAATGTCACTGTTAAGATGAAAGTATTTTGAATTAAATGAAGGGAGAGAGTTCAACACTTTTAGACAACCAAAGATTATTCTTCCTCCAAATTTCCTCTCTGGGTTATACTGGAATATGTTTCCAAAGGCACGGGCAACTCTGCAGTACCTCACTAAAAATGATAATTCCTCACAAATACACACAATTCAACAATGGGAGATGGTTTATTATCAGGCTCTAACCAATTCTACAACAACACCTCTGTAAAAAAGCAAAATGTATGCTCCTTTACATAGTGGCTTTAATGTGGAAAAATATCTCACGCCGTTCAAAGGGACACAATCAGGTCTTGGGCGAGCTTGATCAAAGAGGTAGGTTTTAAGGAGGAGAGGGGGGTGGAAGAGGCAGTGAAGTTCAGGGAGAGATTTCCACAGCAATGAGAGTAGATGAGTCAAATAACTGTTGCCAATGTTGGGATGAAGGGATGGACAAAGGCCAGAGGCATAAGTAAACAGAGTTTTTAGAGAATTATTGGGCTGCAGCAGACTACAGGGATTGGGAGGGGTGAGACCATGAAGAAATATAAAGGATAATGAAGAAATTAACATTTTAAAACTGAGGCACTGGGAGTTAATTAAACTCAATGAGCACAGGGGTGAGTGGGACTTGGAACAGGATATGACATGAATATGTGGTTAGGATGAGCTGGAATTTCTGAAGTGTTGGTGACCAGACAGGAAACCATTGTAATCAAATAGTCTGGAGTGACAAGGTATGGGTGATATTACGGAGGTGCAAGAAGGCAACTGTTGTGATGGGGAGATATGGATTTGGAAAAGCCAGAGATGGAGATGGCTTTCTTCTTCTCCATGATATTATGGAGTAAATTGTAGCTTATTGTGGACTGAATGTCAGACAGTACTTTACGCAGCACAGAAAGGTTTGAGACGGTTAGTGATGAGGGTTGGGTGTCATTAGCATATGCAAGGAGCCAAACCCTGTGTTTTCAGATAATGCCATTAAGGAGCAGCATGTAAATGTGGAAGAAAACATGTTTGGTGGGAAAAAGGGAAGGCAGGAAATGTGGCAGATGCATTTGAATGATGGTCTCAATCTGGGAAGTCCATGAGTTCATCACCTTGTTAGAGGTGAGGGTGCAGGGGGAAGTGAAGAGGTGGTTTATGGGGATTGTTGATGGTGGAATTATCTTTGTTATCCAGGATCTTTCTCTAGCCTGTGGATAATAAAATTGCCCCACCTCTGGTTCAGCTGAAATCAAATATCTGAGCAAAGAACAGGGGCCCAATCAGGGAACATCCATAGCTTATGTTTGGTGGGGCGGGGGGGAGGGGGGCGGTGGGGGGGAGGGGCGGGGGGGGGCGCCGGGGGGGGGGGGGGGGGAGATCCCGTCCGATCTTCACGTATCACCCCCGGCACACAGTCCTCTACTCTAGTGGCCAACATCTTTGCCAGCAACTTGGCGTCCACGTTCAACAGTGAAATTGGCCTATATATCCACACTGCAGGGGGTCCTTATCTCGCTTCAGGATTAGGGAAATCAGCGCCCGTGACATCGTCGGGGGGCAAAACTCCCCCCTCCCATGCCTCGTTAAAGGTCCGAACCAACAGGGGGCCCAACAGGTCCGCATATTTTTTATAAATTTCAACCGGGAACCCATCCGGTCCCGGCGCCTTCCCCGACTGCATGTGGCCAATCTCTCTAACCAGTCCCTCCACCTGCTCCCTTGGAAATCGCAGTCTGTTCAAAAAGCTCTCCATTCCCCTCCGCCACCGGCGGCTCCGACCGGTACAGTTCCCTGTAGAAGTCCCTGAAGACCCCATTAACCTCTACCCCCTTTCGCACCACATTCCCACCTCTATCCTTCACTCCACCAATCTCCCTAGCCGCGTCCCGCTTGCGGAGCTGTTGCGCCAGCATCCTGCTCGCCTTCTCCCCATATTCGTAAACCGCTCCCTGCGCCTTCCTCCACTGTATCTCCACCTTTCTGGTGGTCAGTAAATCAAACTTAGCCTGCAGGCTACGCCGCTCCCCCAACAATCCTTCCTCCGGGGCCTCCGCATACCTCCTATCTACATTCAGCAGCTCCCCCACCAGTCTCTCCCTCTCCCTCCTCTCCCCCCTCTCCCTATGGGCTCGGATGGAAATCAGCTCCCCCCTAATCACTGCCTTCAGAGCCTCCCAAACCATCCCCACCCGGACCTCCCCAGTATCATTGGCCTTGAGGTACCTCTCAATACATCCCCGGACCCTCCTACACACCTCCTCATCAGCCAACCCCACGTCCAGACGCCAAAGCGGGCGCTGGTCCCGCACCTCCCCCATCTCCAGATCCACCCAATGCGGAGCATGGCCCGAAATCGCTACAGCCGAATATTCGGCATCCTCCACCCTCGGTACCAGCCCCCTACTCAGGACAAAAAAAATCAATACGGGAATAAATCCTGTGCACGTGGGAGAAAAAAAAAAGAGTACTCCTAAGCCCTCGGCCTCCCAAACCTCCAGGGATCCATCCCTCCCATCTGGCCCATAAACCCCCTCAACACCTTGGCCGCCACCGGCCTCCTGCCCATCCTAGAACTAGAACGATCCAGTGGGGGATCCAGCACCGTATTGAAGTGCCCCCCCATGATCAGGCCCCCCGCCTCCAGGTCAGGAATGCGGCCCAACATACGTCTCATGAAACCAGCATCATCCCAATTTGGGGCATATACATTTACCAGCACCACCCTCTCCCACTGCAGCTTACTGCTCACCATCACATATCTGCCGCCACTATCAGCCACCACCTCAGACGCCTCAAACGCCACCCTCTTCCCCGCCAGGATCGCCACCCCCCGGTTCTTCGCGTCGAGCCCCGAATGGAAAACTTGCCCAACCCACCGCTTCCTCAGACGAACCTGGTCCGCCACCTTCAGGTGAGTCTCCTGAAGCATGGCCACGTCCGCCTTCAGCCCCTTCAGATGCGAAAACACCCGGGCCCGCTTAACCGGTCCATTCAACCCCCTCACGTTCCACGTGATCAGCTGGATCAGAGGGCACCCCGCCCCCTCCCCTGCCGACTAGCCATAGCCCATCGACTGCTCGCCCCTGGCCAGCACCCCCCACTCGGCCCGTTTCCCATGGCGATAGAACTTCACCCCGACCCGCACCAGCTCCTCCCTGGCCATTCCAGCAGCAAACCCCCCCCCCCAAGGCTAGGACCCCTCCTAGCCGCGACACTCCCTCCGTGGTACTCTCGTGAGCCAGCTGACTTCTGCTGACCTCGGCAGCTCCCGCCCTAACTCTGACCCCTCCCGATATGGGGTCACCCCCACCCTGCAGCAGCTCCTTGGCACCGCTCCAGCGCGGGAAAACGGAACTGAAAACCACACCCCTTGCCTCAGCTCCGCACCCCTCGTCCCACGGCGCGGGAAACCAGAGGAAAGCCCGCGCTTTCACACTGCCCCACCCCACCCCCCCCAACGCAGCTCCCAAATAGCAGTCCCAACCCATCCACCAACCCCGTACAAAAAAACAGACCCCCATCACCCCCCCTTAAAACACAAAACCATAACCAACACCATCCGAAAGCAGAAAAAAAACAGAATAGCCAGCAACAGCATAAACAGTGATACAAAAAATCCCCACAGTTCCAATCCCTAGTTCGAGTCCAACTTTTCAGCCTGCACAAAGGCCCAGGCCTCCTCCGGGGACTCAAAATAGTGATGCCGGTCCTTGTAGGTGACCCACAAGCGCGCAGGTGGCAACATGCCGCATTTCACCTGCCTGCCGTGGAGCACCGCCTTCGTCCGGTTGAACCCGGCCCTCCGCTTAGCCAGCTCCGCACTCCAGTAGATGCGCACTACCGAATTCTCCCACTTGCTGCTCCTCACCTTCTTGGCCCATTGCAGCACACACTCCCGGTCACTGAACCGATGGAACCGCACCAGCACCGCCCGCGGGGGTTCATTTGCCCTAGGCCTCCTGGCCAGTACTCTGTGGGCCCCCTCCAGCTCCAGGGGAAGATGGAAAGATCCTGGCCCCACCAGTGAGTTCAGCATCACGGCCACATAAGCCGGCAGGTCTGACCCCTCCAGCCCTTCCGCGAGGCCCAGGATCCACAAGTTCTTCCTCCTCGACCGAAACTCCATCTCCTCAAAACAATCTTGCCACTTTTTGTGGAGCGCCTCGTGCATCTCCACCTTCCCCACGAGGGCCGAGACCTCATCCTCGCGCTCAGAGGCCTGCGACCCATGGATCGCTGAACCCTGGGTTGTCTGGGTCTCCAGCAGCTTACTTGTAGTAACTTTCAAAGAGTCCAGCAACTCCACTTTCAGCTCCGTAAAGTAGCGCAGAAGGGCCGCCTGCTGCTCCTGCGCCCACTGCCTCCACTCCTCGGGGGCTCCACTGGCCGCCATTTTGTCCACCTTCCCCCGCTTTTCCAGGGGAGCTGCTGCCGTTTTTTTCCTCGCCCCACTCCGGGTCCGCACCATAAATCCCGGGGGATATTACTCCAGACACCTTCAGACACGGGAATCATTGAACCAGCGCCATTTGGGGCCCTTAAAAGAGCCCAAAAGTCCTACGATAGCGGGAGCTGCCGAACGTGCGGCTTAGCTCCGCATTGCCGCCACCGGAAGTCTCCAACCCTTGGTTGTTATGCAGAAGGAAAGGAACTGTGATTTCAATGGCTTCAATAGAAAGAGTAGTTATTCTTTTTAAACTATTGAAGTCAGTCTAAAACATGTGTACTTTGTTCCATAGCTGGTAAAATATTGCCATGTCCAAGACATTCTATAATGCCATCAGTATTCAAAGATGCATATTGTTTGACTCTAAGAAATAGCGATTAAAGTTCAATAAATCACAATTACAGTGAAGTTTAGAATAAAATTATGATATTCATTGGTGTTAACGGTAGAATATAAATGGATACTTACCCCATTGCCAACTGTCACTCTTTCCAATGGCTACAAAGTGAGATAAACACAAGATGTTTAAGCTTTGAACTGGATGACTAAACCTTTATTTACTTAAATTGATTTTCATCATATGCAGTAATTTGAAATCTGATGTGAAAGTGTACCAGGCATGCAGACATTCTAGCATTCCGTCCACAATGCCAAACGCTGCTTCTCAAGTACTGGCTCATAGGAAACCCCCATGGTCCATGACAGCAATCTGGAGAGAAAGAAAAATGAAGAACTCATTATTCTTCAAATGCTTTCAAATTTTGTCGCATTTTTAATATACGATTTTTGGATAAGTAATTGTTATTACATTGGTCAATCTAGAAAGGATAAATCAAGAAACTAGAACTTGAAGACAGTGCAATAACTTAAACTTAAAAGGTGCTTGTTCTCAGTGATGTGGTATTGTACAGTCGGCCATGGTTATTAAGTTACTTGGGCTTTCTTGTTTCTCGGTTAACTTTATTTCAATGCCATTTACAATCTTCTGCAGTGCAATATATATTACAAGTTTCACGTTTGTGTACCACAGCATTAAAGATGCCAATACCAGGGAATGGAATGCTTCACTATAATTTCTTCCCAATGCCAGTATCAAACACTGCTGTGTCCCATCAATGTGCCTTAAATGTAGCCTTAGAATGCTTATTAGTGTAGCAACTTGACATTTCTCAAAATAGCTTTCTCTGTGGCTTCTTTCAGGGAGACAATCTTTACTGAATTGTGGGAGGTTTTGTGGTATGGACCAGTCAATGACATTTTTGCTCTTGCCCTTCTAGCAGGTCGTGCATGTAGGTTTGGAAGGTGCTGTCAAAACAGGCTTGGTGATTTGCCTCAGTGCATCTTGTAGATGTACGCACTGCTGCCACTGTCCATCGGCAGTAGGAGAGGTGAATGGTTAGGTGGTGCATGTGGCACTATCCAAGTGGGCTGCTTTGTCCTGAATGGTGGCGAGCTTTAAAAAAATATTTTTATTAACATTTTTCAATTTATAAAATACAAAGTAGAAAAAAATAAACAAATTTACATACGTCAACCATAAAAAAACATACAAAATAGAACAACCCCTCACAGAATCTAAATATCCTCGCCTCCCTGTACCACCATAATAACTAACAGCGACCAATTCCTTGAAATAAACAATAAAAGGCAACAATCTCCGATAGAATCCCTCAATTGCTCCCCTCACGGTGTACTTAACTTTCTCAAGGGATAAGAGCTCCCATCAGATCCACCAGCCAGACTGAGGCACTGGGTGGAAATGGAGTCCTCCACCCCAGCAGTACTCGCCTCTGGGCAATCGGTGATGCGAAGGCCAGGACATCGGCCCCCGCGCCCGTCTGCAGCTCCGGCGAGTCTGACGCCCCAAATATGACCATTAAAAGACAGGGCTCCAGCTCAACCTTCAGAATCACCAACATGGGGCTAAAGAAGGAGACCCAGAAATACACAAGCTTGGGACAGGATCAGAACACGTGCGTGTTATTAGCCGGATCTCCTGAACAACGCTCACCACCTGTCCTCAACCCTTAAAAAGAAGCAACTCATTCTGGACTTGGTCAGGTGCGCCCTAAAAACTAACTTAAAGTTGGATTAAACCAAGCCTCGTGCATGAGGATGTGGAGTTCAGCCCTGGGGAGGGCCTCGCTCCACACCTCATCATCTAATATAGGCCCAAACTCCCCTCCTCCCACCTGGTCTTAACCACCTCTACTGACACCAAATCTTCCAACAAAATCCATCCATAAATATCGGCAGTGCCCCCTTCCTCCGACTCTCTCCATTAGAGATTTTGGCGGCGCCACGGGGAATGTCGGGAAAATCCGTCTTGCAAACTTGAAGATGTCTGAATGAATTTGAACCCGAGAGCCCAAACCTTTCCATCAATTCCTCTAGACTGGCAAACCGCCCCTCTGGGAACAAATCCCTCACTCTCTCCAGCCCCTTCCTCTAGACTGGCAAACCGCCCCTCTGGGAACAAATCCCTCACTCTTTCCAGCCCCTTCCATTCCCACCCCCTGAACATGGCATCTAATCTCGCCAGCTCAAACAGATGGTTAGCGCAGGTGGGAGTCAGTTTCGGGACTGACCTCAATTTAAAATGCTGTCGTAATTGTCTCCATATCTTCAAAGTGGAAACAACCACCGGATTTGATGAATACTTTGTCGGTGAGAATGGGGGCGAGGCCGTCACTAATGTCCCAGACCAGACCCCCTACATGACCTTTATTCTATCTGCACCCACGTGTGCCCCCCCCCCCCCCCCCCCCCGGATAACTACACCAACCCAACACATTCCCTGCATTAGCTGCCCAGTAATAACAAATCACGTTCGGCAAAGCCTGGCCCCTCGAATCTGTACAAAACCTCGGGGTTTTGCCCATCCATTTATCAACTTCTCGACACTCACCCAAGTAAAGATTTAAGAAGGGAAACCGGCAGACACTGGCAGAAAAAATAATTGTGGCAAGATGTTCATCTTGATCAACTGGACCCTCCCACGTTTGCAGGTCGGTCTTGACTCTACTTATCAAGCTAGTATAATTCAGTTTATGATGTCAGGCCCAATCCTGAGCCACTCAGATACCTAAAACTGGATCTGGCCAAGCAAAATGGAAGCTTGCCAATGTTGACTCCCCTCCTCGGGGGATTCATGGGGAAACACTCGCTCTTTTCCAGGTTAAATTTATACCTGGAAAAGGAGCCAAAGCACCTCAGTGGTTCCATTATATCACTCACAGTGGGGACCGGGTCCATCACGTAAAGTAAAAGGTCATCAGCATACAGGGACATCCTATGCTCCACCCCTCCCCTAATTAGCACCTTCCACTTACCTGAAGCCCTCAAAGTGATAACCAAAGGCTCTAATGCCAATTCAAACAAGAGGGGGCTTAGAGAGCACCTGTCTCGCTCCCCTATTTAACTGAAAGTACTCCAAGCTCATGATGTTGGTGTAAACACTAGCCAAGGCAGTCTTATACAACAGGGGCATCTATGACACAAACTTGGGCCTCAACCCAAACCTCTCCAAAACCACAAAAGATACCCCGATACTACCCTGTCAAATGCCTTTTCGGCGTCTAACAAGACAATTATCTCTGGATCGGGCCCATCAGATGGAGTGAGCCAGATTTAGCAACCGCCGCATTTGGAACAACAATTGCCGGCCCTTAACAAATCCCGTCCGACCGTCCCTAAACACTTCAGGAAGACAGGGTTCCAACCTCAGCGGTAGCACCTTAGTCAATATCTTGGTATCCACGTTAAGTAATGAAATAGGACGGAACGACCGCACTCCACTGGGTCTTTGTCCCTTTTCAGTACAATGGAAATTGATGCCTGTACCAGTCGGGTCTCAAGAAGGAAGCCTCATGCTACAGAGTCTTCAAACATCTCTACCAGAAATGGAACCAACTTTCCAGCAAACTTAGTGTAAAGCTCCACCGGGAACCCATCCCGCCCTATTACTGCCAGGAACTCCCCTGGACCCAACGATAAAGTGCTTCCAGCGCTTCTCGGTCTTCCTCCTCCACCTTGGGAAACTCTAAGCCCTCAAAAATCTCTGACATATCCAACTTCCCTCCTACAGTTCCAATAAAAGTTCTGAGATGTCTATAACCAAGTATTCTGCTTTCCTCATCCCAGGAAGAAGTGTCCTTCCCATCAGGAAAAAGTCTACTCTATGGTATGCTTTATTTATTGGGAAAAAACCTAAAACTCCATAACCGCCAAGGGTGCATAAACCACCACGAATCTGCCCCCCAGTCTCTTCCATAAACTCCAACAACGCCTTCACCAACCCCGAAGGGGCCAATGTCTCGGCCTAGACCGGTCAAGTTTCGGGTCCAAAATGCAATTTAAATCTCCCCCCAGAATCAACTGATGCATTTCCAACAATTTCCTGATAAAATGTTACAGTGTCCCAATTTGCCACATTATACATTCACCAGTATCACTTACCTTCCAGTGACCCAGTAACCATCACATACCTGCCTCCCTGACCCCTCACAGCCCTTCCCGCTAGAAAATAGACCCTATTGTGAATCAAAATTGCCACCCCGAGCCTATCGAGGCGCGGGTGGAACATCTGGCTCACCCAACCCTTCTGGAGCAGAATCTCAACACTTACCCGCAGGTGGATAACCTGCAAAAGCACCACATCAGCCCTTAAATTCTACAGGTGAGCGAAAATTCTTGATCTTTTCACCGTCCCCACAGGCTTCCAATATTTCAACACCTAAAACTCCCCCTCCCTCTTAAATCAGCCATTTCCACCGCGAGGAATTTAGAGAATCCCTACAGTGCAAAGGAGGCCATTCGGCCCATCGAGTCTGCACCGACCCTTCGAATGAACATTGTACACCCCGCCCTATCCCCCTAACCCTATAACCTAACCTGCACATCCCTGGACACTGAGGGGCAATTTATCATGGCCAATCCACCTAACCTTCACATTTTGGACAGTGGAAGGAAACCGGAGCACCTGGAGGAAACGCACGCAGGCACAGGGAGAAGGTACAGACTCCACACCGACAGTGAACCAAGGCCGGCATTGAACCCGGGTCCGTCACTGTGAAGCAGCAGTGCTTAACCACTGTGCTGTGCCGAATTGTCCTGTCCTTACTTCAAATTCCTAGACCAAAGATGGCTGCTAATCCCACTCATAGGGCAAAATTCTCTGACCCCCCGCAGGGTCGGAGAATCGCCCCGGGCCGACGAAAATCCCACCCCCGCCGTGGCAGAAATTCTCCGCCACCTGGGAATTGGCGGGGGCAGGAATCACGCCCCGCCGATCGGCAAGCCCCCTGCGGCGATTCTCCGGCCCGCGATGGGCCGAAGTCCCGCCGCTGAGAGGCCAATCCCACCGCCATGGTTTGAACCACCTCTGGTGCCGGCGGGATCGGCGGCGCGAGCGGGCCCCCGGGGTCCTGGAGGGGGCGGGGGGTGATCGGACCCCGGGGGGTGCCCCCACGGTGGCCAGGCCTGCGATCGGGGCTCACCAATCGGCAGGCGGGCCAGTGCCATGGGGGCACTCTTTTTCTTCCGCTGCCGCCACTGCCTCCACCATGGCGGAGGCGGAAAAGAATCCCCCAGCGCGCATGCGCTGGTGGTGACGTTAGCAGCAGCTGACGCACCAGCGCATGCGTGAACCAGCGAAGGCCTTTCGGCCAGCACCGGCACCGGGCATCAAAGGCCGCTGGCGCCGGTTTTGGCGCCAGTCGGCGTGGTGCCAACCACTCCGGCGCTGGCCTAGCCCCTCAATGTGAGGGCTTGGCCCCTCAAGGTGTGGAGAATTCCACACCTTTGGGGAGGCCCGATGCCAGAGTGGTTGGCACCACTCCGCTACGCCGGGACCCCTCGCCCCGCCAGGTAGGGGAGAATCCCACCCCTAATGTGAGACAAAGAAATACCCCTGGTCACGGTCGGCGCTGTACCCTCTTCCTCCCTCCCCCTTACCTTAGAAACCTGCAAACTACTAACCAACAAACAATGCTCCCTCTTCGCTAACCCCCCTCACCCCACCAAAGAAATACACTCATCAAAACCCGTTCAAGCAGGTCCAACAGGCCGCAGTCCCTCCCCCCACCGTGTTCCCATTCACTAGCCAAGACCTAACTGCATATACCCAAAGAAGCACTTCCGCTGCAAAGAAATAACCAAACCACTGCAATTCTCAACATCTCACCATGGGCCAGGTATTAAAACTTTGCCTTATTAAAGGCTGCACGCCTCTTCACTAGCTCTGCCTCGACATCCTGGTAAATCTGGATTTTCCTTCCTTCCCACCTCATGTTCTGGTTCAGTTTGGCCGATTTCAGGACTCGTTTGTTCTTTCTTCTGGAAGCTATGAAAACAAATCAAGTCCGCCCGTGGTGGCTCATTTGCCCAAGTCCTCTGCCGGAGTGTTCAGTGGGCCCTATCCAGCTGAGGAGGGGACATCTGTTCATCCCCCTCCCTCAGCCCCGCCAGCTTCTAAAACACCTGATAAAGATATTCAGTTGGCCTTGGACCTTCCACCAGCCCCCGATTTCCTCGACCTGTTCTCCAGGTAATTGACCTTCACCCTCAGTCTTGTGCTTTCCACCTCTATCAGCAGCATCTCGGCTTCCAACAAGGCAATTTTGTCACTGTGCCATGACAAGATTCCCTGCTCACCCTTCAGCACCTCTCCATGGCCTCCGAGGTTTTTCACAGATTTCCCCGAATTGGGCCAAGCGCCGCCTGGATAATGTTTTTTGAGAGTCTCCATCATCTCCATTCTTTGCTTTTCAAAATGTTTCTCAATTTTTTTTTGAATTTGTGTGCTATTGCCCCAGTCAACGTTCCCCTGTGATAGGGGAAGTCGCACCGCCGGGGTCATCTCTGCCATCTTCGTACTCTCTCTGGCTCCGTTGAAGTACTACCACCTGTACCCTTTTTTCCAGCAGCCTATTCTGTAACTTACGACATACTGTCTTCGACCAGTGCCTCATACAATTAGATAGGTCAGGTTTGTCCACCAAAATCCCCCAGAAACCAGGCATAAAAGAAAAAAAAAAACAAGGACATAGGCGGGAGCTACCTTATGTGCCACGTTCCATGAATGAAATGAAATGTTACGCACCACAGAAATCCCAGCCTCTGGCCTGCTCTTGCAGTCACAGTATTATACGGTTCGTCCAGTTTAGTTTCTGGTCAATGGTAACCCCTGGATGTTGACAGGGGAGGATTCAGCAAATGAAATGTCATTGAATGTCATGGCGAGATGATTAGATTTTCCCTCTTTGGAGATGGTCAATTGCTTGGCACATAGATGCCATGAACATTACTTGCCACTTATCAACCCGGGCCTTGCTGTGTATGGACACAGACTGCTTCACAAGTGGAACTGAACATTGTGCAATCATCAGTAAACATCTCCACTTCTTACAATGGGAAGATCATTGATGAGGCAGCTGAAGGTGGTTGGGCCTCGGGCGCAACCCTGAGGAGATCCTGCAATGATGTCCTTGGGCTGAGATGACTGAACGCCGATTACCACAACCAACTTACTTTGTGCCAGGTATGACTCTGATCAGTAGAAGCTTTGGCCCCTGATATCCATTTATTCCAGTTTTGCTAGGGCTCCTTGATGCCACAATCAGTCAAATACTGCCTTGATGTCAAGGGCAGTCGCTCTCACGGTATCCCGTGTTCAGTTCTTTTGTCCATATTTGGACCAAAGTTGTTATGCGGCCACTTGCAGGGTGGCCCTGGTGGAACCCAAACTGAACGTCAGTGAGCAGATCATTGCTGTGTAGGTGCTGCTTTCCAACATTGTCAATGATACTTTCAATCAATTTGCTGATGCTTGAGAGTAGACTGATGGGGCAGTAAATGCCCAGGATGGATTTGTGCCACTTTCCATGGACAAGCAACACCTGGATCATTTTCCATATTGTCGGCTAGATGCCAGGGTTGTAGCTGTACTGGAACACTTGGCTAAGGATGCAACTAGTTCTGGAGCACGTCTTCAGTACTGCTGGAATGTTGCCAGGCCTGTAGCCTTTATAGTATCCAGCGTCTTCAGCCATTTCGTGATAGCATATGGAGTGAATTGAATTTGCTGAATACTGGCATCTCTAGTGCTGGGACCTTCAGGTGGAAACTGGGATGGATCATCCACACGTGACACTTCTGGCTGAAGATGGTCACAAATGTTTCAACCTTTTCTTTTGCATTGATTTGCTGCCTGCCCCTCCCCCCACTACATGGAAGGTGGGGATATTTGTGGAGCCTACTCCTTCAGTTAGTTGTTTAATTGTCCATCACCATTAATGGCTTGGTGTGGCATGACTACAGAACTTTGATTTGATCTGTCGGTTATGGAACTGCTTAGCTCTATCACATGCTGACTCGCTCCTTGACATGCATGTAGTCCTTTGTTGTCGCTTCCCCTCCTTTTTAATCATGCCCAGTGCTAGTCTTGGCATGCATTCCAGCAGTCTTTATTGATCCAATTATTAATGGCTTGATGGTAACGGTAAAGTGAAGAGTATGCCAAGCCACGAGGTTACAGATTTTAGTTGAATACAATTCTTCGGCCCACACCACCTTATGCTTAGTTTTGAGTTGCTTTTATAAATCTATCCCATTGAGCATGCTGATATTGCCACACAATACAATGGAGGATATCCCCAATCTGAAGACAAGGCTTAGTCTCCACAAGGCTTCTGCGGTAGTCACTCCTGTCAATATTGTCATGGTCAGATGCATCTGCGACAGGTAGGCTGGAGAAGATGAGGTCAATTAAGTTATTCCTCTTGTTGGTTCCCTCAGCACCGACTGCAGGTCCAGTCTCGTGCCTATATTGGACTTTGTATTGATTCTCCCATTGTCCACCACAAATCATTGTTTTGGGACGTCAGTGCGAATATGCACTTTTGTTTTGAGGCTGCCTCAAACCAGCAGTTTTAAAGCACAAGATACAATTCTAAACCATTGTTGAAAGACACTAATATATTTCCTTTCATAATACGTAGGATTGTGCGACCTCTCAGTTAAATAAACTCTCCTCCATATTTGATGACAATAGGAGCCATATCCATTTTCTGTGCCAATTGTATTTCAACATAAAACACATATCTTGAGGAGTTCAAATTGTATGTGAAGTACAGACTGCAAATATTTTGACAAAACTATATCAATCAATGGGAAGATATCACAGTCAAGTTGCTGACTACTCCGAAGGTATCTTGTGGGAAAGAAATGATGGTGGGGGCCAATGAAACAGCACAAAGCAAGCCACAGAAAGGAAGAAAGTGGCTAAATTGCTGCCAGATAAATGGAATGAAAAAATGAATGCAAAACATAACCAACCAAGGATTAGACACAGCTGCAAGTGAGGTAGTAGTACAAGACCCAGTACATCATTAAATCCAGTTACTGGCAGGGATTATGTTGGAACGAAAGCCAAATTCAAACTATGGGGAGTAATATGAGAGGGTGGAAAAGCATGAATGCAGCTGAATCCACAAGACTGGAATCAAGTAGTTTTCTCTGCTCTTTAATTATAACAAAGAATTCTTTGGAGGTAACTGGGATAATGTGCAAATGGTGACTTCTATGGTATTGGTACAGTGTGTAAAGCAATCAGTGAATTCTTAAGTACGGGGTAATATTTAATTCTGTCAGCGCAATGTGATGCTTTGATGTATCGTTGTTGATTGCATCTTGAAGCCTTATATTCAGTGATGTGGTTGTGATTACGGTCACAACTGAGATGGTTGACAAGATTAAGAGTTTAATCTAAATGCTCATAAATAACGGACATAAATCCTGTCCTAAAGTAATAGCACCACTGGTGAATTGTAAGTTCAATACCAAAATTTAGGAAGGCTTTTGATCTGACAGAAGTTAAGATGAAAACAACGCAAGGGAAAAACAAAGAATACCTCCTGAAATCAGTCCTAAACTATTCTCTCCATAACTACAATTAGCTTTCAGCGTGCAATAAATCTGAAGTGGAGCACCCTCCTTCCTGCCCATTACTCAGGTTGAAGAAACGCAGTAAGGCAAGCCTTTTCGACCAGTACAATGTTGTACAACTCAACACTGAAAGCACCAAAAGAAGTCTAACTCTGCACTTACCCCATTGCTGAGCATGAGATTTAGGACGCGATCTAACGGGTACGATTTAATGGCCGCGTTGCGCTTGAGCAAAAGCGTGACGCAGCCGACAATCACGGGAGAGGCTAAAATTGACAAACCGCGCTGGGCACCGATCAGTTTGCGATCTAACCGGCCCACTCCCATTGGCAAAATCAGGATACCACTGTGGCGTTGCAGGAAACCAATAATCACCACTTAAGGCCAATCTCCATACAATTAATGGGAAAGAGTCCGCTATCTAACTGCCTCCCCAGCAAGTGGTCATGTGGAGGCTGATCAGTACACCTTTTTAAAAACGTGAAGCTGGCAAAATTGCTACAGGAACCCAGGGAGGTGAGTAACCATCATCGCTCCCTGCTGTCCTGGTGCTCATGGGAGGCTGGATTCTCAACACCTGTGCGGGTTCACCATGCCATCCCTTGAATCATGTGTAGGAGGTGGCTCTAGAAATAGTGGATGCATTGGTGGAAGGATGTTCCCGATGATGGATGTGTCCAGAACCTGGGGGTCACAGTCTGGGAATATGGGGTAGACCATTTCAGACCGAGATGAGGAGAAATTACTTCACCCAGAGAGTGGTGAGCCTGTGGAATTCGCTACCACAGGAAGTAGTTGAGTCCAAAACATTGTCTGGTTTCAAGAAGCAGTTAGAAATAACTTAAGGCGAAGGAGATCAAAGGATATGGGGAGAAAGCGGAATTAGACTATTGTCAGTTGGATAATCAGCCAAGATGATCATAATGAATGGAGGAGCGGGCTTGAAGGGCCGAATGGCCTCCTCCTATTTTTTCTATGTTTCCACACGTTACGGGGGCAACCCTACGGACCACCCATAATTCCTACTGACCATGGTGGCATCTGGCCAGGCAGCTGAAGACTATTGCTAATAGGGAATTGGCAATCATGGTTAAGTGAGCACTTCATGGGCAGCACGGTGGCGCAGTGGTTAGCACTGCTGTCCCACGGCGCCGAGGTCCCAGGTTCAATCCCGGCTCTGAGTCACTATCCGTGTGGAGTTTGCACATTCTCCCCATGTTTGCGTGAGATTCGCACCCACAACCCAAAGATGTGCAGGGTAGGTGGATTCGACACGCTAAATTGCCCCTTAATTGGAAAAAATTAATTGGGCACTCTAAATTTTAAAAAAATGTGAGCACTTCACAGCTCCCAAGTGGATTCCCAGCGGTAGGCGGGGGTTATTGCTTAGCATCCTAATCAGACCGTGATGCTTGGACATTGTGCCCGAGCACTGCAGGAAGCAACACTATGGACACAGCGTCCAACATCCAAACAACCAGACTTAGCACCACGTGGAGGAGAAGGAAACCCATTGAGGTATCTCCGTGACCAGAGGGTGGGTATGTGCACCGTTTAGAGGATCAGCGCACGGTCCAGGTAATGTTACGTGCCCATCAGGCCAGGAGGGGACCCAGAGGGGGAGGCTGGCAAAAGCCCAAGATGTACAGGCAATATAGGTCTTTTGAACAGATGACAGACAGCGTGTGCTGCATGAGGCTCCATCTCAACAAGGGGACGGGTCGGCACCTGTGTCATGTCCTCTTAGCATAACATGGAGGAGGAGGAAACACACTCCTGGTCGCCGTCAAGTGAACCGCAGCCCCGAACCTTTACCCCTCAAGATCATTCCAGGACTTGAGCGGGGACTGGTCCGGCATCTCACAAGCTAGAGCTCACAAGTGCACCCGACTGGGGCCTCTCTGGGGAGGCCAGTGGATCCCGGGAGGCTGTTAGATCTTGGGTGAGCACGCGGAAGTCGGTTTAATACCGACTTAAGTGAGTGCGGCTTGCTCGCGGCCATTATGGGCGGGATCTTGATCCCGACGCCTCGCAAGATCTGGGTAGATCTCATGAGGCATTCTGGCTGCCAGGGTATCCTAGGGAGGTTTCACCTGGCATTGACTGGCCGCGGTTCCTATTTGAGCACGGCGCAGCCGTTAGATGATGCACAAAATAGTTGTTAGCTGTGCCTACATAACAATAGTTGAAACACTTCAAAACAATGCAACATATAAAAAGTGTTTTGAATGTTTTCCAGATATGTTATGAAGCTCTATAAATATGTAGGTTCCTTTTTATTTATTTCTTTATCAAGAAATTGTACATTTTATCGCTGTTGTGATAATGGAATTTATCATCATGGGCTGTTTGCAGCATCTTTTGGCAGTCTCTCTGGCCTTACTAAACTGCGTCTGTGAAATGGAATGGTAATTATACTACACAACTGAGGTACTGCCAAAGGAACTTTATTTAAAAAACGCAAACTAGAGCAGATTACCTGGACATTATCACATTGCTACTTGTGGGGGCACACTTCCTACATTACAACTGTGACTAGAACAGCTGATCATTGGCTGTAAAGCACTGTGACATGTCCGGAGGTCATTTATGGCCTCATATAAAATTCAAGTTCCTTCTTTTTTTCATGCAGCTACAAGATGCTGGAGGTTTTCTATGCTGTGCTACAAGGTAGTAAAATGATTCATGCTCCTGCTTTCTCAACATAGTGAGCTCCTGACCTGCAACATGCCATGGCAGAAGATGTTGAGTAGAGTAATTGTTATAAACTGGCTGCTTACCACTGCTGGGGACTAATGGCAATCCCACAATCCTTAGGGAGTATGAGCTTCCCCAATGAGGAGGGCGGAGAAACCATTAGCAGATTCGCTGCATAAATATAGTTGGCCATTATGGAACCAGCTAGAGAGGAGTGAGCAGCAAGGGAGTTGCTGCTGCTGTTGTGTATATATATATATTATTGTAAATAAATGTTATTTCTTTCTATTCTACAACTCGTGCTGGATTCTTCGTGGCCCTCACAAATGTAATAATAATAATAATAATCTTTACCGTCACAAGTAGGCTTACATTAACACTGCAATGAAGTTACTGTGAAAAGCCCTGAGTCGCCACATTCCGGCACCTGTTCGGGTAATCAGAGGGAGAATTCAGAATGTTCAAATTTTCTAACAGCACGTCTTTCGGGACTTGTGGGAGGAAACCAGAGTAGCCGGAGGAAATCCACGCAGATACGGGGAGAACATGCAGACACCACACAAACAGTGACCCAAGCTGGGAATCGAACCTGGGACCCTGCGCTGTGAAGCTACAGTGCTAACCACTGTGCTACCGTGCCGTCCACCCAGTTGGTCTTGCATAAGCCTAGCAAACGGCCCCTCGGCAAAAGAAGCAGAAGCCTGGGACCAGATGCTGATGGGTGAACAACACTGGGAAACATTAATAGCGGAAGCAAATAATGTTATAATGAACCCAAATTTAAAATTATAGAGCCCTCACCCCAAAGGACTGGGTTTCCCAAAGGTGCTGGTGCTTCATTTTTATTCTTGGGCCTACACCTGGGACGAAATAGCCTTTTAAAATTTCCTGCACTGTGTGAGGCCATTTCTTCCCCACACTCAGATGACACTTCTGCGTATTAAGAACATATTCAAAATTTACTATGGGTATTAACTTAGCAGCAGGAAACTTCAAGTCATCCCAAATATATCTGTTTGTACCACCAACAGATATCTCAATCTTCAAAACAAAGGGCACAAATAAAACAGAAGCTATTCTGTTTCCTTCACATGACATTTGATGAACAATCTGCTATTCTCTTATACCAGCTAAGCATTAATCAACAGCACAAGAGGACTTTATGACAGGTTTCAATTAAGCCATATGCCTGAGTAATTTGACTGTCATTTCAGTGGGATTATCACATTAAGGGCGCGATTCTCCGCTCCCGCGCGGCATCGGGAAGGCCGTCGTGAACTCGGCCGAGTTTCACGATGGCGTTGGAGGCTGCTCCTCGCACCCTATTCAACCCCCCTCCCCCCCCCCCCCCCCCCCCCCCCCAGGGGGCTAGGAGCGGCATTGTGAGAAACTCGGCCGCTGGGCCTTGACGCTTGCGCCAAAGCGGCGCGCCGAGAATGACGCAACGGCAGCACCTAAGTAACGTCAGCCGCGCATGCGCAGGTTGGCCGGCTCCAACCCACACATGCGCAGTTGCCGTCTTCCCCTCCACTGCCTCGCAAGACATGGCAGCTTGATCTTGAGGGGTGGCGGAGGGAAAAGAGTGCGTCTCTTAGAGACGCCGGCCCAACGATCGGTGGGCACCAATCGCAGGCCAGTCCCCTCCCCAGCACGGCCGTCGTGCTCGATCCCCTCTCCGCCCCCCACAGGCCCCAAACTTACCTTTCGCGCTATGTTCATGCCGGCAGCGACCAGGTGTTGTTGCCGCCGGCGTGAACAGGTCGGGAACATCAGGCCGCTCGGCCCATCTGGGCCGGAGAATCGTCGATCTCCGTGAAAAATGGCGAGCGACGATTCCGCGACACTCCATTTGGGGGGGTGCCAGGGTGGCATGTCGTGATTCGCCCGGCCCTCCCGTGATTCTCCCACCCGGCGTGGGGAGCGGAGAATCGCGCCCTAAGTGTTTTATCTTCTCCAGAATACTATCTTACCAAAGCAGGCTGGCCTCTCTGCAGTGCCTTTGTTGAGCATTATACTGACTTTGCTGCCTGATAGTCTGCGAAAACAGGCAAATATCTAATTCAGGCATTAGTCAGGGCTGTCACTTTCACTTATTTCCTATCTGTAGCATGGGAGGTTTACTATCCTGTAAGCATGGGAGGTTTTAACAGTGGTTTCTGATCAATACTTTGTGCCTTCTGCAAGTCACTGCTGGAACTTACATCAAACATTCACTCTGTGCTGTGAACAGCAGTCAAACCTTGACACTCGGCATGACATCACCGGGAACCAGTGTGCAGAAGTATGCCCAGCCAAAACAAGCACATAAATCTTTAGAAATGTACTTCAGAAGAAAATTAGAGTTGAAAAAACGTGTGTGGTGCCAATGAAATATAAAAAGATGAATGGATTAGGGAAAATAAACCATGAGTACAATGGCAGTTTCCAAATATTGGGCCTGGCTGGGTATCTCCAATTAGCAGTCCTGCCTGTCTCATGATCAGGAGTTCATTTTCTCAATATGTGAGAAAATGTGGAGCAGAGGTTTTGGCTGGAGGTCAGAACTCTGATGTTGGGACCAAATCCAGGTCCCCATGCCTCACCATGTCAGGAACAGGCACCCATCAGCAACTTGTCCAAATCGCAGAAAGAGGTTTGCTTTCCATCCAATTAAGCAAGGCTGGTGGACTCTGAAAGCTGGAGGGCCAATAGGAGCCACAGCCTGTGTTACAGAGGGAGTCTCCATCTTGAGGCGGCCTCTCAGCACTTTTCACAAGACTGAAGAAATCGCCTCAGCTGATGGACCACTATTGTGGAGAGTGTGATAACCCTCAAGAGGACCAAAAATTAATCTGCCCACGGTGCCTGTAGAGTGCGCGTTCCCATGTAGAGGGTGGAGGCTTGTCCGGCTGGGCCTCATTAGTGAACCCTTTAAATGCTACTCCCAGACCTGGACTGGGAGTTTCAATAGTCCCGGGCTGAGACATTAGTGCTGTAGACCGTCGCAGGGGCTTTATCTCTAGAGTTAAAATAAACCTGTTTACTCCTCATCTTCGTGTCTCCTGGATTACTGTCCAGAATCAAGAATTACCGGCCTCATTGAAAAGGCGCCAGAATGTGACGACTAGGGGCTTTTCACAGTAACTTCATTGAAGCCTACTTGTGACAATAAGCGATTATTATTAATATTATTATTATTAGAATCAAGTACGAGATTCTGGACAGCCTTCCTTGAACTTCAAGTAAGGAACGAAGTGTGTGGATAACCCGGAAATGCCATATGATGCGGGTGTAGAGGACTGGCCCAAGTATGCCGAAAGAAGGCTCTATTTTATCGTGCTAACAGCATAGAAGATGGCGACCGACACAAGGTAATCCTTCTAACTACTTGCAAAGCCCCGACATTTGATATCATTAAGAATTTGATGTACCCGGTAGCCCCGGACTCAAAAACCTTTAGCGAACTGGAAGAATTAGCGGCAAACCACTATGACCCAAGACCATTGATAATTCTTCAGTGTTACCAATTTAACACAGCTGGAAAGACCCCTGGAGAATTTGTGACGGAATTCCTGGCCAGACTCAGGAAACTGGCAGAACACTATATGGGCCATCCCTTCCGGAGATGTTATGGGATTAATGGCATGCAGGATAAACAATGTCACGACACAGAGACAACTACTAGCAGAGCCTATTCTAGACCTTAAAAGAGCCATAGAACTGGCATCGTCTCTGGAGAATGCTGAGAGAGGCGTCATGGGACTTCAAGGGTCAATGGATGGTAGCATGCTCATTGTCAGGCAATCCCTGTATAGGAAGTGTTGCTCCTTCTGGTGAGTGTGCTTTACACTCAATTGGCTCTGTTTTATTACCTTGCTCCAGAGTCACCTGGAATCCTATGATACCACCACGAGGTTCAAGTTCAAGTGCTGATCAATAACTCGGTACACCAATTAGTAAGGTTCAAATCAAAACACGTTTATTATATACACAGTTAATCGCTACTCATGCATAAACACTACAAAACTAGACTATCTCTACCACTACAGGCCAATACTTATCTGTGGAAAAGAACCCACTGGGTCAGGGAACAATGGCCTCTTGTTCAATCCTGGGCTGCGGGCTTCCAACTGGTACGGACTAAGGGTCAGGAGCGGCTATCTCGTAGCATGCGTTGACTGGACACTTACTTGTCGGTGTAGCTGTTAGCCTCTCCTTCTCACGGTCAAGAGGTCTTCCAAGCTGCTAAGACGTTCTGCTGGGAGGGCCGGCTAAGAGACTGAATTGAACGTGGGACCTGTCTTTTATAGGCCCCAGGGGCTTCGCGTCCTTTTGAGCGGACCCCGTTCCTGCCTCCAATCGATTGGATCAGGTACCAATCGATCGGTTTGAATTCCCCCAATACTGCGGCTGTTCCCTGATCGCTGGGCGTTCCTTGGGTGCTCGTTAGCCTCTTTTGTCTTGGACTCCTTCTGGCGCCGAGGAGTCTGACTTGTTTTGACTGTTCTCGATTGTTGCCATTGTGCCCGGGAATCGCTCATTAATATTCAGATTGCTGGTTTCAATGCCGTCTGCGAGTCGAATATACAGGGAAACTTTGCAAACTGCTTGCTTCTCTGAGCCTGTCCATTTTTCCCTGCGTTCTTTGCGAATCTTCATTTTAAACTAGGGAAGTGGCCAACCCAGGTGGCTACAGAAGACTGGCTTCCTCATTAAGAGCACTCAGGTGCCCTACTCATTCCCTGTTCGCCACTCAGTCACGGCACTCAGGAATATCTATGGACGGTTGAGAAATCCTAGAAATATTAGGGAAGCTTCCCCAGAGGACTTCTCAATAGTTGCAAGGCTGTTGTACCTGTGGCCGAAGGACACTGTCAGAATCAACATATTGCCCAGGAATGAGATAACCAGCTGTCTGCTGCTTACGGAAAGGTAGTTCTCCAGGCAGAGGTGGACTTACAATTAAACACAGTGCCTAGGCCCTGACCAATGAGGGGGACCCCGTGCTAGCCATTGTCTGTGGGCACCAATCAGAGCCTGATAGATCTGCATTTGCTGTTAGGCCCAAATATGTCTATTAGCAGACAAAACAGAGCGACATTAGACTCTGATTGGTCGAGTCCTATTAGAGCGGGAAAATGCTGGTAATCATTGCGGTGACTAGGAGGAAGAGAGTCAAGTCAGAGATCTCCCACGTTTAATTAACTAACTTTACAAATTGGCTAAATAAGCTACGAGAGAGGGAGGAAGAGAGGTGGTGAGCCAGCCAGCTGGTCGTCAAGAGGGAGCAAGGGCATCTCGACTCCCAGGCCAGGGCTGAGGAAGGCAAGGTCGGCCATAGTCAGGCAGCCAAGCCAGCAGCAATGCAAGGTTGTTGAGATGAAGTGCGAGTGCTGCCGGAGTCAGGCAAACTGGCAAAAGAGGTCATGAGGGAAGTTGTGAGTTTGCCCCTTTTTTGAACAGCACATAGTCACTGCCTCCAATTTGAAGCTTTGCAAGTTGCAAAGTTCATAAAACTGTCTTTTGTGTTTGTTTGATTTAGTGTGACTCAACTTATCAATCCAGAGCTTCTTCTGGATCAGATTTCCGAATGTATTGAATCAGTTTAAGCATTGCATTTGGTGACTGAGTGTGACAAAAGGATTCCACCGCCCCCCCTACCGCTAGTCTGAGGTCCATTCTTTATAGAGTAAAAAAGTATTAGGAGGAAAAGAAGGCAAAATATAAACGGTGGAAATCAGAATTTTTTTAATGGACTTGCTGTACACCTCCAGCATGTTTGGTTCACTTTAAGAAAGCAGCCTTAATTGATTGAAATTTTTCTGAAGCTTGGCTGGTGAACAAGCAAAACAGCAAAGCTCGCCTGACCCAGTCGCTGGGAAAAGCACAGAACATCACTATTGTCCCTGTGCGGAGCACCTCAACTCTATTTAAAGCAGAGATCAGTAACTCACCAGTATTGGAATAACAGGTGTGAATGGACCTCCTACCATTTCCTGGCACTGAGTTTAAATCTCCTAAGGTGAGGAACAGTATTTAGTTTCAACCCTCCCCCAACTGCGATCTCAACAGAGCATGAAAACGCTAGGTTTCAGTAAGTGTCCTTCCTTACAAATTTATAAACGGTCCTTTTTAAAATATGTTGCTTCACATATTGAACCTGAATTTTTGTCAATTTGTAAATTGTGTTCCTTACCAGGTCTTAACAAACAAGCTATTTCAGAGGGGTTGTGGTATCAAATTGAGAATTGCACTATCGAAATAATTTTTCTTTGCTCATGTACCAGGTGCTTTGCAGCGCAGACACATTGTGGATTAAATGTTAAATTTGTCTTTTTTAAATCGTTAACTGGATTACCTCAAAGCTTTTTGAAACACTGAAATTCTCCACAGTTTACAGATTTCTCTCACAAGGATAGAAAAAGGGATAAAACGGTGGGGTGGAATCATGATTTATTCACCAGAATATATGTCGGCACTCCCAACATGGCACAGAGCAAGCGGCAGCTTCAGCCTCGCTGATATTATACATATATTATCTACAAACGGGCTCCTTCACCCTGGTTATGGGCTGTTTAAAAATATAAAAGTTTGAAAACAAGTATAATCTCAAAAAGGTGCTCCCTGCCAGGGAATGGGACCCTTACAGGTGTTCAATAGTGAAAGCTCGAAATTTCTGCAGCACGCCCTCACTTCAATCATGTTTGGTTTAAAATCCAACCAATTGACAACAGCTGAACCACAAGTTGAGATCACTTAATTCGCAGTCCTTGTGCTGCTTTCGACACCCATGCCTGTTGCCCAGTTCCCGAGAGATTCCCTGGAGGGGTCAGTCTTTCACGATTTGAGTTTGGCACTGCAGAGAATGGAACTCAACGTCAAAGCGAGTATACAAAGTGCCCCGACGGTTGTTGGGGCGGGGGGGGGGGGGGGGGGGGGGGGGGGGGGGGGGGGGTGTTTAAATATCCGGAGTACTTGGTTGAAGGGAGCTGTGCAAAAAAAAAAAAAACTCTAGTTGGTTTAAACAGTTGAAGGAGCAAAGACTCAGTATCAAACTCTTCATGGCCTGGAAAAGCTAAGTCTGCACATGTGTGTAACCTTGTATGCACGTGGCTTTCTCCTAAATGGGTAAGCTGTGCAGTATAAACTAGGTAATGCCCAGCTGGAATCTGGCTAATAGTCCATGGTGTGGTGATCCTCAGGTTAAATCATCACCAGTCAGCTCTCCCCCTCAAAAGGGAAAGCAATCTATGGTCATCGGGGACTATGACGACTTCACCTTACCTAATAGTCCAGCGACTGGTCTTAGGCAGTAATTGCAATACAAATGCATCATGTTGGTCTATTTCAAACCAAATCCTTCACAAAACTGAAAATGTTTTAAGTTCATGACTGGAAATAGATTATGTAAAATGTATTTAACTGCTATTTATTTCAAGGAGAAATAGGAACTGTTCACCCACATTACACAAAATGTATTTGGTTTGGAGTAACTTCATATTTTTGCAGAGGCCCTTGTTTAATGAAAATCTATATTATCTTGCTATATTTATTCCACTTCTAATTCATCACACCTTGGACAAAGCTGATCCAGGTCGAGATGCAACTAAAAATGCCTACAAGTACATCAAAGGATGTGGGCTGTAATCTTTTACTGAAATTCTCTCCAACATACTCTAATAACTGAACTACCAATATCTATAGTTTTGTAATTAGTATAGTATCCATTTAAAATGATCTCTTTGAAAGATATCTCTGATGAGAACGTGCCTTTCTGTGACTACCAAAATCATGGTCAATATTGTAGAGATAGAGTTTGGTTTGAGAGCCACGATAATCCATATTTGCATAGCATTAACCACAACAGGAACTTTGCCATTCATGTCAAGCCTTATTTCTGGGTTTGCGTCTTTGCATTCTGTGGGCGGGGATGAGAGGGGTGTGATGTTATGAGGGGGGGGGGGGGGGGGCTCCAGAAATAAAAGTAAGCGCGGGACCCCACAAGTGCAAGTCCGCCACTGTGTCCGTGATCTGACCTCCAAGAAAATGACTAGAATTCGAGCCTGCAGCGGGGAACTGGGACAATGGCCAATGATGGAATGGACGTGCCTGCTTGCCCCCATTCCTCGCCCCCCCTCCCCCCGACAATATTGACACTAAAAACTGCAAATGGGGTGGGTGGAGAGGGGGGAAAGATGAGGAGCTAAAGATGATGGGCAGAATGTTATGAGTTTTTGTCAGGGTGTTGTCTCAGGTGGGAAAAGCGGAGGCAGCTCACGCGTTGCTTTGCCGGCTTTTCCCAGCAAATGTTCAAGCATTTTGAAACATTAATGGAAAGGACGGGACTCATGATGGCGGGGCGGGAAAAAATAAAAATAAGAAAAGGATCCCCCACAAAAACGAGACCACCCCCTTCCCGCCTCGGGATTACCCCATACCGAACCTTCCCAATGATAATGCCCCTACCCCCCACTACAGATACCACTCCTCCCCACCACAGGAAAAAAAAACCTCCAATGAAAGCCCCCCCCCCCCCCACAATGAAAGCCGTGCCAGAGTACTGCCCAGGCATGACCCTCTACCTGGGGCTGTATTTACCTGTGCGCCCCCAACAGGGACTGTTTGCCAGCTTCCCATTAGTCCAGACCTGTTGTAAACCCCGCTAACTTGACATCACGCTGATGGGGGGTGGAGTGGGCGTCCTTACGTGGAGGGATACGTGCTGTTTAAATGTATGGTAATCGGGTTCCCGTCCTTTCATGGTGGTGGGGGGAGGAACTAAAAGCCATTTGAGGAGTCCTGTTGGGTAGTTCTGCACTGTAAATTCTATGATCTCTGACTTCGCCCCCCACCGGCTCTCCCGCCCACTAAAATCGGTGGCGGAAATTCCCTTAATAAAACTGATGTGTACTTCAATATTCTGAAAGGAGGATCAATTAGCACATCAGTGGAACATGGTAAGAATTAACAATTGTTATCTGTCAGAAAGTAAATGCACAGAATATCATTTAGAGCAAATATATTACAATTTCCCAGCTTAATTTTGTTCCATCCTCGATGGGCAACATGATGGCACAGTGGTTAGCACTGTTGCCTCACAACGCCAGGGACCCGGGTTCCATTCCGGCCTTGGGCGACTGTATGTGTGCAGTTTGCATATTTTTGGCCGTGTCAGTGTGGGTTTCCTCCTACAGTCCAAAGACGTGCAGGTTAGGTGGATTGGCCATACTAAATTGCCCCTTGACCAGGGTTGTGAAGATTAGGTTAATGGGTTATTGTGAAGTGGATTTGGGTGGAGTGCTCTTTCAGAGGGTCGGTGCAGACTCGATGGGGCGAATGGCCTCCTTCTGCCCTGTAGGGATTATAAAGAAAATGGCAAAAACATACTACTCTATTCCATTCAGCTACCAAAGCAAACATTTTCTTTTGGCTAGCCCTGTTACCAGATCAGTTCAAGGTTTGGTCTGGGTCATTGCTTATTTTCTTAAGATGTTCTGAGGACATGAAAAGTCATTCCTAAGTGTCAATCAGGTGAAGGTACAACTGACAAGTCTTCAGCCAATTTCATTCACTCCACGTAATATCCACGTATGCACTGGATACAGCAACGGCTATGAGCTCTGGGAATATCCTGGCAATAGTACTGAAGATTTGAGCTCCAGAACAACAGTGCTCTAAGCCAACCTGCTCCAAAACAGCTACAATACTGTAATCTACCCAGTAATGTGGAAGACTGTCCAGGTATGTGGTGTCCACAATATGTAGGACAAATCAAAACCCATCAGTCTACCCTTAATCATCGGCAAAGCGAATGAAGGAGTCGTAAAAAATTATATCAAGCAGCACTTACTCAGTAATAACCAGTTCACAGACCCTCATTTTGGGATCCACCAGGGTCCTGACCTCATTACAGCCTTCATCCATACATGCACTCAAGAGCTTGAACTCAGATTTGATGTGAGAGTTCAAGACTGCATTTAACACCACTATCAAGGGCCCTGAGACGATTGAAGCTCAGAGGGCTGGACCCGCAGCTCGATCAAGTTCATCGGCACACATAGAACATAGAACAGTACAGCACAGAACAGGCCCTTCGGCCCTCAATGTTGTGCCGAGCCATGATCACCCTACTCAAACCCACGTATCCACCCTATACCCGTAACCCAACAACCCCCCCCTTAACCTTACTTTAATTAGGACACTACGGGCAATTTAGCATGGCCAATCCACCTAACCCGCACATCTTTGGACTGTGGGAGGAAACCGGAGCACCCGGAGGAAACCCACGCACACAGGGGGAGGACGTGCAGACTCCACACAGACAGTGACCCAGCCGGGAATCGAACCTGGGACCCTGGAGCTGTGAAGCATTTATGCTAACCACCATGCTACCCTGCTGCCCCTAACACCTAGCATTAGAATCTTGGGCAGGTAATGTTTGGGATAATTTGGGAGAATAAGTGTTTTGTTGTGTTTGTGAATACATTTGGGTTGAATCGTGAACCTGTGTTTCTCCCTTATCTCGCAAATAAGGGTACCTGGGTTAAAAGTTTTACTCATGAACTAGTCGAAGTGTCTGATAATTTACAGATAACACCATCTACATGGCACTCGTCAGGAGTATGTTGGAATACTCTACTTGGCTGGATGACTGCTGCTCCAGCAGCTCACATGAAGCTCAACACCATCCAGGACAAAGTAGCGTGCTTGACTGGCACCCCATCCACCACCTTCAACATCCACTCTCCCCACCACTAATGTGCACCGTCTCCAAGATGCACTGTAGCAACTCACCAAGGTTCCTTCGACAGAGCCTTCCAAACCCATGATACCTACCACCTAGAAAGACAAGGGCAGCAGATGCATGGGAACACCACACCTTGCAGGCTCCCCTCCAAGTTACACAAGTTACCCTGACTTGGAACTATATCAGTTTCTTCACTGTTGCTGGGTCAAACACCTGGAACCCCCTCTCTAACAGCATGTGGATGTACCTACACTACAGGGACTGCAGCAGTTCATGAAGGCAGTTCCCCATCACCTTCACAAGGGCAATTAGAGATGGGCAATAAAAATTATGGTCTAGCCAGTGACCTTCATATCTCCTGAAAGAATAGGAAAAAATATTGGCTAGGTTTTACTGTGCCTATTTCTCAACAGGCCTGACAGATTGACATGCAAAATGTGACTAGGTTGATCCATAATTCCTCCTCTCTACTGGGTCTATCCAGTAGAGTTGTCAATTAAACCAGCTAATTCCATTGCCCAACTTTTGCAAAGATCAGAAGTGTGAGACAGTCTAATTCCAATGTTACATCCTGCCTGAAGGCAAATGGACAGTTAATTTGCCTAATCTCGGATGAAAATCTCCAGAATATGGTTGTCCTGAAAAATCTTAACACCCTGAAAGCAACTTTAACTTCAAATCACATTTTCATATAAATTATGTTAGCCTCACTCACCACTTTCTGCTACACAGCTTATTTCTCAGATAATTTATTCTGAAAAACAAAAAGTTGCTTTTAGGCATATATCATGGATTTACGATTTTTAGCCTCTCAGCTGTGATTTGGAGATTATCTGGTAAATGTATCAATGGATCCTTTAATGGCTCAGTGGATAAACACACCACACTGTTTGGTATTCAGCCTTGTAACTTCAGCTAACTTCAGGTTGAATCTCTGAGCATCAAGGTTTGTCATCTCCAAACTGGGACCCGGGTAGTAGTTGGGGATGTTACAAGTTGAGGTCAAAGGTACCAGCAGGAACCAAAGAGGTTGGCTTTGTTTTTATCTGATTGCAAAAATGTTTAATTCATCCAAGTATACCAACAACACCCAGTTCTACTTCTCCTCCACCTCACTTGAAGCCTCACTGTGACTGTGTTATTAGATTGATTGTCCAACGTACAGTATTGGATGAACTACAATTTCCTCCAGCTAAGTATAAGGAAACTGTAGTTACTACTTTTATCTCAAAAATTCTGCCCCCTTATCAATGATTATTTATCTTTCCATGGTCACCATCTCAGGCCGAGTCAAATTAGTTAGAGCTTCCAACGTTCTACCCCATATAGGGCACCCAACACCATTGCTCCTCCATCATAATAGTCACTTATTTCCACGTTTCTAACATTGTCCCCTCCATATTCGCCTTAGCCTGTCTGCTGCTGTAACCCTCAGCATGCCTTTGTCACTTCCAAACTTGACTGTCGTATGCTCTCCTGGTCATCCTCCCAAGCTCCAACCTTCATAAATTTCAGCTCATCAAAATCTTGGTTCCCATATCCTGTGCAACCATCATCCTTGTCCATGCCATTACATTGGCTCTCGGTCCATTGCTACATTTTAAATTCCCATCCTCATGTTTAGGTCATCGTCCCTCAGCAAAAGGAAAATTCATGCCACTTCCGTTAAATAAACATTTTTATTCCAAGGAAAAAAAATTGTACTCATTAATTTTCTAATGCCTTGAGGTTTCTTTTTTCCATTTTGCTTTCAATATTTTCTTCACAAAATGCACAACACTTTATATTGCTGCTACTAGCACCACCGGGTATCTAACTCCTTCAGCACACTGTGTATGTTCATTAACAATAATAATGTTTATTGTCACAAGCAGGCTTACGTTAACACTGCAATGAAGTTCAACAGTTTCCGATTACAGCACCCTACTGGCAAATTGCACACCCTATTTTGCTTGGCAGTCTTTTGCTTACCTTTGCTGTCATCTGATAATTCAAACTCCTCCGAAAGAAGATGGTAGCAACAGCCCACACTGCAAACAGCTTTGAGTTCTGGTTTAGCCATGAAAATGCGCAGAGTATCTGAGGCAAGATCACCACAGGTGTGCAGACCGACCATCATAGAGTCCTGGAAAGTAAGGAGTAAAGTTCTTGTTCCACTTGTCTGACAAATCAAACCTAACAGAAATGGCCAGGAGCATCTGAGGGAGCAGCTCCCTGAAGGTTTATTCTTAAGTACCACAGATAAAATGACATGCTGAATTTTTAGCAAACCTCATGTACTAATTACCGTTCAACAAGTGCTGTCCTTCCAGTGCCTCATCTCACCTGGTCACTTTCCAGTCAATGTAATTTTAAAAAAGTAGGCAAATACTCTGACATCATTTAATAGGCAGTTAAGATGGTGAGATGGGGAGAGCAAAGGTTTCCAAGAAAGGATGAGTTAAATGAGCCAAAATCTCCCTCATCTATACTTATCATTGTACTCTTTATGAGTAATAGGACAAGAGCAGGAATCCTGCCTGATTTATTTTCCTCGGAGTCCTGAACGAGTGCAGTCAACTGCTGTAACCTCACCAATTCCCTGGCTGAAGTCAGGTAACAGAGAACATAGTGGGCTTGCGACCAGTAAATTTCCTGGGGCTGTATAGCTCACTACTAAACCACACAAAGCATTTACTATCAAGCAAACTCACTCTTTTGACAAGGTTTCATTTGGCCGCAATGATCTCAACCAGATTTTATATTGCAGTGAGTGGAAATAATGTTACATAACATTAATTCTAATTTTGGTAACATTTTAATGACTAACGTTCTATTAAAATATTGTCTTTATGTTGTAGCAAAACAGCTGTTAAACATCTCAATTTTCATGAAATGACCCATTTAAAATCAATTCAACGAATTATATATAAATTGTTTGGATGCCGCTTATAGTTGTAAAAACAAGGCAAGTCGTGCGCCTGCCACCTTGTGGCAGTCAGAATATGATGTATAAAATAGTCCATTACATAAAAATATTTTAACCTTTTGAAATAGTACAATATATATGGAACTAATAAAATTAACTCAGTGCCTTAAAGACATCTAAATTGGACCATGGCATCATATCTACTTGGTATATTTTTGGAGCTCATCAGTTTGAGAGATAACAATGCTAAGGAAAGGATATTTTATTTTCAACATTTGCTACCGAAGATCCCTATACTGAACTCCTAAATCAAGTACAACAAAACTTGATGTAGGCTTAGCTCACGTTTCACAACTCAACAATGGGCGCAATTGAATTGCCACGCGACAGCTGAAGAACAACTCGCCGCGGCGCAGCGTGGCCGTTGAAAGCCGGGAGACCCCGCTCCCGAGATTTACCCAGCTTGCAACGCCTCACGGGATCCAACGCGATCTCAACGGGCACCATCCCATAGTGTGTTCGGGCTTGGGGATTGTTTCAGGGGGCCTTGGAGATCGGGATGCCATTTTTAAAATGGCTTCCCGATCACTCGCTACAGTGGGGAGTTCCGGCGAGCGGAGCTCCCTACTGTACATAGCGAGGCTATGTGTGGCCTAGGCCACGCGATCCCTGTTCAGGCCCCTTATTCAAAATGAGTTTTGTTGAATAGCCATATGTTTCTCAGCACTGCGAGCACTGGGAAACACGCGGCTAAACTCGCTTGTTTGGGGACTTTGTTCCCTTTCGGGAGAATCGCGTCCAATGTGTTTTACTGCCAACTTCCAAATCTTGGAAGAATATCTTCTGATTGCAGCTGTGTGAATCCTTCTATGTTCCAGACCTGCCACAGCCATCGTATGTGTTCATTGATAGGAGAGTACACACACACACACACACACACACAAGCACGCACACACGACACACACAGTTGGGAAGGCTATCATAATTCACCCGTAGTTAGCTGTAACAGGTAACTTTCAAGCCACCATCCTAATTTAAACTTGGTTCCAAAGGTGAATGGAGAGTCTATTAACCTATGGCATCACTCACACAATCTTAATATATATCTTAAGACATTGCACTTTTTCTAAGGAAGGCTAACCTTTACGTCAGAAATGATGTCTTGGAGTTCTGTTGTGGAAGTGACATGCAGTGTTAGTGGGGAATACAGATTAGCCTCTTTAATTCGCTTTGCTTTGGCCTCTAAGCTCGCAGTTTTCCGTCTCTCTTTCTCTTTTTCATCCAGATCTTTCTTTTTCCTCAAGAGTGAACCCATGTCCACAGCGTCAGTTGAGAGAAATTCCAGAAACAGATTCTCAGTGTCACTAAATCCATCTTCAATTGATCCCAAAATCTGGGCAGTCACATCTCTATTAATTTCCTCATTTGTCTCTGACTGTAAAAAAGTGACAGAATTAGGAGTCTGCGCAGGTGGCTGTACACGGCCAGACTGATTTTCAGGCCTACTCTCTTGCTCCCTACCATGGCCAATCAGTTCCTTGATTTCCATAAAACTTGCCACATCGTCCATTGGTTTTTCCTCCAGATGTTCTGATGCAGGATCTTGGTTCAGGTGCTTTCTTTGGCGCTGATAAACTTTCCAGTATCTTTTTAGTTTTCTGTTCCTCTCATTCGCCCCACTGGTGTTGGTGCTGGAAGAATCGACGCCATACACAGTTAGGCCATATTGCATGGACAGGTAAGAACTCAAATATCCCTTTCCTGATCCTATATCAATTACCTACAGGAAATCAAAACAAAAAGGTTCAATCTCATTATCTCAATTTACAACAGGTTCAATCAAATTTATAATACCCTGAGGTAAACAGTTCTCAATTGCAATCCAAATGTGTATTCAAAGCTGAATAACATTTTCACGTTTTTTTAAATATAATTCATTTCTTATTATTCTCCATATTGGACACAAGGGAATTCTGTAACCAGGACTTGAAATGTGGAGCGTTAAACTTCAAATTATGAAAACTTGAACTATCTAAAAATGTTGCATTAATGTTCTTTATTCATGTCTAGGGCAATTAAACAGTAGTTTCAATGTGGAAATGAGAAATTAGTGCTGTGCAATGTCATCCCTGGGACTGTAGCATAAATAAGCTGAACATTATCAATATTAACCCTTTCCAAACAATGAGCTGACTCAAAGGCCAGTGTTGTGCCTTTTCCCCAATGTTGGGGTCAAACCTCACAGCAAGAGGGAAACAGTCACTCGTCATTAATTTTCCCCAAATTGGTCAATTATTGGCCAAAGGGCAGGCCCACCATCCAATGAACGAACATCATGTGGGCTCCAAAGGTGGAAGGCCAATAAGCAACTCTCCAGCTCAGAAGGAGAATATACCTGCAGTTCAGGTAAGAGAGAGGGAGAGATGGAGCCTTCATTTTGAGGTTCTCTCTCCCAACTCTTTAAACCTTGAAAATAAAATATAGCCCCAGCAGCTGGGCCACTTGCAGCCTTTTGGCCTTTAATCCTACCTCTGGGAAATGGCCTGCAGGTGGGATGGCACCAGCACATGTTTGGGTCCACCTGCCCACCTCCCAATCCTACCCAAAGTAACTTAGTTCTTCTGCAAAGGCAAATTAAATGACAGGATTATAAGTATGTCACAATCAGCACTATCAACCTAAACTTACCTGTTCTGCCTACAAAGTCAATGGATCAACCTGTATCTATTGTCTTAAGATAACATCAACATATAAAAAAGAATAGGAATAAAATAAAAGACTAAGTAAATAAATATGGGAGATAAAATCTAACCATAGGGCAGCCAGCTGGCAAAGTATTTCCCCTTCTAAATGTTCTTTCATTATTGTTTTAGTATTGAATAACTGAGAATATTGCAGCAGATATCAATGTAATGTATGTTCAACCATTTATTCTTATACACGTATATATAGCACAGCCACAGTGTTACTAATAGTAATAATAATAATCGTTATTAGTGTCACAAGTAGGCTTACATTAACACTGTAATGAAGTTACTGTGAAAAGTCCCTAGTTGCCACACCCCGGCACCTGTTCAGGAACACAGAGGAAGAATTCAGAATGTCCAATGTATCTAACATCACGACTTTCGGGACTCGTGGGAGGAAACCGGAGCACGCGGAGAAAACCCACGCAGACACGGGGAGAACGTGCAGACTCCGCACAGACAGTGACCCAAGCCGGGAATCGAACCTTGGACCCTGGAGCTGTGAAGCAGCAGTGCTAAGCACTGTGCTACCGTGCAGAGGACATTGCTGCAGTTTGATGGTTTGGATCCATGTTACTAATTTCATTGTGTAATAAGACTCAAAGTAGGGATTGCTTATGTAAACTGTTAAAGCGTAAGAACCCTGTTCAGTTATTTTAACACACTAAAAATTGTATATTTGTATTAATTTTAACCCAGTTTGGGTGTAAGTCTTTATATACAAAATAAACAGAATGCATACTTGAGGGGATTGACTAAACCTATATGTATAAAGCGCCTTCTGTGCAGGAACTGAACAATATCAAATTTAGTTCATACATTAACAAACTTAAGCATTAAGGCAATAACAGAGCAACCCTGACTGAGTTTTTCATCTAACATTTTTTATACAAAGAATTATTGATGGAAAGGAAAGTTCAGAAGGTTGGGAGTCTATACCAAAACACATCAGATATTCTGCGCAAAGCCCCTGCCACTTTTATAACACAAACCAGACTTTGGATAAAATGGAAATCTGGGCCACTCATACCCTGTACCTGAAGACTATCCCCAACATAATTTGGGAAAATTCAGTTGGCCAAGGGAAAAATTAAGTAAAAATGTATAAACCATTTAAATTATAGAGAGTAAATTGTATTCATTTGCAGAGTGTGCATTAAAGAACAGCTCAGTATGTAGCCGTACCTCCCTAATCTGTAATTTCTTTAGTATGACTAGAAACTAAAGCTGCCTATATGCCAGATCCCATCGTCATAAATGGGTACATGACATTTTTTTTATATTATGAAATTTTGTGAGGAAAACATGGCACTGGTGAAGACAGTTATGGAACATACAGACGAAAAGCAGCTGACAATCGAAGGCAGTTAGGCTGAAATTGAACTACAGCTCCATCGTACTATGATTTGCACTGCAGTGATATCAAGTTTTATTTCACTGCATGCAACACAGTTACAAGGCAGTAATTCAATCAAGCCATTCTAATCACATCATAAACCGCAAGGGTGAAGCTTTAGCATTTCGGATTCTCAGCAGAGTCTCAGAGATTGAATTACTGCCTTATATTGAGTTCGTTTTCATAAAACATATCGAAATGTCTTGACAAAAAGTTCTCAGTTTTCCTTTTTCAGAGTCCATGGAAAGTGATTGAAGCTGTATGTAACCAAATCAACTGGCCATGTCAGATGTGACGTTGTGTAGCATGACATGACTGGTACTATAAGATCAGGGAGTGAAATAGGGTGGGGACAGATTTTTGGGAAATAAAACTTTGTGTGCTTTATAGAAGGTACATAATAGAGTCCGATGGAATGCCATTTTGATTGCCATAAATGATAAAAGCCTACAAATTCGAAAAGATGACAAACAGCAGCGTAAACTGCTCACAACTGTTCACAGCAGGAACTTTACACGCTTGCTTCCTCTTTGGCAAGTAGTCGGATATTTTGTCAGAACGAATAAAGCTGCAGCTCAGTCCAATAAAAATTGACTTTGACAATCAAATTTGTCAAATACAAGGTAAGAACACGTGAAATAGGGTTAACGACAGACAAGTAGATCTCAGGAAGATGCGATAATAATGTAATAATCTTTATTGTCACAAGTAGGCTTACATTAACACTGTAATGAAGTTACTGTGAAAATCCCCTAGTTGCCACATGCCAGCGCCTGCTCGGGTACACAGAGGGTGAATTCAGAATGTCCAATTCACCTAACAGCACGTCTTTCGGGACTTGTGCGAGGAAACTGGAGCACGCGGAGGAAACACACGCAGACATAGGGAGAACGTGCAGACTCCCCACAGACAGTGACCCAAGCCGGGAATCGAACCTGGGACCCTAGAGCTGTGAAGCAACAGTGCCACCCACTGAGCGACCGTGATAATCTCCTGCGATATGACGTTAAATGGTAAATATATAAGAACAGAAACCAACACAGTGTTAATTCATGAGCATTCCAAAAGAAAAGAGAACTCTTTGCCCGAAAAGCAACAGCATAATCCTGAATCTATTTCATGATATTAAACTTCTCCTCAGCCAAACTAGAATTTTAATCCACAAAAATTTATATATTTTAAATAACGGAAAACAAAGTAGTACATTGCATTGAAGCATTTATTTGGTGCAAGTGAATCGTGAACATGAAAAAGCAGGTCTAAGGAAAGGAATGAAAAAGGTCACCAGAATGCTATCACTCTCAGGTAGGCTAGTTTCCAGAATAACACTGGCATAAACTTGAGGACTGGTCACCCCTCATGCTTGTTGTATTGGGTGTATTTTGGGAATAGGAATCAGCAAACTGACTTTCATTAAAAGAAAACAAAATATATGTGTGTTATTTCTTAGAAAAGCAACAACAACTTGCATTTATTTAGTGTCTTTAATACAGTAAAATGAATTAAGGCACTTCACAGAGGCATTATAAGGAAATAATTGACACCAAAAACATAAGAACTATTAAGGCTGATGAACAAAAGGGATGGCGGGACTGACGTATGAGGAGAAATTGAATCGGTTAGGTTTGTATTCGCTAGAGTTCAGAAGAATGAGGGGGGAACTCATAGAGACTTATAAAATTCTAAAAAATGCAGGAAGGATGTTCCCGATGGTGGGGTTACAGTCTGAGGATACGGGGTAGACCATTTAGGACAGCGATGAGGAGAAATTTCTTCACCCAGAGAGTGGAGAGTCTGTGCAATTTGTTACCCCAGGAAGCAATTGGGGCCAAAACATGAATGCGGAATACAGGGTTAACTGTAGGGTTCTTGGCAATGTGGAGGAGCAGAGAGATCTTGGGGTCTATGTTCATAGATCTTTGAAAGTTGCCACTCAAGTGGATAGAGCTGTGAAGAAGACTGATGGTGTGCTAGCGTTCATTAGCAGAGGGATTGAATTTAAGAGCCGTGAGGTGATGATGCAGCTGTACAAAACCCAGTACATTTGGAGTACTGTGTGCAGTTCTGGTCGCCTCATTTTAGGAAGGATGTGGAAGCTTTGGAAAAGGTGCAAAGGCAATTTACCAGGATGTTGCCTGGAGTGGAGAGTAGGTCTTACGAGGAAAGGTTGAGGGTATTAGGCCTTTTCTCATTAGAACAGAGAAGGATGAGGGAAGACTTGATAAGAGGTTTATAAGATGATCAGGCGAATAGATGAGTAGACAGTCAGAGACTTTTTTCCACAGGTGAAACAAACCATTGCAAGGGGACATAAATTTAAGGTGAGTGGTGGAAGATATAGGGGGATGTCAGAGGTAGGTTCTTTACCCAGAGAGTAGTGGGGGCATGGAATGCACTGCCTGTGGAAGTAGTTGAGTCGGAAACATTAGGGACCTTCAAGCGGCTATTGGATAGGTACATGCATTATGGTAGAATGATGGGGTGTAGATTAATTTGTTCTTAATCTAGGACAAAAGTTCGGCACAACATTGTGGGCCGAAGGGCCTATTCTGTGCTGTATTTTCTATGTTCTATGTTTTCAACAAGGATTAGAAGGACTGTTTCCATTAGAACAGGGGTGGGCAAACTATGGCCCGCGGGCCGCATAGGTCTTTATGCGGCCCACCAAGATGAAGTCATTAAAAAAAAAAAAAATTTTTTATATTTTTTTATAAGGTTAATGGGGGGGGGGCTGTTGGGTTACTGGTATAGGGTGGATACGTTGACTTGAGTAGGGTGATCATTGCTCGGCACAACATCGAGGGCCGAAGGGCCTGTTCTGTGCTGTACTGTTCTATGTTCTATGTTCTATATGAGGCGCCCAGAATCATAACCGGGTGAAGTGCCATTTTTGAAAAGTAGAGAAAAAGAGGGCTAAAGGCAGGATGCCGCCGGGGGAAGCGCTGAGGTATATGCCGCACGCTAATTGGTTACAACCGGGACTATTAATTAATATACTATGCGGCCCTTTAAAATTGTGAATTTCTGAATGTGGCCCTTGCACGGAAAAGTTTGCCCACCCCTGCATTAGAATGACGGAGGTTGAGGGGTGACCTGATAGAGGTCTACAAAATTATGAGGGGCATGGATAGAGTGGAGAGGTCAGTCATCAGAGGACATAGGTTTAAGGGGGCAAAGTTTAGAGGAGATGTGCGAGGCAGGCTTTTTACGCAGAGGGTAGCGAGTGCCTGGAGAGCATTGCCAGGGGAGGTTGTGGAAGCAGATACATTAACGGCATTCAAAAGGCGTCTTGACAAATGCATGGATAGGATGGGTATAGAGGGATACAGCACAAGGAAGTGCTGAGGGTTTTGGCCAAGGGTGGTATCATGACCGGTACAGGTTTGGAGGGCTGAAGGGCCTGTTCCTGTTCTGTATTGTTCTTTGTTCTTAAAGGAGGAGAGGCAGAAATGCTGAGAGGTTGAGGGAGGGGATTCCAGAGCTTTGGCCCTCGATAGGTGGTAGATCAAAGTAAATTGGAGGTGGATAAGAAGCTGGAAGTGGATCTCAGAGGGTTTTCGGTCTGGTAGAGATTACAGAGATAGGAACGCTAACAATCCGTGTAAATGAGTCATATGTCTAGCTCACATCCATAGTACATGAGCAAATGCACGTCACATGACATATTTCAAAGTAAAAGCAGCAAAATCCTGTCCTCTGATAGTGGTGCAAAATGGGCGTTGCTGGATCAACCATCTGTTTTACACAGCAGCTGTTAGTCTGTTCCATTGACGACAATGAGAAAGCCGCTACAATTAGAAAATTGTTGAGGGCAGCACGGTGGCGCAGTGGGTTAGCCCTGCTGCCTCGCCCCGCTGGGATCCCAGGTCCGATCCCGGCTCTGGGTCACTGTCCGTGTGGAGTTTGCACATTCTCCCCGTGTTTGCGTGGGTTTCGCCCCCCACAAAACAAAAGATGTGGAGGATAGGTGGATTGGTCACGCTAAAATTGCCCCTAAATTAGAAAAAATGAATTGGGTACTTGAAATTTTAAAAAAAGAAAACTAATGATGAAAAAATAAAGGGTGGAATCTTCTGGCAGTTCTTGCCAACAGGACCCTCTGGTCCTGCTAACGGGCATCACCCGCAGCGGGTTTCCTAGCCCGGGGGAGGGGGGGGGGCATAGCCAATGGTGGGCTGCCTCCCTCATCATGGGAAACACTGCGGGGCATGGAAAATCCCATTGAAAAGAGAAGATCGTATGCAGCTAAATACAAGGCTCTGAAATTATGCCGTAAGTTAACATATATGAATGCTTTACGCCTTTGGCATAGATCTATGCTTCTCCCATTTTCGCAGAGGGTAACAAATCTAATTTTTGGTTGTTAACTGCCATTGCCAGATTTAATCGCTTACTCAGGAAAAGGTTATCACTGCAGCAGTTCTTTGGCCCAATACCATCAGCTGCTTCATCAATGACTTTCCTTCCATCATAGATCAGAAGAGTGATGCTTGCTGAAGATTGCACAATGTTCAGTGTCATTAGAAATTCCTCACAGATTGAAGTAGTTGTGTTATTATGCAGCAGAATCTGGACAACATTTGGACTTGGGTTGATATGTAGCAAGTTACATTCACGCCACACAAGTGTCAGGTAATGTCCATCTCTAACAAGAGACAATCTACACATATCGCCTCGACAGTCAATGGCACAACCATCACTAAATTCCCCATGATCAACTCTGGGGGTTACCAGGGCAGCACGGTGGCCTAGTGGTTAGCACAACCGCCTCACGGCGCTGAGGTCCCAGGTTCGATCCCGGCTCTGGATCACTGTCTGTGTGGAGTTTGCACATTCTCCCCGTGTCTGCGTGGGTTTCGCCCCCACAACCCAAAAATGTGAAGAGTAGGTGGATTGGCCACGCTAAATTGCCCCTTAATTGGAAAAAATAATTGGGTAATCTAAATTTTAAAAAAAACTCTGGGGGTTACCATTGACCAGAAACTGAACTAGATTAGCCATAAAATACTGTGGCTACAAGAGCAGGGCAGGTGCTCGGCTACAAGAGCGGGGAGATGCTCAGAATTCTGATACGAGTAACTCACTTCTGACTCCCTAAAAGCTGTTCACAAGGTACATGTCAGGAGCGTGGTGGAATACTCTCCACTTGCCTGGATGAGTGCAGCTCCAACAGTACTCAGGAAGCTTGACATCATCCAGGATAAAGCACCCCCTTTCATTGGCACCCTAGCCACCACCTTATATGCTCACAATAGCGGCAGTGTGTATTATTTAAGATGCACAGCGGCAACTTGCTAAGGGTTCCTTCAACAGTGGCTTCCAAACCTGAGGCCGCTACCACCTAGATCAACAAGTACAGCAAACACATGGGATCACAACCACCTGCAAGTTTCCCTCTAAGTCAGAGAAAACAAAGAAAAGTACAGCACAGGAACAGGCCCTTCGGCCCTCCAAGCCAGCGCCGACCATGCTGCCTGTTTAGACTAAAATTTTCTACAGGTCACACACCATCCTGACTTGAAACTATATTCCTTCACTATCGCTGGGTCAAAATGCTGGAACTCCTCTCCCAACAGCGCTGTGGGTGTACCTGCACCTGTAGCGGTCCAAGGAAGCACCTCACCGCAAGGGCAATTATTGGAAGGTTGCAATGTTGACTTGCCAGCAATAATCACATTTCATAAAGACCTTAAATCAAAATATCAGTGTCACACTAAATGAAAATATTGGAATGAAAATAGACTGGCTTCAAATTATCAAAATTAATGTACAAGTTGAACATCTGTTACATTGACAAACACATCAACATTTTTCAGAATGTTAATGGCCTCAAGATTTAAAGATTCAAAGTAAAAACAATGGGACTTTGGGCTTGCCAGTCTTGACAAAGTTTTCACACAGTGCAAATGTTTTCAGAAACTTGATTCCTGCACAAAAACCTGCACAAGCAAGTCTGAGATGCTTTTAAAACTTCAGTAGTGATTCAGCATTACTGCTTTACAGAGCGAAGAGTCAGATTGATCACTGAGCTGCAGCCCTGAATCAATCTCGAAACATAATCTAGACTTGACACTAAATAGTTTGTCAGATGTTCACTCCCAGTCCAAAGGGCTCCTGTCATAACTTCAAAAGTGGTTCAGGCAGCACGGTGGCGCAATGGTTTGCATTGTTGCTTCACGATGCCGAGGTCCCAGGTTCGATCCTGGCTCTGGGTCACTGTCCATGTGGAGTTTCTCCCTGTCTATGCGTGGGTTTCTAAGGGCCACACTAAATTGCCCCTTAATTGGAAAAAATTAATTGGGTACTCTAAATTTATTTTTAAAAAGTGGGTTCAGCAGAACAAATTAGAAATGGGATGGAGGGCAGCACGGTGGCCTAGTGGTTAGCACAACCGCCTCACGGCGCTGAGGTCCCAGGTTCGATCCCGGCTCTGGGTCACTGTCCGTGTGGAGTTTGCACATTCTCCCCGTGTCTGCGTGGGTTTCGCCCCCACAACCCAAAAATGTGCAGGGTAGGTGGATTGGCCACGCTAAATTGTCCCTTAATTGGAAAAAATAATTGGGTAATCTAAATTTATAAAAAAAAAAGAAATGGGATGGGACCTGAAAATACCGGATCCCAACCCAATACTGGGCCCTCTGATTTCTCTGGCCAATATAGACCTGGTGCAAAGCTGGAAGCCAATCAGCGAGTCAGAGGGAGAAGACTGGCCTCTAGCAAGGCACATGTGGATAACACCAGGCCTGGAAGAGAAATGGATCCAGGCCAAAAAAGCAGATTTATCCACAAAATGTTTTCATGTAAGTTGGTTCTCAATGTTAGTGGGACTATACAATTCCCTGGAATTTCTGGGTACAGTTCAGTTCTGGCGTGCGTTCGAGTTGAAAATCCAATACATTCCCACCACCCTCTGCCATCCCTTCTCTTTCACTGTGTTATGGGCCAGGGTTTAGAGAACCCCAAAGTGAATCATGGAGTTTGCCTGACCCACAACTTTTAATAGATTGTGGTATGGGGAACACACAGCCCACTCTACAGGTGTGGTAGAGCAGAAATGGAAAAGTATTTTTTAAAGCAAAACAATGTTTACTCTATGAACTCAAGTTAACCTTTTTAAAACATACAGAGAACATCTTGGCAACCATCAATTCAAATGCAACCCCCAAAGACTACAACACTAAGTAATCCTTTAAGCTTTCCTTTTAACATCCATAAGACTTAAAACACCTTTTACCAGAAGCACATCAGGTTAAAGTCACTACTGTTATTAGTTTTAAATCACCAGGATCGATTTACAGTCTTTAGATTACAGAGAGACTCTAATACACATTATGGCTGTGACTGCAGCTATCCAGCTCTGAAAATGAAACTTAAACACACCCTGCAGCAAACAGCCTCAAACAAAAGTATAAAGCTGAAATGACAGTCCAGCTCCACCCACTCTCTGATATCACTGTAGTAATAAACTCCCATTTCTTAAAGGTATTCTCACTACAGATACTTATATACACACCCATTAATAAAACCCCATTTCTCAAAGGTACTCTCACATGACAACTGCCACCCATTTCCTTCTTCTTTCCCCACTTCACAATAATCCTTTCCCCCTTTATTATCTTCTCCCTCTTTCCTTCTTACCATTCATTTCTCCCCTGCCTTCATCACCAGTTCTACCAGAGTCCTGCTGCTAATAAAGTAATTCTGGCTGTTGCAGGTTGGCATTGCAAATTGCTGCTCTTGTGACAATTCCTGCCGAACAATTACAGCAAGAATCGCACCATCAATGGCAGGATTGGTGCACAGGAGAGTGGGGTCTAGCTTGTACTAACTTTTGTCAGCAAACCTGACACCCATAGACAATGGGCGCTATCCTCCGACCACGTTTCGCCGGAAAAGCAGCTCACAGCGGCATGACCGTTGAAAGCCGGGAGACCGCATTCCTGGGATCTACCCGTCTCGCAATGCCACGCAAGATTCAATGCTATCTCGCGAGACATTACAAGGTTCTGGGCGGGATCACTTTTTAGCAAATCTGCATATTACAACGAGGCAGTAGGCCTTATTCTAATGTGCAATTACCGAGATACCTGAGGCTTTGGGATTCAATCCCTTCGCCTCGGGCGAGTGCCATTTGGTACTGGTCCCCACAAACGATGGCCAGACTGACCGGCACTCTTGGGGGTATCCAAGGAGATCAGAGGTCACCAGCTGCATGTCCTTTAGGCTGGGTGGTGCCCTGGCACTGCTGGTGCCAGCTGGCAATTTTGCGCGGGCACGATCGGGCCAGGGTTGCATTCGAGCTGGGGGATTCTTTAAAAATGGCGTCCCGATCTCTCGCTACAACACGGAGTTCCGGCGAGTGGAGTTCCCCATTGTACAAAACGGGGATGTGTAGCCTCGGCCGCGTGTTCCCGTTCAGGCCCCTTATTCAAATGGAGTCACATTGAATAGCTGTGCGTTTCTCGGCACAGCGAGTGCAGGGAAACATGCAGCTAAATGCATTCACTCTGGGAAGATTGTGCCTGATGTGTCTAAAATGGTCATGGTTGAAATAAAAAGCCCCACATGCCGAATGATTTACTTATACATTTGGCAGTGCCATGGGGCCTTTAGCTACCATAAAGCAAACTGCAAATGTGCTGACCTACTTTTTATGCTCTGGTGTAGCTTTTAAAAGTCTCCAAAGTCCCAGAGGACCATAATCTGCTCCCTCCGCTTTTTGAGGGGGAGAGCTGACTGGTGGTGATTTAACCCGAGGGTTACCACACCTTAGGCAAGGGGCAAGGTTGAGAAAGTGCGGCCTTCAGAGATAACTTCAGTCGGTAAGGGGATTTTATTTTTGTTCAGGGGATGTGGGCATCACTGGCAAGATCAGCATTTATTGCTCTTGAACTGAGTAGTTTGCTCGGCCATTTCAGAAGGCATTTTAAGAGTCAACCACATTGTTGTGGGTCTGGAATCCCATGTAGGGCAGACCAGGTAAGGATGGCAGGTTTTCTTCCCTAATGGACATTAGTCAACCAGGTGGATTTTTACAATATTCAACACTGGTTTCATGGTCATGATTAGACTTTTAAATTAGATTTTTATTAAGTTCAAATTCCACCATCAGCCATTGTGGGATTTGAACCCAGGTACCCAGATCTCGTCCTGGGTCTCTGGATTACTAGTCCAGTGACAATAACCACAATGCCATCGCCTCCCTCAATTGAATCCACGCTATTGACGACACACTGCATCACAAACCAGCTGTCCAACCAACTGAGCAAACCAACCCCTGCTCTGGTGTAACACTGATATGGCAAAATCTTTTTCCCTTCTGCACAACACATCTTTGAAATAGAATTAACTCGATTAAACCACTACACGTGGGGATCCAAAGTTCAATTCGGAAACAGTGAAAAAAAGAAAACTGCTGTAAAGATTAAATGTATGCTGAACTTTTGGATTTGAATTTGGACATTACTCAGAAAGAGAAAGCCTGAGGGTGATGCAGAAAGAGGTTGGAACACCTTAAATTGTGAAGAACAACCTTGCACCAAGTTAAAATTAACTAGAGTTGAAATAAAGGTCGGTATCAACAGAAATATTCAGCGTCATTGATATCAAACAGTCTGGATCTTGAATCTTATATCCATGTAATGCAACCATGCAGGCTTTGCCTTTGTTTCCATTCCTTTTTATATTTTTCATTTGTTGGGCTTTGAAACCATTATCTTTAAGGCAAACAACAGTTAGATAAATATTACCAGATTTATTTGGAAGATTGTCTGGGGATAAATTTGAAAAAATGTTTTCTGCCTATAATGTTTGCGGATCAAATTATTTTCTGTATTCTTAACAGTATCCCAAGGAATATACAGCGGGATTCTCTCAGCCCGGGCCGGGCCGGGCCGCAGAATCCCCGCGACTGGGCCCGAATCGCGCCACGCCGCCCTGATGTCTGCATGTGATTGTCCGCAGAGTGGCGCCGGTCGGGGGGCCGCTCTACGCGGCCGGCTCGCCAATTCTCGGCCTGGCATGGGCCGAGCGGCCGTCATAAAAATGCCGAGTCCCACCAGCGCCGTCCACACCTGATCTCAGCCGGTGTGTGTGCGTGGGGGGGTGGGGGTGTGTGGGGGGGGGGGGGGGGGGGTCCGGCCCCGGGGTGGCCTCCAATGTGACCTGGCCCGCGATCGGGGCCCAACCGACCGGCGGGCCGGCCTCTCTGGCTGGGGGCCTCCTTTCCTACATGCCGGCCCCTGTTGTCCTGCGCCATGTTGCGTCGGGGCTGGCTTGTTGAAGGAGGCCACTGCGCATGAGCAGATCCCGCGGTGCCCAGTTCATGCCGGGATCAGCAGCTGGAGCGGTGTGAAGGGGTAGGGGCCTGTAGGGGCCAGAATTAGCGCTCGGCTCGGCCCATTCACGCTGTTGTAAAACGTGACAGCGTTTACGATGGCGTGGACACTGCCGCGGGATGAGAGAATCCCGCCCATAATGCGTCATTAAGTGGGACTAATTTTGTTCAAGGCCAGTCTACCATGACAGTTTTTGACACCATGTTGTAAGCCAGCAGAGTACAAAATCTGACTTCCGCGCATATAAATTGGCAAAACTATAACTGGCAACTTTTACAAAGTCACCATACTAAAAGTTAATAATTCACTGATCTATCAACGTACATTGATGTTTCTATACTCCATGGTTTGACACAAGTTGAGTTTAAACACTGACCACAAAGTCTGTCAAGGAGCATTCCACCCTCATCGAATCTCTCAGCTACAAAGTATCTGGGCTGTAACATTTTTATTTCTGGCTTCAGCTCAAAATGTCTAGCTACCTCCATTTTTCACTGTCCCAGTGCTGGCTCCCTCTGCTTTCCACCTTTACCCTTCACATCCTATTTCACATTCTTATTCAACGTCTTGCGACGCAGAGACTAAATTTCACTCCAAATGAAAAATGGAAAAAAGAATTGTTTCACTGTAGTTTAGAATGTAATAACAAAATTGTGGGGCTGTGCGGTTTCCAAAGATTAATGTAAATATACCATGGGGAGAAATTTTCATGTGCCAATCATACTGTCTGGGTAGCTATAACTCTTACTTTCATAATCAAATCTGACACCTAACAGAAGAAACAGAGTAGAACAGATGGTGTGCCCTACAACATGAGGGAATTGATGCCACGTAAGAACTTACTCGGAAGGAAATACCAGGTCGATATACGGTGGAGATGCAAGGTTTGAACGGTGCGATATATTCTGTAATTTGCATAATACATTACATCAGTACATTTTTAAAAATCGTTTCATGGGATGTGGTTGCACTGGCAACGGCAGCATTTCCATCACTAATTGCCCCTGAAGCATGCATTCTGATTCTCCATAAGTCAACAATAATGAAAATGAAATGAAAATCGCTTATTGTTACACGTAGGCTTCAAATGAAGTTACTGTGAAAAGCCCCTAGTCGCCACATTCCGGCGCCTGTTCAGGGAGGCTGGCACGGGAATAATGCATGGAATGAGAATACAGCACTTGTTGGATTCAACAATTACAGAGGGAGTCCTTTAAAATATTAGCTAAAATGATTCTTGAAAATTACTGAATTTGTACAAGTATGAGTGAGTTATAATTGCTTGAATACTGTCCATGGCTGTCTCAAATTTTACGAATAATGTAGTACAAGTTCTGATATGGAAGATACATTTGACAAGATTGAAACAGTATCGTAGCTGAGACCGGACGTGACTTAGGGAGTTTGAACGCAGGACAAAAATCATGGGACAGTTCATTAATTTGGAGTCATTGATTAACCAATCGCCTGTTAAGTGACTGACTCTTTCCTGAACGAATCAAGGGGTCTCAGCTGAGAACCAATGAAACTAAGTAAGGGGCTAAACCCAGATAAGGATTCTCTTAAGAATGTGATCTATCTAACTGATTAGCAGAGAAAATTATAGCCGTCGGAGAATAAACGTTTCAACAAAGGACTTTGTTGAAATTACTTTTAATTTTGTAAATCTGAAGTCACTTTTATCTTGAAGTTTTTGTTTCTACTTGTTGGTGCATCAAGGACATTTTGAGAGACACGGAGAAAGCATTTTCCAGTTAATTTTGTGTGAATGTACCAAAATGTGTTTTTAAGAAACAAACTTTGCTTGCATTCCATTCAACCGGACTGACTTATCAATGAGCAAGAGATAAGCCGAATCTTACTGCGCTCAAACTGGTAGATGCATTTAGAGATTGAAAACATGGCATCATTTCTTAAGATAGAGCAAAGAGAGCTCGGTAGTTGATTGCGTGCAGGTGAAAAGCACCACCCCCCACACTCCCACTTGAAACAGTTACCAGGACTGAATCATCCAGAATGGGAAAAAAGAGAAATATTTACATCTTCACAACATCAGGATGCTTTACAGCCAATTAATTAGTTTTGAAGTGTAGTCAACTGCTGTAATGTGAGAAATACAGCAGCCAACTTGCACACAGCAAAGTCCCAATGTGATCGTGTCCAAATAATCAGATTTATTGTGATGTTGATTGATGGATACATCTTGCCTCGGACACTGAGGATATCCCCTCTGCTCTTCTTCAAAACACTGCTATCGAATCTTTCAGTTTAGTTCAGTTTAGAAAACAGACATTAGAGTAACATCTCAACTGAAGTACAGTATCTCCAACAGTGCAGCACTCCCTTAGTACTACACTGGAGTGCCAGCTACACTCAGTTGATAGCGTTTTCTCCTCTCAGTTGGACAGTTGTGAGGTCACGATCCATGCCAGAGACTTGAGCACAAAAAAAGTGTTGCTGGTAAAGTCAAGGTTTAAGAATCTGCAAACATGGCAAATGGATACAAAAAGCATTTACCTTCTGAAACATAATCCTAACTCACACCGGGGAGTGAAAAAGACACCGGGGAGTGAACAAGAAGAATAATCAACAAGAACCAGCAAAGACTATGGTTAGGAAAAACAAAATTATATTAATCAGAAACATCATGTACAATTAATTACTTTGAAACACGAGGAGATTTACCAGGATGCTGCCTGGTTTGGAGGATAGGTCTTATGAGGAAAGGTTTTCTCTTTGGAGCGGAGGAGGATGAGAGGCGACTTAATAGAGGTTTATAAGATGATGAGGGGATAGATAGCGTGGACGTTCAGAGACTATTTCCTCGGGGGGGGGGGGGGGGGGGGATGTAGCTGTTACAAGGGGGCATAACTATAAGATTCAGGGTGGGAGATATAGGAGGGGTGTCCGAGGTAGGTTCTTTACTCAGAGAGTGGTTAGGGTGTGGAATGAACAGCCTGCTGTGATAGTGGAGTCGGACACTTCAGGAACTTTCAAGCGGTTATTGGATAGGCACATGGAGCACACCAGAATGACGGAGTGGGATAGCTTGATCTTGGTTTCGGACGAGGCTCGGCGCAACATCGAGGGCCGAAGGACCTATTCTGTGCTGTACTGTTCTATGATATAGGCAGAGGTGTCGTGAACAAGAGGTTGGAGAGGGTGTAAACAATACAGATATTGTGATAAAAAGCAGGCAGACATTAGAAATGCAGAGGGAAGGTTTGATAAAAGGCAAATGGCACAAAATGGAGGCAAAGAAGCAAGCAGATTGACAAATCAGAAAAACTAACTGGAAAAAATTTGGAAAATTACCCAAGAGTTATTAGATGGAGAGCTATGTAAGCGAAGAGAACCAGCAAATGGAAGTGCCAGGGGGAGGAGGGAGAAGCAATGAAATTCACAATCACATGAGGATTTAGCATGCTTCTAACAAATGCTTCCCTCTGGTATTTTAATGGAAACATTATTTATTTTAAAATGAATAGATTAATATTTTTTGTTAAATGGCAGCAAAAAATTGTTGAAGTGCTTGTACAGTATAATCACTTCTACTCTATAAGTTAAAGGTAGAATATTTCTCTATTTTGAAATAGAAAGGGCACAATTTGGTAATAGACATGCAAATCCCAACAACAGATGCGAAAGTGGGTACTCATGCAAATCCCAACAACAGATGCGAAAGTGGGTACTCATGCAAATCCCAACAACAGATGCGAAAGTGGGTACTACCTCCACATGCGTGTTGGGACCTGGCACACATGCAATTCAAATATAAATGGCTGGCGGCAAGCACGGGGAGATACATATGATTACATATTGGTGGCAGGCTTTCATTGGTAAATTCCACCGACAATGCAGCATGTGTGGACAGGCTATAAAAGACCTTCCTTGACAAATAGGGAGGTTCTGCATAATGGCCACAACTTGCCTGTCCACCTCCATTGTACCTGTATCAGCAGTTGGTTCCATTTCTTGTTGCAATCCTTTGTCATCTCCCACCCCACCTCCCCCTCCCCACACACTCAACCTCTCCACATCACTGCCTCCTTAATGATTATATTGTGAGCTACGGACCCCATCATGTCCAAACCTATATGTGCACATATATGTCTGAGCCGAGACTGAGACCAGTCCCACAGTTTAGCAACACCTCCCTCCAGATTCTCCTCCAGACTGTCAGAAAACACAAGGTGCTCTTTTCCACAGAGGGCAACTGAAGACCCTGCCACCTGATCAAAACGACCTGGACAGAAGTCGCAGAGGAGGTGCGAAACAGTGAGGTCTTCCAAAGATCCCAGGTCCAGTGCAGGAAAAGACTCGGCGACCTGCTCCGATTCACCAGAGTAAGTTGCACAGTCACGTGTTATCAAAGGGTTCTTGAAGGGCCATCGAACAGTGTATCTATCTTTGCAGTTAGGCCAGGTAAGTGAATGCATAATCAGCCTCACTGCCAGATAACAACCAAGGCTAAAGATGTGATGGTCTGGCTTTTGAGAAAGCTTGGATCAATGTACCACTGATGGGCCAGTATCACGGACGGAGATGCGTGCAGACTAGGGAGTTATTTATCGATTCATGTGACTAAATCCAATGTGATCTTGCAGGAGCAGACCTACAACTTGAGGGAGAGGGCAAGTACCAGAGGTGGAATGCCTGAACTGAAGGTGGGGACCTCTGCAGAGGAAGAAGCACTGCAGATTGCAGGAGAGGAGGATGGTTAAGCGATTGCAGACTACGTGGCTGGAAGTCCAGGCACAAGAGTAAGAATGCAACTGTTCTGACCTCACTCAAGACACTAGGCCCTTCCTGTTACCCACTTACACACCATTACCTCACCTGGTCCTCTTCCTCAAAGACCTCAGGCCCTTATAAATGCCCATGACCCAATAACTCCCACTTCGAAACCTCCTTTGCCTCTTCTGACCCTCCATGCACGCTGGCCAATCTCCTGCTTCCCTCCCTATGGATTTCCACAAACTCGACTGGTGCAAGCTACTTTCAAATGACCACGAAACCGGAGAAGTTTCCTGTCCGCTCTGCCTTAATCTTGAAGGTAGGACTTATTTCAAAGAAGTTTTAAGATAGAGTATTTAAATGTGTTAAAAATAAGAACCATCCACCAGATTGTGTAAGGTCTAATGTGCCCTGTCATGTTGCCACCGACTTCATCTCTGAACCTCAGCCAGTGGTTGGAAAATCAAGATTTAAGCTCCCGCTTAATTAAGACTTCCTGCTCACCATGCTCTTGCAGGTTCCATTAAATAGCACCCAAAGATAAAAATTGGGAACATTATGGAGGATAAATAATTTGGAAGGATCATGGAGAAAATTTGATTTGATTTATTGTCCCATGTACCAAGGTACAGTGAAAAGTATCGTTCTACGTAGAGTCCAGACAGATCGTTCCATTCATAAAAAACATAGGACATAGGATAAATACACAATGCAAATACACAGGCACAGATATCGGGTGAAGCATACACGCCTGAATGTTTTAAATCAATGTTCAATATATCATACAAATGGGCTCTCAAAGCTTTAGTCCATCAATGCCTTGTATGTGTGAGTTATCACTTTAAAATCAAAAGTATTTTCTCAAAATATTACTTTCGGATGGGCATTACATCAAAATGCACATTAACAGTTAATGGTTTTACACTAGCAGGAAAACTGATGAGCTAAAATAGTGTTTAGATTTCAAATTTATGTCTCACAATAATTTATCACATGAGTAATTTCCTGGAACGAACCAACTGATTAAAGGGAAAAAATGTCTCCTGTGACAAACTCCCATTGTAGTGAATCAGAATGATACACACACCACTGACCTTTTAGAAAGGGCACCCGGGCCATCATTTTATTGTGTTTCTTTCGTCCCCTCCTGTCGCCCTCCCCATACAAAGCATAAATTCTTGGTAGACAGGAATCATTAATCCTTGATCGATTACAGTTCTGAGCTGACTGCAAAAGTGGTCTGTGGTGACTCATGTTAACTTTCTTTCTGTGCATCATGCATCTATCTACTGGTTGCATCTCTTCGGAAACAGAAGAGGTTGACCACAACCTGCATCAAAAGATTTCGGCAATTTTATTTTTTGAGAAGGTTTCTACACATTTGTATGAATGTAGCCGGAATCTCCAAATGTTACTCTATACCGTTCCTTTGGAGATACAAAATGATAACATCAATAGTGCTGCAGCCAAATTTATAACTAATGCTGTCAAATGATATTAGAGGTATCATTTTCTTAAATGGATAGTACATGTTTCATATTAGCAAATGGTTATGATATCACTGATGAGGTCACATCTGGAGATTTTTGAGATCTGAATAATATTCGTATTGGAAACATCTGGATCCGGAATAAACTGCCTCAATTCTTGTTGAATTTTTTTTCTAAATTTATCGGAATATATTTGGTCATTTACAGGTATACATCAGATATAGTTTGGTGATCTTTAATAGTGGCTACAAAGTTAATTTAGATTTACAGATTTGTTTGTTTAATCGTAATATTTTGGTGAATTGTACTTTACTTAATGGGAGGCGTGACAATGCTATAAAATGGAACATCTTTCTTGCTCTTTCCACCCATTGTTAGAAGGAAATACATTATCTGATTACAGGTGAAGTTGCCTTAATTAAAGTCTGAAGAGACACTCTGTTGGCACCACTGACATTTCCACTAGATACCCTTGGGCATATCATTAAAATTCACAATTTGTGCCAATTTTTGGTTATACTGCTCAAGCTAATTTTATTTCAAAGCCTTCATTGCTGACATCTAAGATAGTTCAATCCCACGGAGACCAGAGCTGTGTGCTAATATACTGCACCACCCATTTTCTTCACTTTGCACTTGATCTTTCAACAATAGGTAGCAACTCTGATTAGCTCGCTAATCTTAATTAATTTAAGTGTTAATTAAAACTTTAGTCAATCCATTGGTCAACTTTCATCAAAAGATTGGATACACATAAAATTGATTTTGTAAATTAAATTCACGAATCAATAAAATATGGGCAAGATTTTTTTATTTGCATTATTCAGAACCAATGGGGAGAAAATCTATCATTTATGCATTACCTTCATGTAAAAAGCCCCAGTGAGATCCATAAATACACTGATCATCACAAACGTACAGGCATTTTCATGAATCTTACATTTTTCCAATTAAGGGGCAATTTAGCGTGGCCAATCCACCTATCCTGCACATCTTTGGGTTGTGGGGGTGAAACACACGCAGACATGGGGAGAATGTGCAAACTCCTCACGGACAGTGACCCAGAGCCGGGATTCGAACCCAGGTCCTCAGCGCCGTAGGCAGCAATGCTAACCACTGCGCCACCGTGCTGCCCCTTCAAAAAGAGTGGCTAAGGTAAATATTGGTCCTTTAGAGGATGAGAAGGGAGTTTTAATAATGGGAAATGAGGAAATAGCTGAGGAACTGAACAGGTTTTTTGGGTCGGTCTTCACAGTGGAAGACACAAATAACATGCCAGCAACTGATAGAAATGAGGCTATGACAGGTGAGGACCTTGAGAGGATTGTTATCACTAAGGAGGTAGTGATGGGCAAGCTAATGGGGCTAAAGGTAGACAAGTCCCCTGGCCCTGATGGAATGCATCCCAGAGTGCTAAAAGAGATGGCTAGGGAAATTGCAGATGCACTAGTGATAATTTACCGAAATTCACTAGACTCTGGGGTGGTCCCGGTGGATTGGAAATTAGCAAACGTGACACCACTGTTTAAAAAAGGAGGTAGGCAGAAAGCAGGAAATTATAGGCCAGTGAGCTTAACTTCGGTAGTAGGGAAGATGCTGGAATCTATCATCAAGGAAGAAATAGCGAGGCATCTGGATAGAAATTGTCCCATTGGGCAGACGCAGCATGGGTTCATAAAGGGCAGGTCATGCCTAACTAATTTAGTGGAATTTTTTGAGGACATTACCAGTGCAGTAGATAATGGGGAGCCAATGGATGTGGTATATCTGGATTTCCAGAAAGCCTTTGACAAGGTGCCACACAAAAGGTTGCTGCATAAGATAAAGATGCATGGCATTAAGGGTAAAGTAGTAGCATGGATAGAGGATTGGTTAATTAATAGAAAGCAAAAAGTGGGGATTAATGGGTGTTTCTCTGGTTGGCAATCAGTAGCTAGTGGTGTCCCTCAGGGATCAGTGTTGGGCCCACAATTGTTCACAATTTACATAGATGATTTGGAGTTGGGGACCAAGGGCAATGTGTCCAAGTTTGCAGATGACACTAAGATGAGTGGTAAAGCGAAAAGTGCAGAGGATACTGGAAGTCTGCAGAGGGATTTGGATAGGTTAAGTGAATGGGCTAGGGTCTGGCAGATGGAATACAATGTTGACAAATGTGAGGTTATCCATTTTGGTAGGAATAACAGCAAACGGGATTATTATTTAAACGATAAAATATTAAAGCATGCCGCTGTGCAGAGAGACTTGGGTGTGCTAGTGCATGAGTCACAGAAGGTTGGTTTACAGGTGCAACAGGTGATTAAGAAGGCAAATGGAATTTTGTCCTTCATTGCTAGAGGGATGGAGTTTAAGACTAGGGAGGTTATGTTGCAATTGTATAAGGTGTTAGTGAGGCCACACCTGGAGTATTGTGTTCAGTTTTGGTCTCCTTACTTGAGAAAGGACGCACTGGCGCTGGAGGGTGTGCAGAGGAGATGCACTAGGTTAATTCCAGATCTGAAGGGGTTGGATTATGAGGAGAGGTTGAGTAGACTGGGACTGTACTCGTTGGAATTTAGAAGGATGAGGGGGGATCTTATAGAAACATTTAAAATTATGAAGGGAATAGATAGGATAGATGCGGGCAGGTTGTTTCCACTGGCGGGTGAAAGCAGAACTAGGGGACATAGCCTCAAAATAAGGGGAAGTAGATTTAGGACTGAGTTTAGGAGGAACTTCTTCACCCAAAGGGTTGTGAATCTATGGAATTCCTTGCCCAGTGAAGCAGTTGAGGCTCCTTCATTACATGTTTTTAAGGTAAAGATAGATAGTTTTTTGAAGAATAAAGGGATTAAGGGTTATGGTTTTCGGGCCGGAAAGTGGAGCTGAGTCCACAAAAGATCAGCCATGATCTCATTAAATGGCGGAGCAGGCTCGAGGGGCCAGATGGCCTACTCCTGCTCCTAGTTCTTATGTTCTTATGTTCATGAATCTTACATAAATGCACATATTAGAATTTCACAAACTTGCATGAGCTCTTGCACAGAACAAGTGCAGCCAACATGTTAAGGTTCAGGTTGTTTTAAGTCATTCATATGCAATGCATTACATAAAACGTCCAGAGCCTCCTTATAATTGTCCAATACTTCCTGAGTCACACTTCCGAAAAGTAACCACAACTCACTGACAGTCTTCACGACATACCTAAGTAAGGATTGTTTCAAAGACACTGTGGAATCTTTTGGCGCAGTAAAGGGGCCTCCTTCCATTCTGCTTAATCAACTTTGGTCTCTGTGCACTGGAGAGCCGGGATGAACATACGCCATTTAAGGGTGGCACGGTAGAACAGTGGTTAACACTGTTGCTTCATAGCGCCAGGGTCCCAGGTTCGATTCCCGGCTTGGGTCACTGTCTGTGCGGAGTCTGCACATCTCCCTGTGTCTACGTGGGTTTCCTCCGGGTGCTCCGGTTTCTTCCCACAAGTCCCGAAAGACGTGCTGTTAGGTGAATTGGCCATTCTGAATTCTCCCTCAGTGTATCCGAACAGGCGCTGGAGTGTGGCGATTAGGGGATTTTCACAGTTACTTCGCTGCAGTATTAATGGAAGCCTACTTGTGACAATAAAGATTATAAAAAATAAAAACATTTTGCTGCAACCAAACTGCTCAATGCCCGATTCCTACTCTTAAATTTTCGGGGATATTTCTTTATTTATTGGTGTTATTTTAAATTGGATAAACACAAATTTAAATGCTAATTATGGATTCTAGTACATACATTAGCTATTTTTAAATTAAACTGATTTATGGGGTTGAATTTTCCTCCTGAGAAATGGATGTCATGGAGTTAGGTGTGATATATTACCTTGGATTGAGGATTGGTTAATGGACAGGGAGAAGAGAGTAGAGATAAATGGGGCATTTTCAAGTTGACAGGCTCTGACTAATGGAGTGCCGCAAGGATCAGTGCTGGAGTCTCAGCTATTTACAATCTATATCAATTACTTAGGCGAATAGACAGAGGGCAAAGGATTTAAATTCGTTGACGATACAAAGCTAGGTGGAAATGCAAGATGCGAAGAGGACACAAAGAAATTCCATAGAATCCATGGAATTCCGACAGTGCAGAAGGAAGCCATTCAGTCCATCGACTCTGTACTGATCCTCCAAAAGAGCATTCTACTTAGGTCCATGCACCAGCCCTTGCCCGTAACCTCATGCATTGATCAGGGACAATTCACCCAACCTGCACATCTTTGGACAGTAAGGGACAATTTAGCATGGCCAATCCACTTAACCTGCACACCTTTGGACTGCGGGAGGAAACCGGAGGAAACTCAAGCAGAAATGGGGAGAACATGCAACTCCACACTGAGTCACCCAAAGCCAGAATCAAACCTTGGTCCCTGGCATCTTGAGGCAGTAGTGCTAACCATTGTATCATCGTGCCACCCTCAAAGAGATATAACCAGGCTATGGGGGTGAGCAACAAAGTGGCAGATCTGGAAAAATGGAAGATTGGGAAGCAGTGCGCGAATGAGGAACAACTATAAAAATCAGCAAAGACTGCCTCGCATGCTTCCTGCTCCAGAGTTAAATTATTCTCATTTGAGTATGAACTTTGGCAAGTTTGCAGAACAAATTTAATGTTCCACGATACAATCATCTTTGCACCATATTCTATTTCTGGGATGAAAAGGATTGAAGATTAGTAACTTCAGAGAGTGTACCACCTTCAAAAAAACTGGTTCTTTAAACGGACTTGGAAATTGTTCTGTAACTACACTGCAAGAATGGTTGGAAGTTCGCTCTTACCTGTTGAATGTTGCAATATTTGGCGATACATGCGATGACTTCAGACATCACCTCAACCTCATGGGACTTCTTTGAACTCATAAACGTGCTGGTTTTCAAGAACATATCTAAGAGGAAAGACAAAATACTGAAAGATTGCTAGGCGTTTACACAAGAAGAGACTAACTATACGAATCACCTCCCAGAAATACAAACTGCAATAACATTATATAACAAAAATCTAGATATGGGAAAGAGAAACGCAACTTACAGCCACCTGTAAAATGGGCATAAAGCTTCCAAATTTCACATTACAAACAGTTGTGCCTAACCTAGATCAGAAATGTACTGGATGTCATATTTCCTTGGATGATTTACTGGAACAGTTGGGAGGCTTCATAATCATGCAAATGTGGTGCAATGTCTATTATAAAATGTGACTGTGAAATCCAAGTGCGCCTGGGTGTGGGTCGGTGCTCTGCCTGGTTAGAACATGCCTTCAGTGATCCTACCAGCATTCTTAATGGACCAAGTCATTTTCAGTTATTTATTTGTGGGCCCATAAAAAAAGAATCTCCAGCTCACCATTGATATGTACAAGGCTACCTCACCACAACGGCTCTGCCCCTCACACCGCTCCTCCCCTACCAAGGCCCATTCTGCCAGCTGGTACTGTGCGAGAATAGGCAGACATCCCATCAATCCTCGACCCCACCGACCCCGGCTGGTGAGCTATGGTGCTCTATCTATCTGCCACGCACGGCTGACTAACAGCACTTAACTGAACCCCAAAGGCACATCTGGCTCGTGAAAGTGGTCCAGTTCTGCACCCTCTGCCCCAGTTTTAGATGCAACTTAAATTTTGCTCCACAATGTCAGAATCTCAACTACAAAATCTAGGTTTAAATCTGCACTGCCCCACTTAACATGATGATGACATGGATATAAAACTATTGACCTGTAAGGATGGGTGTTGAAGGTGGGGGGGCGATTCTCCGCAAATGCGGCGAATCGTAAAGGCTGCCGTGAAACTGGCCATGTTTCACGGCAGCCTCCGCGCCCCCTCCCGGGACCCGATTCTCCCCCCACCGGGCGGGGCTAGCAGCGGGGCCCCGTGAAGCACGGCATCGCGGCCTTAGCGACCGTCGCTAAGTCCGCGCGCCAAGCGTCACGCCGGCTGACACGCACGATGACGTCAGCCGCGCATGGCTCCAACCCGTGCATGCGCGGGGCCGTCATCTCCCTCGGCCGCCCCGCGGACTGATCCTGCGGAGCGGCGGAGGGAGAAAGAGTGCGTCCGTTACGGACGCACTGCCCGCGATCGGCGGGCACCGATCTCGGGCCCATGCCCCCCTGGCCGTGCCAATCGGGGCCCAGGATGCCCAGAACAGTCATGTTGCGGCCGTTTTTACGATGGCAGCAAGCAGGTGTGTTTGCTGCCGTAAAAATGGCCGTAAAGGCCTGGGAACTCGGCCCATCGGCCTGGGGAGAATCGCTGTTCGCCGTAAAAAAATGACGAGCAGCGATTCGTGTCGTGGGGCGGCCGTGGTGTGTGTTGGGGGGGGGAGGGAGAATAGCGGGAGGGCGTGAAAAATGTCGGGGACGCCCTCCAGCTATTCTCCCACCCGTCGTGGGGGGCGGAGAATCGCACCCCTATGTCTGCAGTATGTATAGTGTACAATATGAATATGGTGATACTTTCTATACATCAGTTACTATACATAGGCAATGGTTGGTATTTTCCCCCTGGCCACGCCGACAGGATCTTCTGGACCCACCAATGTGGCTCACAAGCCATGCCACGGCCGAGAGGCAGGAAAATGCCGGCCAATGACTTAACCAGAACCATTTTATTCACTATTTCCACAGGAAGTTAGTGTTATCATGAGTAAAATTAGACAATAACAGGACTACACCTTTCTCCTGTCACACAGGTATGGAAATCCTTCTTTCTGAAAATGAGGGGTGCAGGGAGAATCGGCCATGTGGACTAAGCTGTCCTGTCCTTCAAATACAATGAAGGAAATGTGGATGTGGTACACATGCTTTTTAGAAATCATAATAATAATAATAATCGCTTATTGTCACAAGTAGGCTTCAATTAAGTTACTGTGAAAAGCCCGTAGTCACCACATTCCTGCGCCTATTAGGGAAGGCCGGTACGGGAACCACACAAAAGACGTCAAGGGGAGGTTAAAGCATATGCAATTAAGCAAATAATGGAAAATTAAATTTAAAATGGCTTGGAAGTAGGGAGCAACGAGTCGGGCAATTGTTCAGAGTATTTAGAAGCAGTGCCACACAGAGTTCTGTTTTAGGACTGCTTCTAGTTACTATGTACATCAATGATTTGAGTAAAATGCTTGAGGGAACACCGTCCTAATCTGCAGACAATACCATGATAGGCCATGTTGCAAATAATAGAAATGAATCAGTTGATGGACTTGCCAAAACGGTGCGAGAACAAATTCAACTCATTAAATGAGATGGGTACAATTTGATTCATGGAAGTAATAGTTACCTTCAATGGGAAAAATAGTGATGTAGAAAAGCAGAAGGCTTTGGGAGTATTTCAGATTCGCAAAGTAATTAAAGCATCACCTCAAAAAGATAAAACCATAAATACTGGGCTTTATGGAAGTGTGGAATAACGAAGTTGCAATGTTATGGTAAATTCATATAAAACCTTTGTAAGATTAGGTTAGGATATGGTATACAGTTTAACCTCCATACAGTAAGAAGGATGATGAAGCATTAGGGAGTGTATGGAGCAAATTAATTAAGATGCTGCTCACTCAGTAAGAGGAATAGAAATATGGAGAAAGCTTGAAAATTGTAGCTGTTTTTGTTAGAACAGAGTGGATTACAGGATATTTTGAAATATATGAAAATATGGAAGATTGGGTAGAGTAGTGAGAAACAGATTGTTTCCACTGATTGAAGGGTCTCTCTAACAAATGCAGAGTTTTAGATATATTGGATTAGAAGCATTTGGCAAGTTAAGTATTACAAGCCTGGGTTAGAGTGTGTTTGACTGCAGTAGTTTTTAAAAGAATCTTGTTTTGCAAGACCAGAAAGCTTTCAGCAGCCACAGGTGAAATTGACCACCTTAAAAGCCTGAATTCATGCACTATTATTTGACTAGGGGAGTTAATGTGTATTGCTGAATGGAGCTACGGCATTGAGACATTTTGAGAAAGTATTTTTGACTGATTTCTGATGTGGCTAACCCTTTATCATAAGTAAAGTATTTTGCTCTCACAGTAGGATAGTTAAAAAAAGATGAATAGTATTTAAAGCAATGCAGAATTGTCTGATGACAAGTGGGAAGCTGAAACAAACCAGTTGAAACTGCTTTTTGAAGCCATCCAGCCAGAGTCTGCCATCCAGCCAGGTTCTAACAGGAGCCAAATTTGTTCTGGGAAGCAAGTATTACTCTGTGTCATTGGGATGTAGGATAGACTGGGGGCTGTATGTTTTTTTTTTCTTGCAGTTTAATTGGGAAAAGTGATAGTAATAGAAATAGCATTTACTGTATTGAGTAGTAATTGTAAGCTATTTTCAAGTGTGATGTTAAAGAGTTTAATATTGTGTTAATGATAAAGTTTTGTTCTAAAATACCAAATTCCTATTTCTTCGTACAATCAGTCCTGGAGCAAAAGTATTCTTTCCACACAGTTTTAAAAATTAAACTGAAATATTGGAGTTTCAGTCAGTATCCTAGCTTGTTGAGGTCTGGTCTGGGTTCAGAATATCTCGAACAAGGGGACATAGATGTAAGAATAAATATGAATCTTTAGGGCAGGAAGCAGGGGACATATTTTTGCAGAGGGCTGTAATGCTATGGAACGTACTACAGTTAGTAAGTGAAGATGCAAACATATCAATTTTTAAGACAAAGGTTAGATAGGTGACTGATGCAAATGGCAATAAAGCGATATGAGAAGAGATTAGAATCGTTGTTTACATGCAGCATAAACATCAACATGGTCCAGTTGAGGCTAACATGTTTTTTCCTTGTTTTGTTTTCCAATTTCTGTGTCAATTCACTGTGTGTCTTTAAGGCAGAGATAGATAGGTTATTGATTAATAAGGCGATCAGGGGTTACGGGGAGAAGGCAGGAGAATGGGGATGAGAAAAGTATCAGCCATGATTGAATGGCAGGACAGACTCGATGGGCCAAGTAGCCTAATTCTGCTCCTATGTCTTATGGATCATTTTAACTCAAGAATGGTTGCTTATTTAAACCATTTGAATATATAACATATTTAAACCATTTGAATATATAACATATGTTCTATATGTTTGGAGCCTCCATCTAAATATCAAGCCCCATGTAGTGTCACCAAGCATACTCAACGTTTCTACACTTTTCTCAAAAAAAAATATTAACATGAGAGGATGGGATTGGGATGGGATTCAGGGTGAGGAAACTGGCTCCAACTCGTCAACATCTGTGTTTTACTAAAGTGAGACAAGGGGTAAATAACCAATCCATTCCCAGAAAGTGGCCATTCAGCCTATAGACTTTGTTCTGACCCTCCGAAAGAGCACCCTGGGCGAACTTCTCCCCTACCTGGCGGGGCAGGGTGTCCCGGTGTAGCAGAGTGGCACCAACCACTCCGGCGTCAGGCCTCCCCAAAGGTGTGGAATTCTCCGCACCTTTAGGGGTTAGGCCCGCGCCGGAGTGGCTCCCGCTCCGCCGATGGCGCCAACGGCCTTTGGCGCTACGGCGCCCGGTGTCGGGGCTGGCCGAAAGGCCTTCGCCGGTCCGCGCACGCGCCGGAGCATCAGCGGCCGCTGACGTCACCACCGGCGCATTGTGCGGTGGAGGGGGTCTCTTCCACCTCCGCCATGGTGGAGGCCGTGGCGGACGAAAAATAGTGCCCCCACGGCACTGGCCCCCCCGCCGATCAGTAGGCCCCGATCGCGGGCCAGGCCACCATGGGGGCATCCCCAGGGGTCCGATCGCCCTGCGCCCCCCTCCCGGGACCTCGGGGGTCCGCTTGCGCCGCCAATCCCGCTGGAACAGAGGTGGTTTAAACCACATCGGCGGGATTGGCCTGTCAGCGGTGGGTCTTCGGCCCATCGCGGGCCGGAGAATCGCCGCGGGGGGCACGCCGACTGGCGGAACGTGATTCCCGCTCCCACCGATTCCCGGGTGACAGAGAATTCTGGCCCCGGGCGATTCCCCGACCCTACAGGGGGTCGGAGAATTCCGCCCACTATCTTGGCCCATAACCCCACCTAACCATTGGACACTAGGGGCAATTTAGCATGGCCAATCCACCTAATCTGCACATCTTTGGACTGAACGAGGAAATTAGAGCACCCGGCGAGAACCTGCAAACTCTATACAGTCACCCAAGGCTGGAATTGAACCCAAGTTTCTGGCGTTGTGAGGCAACATTGCTAACCACTGTGCCACCCTGCATATATTAGTGAGGCTGGAATCTCCAGATCTAACCAGCTTTGCAGGTTTACCTGTAGCCAGATGGGTTGCTCAGGCCTCGAGAAACCAGGCAACTGCATTGAGGGAGGTAAAGCCTCTGGGAGAAGGCAAGCGCTTTCACAACACTCCTTGTGGACTGAGAGAAGCAGGTAATCTTCCTCCCAATCCCCAGGTTTACCCACCATCAGACCATGCACCTGCCGAGCCCCACACACACACCATACAACAAACCCCATAATTGATTGGTCGCCCCACGGTCAGGAATCAGAGCCTCTCTCATGGAGATAAGGGATCAGACCTTCCCTTGGGATCAAATCTGTCTTGAGACAATATCCACACATGCCTCAACCTTTTCCCTAGGTTGGCCCCACTCCTATCCCCAAAGTTGGAGATTAGGCCTACCTACGTCTGTGGCTTTCTCCAAATGCTGCCATCTAACTATAAGCCAAACCTATCAATAAGGTTGACATCGCGATAAGGAATATTTCAGGGCCATAATCAAAGGCTATGCAGTCAAGACAACACAGCATGCTTGGAATTGCAGACTACCAGATCCCTCAGTTCCCAGCATCAGTAAATAAAAACTCCCTCATTGAAATCAGATGCAATATCATATAACATACAGTTGAAAATTCAGTCAGACAGACTAGGTTCAGAATAGACATGGCATCCTGCACAAAGCTACTTGATATGTTTTTGATCAACTGCTGATTACAATAATAAAGGGTGGTGATAGAATATTAAATGATTGAAGAGAGGACACAAGGGAAGATTGAAGTAGATTTCCATAATAAATAATATGAAGAAGAAGCCAGATATTTTCTGAAAGAAATCAGGAAGTTTGAATCCGAAAACATTTAACAATGACAAAGCAGGTCAGAATTTAATCTAACTTTTGGATTGAGGTAAAATGGTAAAATTTCACATTTTATCAGATCCTGATAAAATTTTAACTCAAGAATAGTGATGTACAAAATTAACAGGGAAAACAAATGTAAATAGTAACAGGGCAAGAACTAATACCCCATTTGGAGTATTGTGAGCAGTTTTGGGCCCCATATCTAATGAAGGATGTGTTGGCCTTGGAAAGGGTCCAGAGGAGGTTCACAAGAATGATCCCTGGAATTAAGAACTTGTCGGATGTGGAACATTTGAGGACTCTGGGTCTGTACTCGTTGGAGTTTAGAAGGATGAGAGGGGATCTTATTGAAACTTACAAGATACTGCGAGGCCTGAATAGAGTAGACATGGAGAGGATGTTTCCACTTGTAGGTAAAACTAGAATCAGAGGACACCATCTCAGATTAAAGGGACGATCCTTTAAAACAGAGATTAGGAGGATTTTTTTCAGCCAGAGGGTGGCGAATCCGTGGAACTCTTCGCCGCAGAAGGTTGTGGAGGCCAATTCACTGAGTGTCTTTAAGGCAGAGATAGATAGGTTCTTGATCAATAAGGGGATCAGGGGTTATGGGGAGAAGGCAGGAGAATGGGGATGAGAAAAATATCAGCCATGATTGAATGGCGGAGCAGACTCGATGGGCCAAGTGGCCTAATTCTGCTCCTATGTCTTATGGATCATTTTAACTCAAGAATAGTTGCTTATTTAAACCAATTCCCAAATAAAAAAGTGAGAACCTAGAGGTGAACCTGATAACGGGTATTACGGTTATGAAAGGGTAAAGGTAGAGAACATCTTTCCACTTGTAGGGAAGACCAAAATTATTGGCCATAAATTTGAGATATTCCCAAATAAATCCAATAAGGGATTCAGGAGAACTTTCTTTACTCAGAGAGTGGTTAGATTGCGGAACTCATTACCACGAGGAGCAGTCGAGGTGAATAGCGTGATGCATTTAAGGTGAAACTAGATAAGCATATGAGGGAGAAAGGAATAGAAGATTATGTTGACAGAATTACGTGAAGATGGTGGGAGAAGGCACCTGTGCAGATAAAAATCAGCAAAAACCAAATTGAATGGTCTGTTTCCATGCTGTGCATGTGTAATATGTGAAGCAGTCCATGTTGCATTAAACAATGACTCAATACAGAACTTGTGATTTCCAAACCTTTTTGCTTATCTCCCCACATTTCCTGTCGCAGGTCATCTAGCGGTGTGCACACTCCAAGGTTTGGCAGAGCATGATCCTGAGTAACTCTCCTGTAGGCAGCCACATCGCTAAGTTTTTGGGTCTGGTCCCATACGGAGGCACCCGTTCTGTCTGGTTATGAATAAAGATAATGTTTAAGCAATAACTAAACCTGAGCTCTAATAACTAATGTTGCTTAAAGAAAAAGTGAAAAAATAAATTATTAATCCTTTTGAACACACTGGATCTGTAGCATATTTTATAAGACCAAATCCACAATATTTCTACACGAGAGCTTGGAAATCATAAAATTTACAGTGCAGAAGGAGGCCATTCGGCCCATCGAGTCTGCACTGGCTCTTGGAAAGAGCACCCTACCAAGCCCACACCCCCACCCTATCCCCATAACCCAGTAATCCCACCCAGCACTAAGGGCAATTTCAGACACTAAGGGCAATTTAGCATGGCCAATCCACCTAACCTGCACATCTTTGGACTGTGGGAGGAAACTGGAGCACCTGGAGGAAACCCACGCACACACGGGGGGAACGTGACCCAAGCCGGGTATCGAACCTGGGACCCTGGAGCTGTGAAGCAATTGTGCTAACCACTATGCTACCATGCTGCCCAGCTTTTTTCCTGTATCCAATGAATATAAAATACATAGCAACAGAAAATTGAATTTGTGGAAACAATTTCAAAGGCATGAAGAGTGTTTAATGTTCAGTGTTCCGTGCCACTCATTAGTACACATCACAGTGAGGAATGGAATGATCAGACAATATCAAGCAGGCAGATTCTCAGGACAGCTGCAAATTATTCTCAGTCTGTAATTTCCTGGATTATCCTTGTGACCCTTCTTAACCAGAGCAACAACATTAGTTATTCTCCAGTTCTCTGGGACCTCACCTGTAGCCAGTGAGGATTCAAAGGCCTCAGCAATTTCCTCCCTTGCCTCCCTCTGTATTCTGGGGTAGATCCCATCAGGCCCGGGAGACTGATCTACCTTGATGTTTTTCAAGACACCCAGCACCTCCTCCTTTTTGATATCAATATAACCAGACTATCTACACACCCTTCCCCAGACTTATCCAGCAAGTCCGTCTCTTTAGTGAATACTGATACAAAGTACTCATGTAGTACCTCGCCTATTTCCTCTGGCTCCATGCATAGATTCCCTGACTACCTTATTGCTCTTTATATATGTATAAAAAGCCTTGGGATTTTTCTTAATCCTGTTTGCCATGACTTTTCATGACCCCTTTTAGCCCTCCTGACTCCTTGCTTAAGTTCCTTCCTACTTTCCTTATATTTCTCTTTGTCTGTTTCTAGCCTTCTAGTCATTATAAATGCTTCCTTTTTCTTTTGGACTAGGCTCACAATATTCCTCATCATCCAAGGTTCCCGAAACTTGCACTACTTATCCTTCTTCCTCACATGATCATGCCTTCCTGAATTTCTATCAACTGACATTTTAAGGCCTCCCACATGGCAGATGTTGATTTACCCCCAAACATCTCCCTGCTCTTCTTCAAATAACATGCTGTGTGGTTCATTGGTCAGACCGATGTTTGTGGAACTTTTCTCTATACACATTAGGGTGGATGTGGAGACAGGGTTGGAAACAGGCAGCCATTTAATGGCAAGGTCGCATTATTGAAAGACTGCAATAGTGGCCACATCTAATCCCAAGAAGGTGTTTTCCCTCTATCCGATGTCCCTCCCAGCTTTAAGAATCTTCGCTTCCATGTTGAATGACACTTGCATTCCCTGACCTGCCTCAACAGTGGGGCTATGGAGGCTGCAGAGCAGTCCCCGCTCTGATTTAGCTTGCAGCATTGACTGTCTAGCCCGTGTTATTAAAGATAATGCAAGACTGGAGGCAGCAAATGAACAGCACGTCTCCTCAAGCTTAACCGCCTTCTGGAGGATTGCGCTGCCAGCAAATATTGACTCAGTACCACAGATGGTCCCTGCATCGGGTCCCCAATCCGACAAGAAAGTCCAGTCCATTAGTACGTTACCACAGTGACTCTGCTTTGAAAGTACTTTTGTGAAACAATTTTGGGGGGTCCCTGTCTGAGCTCATGAAAGGTATATATAGAAAATGTATGGTTATTTTTTGAATGGTTGCTAATCCAACGGCTGATCTGGTTCGCCAATACTCGTGGCAAGGTTGAACAGGAGCCAGATGCTCAGCTTCTCTTGCAGGTTTGTTTTGGGACAGATTGCTGTCAGTTCTGCTCCATGCACGGATGGTCAGTCAGTTGATGTAAACCCTTCCTTACCCGCTCCAGGGCTGCCTTCCTGCTGATGGAGGAGATGTGAGGTGACAGCCTCAGGCGGCAGGGCCACGAACTCATTCCAAACGTCTTCGGTGTAGAAGTCGACGGTGTGCACGTTTGCTATTTTGAGGTAAACGTCGAGGAACTCAGTGAGAGTTTTGATTTTGCTCTTCACCAGCTCCAGCCCGACATCAGTGGCAGAGAACATTTTTGAGTGGGTGAGGCCGCCTCAGACACCCTAACACAGCGGAACCCGAAAGGAGAACAAGGTCCCCCCACACCCGGGAGATTGAGACGCCAATGTCCCGCTGAACCCGCACAGGCTCCCGGCCGCGTTTTCCGCTTCTGCAAAGCCCGGCTTTGATCTCCCTCGGCTCCCGTCGTCGCACGATAATGACGTGTCGGTGAAGATGGCGTCCGGCTCGCGGAGTGGCGGCGGCTCCTTGAAGATGAGAAGTCCCGCGGGCCCCGGACCTGCTCCCGGCGGCGGCTCCTTGAAGATGAGAAGTCCCGCGGGCCCCGGACCTGTTCCCGACGGCGGCTCTTTGAAGATGAGAAATCCCGCGGGCCCCGGACCTGCTCCCGGCGGCGGCTCCTTGAAGATGAGAAGTCCCGCGGGCCCCGGACCTGTTCCCGACGGCGGCACCTTGAAGATGAGAAGTCCCGCGGGCCCTGGACCTGTTCCCGGCGGCACCTTGAAGATGAGAAGTCCCGCGGGCCCCGGACTTGCTCCCGGCGGCGGCTCTTTGAAGATGAGAAATCCCGCGGGCCCCGGACCTGCTCCCGGCGGCGGAAAGATTTCAAAAGAGAAGCACCGCTGGAAGGCGAATCATTTTAAGAAAGGCTGGGGCAGTGTTAAGGAAGGTGAGGACTCTCTCGGCCGCAGCGCTGAGCTTACCAGGGCCCAAGCCCACCGGGCTGACCTTTCAATGTCCTGGCGGCCTGCAGCACAAAATAACCGGCCTGTAAACTTCTAATCGGAGCAGTCAGTCCTCATTAATTTTCACAGCGAAACCCAGACTGTGCGGCTGAGGGAATTAGGGGACAGTGAGGAAGGTGGACTTGAGGTCAGCTGGCAGAGGGAGCTCGATGCGCCCACGCATGGCGCACTGCCAGACCTTAACAGGGAACTCAAAGTTACCCCCTCCTCCCATCCCTCCTTCTCGCCCAACATTGCCCACTCTTACCTGTTACCATTGACAAATTAATTCACATCATCCCATCTGACCCCAGTGCTACTGCTCCATCGTCCAGAAGTAGAAACGTTGGATGATTTTTTTCCCCTCCTTCCCCTCATTTCCATTCTCTTTAGCCTGGGAACCCATGGTGTTCAGTCAACGTGCAAAGACGAGGCATTAAAAATATTCCACCTAGTCCTTATAGCTCAGATTCTCTCAGGCCAGCAAACCTACTCACTGCATTGTCACAGTATCATTCGTATAAGTAAAAGTAAACTCACTATAGTCTCAGATGACCATAGGCTGCTTTCCCCTCTTGAGGGGGAGAACTGACTGGTGGCGATTTGACCTGAGGTTCACCACACCTCCGGCAAGGCACAAAGTTGCGAAGACAGGGCTTCATGAATAATCTCGGCCTGTAGAGATGTAACGGGCAGCTACATTACAAAGCTTTGAATCTGTACTGCAGAACATGTTTAAAGTAAGTTTCTAGTGGGTTCCTCACAAAATTAGTTTTTGACTGAAAGAAAAACAGAAAATGCTGGAAGTGCTCAACAGATCCGTAACAGCTGGCACAAGTTGTAGACATAATGTTTCGGCTCGATAACCTTTCATCAGAATTGCAATAGGTTAGAGATGTAATGTGTTCGGGCAGCATGGTGGCGCAGTGGTTAGCATTGCTGCCTCACGGCACCGAGGTCCCTGGTTCGATCCTGACTCTCGGTCACTGTTTGTGTGGAGTTTGCACATTTCCCCTGTGTTTTGTATGGGTTGTGCCCCCACAACCCAAAGATGTGCAGGGTAGGTGGATTGGCCATGCTAAATTGCCCCTTAATTGAAAAAAAAATAGATGTAATGTGTTTCAGGCATGTACAGATGCCGGAAAAGGATTGAGGAAAAATGGGATGAAAGGACAAAAAAGATGCAATAAGATGCAAGGCAGGAGAGGTTAAATGACAAAAATTAGCACAGGGCAAAAGCAAATGGGACAAGTAAGGAAGTAAAGGAGTCTCCAGGAGAATAGCAGAATCTTTACCAACAGTTGCTGTCTGAACCAGTGGGCATTGGTTGTGATCTGAAATTATTCTAACTAAATTATAGTCCCAAACACTTGTCAAGTAATTTATGGAAAAATGTTCCTCAAGTTTACATTGAACTTCACTTGGAATGGCTTAGGAGGCTGGGAATAGCATGGTCAGAGTGGGAATGATAGGTCACCAGAAGCTTGCAGACTGAATAAAGTGGCCACACAACATGTGTTTGGTCTCCCCAGTGAAGAAATTGCATCACGAGTAGTGAACAGAGCATACGCAATTGAAAGGAATACCAGTAAATTACTGTTTCACCTAGAATGATCATTTGGGGCCCTGGATGGTGTGATGGGAGAAGTGAAAGGTCAGGTTTTAACCTTGCATGGGAAAAATGGTATCGTGGGCAATTAGTGGGGAGATCTGTCCAGTGGTTGCATCATGCTGTAGGTGGGGGGAATGACAAAGGAAGATCAGTTGAATGTGGAGGCTGGTAGGTGAGGACAAGAGGAACACTTTCATGGTTTGGGGATCAATGGGGAATGGTGGTGTTGACTAGGTGATTTGGATTTCAAATAATTAATGAAAATAATGAACTTGTAAAGTTTGGTTTGGAAATTGAAAGTTTTTGTTCCCCATAACCTCTGGAGTCAATTTCATTTGCGGCGTCGTTTTTTGCTAGAGGTACTTTTGATCTTTGGGCCTAGTGATGAAGTTGTTCTTCCTGCTACTAAGAACATATAATGTTATAAAATTAAAAGTTATTATTCAAGGTCATATTGATGTATGCTCTCCACTTGTTTACTTTTTAAAATAAATTTGCTTATAGAATCATAGAACCATCGAATTTACAGTGCAGAAGGAGGCCATTCAGCCCATTGAGTTTGCACCAGTTCTTGGAAAGAACACCGTACCCATGCCCACACCTCCACCCTCTCCCCATAACCCGGTAACGCCATGCAACACTTAAGGGCAATTTTGGACACTTGAGGGCAATTTAGCATGGCCAATCCACCTGACCTGCACATCTTTGGACAGTGGAAGGAAACCGGAGCACCTGGAGGAAACCCACGCACACATGGGGAGAACATGCAGACTCCGCATAGACAGTGAACCAAGCCGGGAATCGAACCTATTTCCCTGGAGCTGTGAAGCAATAGTGCTGACCACTATGCTACTGTGCTGCCCTGCCAGTCCATCCATGTTCTGTTCAAACTGTAGAGATGCGCTCCTCCAGAAACTTGCATGTAAAATATCAAGTTGTTGCACATAACAGTGCCATTTAAAATATGAGGAATTAATCTTTTGCCACTGTTTTTAAATATTTGTGGGTGCACCACTTGAGTTAATGGTGTAATGTGTGTTGCTCTGATGTACTCCCCAAGTTTCTAATTATCTTCTGGGAAATGGTAAAATAATTATGTTGAGTTTTAAAAATTGTTGAGCAATGAACTGTTCGAGGTGAGTATAAATCTAATGTTGTTGTTGATTTGATGACGGATACATTCTAGAGTCTAGGTTGATACTTACCTGGTAATATTGTTCTCTTACAGGGAAAGGCTTTGCTTTCCAACAAAAGGAGAAGATCAAGCATGAATACAAGAAGTTACTGAGAAAAGAAAAGAAAGCACAGCATCCTCAAGAAATGCAGTTCACTGAGAATTACCCAGATCATTTACGCCACCTGTATCTAGCTGAAGAAGAACTTCTTAAGAAACATTCAAAGAAAGTCAAAAAGAACAAAACTGTAGCAATAGATCAACCAGACTCCCAAGAAGAGGAGACAAAAAAGTAGGTGTTTTTTTTAATGCTAGTCTTTATTGTCACAAGTAGGCTTATATTAATACTGCAATCAAGTTACGGTTTAATGTTCAAACTTCTAAATTCATGTGCAAAGAAATTTTGCTTTTACAATAGGTTTTTCACGATCTCTGTATGACCCAAAGCATTTCACCAACCAATTAAATACTTTTAAATTATGATCACTGTTGTCATTTAGGAATGGTTTGTAATTCTTGTTTTAAATTAACCACCAGCATATAACAATTGGCAGTTAGTAATCAGTAGTAACTGTTTATGGTGTTTGAATATTGTTTCCCACATCATGCCTGGAGATTTCCATTCTTTTTTTAATAAACAATTTTATTGAGGTACTTTTTGCTTTGTAAACAGTTACAGACATCAACAGAAAGAAGGCAGAAATGTGCAAACATCCATGTACTTTCAATACTTCAATCGTAACATACTGCACAAGCCCGCTCCTCTCCCACCGGTACTACCCGCCATTTTATCCCTCCTACTCTACTCTACTCTACTCCTCCCTCCCCCCCACCCTGCTGACGCTCACTCTCCTGCAAAGAAGTCAATAAATGGTTGCCACCTCCGGGCGAACGCCTGTACAGATCCCCTCAAGGCGAACTTAATTTTTTCCATACCCAGGAAACTCGATATGTCCGCAAGCCACAACTCAGTCTTCGGGGGCTTTGAGTCCCTCCACGCCAATAGTAATTCGTCGCCGGGCTATCAGGGAAGCAAAGGCCAAAACATCGGCCTCTTTCTCCCCCTGGACTCCCGGGTCTTCCAAAACCCCAAAAATTGCCACCCCTGGACCCATCGCCACCCTTGTTTTTAGCACCCGGGACATGACGTCCGCATGCCCAAAACATGTGAACGTGGTTCGCTGGTCCTCCCGCGCACCTAGCGCATTTGTCCTCTATCCCAAAGAATTTGCTCATCCGAGCCACCGTCATATGGGCCCGGTGAACGACCTTAAATTGAATCAGCCCAAGCCTGGCACATGTCGCGGTCGAATTTACCCTACTCAGGGCCTCTGCCCACAGCCCGTCCTCCATTTCCCCGCCTAGCTCCTCCTCCCATTTAAGTTTCAGTTCCTCCGTCTGGGACCCTTCCTCCCTCATGAGCACCTTATAAATACCAGAGACTCTACCCTCCCCTTCTTCCCCCCTAGAGACTATTCTGTCTAGGATCCCCATTGGCGGGAGGCGTGGGAAAGATGGGACCTGTCTACGAACAAAGTCCCGCAACTGTAGGTACCTAAAATCATTTCCCCATACCAGCCCAAATTTCTCCTCCAAGCTCCTCAAACTCGCAACGCTCCCTTCCAGGAACATATTGCCCACCCTTCCCACCCCCGCCCACCGCCATACTCGAAACCCCCCATCCATACTCCCGGGGGGAAACCGATGGTTGTCGCAGATTGGCGCCCAAACCAACGCCCCCGTCTCCCATACATGCCTACTCCACTGACCCCATATCCGCAGGGTCGCCACCACTACCGGGCTGGTGGAGTACTTGGCCGACGGTAGAGGAGCCGTGACCAGGGCTGCCAAGCTGGAGCCCCTGCACGAAGCCGCCTCCACCCGCTCCCAGATAGACCCTGTACCCACCATCCACTTCCTTATCATAGCGATGTTGGCCGCCCAGTAATAATTAATCAGACTCAGCAAAGCCAGCCCTCCCTCGCTGCGGTTCCTATCCAACATCGCCTTCTTCACCCGCGGGGATTTTCCCACCCAGACAAAGCTCATGATCATCCTGTTAACTCTTTTGAAGAAGGACTGTGGAACAAAGATCGGGATGCACTGAAAAACAAACAGAAATCTAGGGAGGATTGTCATCTTTACAGTCTGCACCCTCCCTGCCAGCGACAGCGGGAGTGCATCCCATCTCCGAAACCCTCCCTTCATTTGCTCCACCACCCTGGCCAAATTTAACTTGTGCAGCCTGCCCCAGTCTCGTGCCACCTGGATTCCCAAATACCGGAAACTTTCCTCAACCAGCCTAAACGGTAGCCCTCTCAATCTGTTCTCCTGGCCCCTTGCCTGTACCACAAACATTTCACTCTTGACCGTATTTAATTTGTATCCTGAAAACTGGCCGAACTTCCTCAACATTCCCAGTATACTTCCCATCCCGGCCACTGGGTCCGACACGTACAGGAGCAGGTCATCTGCGTAAAGAGAGACCCTATGTTCTACCCCGCCCCTCACCATCCCCTCCCATCCCTCTGCGGCTCTCAGCACAATCGCCAACGGCTCTATGGTCAGCGCAAACAGCAGCGGGGAGAGCGGGCAGCCCTGTCTGGTCCCTCGGTACAACCTAAAGTACTCCAACACTTCTCTGTTAGTCCTGACGCTGGCCCTCGGGGCCTGATATAATAATTTGATCCAATCCACCAATCCCTCCCCGAACCCAAACCGTCCAAGCACCTCTCATAGATAGTCCCACTCCACCCGGTCAAAGGCCTTCTCGGCGTCCATCGCCACCACTACCTCCACCTCCCTGCCCGCCGGGGGCATCATTATCACATTAAGTAATCTTCTCAGGTTGGCCGCCAGCTGCCTACATTTCACGAACCCAGTTTGGTCCTCCCCAATCACCTCCGGTACGCAGTCCTCCATTCTAACCACCAGTACCTTTGCCAGGAGCTTGGCGTCAACATTAATCAGGGAGATTGGCCTGTAGGACCCGCACGGGAGATTTCCATTCTAAGTACAGAATACTGCATTTGCCCGTATTGAAAGACATCTGTCTTATGTGGGCCCATTCCCCCAAATGGCTGATTTGTTCATTTGGTCCATGTATATTCTGGTGTCATCTGCAAATCTATATATAGTTTGTTAACCATACAATCTATTTTGGGAATAGAGACCATAAACAAATTAAGCAATTGATAGATCTAGCAAATCCATTTCAGTGTAGATAAATGTAAAGGAGAATAATTTGTTGGGGCGGGGGAACAGAGAATGAAAATAGAGCCTAAATATTAAAATTCCCTGGTCTTAGGGAATCCGGGGCTACTGATCAGAGATCTTTTAAAAGAAGACAGTTTATTGAGACGCATTCTGGGAACAGATGGACATCACAATTCAAACAATGTCACAGCTTGGTAGACTAGTGTTAGCAGGTGACCCAAACGGACATGGGAGATGAGGAAACGGTGAGATACAAGGTTATCCATGGTAGATATGATTTTAGAGAAGCAAATGAAGAAGGAGCCAAGAACCTAGAATTTGCCATGCTTTACCAACTGGTACCAAAATCACACAAACCAGCTTATAACCTACACCAGTGGTCATAGAGAAACAAAGCTGGACTACATGGTTAGAAAAGAACATGCAAAGGACACGAAGAACTGCAGAGTTATTCATAAGTGAGGCACTGACCACCCAACATAAAGTCCTGATAGCAGAATTGATTGCAAAGCAAGCAAAACAGCAGCAGATGGGAGGTAAACAGGTGATGGAAACTCAAAAGATCTGCACGGGAAGGGGGAATTCAGAGAGCAGATAGAGAAACAGCGAAGAGAATAGAATAAGTCACAATAGACACTGGAAGCTGAAGGAACGCAGCAGCAAACCTGATCAGGAAAGTGAGCAAATAAATGTGTGCAAGATTATTAGGAAGGAGAAAGGCTGGAAAATAAGCTTAATGGTGGAATGAAAACACAGTGCAGGAACAGGGCTAAAAGAAGAAAAATAGCATCATAAAAAGGAAGGCAAAGAAGCTGATTTCTAGACAAAGATCCCTAACCATGGGAAACATGAGAATCTAGATAACAAAGAGGGACAGAAAATATCTTCAGTGTAGTAGTTACTGAAGAGTGGTGAGCATAAAATGTGGGAAATATGCATATAATCAACAAGGCAGGTGGAGTTACCTTAGTGAAAGAGAAGGGGTGGGGCCAATACTTTAACTGACTTATGACTGAAGGAAATCTGAGAACAAGGAATAGGTAGCTGCAAGTCCAGGAGTGACAACTAACACCAATCTGAAATAAATTAGAACAGCACTGAAAGCAATGAAAAACGGCAAAGCAATAGGACCAGCTGAGATACCAACAGAAGTATGTGTCTATCTGGCTGGATGAATATAGGGTCCAGCTTGTCGACTGTCTTATGACGAAAGGGAACATCCAAGGTCATGGAGAGAAAACATTTTGGTACCCAATATTCAAAGGAAAGGGCGGCATTCAAGAGAGACATTCAAAAATTACAAAAACTACCGAGGAATTAAACTCTCCCATACTTTCAAGATATGGGAGAGAGTCATGGATCAGAGACTGTGGAAAATGCATAAAGGTCAATTCAAATTCATGCCATGAAGAAGTACCATCAATGCCATTTTTGTTTTGCGACGAGTGATGAAGAAATATTGAGAATGCCAATGCAACATGAAGATTGCATGAATTCATCTAGAGAAGGCTTATGATTGGGTGCCTAGGGAATAAGTGTGCAGATGTTTTACAGTTCATGGGAGTCTCTGAAATGTGCATCGACTATTGTTGAACATATACAAGGACTGCCAGAAAGAGTAAAACAACTTGGGGGAGACCAAAATTTGATTTGATTACACCAAGGATTGACACTGATCCTCTTTCTGATTATCATGGATGTTCTAACTGAATAAATGAGACGGAGTGCGCCATGGTCAATGATGTTTGCGGATGACATTGAACAATGTGGTGGGCATGTGACTGAATATCTAAGGAACGAGAGAAAAGCACTGAAAGACGAGGATATGAAGATCAGTAGAACAAAGACCCAATATGTGGACGTTAATTTGAGCCTCGGAAAGAGGGTTAGAATGAAAGTGAAGATTGTGGGTGAAGACTTGGAAAAAGCGAGTACCTGGGGTCAATGTTGGTAGAAGATGGAAGTATGGAAATTAATCAACATATTAGCTGTGATTGGAGTAATTGCAGGAGATGCAGTAGAAACGTATTGCTGAAAGTAGGAGGATGAATCTGCAAGAGCGTTTGTGAGACTGACCTTGTTACATAGTGCAGACAACACCAAGACGAGCGGTAGAATGACTGAATACTAATGAGATGTCGATTCTGAGATGGAAGTGTGGAATAAAGGACAAAATCAAGAACCTGTCCATCAGGAGTTCAGTGAAGATTGTGGGAGCAGCAAAGAAAGTAGCCGAGGAGAGATTAAAATAGTTTGGGCCTTTGTTTCGGAGAGGAAGAGAGGAAATGTGGTGAGGTGAGTGATGGAGAATGAGACTGCCAGGGAGGAGGAGAAGAGAAAGGCCTATGGCCAGATGGAAAGGTGTGGCAGCATAAGATGTAAACACAGCAGGATTGAAAAGGAATAGATGACTACGGGAAGTAAATGGAGAAGGGTGATCAACGAGCACTATGGCAATCCCAAGTAAAGTGGGAGAGCTAAAAGAATAAAGGTATTGAGGAAGGCATAGGGCAAATAGATTTCTGGACTTTATTTGTGGAGACACTGTAGAGAGGGTAAATAGTAAATGATAGCTTGATGAATGGATACCAGGAGCATAAATTGTTGCTTATTACTAGAAGGGAAATGTTAGGAATTTTTTTTTCATGCAAAAATTCTTAGAATATCCAGTGTGGCTATTTGAAACTAAATAAATCCCAACATTTAAAATGCAATATGGTGAGCACTTCCTGCGAAAACACAAAATGAATTTAGAATAGGTAACTGACATGGAACTAGCAGAATGGGACAAATGGCAGGCATCTGCTAAAATTCCCATGCTTCTGTATTTGGGCTGTGTACCAAATCTGCAAAATTGCAGAATGCTGACTTCAATCACTGCTAAGTTCTGGAAGATAAATCTGTGGTGGATGTCCCATGGCTGAAGATGTTTACTTCAATGCAGCATTTAAGATCATTTGTTTTCATTACACTTTCTGATTTTAGGAAAAGGAGAAAGTCATCCTATCAAAAGATCAAAGAAGAATATGAAAACAGACGGGCAGAACAAATAAAACAGAAAGAGGTATGTTTTTTGGAATTGTATGGTTTTTGGAATTGAAGTGTGATTCTGTGATCTATCATTTGGATCGTGTTTCCAATTATGGTTTTAGAAATGCAAGAGTGCGAAAAGATTTTAAACTGGAGAATCAATACAGACTTTCATTGACATAAACAGCAAGGATTTAATGAAATAGTTATATGATAATTAGAAATAGAATTTAAATGTTCTGAATTAATGAACATTTTTATCCCAGTCCGCATGTAAATTTTATCCCTAGAACATTAAAATATTCTTATTGCAAAATTGGATCTTTTTGACTGGTACAGAAACTAAAATCACATGGGATTTTGGGTGGGCTGGGTAGATGGATACAGAACTGGCTTGGTTATAGAAGATGGAAAGTAGCGGTGGAAGGGTGTTTTTTCAGAATGGAGGTCTGTCGCTAGTGGTGTTCCGCAGGGATCAGTGTTGGGACCTCTGTTGTTTGTGGTATATAAATGATCTAGAGGAAAATATGGGTGGTCAGATTAGTAAATTTGTGGATGACACAAAGATTGGCAGAGTTGCTGATTGTGCCAAGGATTGGCAGAGGATACAACAGGATATATATAGATTAGAGACTTGGGCACAGAAATGGCAGAAGGAGTTTAACCTAGACAAATACAAGGTGATGCATTTTAGAGGATCAAAATTAGGTATGAATTATACTGTAAGTGGCAGAACCTTTAGGTTCATTAATATAGAGAGGGATCTGGGTGTTTAGGTCCACAGTTACCTAGAAGTGGCAACACAGGGGTCCAAGGTGATTAAGAAGGCATATGGCATACTTGCCTTCATCAGCCGGTGCATTGAGTACAAGAGTTGGCAAATCATGTTGCAGATGTATAAAACCTTGGTTAGGCTGCATTTGGAGTACTACATGCAGTTCTGGTCACCACATTATCGGGTGGAAGCTTTAGAGAAGGTTCACCAGGATGTTGCCTGACCTCGAGTGTTAGTTGGCTATGAGGAGAAGTTGAATAAACAGGATTGTTTTCACTGGAAACATGGAGGCTGAGGGAGACCTGACAGGTCTACAAACTAGGCATAGACAGGGTGGATAGTCAAAGGCTTTTTCCAAGTGTAGAAGTGTCAATTACAAGGGGACACAGGTTCAAGGTGAGAGGAGGAAAGTTTAAGGGAGATGTGCGAGGTAAGTTTCTCACGCAAAAAGTGGTGCACACCTGGAACCTACTGCCAGAGGATGTGGTGGAGGCAGGCAACATTTAAGAGGCAACTGGATGGGTACCTGAATAGAAGAAAATAGAGGGATACAGACCGAGTAAGGGCGGAATGTTTTTTTTTAGTTAGGGCATACTAATCGGCACAGGCTTGGAGGACTGAAGGGCCTGTTCCTGTGCCGTACTTCTCTTTGTTCTTAAATATCTGCTAGAAAAAAGTTGCACTTTTTGTTTTGATCAGCCTTATCAATTTGTCCTGTAACCTTAAAAGAATTGAGTTTGTGAACCCCCTGTTCTCTCTGTTCTTGCGCCCCCTTCAAAACAGTTTGTTTAAGTTGCTTCTCCTCATTCTTTTCAAAATGCATTCGCATTTCATCTGCTTTGTATCTTCCCATTTTCATCGGCCCATCAAATCTGCACCGACCCTCCAAAAGAGCACCCCATCTAGGCCCAATACCCCCTCGATCCCCCTAGGCCCATCCAACGTTTGGACACTAAGGGGCAATTTAGAATCACAAATCCACCTAACCTTTACATCTTTGGACTGCGGGAGGAAACAAGAGCACCCGGAGGAAACCTATGCAAAAAACGGGGAGAATGTGAAACTACACACATTCACTCAAGATCGGAATCGAACCCATGTCCTGGCGTTGTGAGGCAGCAGTGCTAGCCACTGTGCAGCCCACTTTTAGTGTGTCTCTGTCCTCCTCTACCCAGCTATTACTCTCTCCATTATTTGCTACATTTCCGACCATGTTGCCCACATCTGCAACTGTTTCTCAGTATCAATTCCAAACTTCTTCTCAACTAACTGACTTGTTTGTACTCCTAATCTTCTTCTATAAGGTGTTTCCTGATTCCTGATGAAGTTAATTAGTAGGTGGCAGGGATTGTCCCCTGGAGCCTTACTAATGTATCTATCCCAAAGAGAGCAGCTTCTGGTGGTTCTCTGTTGCAAGGTGCGGCATCTTCTGGCGGCTCGCTTGCAAAAGCAAGGCAAGTCTAAGTGTGAAGCTCTCATTAAGACCCTGGAGGAAGATATGAGGCAGAAAACTCAAGCCCCTCCTTCTTACAGCCCATCACATCCCACCCCATCTCACTGAGTACATGTGGGTTAAGGCAAAATTGAAATTAACCCACACTGAGAAAATGACATACCTGCTGAGGCTGAACCTGAAGAAGTTCTCCAAAATACAATTCCCATTATTGCCCTGCTGCCAATAGCTATCAGACACACAAAGCACATCTGCCACATAACTCTGATCTGTGCCAACTTACCTGCAACTGAAAGTTCATAGACCTATGATAACACTGCCAAAAAGATATCCAGTAGATATCAGTTTTTCTGCAACAGAGTGATCATAGATTCACTTGAACCTCCTTCCACCATCTTAAACATTCAGTACCTTCACCACCAATGCATATTGTCAGCGATGTGTGCCGTCTGTCAGTTACAATTTGGAATTCGCCGAAAATGTGCCCATCAGTAAGCTGCTATTTAAGCGCACTCTCTGTGAATTATAACCATGTACGACATGCGGTGCCAAAATGTGAATGTGTTGAATCAGAGAATACATTCAAAGGATTGTCATAAATCTCTTAACCCCACTGAACCAATAATGTTCCAGAGTTATTCATTCAAAGTGTACTTAACTTTCTAAATATTTTTTTTTAATAAAGGCAGCTGAAAAAAGTCGACAAGAAAAGGAAGAGGCCCAGAGGAAATACAAGGAGCTTAAACTGGAAAAGTACAGAATTCTCAGCAAAAAAACAAGAAAGGGGCAACCGAACCTGAACATACAGATGGAATACCTGCTTAAGAAAATACAAGATAATCAGAGTATAAAATAAGAAAACACACTTTTGACCTCAACAGTGGCAACAATTTTGATCTCTTATGTATCCCATTTTGTGAGTGTTTAAAATGTTTCCCTTAATTGGCATTGCCCCTCAGCTTGGGTAACCTGGAGTATGCCATACTGACGCTGCTAGCAAAATTGTTCATTTGCATGTCTGTAGATGGCACATTCCAGCTGGTCAGTGTAGTTGGTCCAATGCAAAGAAGGTGCAAATCAAACAAGACAAAAATACACCTGAAAAAGTAGCTTGTCCCTTCGGAAAAATAAGTTGTTCATCAAAATAGCTTGCTTAAACTTTATGTACAGGATATGTTTTATATTTGCATGTTTTGAAGTATTCACTTTGAATATTTAACTTGGAAGTGATGATTCTTCTATCCCTTTGCTCAAGGAAATTTTTCCTGTGGAAAGTATTATTGATCTTGTTGTAAAGAGTGACCAATGGGGGGGTCGAGTAACTTTTCTTTGATATCTGATATTAAACTATCTGTGATGCAGTACAAAGTTTGTTATTCTTATACTTGTGAAGTTGAATGATGTCTTGATTGGAAAACTGAGCACTCTCTGTATTTGCAGTGCAATGTTGGATTTGAAAATCAACTTTTAACAAAGCTAGATGCAGAATACCCAAAAATATGTTTTGGCCCAACGTCAGAAGGACATTCCCCAGTGCACTAGTCTGAATTTTACTATCCTTTTACCCCCTGCTGATTCAGATTGCCACTTTGAACTGAACTGGAGCCAGTATTTGTTTTTTGCTGTGAAGTGTCCATTAAGAACTTATTAAAACTATTCAAATTCATTTTTATAGGACCCCAACAGCAGCCATAGACTTCCATTCCCTCTATCTGGGCTGGATTTCAAATTAGTTTGAGTTGAAAAAGAAATGCAACCTGTGAAACCTCAGGACCCCACCTTGTACTTGTTCCTGATTAACTTGACGACACAGCAACCTCCCCACCCCACCACTGCCTTTTTTAATACAGGCTATGGGGGGGGATTTACCGATCAACCCGCTGCGTGTTATTTTATTTTATTTTTTTAATTTAATGTACCCAATTAATTTTTTTTCCAATTAAGGGGCAATTTAGTCTGTTCGATCCACCTACCTTGCACATCTTTGGATTGTGGGGGCGAAACCCACGCAAACACGGGGACAATGTGCAAACTCCACACGGACAGTGACCCAGAGCCAGGATCGAACCTGGGACCTCGGCGTCGTGAGGCAGCAGGGCTACCACTGCGCCACCATGCTGCCCTCGCCGCGTGTTATTTGGTGGAGGAGGCGGCCTGCCAGCGGGATTTACCGACCCCGCCATTGTCAATGTAATTTCTCGGTGACTGCACCCCTCGTCACTGGGAAACCCATGCGCCGACGTGGGACCAGATTATCCCGCCGCGTTAACAGCCGGTAGATTGCACCCACTGATTCTATCTTCTTATGACCCATCACAATAATTTCCTAAGCAATATATGCAACGCTTGATACACAAAACGGTTTCAAATCATTAAAATTTGACCGTATCCATACTCTACTGTTGTGTATCAATCTAGAATATAAAGTACAGGCAGGATTTAGTCTTGTGCCTATGCAACTATCTTTTAGATTAATTATCTTTAGAACACATTTCCAAATATTCAACCCTTGCAAGCATCAAACATATTCAAGTTACTGCTTAGTATGTGAAGGATTTGACCCAGTTAATGAAAAGGTGAAAAACTTAACTGAGCTAAAGAAAATCTTTGCCAAGAGCAGCGAGAGAGACAACATTGTGCACAAACAAAGAACGCAAAGGCCTTGAGAAGGCTTTTGCCAGATAGGATCTTGAGACTGTTTATAGCCAGCTGGAGAATACCTGCAGTCATAAAGACACATTATTTGACCTGACAAGAAATCTCAAATAGCCTTAAGAGTATATTACACAATAGTTAGTTATTCCAAAAGCAAAATAGTTTCTTTAAATTAGACTATTGACAAGTGGCTGTAAAAGAGTCAAGGTTTAATTTGATCTCTTAGCTGAGATAAAAGGAAAAACAACACTTTATACTTCTGACGTAAATATAAACCTAGTTTATTATTTAATTGAATATCTGATATTTTGGGTGAAACTTGTATTTTACATTTATATTTCAGATGGATTACATGATTTTAAATTTACACTTTAATATTGCGACCATTACTATAATGTAATCTAAGATTTAAGCTCAATAAAAATATTATTGAGCAACCATTATAAAGGTTGTAGACTCCAGGTAAGACTCAGTACCCTAAGATAGTAGAACACTAACAAGCATAGAAACAAGATAAGTTCATGAGAAAGACTTATAAATTTCAACTTCATTTCATGACAGTAGTGGAATCTATTTTAAGTTAAGTTAAATACAAAATTAAATCCTGTTCTTACTTGTTACTAATTCAAAAGCATGTCTCCACATAACAATATACATGTACCTTCTAAGATATTGATTCCTGTAAAAGCAAAATCCTGTGGATGCTGGAAATCCGAAATAAGGAATATCAATTTATTCCTATTAGATAACATTTAATATTGTATGCAAGCACTAAAATAATTTGGATGTTAAATTAGAAATAGGTAGGAAAATTGTGATTGAGCTGGAGGACACTTGGTTGTATGTCGGCTCACAGCTTAAGGTTTCAGTAAAATGGACCCACAATTGGATAACACAACCCATAATAATTAAAGCTAATGCTTTAAACTTCTGGGAGTTATGGCAACAATCTATTTTAATTAACTTGATTTGAGTTTTTTGATGAGGTGACAGGATTGATTAAATAATGCAGTTGATGTGTACGTGGACTTCCAAAAGGTATTTGATAAAGTGCCATATAGCAGGCTTGTCAGCAGAGTTAAAACCCATAAAATAAAAGGAGCAGTGGCTGCGCAGATACAAAGTTGGCTAAGTAGAGATGAACAGTTTTTGGACTGGAGGAAGATATAAAGAGTGGGGTTTCCCAGAGATGGATATTAGGACCACTGCTTTTCTTAACCAAGATTTGGGTGGGCAGGGCACAAATAAAAAATTTGTAGATGACACCAAAGTTGGAAATATCGTGAAACTGAGAATTATGAGGAAGACAGCAATAGACCTCGAGAGGACATAGACAAGCTGGTGGATTGGGTGGGTAAAATTTAATGCGGAGAAGTGTGATTACATTTTTCAGGGAAAAACAAACAAAGGCAACATAAGATAATGGATACAATTCTAAAGGGGATGCTGGAACTCACCAAACCTGAGGGTGGTAGAAACAGATGGTGAATGATCTCGAAAGGAAATTGGATGGGTACTTGGGAGAAATTAATTTACAGGGATAGAGTAGGGGAATGGAATTGATGGGCCAAATTGCCTCCAAACAGGGCCCTGGGGGTGTATGTGTGCAAATTGAGAGGAGATTTGATGGAGATGTCCAAAATCATAAGTGGTCTGGATAGAGTTGATAGGAAGAATGTACAATTGGGGAAATGGTTGAGAACCAAAGGGCACAGATTGAAAATGAAAAGCAAAGGGACTTAAGGCGACACGAGGAAAATCTAAGGATCAAGAATGCACTGCTTGAGGATGTGGTCGGGTCAGAATGAATGTCCTCAGTGATTGGGCCACGCTCTGCAGTGCCTCGGCAATGCCCACCTGCAACTGAGACAAGCTCCGCAGCGCCTCGGCCATTCTCATCTGAGAGCGGGACATGTCCCGCAGAACCTCATCAAGGTCCGACTGGTACTGGGTCCCCAGCGACTCGGACAGTCCACCGAGGCCCTCAGCCATGGCAGTCACCGACGGCGCCGCGCCTTGGACACCTCCACTAATGCTGCTGATGTTGTGCACCAGGTTTTCCACAATGGTCATGATGTACCATCAATTGAATGCGAGACGAGTTGCTGAACAAATGTATGGCTTGAATATACTAGATGTTAAGCCCTGCAGTCGATTACAGTAGAAGGACGACCGCCGGGAGTACTGGAGGCGGGGTTAACTCAGCCTCTCAACCAACCGGTCGAGAGGCATATGACCGACCAGGGCCAATGGTAAGCCGGTGTTCTGCACCAATGGCAGGCAGCTATGCTAATCATACCACCACATTCACCCCTTGCAGAGAAAGAAGCCGTGGGGGGGGGGGGGGTGTCAACGAGAGCTGGGGGCGGGGGGGAGAACTGGTGGTATGAGTAGTAAGGAGAAAAAAAATGTATCTTTGGCTTCCTACTGGCCCAGGCATTTAGCAACAGTACATAGTGTCCATACAAGGCCTCGGTGGACTGTCCGAGTCGCTGGGGACCCAGTACCAGTCGGACCTTGATGTGTTGAAGTTAAATGGACTTGATCAGCCTTTCCGTTGCCCATGACGTCCTGGCAGACCGCCGCAGGGGAGTTGGCGACGTTGGTTCAGCTGATGGTGGTGGTTTAGCTGATGTCCTGGACTCCGGGAGCGGTGGTCCTTGAACTGTCTCCGTACCCCGGGCTGGTGGTGGAGACACCATGGATCGGGAAGGGGTGGCCTGGGTGGGGCGCTGGGGGAATAGAGGCGGGGAGGGGTCTGTGGTGAAGGGGGGGAAGGCCACACGCCAGCGGGTGCTGGGTCCCGGAGGGAGACCGTGTCCTGCCGACCGTCGGGGTACTCCATGTACGCATACTGCAGGTTAGCATGGAGTAACTGGACTTGTTCCACCAACGGGTCGGACTTGTGCACCCACACATGCTTCCAGAGCAAGATGGGTCCGGGGGCAGCCAGCCACGTCGGGAGAGGGGATCCGGAGGATCCGGCGGTTTGCACTCTGCGCAGATGTGGCAGTCACGGGTTACTGTTCTGACTTCCTCGATGGAGTAGGGCAGGTTGCGGGTCTTTATGAAATGATAGAAACGGGTCACCCCTGGATGGCAGAGGTCCGCGTGGAGGGAGCGGAGGCGGTCTATCTGCGCCCCATGTCGACGGCGGGAAGGTCGTTGACTGAATGAGGGGGCGGGCCTTGTCGGCGTAATTGGGAACCCATTGGGCGTAGTAAGCGAAGAAACCCAGGCAGCATTTGAGGGATTTGAGGATATTGGAGAGAGGGAGTTCCATCAGGGGGCGCATGCGTTCGGGGTCGGGACCTATCACTCCGTTACGCACTACGTAGCCGAGGATGGCTAGACGGTCGGTGCTAAACACGCACTTATCCTTATTGTAAGTTAGGTTAAGGAGTTTTGCGGTTTGGAGGAATTTTCGGAGGTTGGTGTCATGGTCCTGCTGGTCGTGGCCGCAGATGGTGACATTATCGAGATACGGGAAGGCAGCCCATAATCCATACTTGTCGACCATTCGGTCCATCTCCCGTTGGAAGACCGAGACCCCATTTGTGACACCGAATGGAACCCTGAGGAAGTGGTAGAGGCGCCCATCTGCCTCGAACACGATGTACTTGCGGTCACTCGCGCGGATGGGGAGCTGGTGGTAAGCGGACTTAAGGTCCACCGTGGAGAAGACTTTGTATTTCGCAATCTCGTTTACCATGGCGGAAATACGGAGGAGAGGATACGCATCCAGTTGCGTAAATCAGTTGATGGTCTGACTGTAGTCGATGACCATCCGGTTTTTCTCCCCAGTCCGGACCACCAGCACTTGGGCTCGCCAGGGACTGTTGCTGGCCTCGATGACCCCTTCCTTCAGCAACCTATGGACCTCGGACCTGATGAAGATCCGGTCCTGGGCGCTGTTCCGTCTGCTCCGGGGCGCGACGGGTTTGCAATCGGGGGTGAGATTAGCAAACAAGGAGGGGGGGCCAACTTTGAGGGACGCGAGGCTGCAGACAGTGAGGGGGGTATAGGGCCGCTGAATTGGAAGGTCAAGCTCTGCAGGTTGCACTGGAAGTCCAGTCCTAGGAGTGCCGGTGCACAAAGGTCGGGGAGGATAAGGAGTTTATAATTTTAAAAAACCTTCCCTTGGACCGTGAGGTCCGCGATGCAGCACCCGGTGATGCGGACGGAGTGCGAACCTGAGGCTAACCCGATTTTGTGTTTTACAGGGTGGACAGGGAGCGCACAGCGTCTTACCGTGTCAGGGTGTACGAAGCTTTCCGTGCTCCCGGAGTCCAGCAGGCAGTCCGTCTCATGCCCGTTGAGGTGGATTTGCGTCTTGGCGAGCGTGCGTGGACGTGACTGGCCGAGCTGAATGGCCGCGAGCCGTGGAGAAGATCCATAGCCGTTGCCGTTGGCCGAGTAGGTGCTGGCAGGACCTTGTGTGCCAGTCCAGGATGGCGGCGCCCAGGACCCGCACGTGGGGTCGGCGCCCCAAGATGGCGGCACCCAGGACCCGCACGTGGAGTTGGGGCCCCAAGATGGCGGAGCCCAGGACCCGCACCTGGTGTCCGGGGCCCAAGATGGCGGCGCCCGCAGGACCCTCGTGGTTGCTGGGGGCGGGGTTAGCGGTGCCAGCGGGCCCTCGGAGCGGTTGAGAGCGGGGGCAAAGAGGCGCGCAGGCCGGACGCAGGGGCCCGGGGGCCGGGGGGGGGGGGGGAGATTGATGCGGTGGACTGGAAGGACCTGGAAGGGCCCGGAGGAGGAGATCCCCGGTCGCTGCGCGGCACAGCAGCAACCGATTTGGCCTGGCAGACCGTCTAAAAATGGCCCTTCTTCCCGCAGCTCTTACAAAGGGGGGAGCGGGCTGGGCAGCACGGGCGGGGGTGTTTGGCAAGCCCACAGAAATAGCAGCGGGGCCCCATGGACTTGTCGGGGCGTCCCGCGGCGCAGGACTGAGGGGGGTCGAGAGCGGCGGATGGCGGTGGGGAAGCGTGCCAGGAGGCCCAGGGCGTTGCAGCGCGGCTGGGGGCATAGGCGCGGGCATTTAAGTCAGCGACCTCCAGGGAGGTGGAGAGAGTCCGTGCCTCAGTTAGGCTGAGGTCGTCTTTTTCCAGCAGCCGCTGGCGGATTGCGGCGGACTGCATCCCAGCCACGTAAGCATCTCTGATTAAAAGTTCCATGTGCTCAGTGGCTGAAACTTGGAGGCAGGCGCAATTCCTCCCCAGGACAGCGAGGGCCCGGTAAAAATCATCTAAGGACTCACCGGGGAGCTGTTGTCTGGTAGCCATCAGATGTCGGGCGTACACTCGGTTTACCGGCTTAAGAAATTGTCCTTTTAGCATATCCATGGCCACGTCATATTCCTTTTCTTCCTCTATCATCACGTAGGCTGCCATGCCCTCGCTGGAATGGAGAATATGAAGTTTCTGTGCCAAGGTGGGGGGGCTGCTTGCGGTCGCCAGATAGCTATCGAAACACGGCAGCCAATGCTTGAAGATTGCCGATGCGTTCGTAGTTTGCGGGCTGATGCGGAGGCAGTTGGGCAGCACGGTAGCATTGTGGTTAGCACAATCGCTTCACAGCTCCAGGGTCCCAGGTTTGATTCCGGCTTGGGTCACTGTCTGTGCGGAGTCTGCACATCCTCCCCGTGTGTGCGTGGGTTTCCTCCGGGTGCTCCGGTTTCCTCCCACAGTCCAAAGATGTGCAGGTTAGGTGGATTGGCCATGATAAATTGCCCTTAGTGTCCAAAATTGCCCTTAGTGTTGGGTGGGGTTACTGGGTTATGGGGATAGGGTGGAGGTGTTAACCTTGGGTAGGGTGCTCTTTCCAGGAGCCGATGCAGACTCGATGGGCCGAATGGCCTCCTTCTGCACTGTAAATTCTATGAACCGGAGCTCCATCTTCAAATTTCTAGTATATTAAATTGATGTACCATCAATTGAACGCGAGACGAGTTGCTGAACAAAAGTATGGCTTTAATATACTAGATGTTAAGCCCTGCGGTCGATTACAGTAGAAGGACGACCACCGGGAGCACTGGGCATTTCTACCCCGCCCTGGAGGCGGGGTTAATTCAGCCTCTCGACCAATCGGGGAGCCGTCACATGACTGGTTTCAACCAACCGGTCGAGAGACACATGACCGACCAGGGCCAATGGTAAACCGGTATTCTGCACCAATGGCAGGCAGCTATGCTAATCATACCACCACAGGTTGCTACCCTAGCAGCGGTGGTCTCTGTGCCACTCATTTCCGGCGACATCCCCTGCACCAGTATGTAATTGAAAATACAGAAAAATGTGTAATTTGAAACATGGAAGTCTGGCAATATCTGGTTTGAGAGGATACAGGGAAAGATCCCACAAAAGGTTAATAGCAGCTGCAAAGAGCAGGATTATAAAATGCAGATTCTTTCTCACAAGCAGGTTTATCAAACATACAGGACCCTTGTGGTAAGCTAAAACAATGGCTCACACCTTCATTGAAAGTAACTATCTCAGGAAGCATCTGGAAAAGCATGGATGAGAGTTTCAATTGAATTAAGTGACGAATGTTTAAATCAGGCAGGTCTTTCAAGTCATAACCAAGTTAAATTTTAGCATACAGCTAAAAGCAAAGTTTCACACCTTAATTGAAATGAACTCTCTTAGTAAACAGCTGGAAAGGATGGATGATGCTCAGTCGAATTTGGTGTTAATTCTAAGTGTAAAATTCTACTAACATCAAGTCAATTAAAAGCAAATTGGAGACGACCTGTCTACAAGAAACATAATTTAAAGTCAAAACCAAAGGCAAAGTTAAGAGCTGGGGACAATTGGAAAATTAAACGATTCGAAATCACAGAAATAAAAGTAACACCTATTGAAACCAAAGCATTTTGTAATCAGATCTGGGAGGTGACTTTATGCCCAAATTGAAGATTTAGTTGTATTAGAATGTTTACATCAAAGATACTTTTTAACAATCAAAGGGAAATAAGTTAATTTACAATAAGGCTCTCGAAACTTAATAATTGTTAGAAAGAGAATATAAACCCAGGGAGCAGAAGCAGAAGAGCAACAGCAACAGCAACAGCAACAGGAGAGAAGGGGAGAAGAACTCAGAGAGAGAGAGAGAGAGAGAGCTCGGTCATGGGAAAGACAAGGCAAGCAGCCGAGTTTAAACAGCTATACATCTAAGGAAGACTAGAATTTAAACCGGAGTCAGAGTCAGCTTAGAGATAGCTAGCAGAGTTAGCTCTTATAGCTCAGTACATGGATCGACAAGACATAGCAACAGAGCTAACCAGCGAATACATCCCAAGAAGACCAGAATTTAAAGAAGATTGAGTGTCAAGGTGGGCCTGAAGGTCCCTTCAACCAACCAGCAGGATCCAGAAGCAAGATCTTTCTGTAAAGAAAGTGTTTGCAGCTTTTAAAAGAAAAAATATAATAATAAAATAACTTACTTAACCTGAAAAAGTGTTTTTTTCCTAAAGTCTACGTTACTTACTTAGCAATGCGGGACCCAAGACATCGATGCTACTAAGTGGTAAGTAGATAAAATCTTCGATCAAGGTATGGGTTATGCTGGGGGATAACTTGAAAATATAGTTTGACCTGAATGGCACCCACTGAAGCCTGCATCGGAGTCAGGGAGTGAGAATTCCTGTTCACCATTTAGAATGTCGGCCTTTTGGTATAGGGGGAATTCTAAGAAGAGTGGTGAGTTTTCAAAAACAAGTAGCCTCTAGGACTCCTCCAATTGGCTATGGACCTGCCAGAGTGTTGCTGACATCCCCCTCTGAATGTACTGGCCAAACTCTAACATCTGCATCAGCTCCAGGTAAACTTGTTCCAGGAGCTCAGCATCTGACTGGGACCCAGCTGCATCCTGGGATCTAGCAGCCTTCCAACTGCTGTCTCGCTTGGGGGTTCCTACCTTCACCTGATGTATATCAGCAACAGTGTGGTGCTGACCAGATTGTGCCACAGAAGCCTGACGACTAACGTCGTCCACCGAGGTACATGACTCTGCGCTGGTGGGGGGGTGGGGGTGACAGCTGTGACGCAATGATCGTTGCATCCTCGGAGCTCTCCTCCAAGCTGTTCTCCTGGGAGGCAGGAGTGGGACAACCCCAGATGGGCCGACGGTGTCGGCAGGAGGTCCTGCAGGAGAATGGACATGTGGTCAGTGGGAGGGATGGGTCAGTCTGTAGGGCAATAACAACTCATGTTAGGCAGGTCCTCTGGGTGGGGTCCGGTGGATCCTCACCTCTGCAGCATGCGCCGACCTCTGCATTGGTGACCACTCTGTCCGTGGTCACACTCGTCACCTCCAGGGCCCGTTCCTTGAATCGCGCGATGATTCTTATGTCTGGCACCCCATCACTAGTCTGGGCTCTCTCTCAACAATGCTGGGGCAGCTTCTTCTGCGGATACACAGAGAGGGCATTGTTATGCCGCATGTGTGGTTCCCAGTGGTGAGGGAGTGAGTGAAGGGAGGGGTGAAGGGAGGGTTGGAGGGGGCTTAGGGAGTGTGGGAGGGGCTAATAGCAGATTGGGGAGCTGTTTGCATGGGAGTAGGAAGGTGTCGGGGGGGTGTGTGTGTCAACACACGCGTGCGGCCTGGTGTAGGTCATTGGCCCTCTTGCGGCACGAGGTGCCGGACCTCCTGGTCACTGCCTGAGCTGATGGCCGCTGCCACTTCATCTCAAGTGGCACTGGCTGCCCTGTGGCTCACCCTCCAGGACCCTCGCGGGAACAGGACATCTCTCCCAGCCTCAACTGCATTTAGGAGCCTCCCCAGGTCCACATCTCCAAATCTTGGGGCCGGTCTTCTCAGTGCCATGGATACGAGCTGAGTGGGGTTGGCTGTGCTGTTTATGTGCTGCTTGACCTTGTTAGCGGGGGGCTGGCGAGCGCAGTCCCGGCAAATCGGTTGGCGAGTCTTTATTAGCAGTGTTAAGCACGTGAAACCTCATTAATTGGGCCAATTAATGTTGAATAGCATTGCCGGCCTCGCTGGGCCGCACACCGGGAAGCCCGCAGTAGTTCCCAATCTCTACCACACTTGGAAATCTTTCCGGAGAATCGCACCCAGGGTTTATAAACCATTGGATCGTTCAAGATGTCACTTTCAGATTGCTACTTTAAAATTAGGTCCAAAATAACCTTTAGAATCATAGACTTTACAGTGCAGAAGGAGGCCATTCGGCCCATCGAGTCTGCACCAACCTTCCCAGAGAGCACCCTACCCAGGCCCACTCCCATGTCCTATCCTGGTAACCCACCCTACTTTTGGACACTAAGGAACAATTTAGGGTGGTCAATCCACCTAACCTGCACATTTTTGTGGGAGAAAAGCAAACCCACGCAGACACGTGGAGAATGTGCCAACTTACTCCCCAGACTGTCGCCCAGCTGTCAGAACACTCACTGCAGATGTTTTTTTCTTTCCTTCACTTAAACGTTCTGGGAACAACAAGGGAGCAGGAATGTGCGGGTAATTTAACAAACGGGGTGTTACAGCACGCCTGATGCTTGGGAGATACTGAGACCCAGCTCAGTAGTTGAGTGGAACAAAGGATGGCGGTTAAATAGGCGAGTTTCAGAGCGGATTATTTGGGAGTCATAGTAACGGCAAACAACACCTTTCTCTCTGACGCTTCATTGAGACGATGCACCAATCGCAAGACCAGGTCCCGCGGTTGCTGGGAGCTTCTGAATGTTGTCTTTTCTATAAAGGTGGAGAATCCAACCGCGAAAGGCAGCAAATTCCCATTGTGACCATCAGGGTGCGACCTGACCGCTAACTTCCCTCAATTGGCCGTTCCAGGTTAATGCGATGATGAAGGACTTTCATGATGCAAGATGGAGGGAACATAGGGGTGGACCATTCTCAGTTGCGAGGTAAGAGGCTGAAGGCATGGACCAGCGAGCAGCTTACCTTACCCTTCCACCTTAAACCTAACCTAGAGCTGGCAAGTAACTTTTTCATGAGATAAGCACAGGCGAGTATAGTTATTCGGCCCATCTTAATTCAGCCATCCAGAGGATGCTAGCCCCCACCGCCACCCACCCCCTCTCCCAGCCAACACGCCTAATTTGTATCATGCAGGTGTTTTCAGAGTATTTTCCTCCACTGTTCTATCTCTTTGAAGGAAAATTCCATGATATTGTTTCAGAAGTTACCTTCCACTAGTTTGAATGTATATTCCAGAAGTATATTGCAGTGTAATTCAATGTTGTGGGGTTAACTTTTTCTATGCTTTATGAAATCAACTCTATGACTCCCCCTTTCCACCATGCAAAGTATATATAGTCTTTGTTCAACACTCACATCCACTTAGTGCCTGTAGCACTCAAATGTCCATCTTATTTGTTGATGTCCTGAAATAGACACAGTGTGGGAAGGTTCAGCCCAGGTATAAAATATTCAGATCATTGCTTTCTCTGACTTATCTATCATCCTTTACTCCTTTGGCTGTGTGATATTCTATCAACTTTGTAACTTGAAATTGGCTCAAAATTACAAGTCAACCACGTTTGTTTCATTGTTGTTGAAACCATTGTTTCAACGTCAAAGAAACTGGCATAGACCATTTAGGGCCATGTTCCACCATTCAAGGACACCATAGCAGGGCAGAAAGATGGCACAGTGGTTAGGGACTGCTACCTCATAGTGCCAGGGACCAAGGTTCGATTCCTGCCTGGGTCACTGTTTGTGTGGAGCTTGCCTTGTGTCTGCATGGGTTTCCTCCGGGTGCTCTAGCTTCCGCCCACAGTCCAAAGATGTGCAGATTAGGTAGGTTGGCCATGATTAAAGCACAGGGTTGGATAAATAGGACAGGGAAGTGGACCTAGGTAGGGTGCTCTTTCGGAGGGTCAGTGCAGCCTCAAAGGGCTGAATGGCCTCTTTATGCACTGTAGGGATTCTACGGCTCGTCTGTATCTCAATTCCACCGCCTGCTGTGATGGAACCTGCACTTTCAGAATTTTTGATTTTTTTTAGGCAGAATATGGAAACTGAAAACAGAAACTGAAAGGGAAAACCAGAAAAGGAAACCGAGAAAAGAAACCGGCTGTCCTAGTCTCTAAAGAACTGAACCTGAGATTTGGAAACTAAACCCTCTAGGCAGACTAAACTGGTTGAGGCTGTATAAAGGAGGCAGAACCAACCAAGCTCAGTAGCCACAGTTGAGTCCAGTGGGGCAGTAACCAACAAGCTGAAGAGTCCAGGTCCATGAGCTGAGAATAGGTTGTTAGAGCTGTTTCCATTATTTGAAGCTAACATTAGTTGATCTATGCCATCCAGACCAAGTTGAGGAGGTTGTGCAGACATTGGCTATTTTGTGGTGAAGACCATGCTCATGGAATTCGGCTTGGCTGTGTATTGCTGTCAGCTGGGGATCAGGTAACATCCGAGAAGGAGAGGAATTGAAATTCTTCATATGGAAGATAGGGCATTGAAGTACTTAGTGACTGAGAGCAATGACATAGATGCTGAGTAGACTGTTCAGCCAAAACATAAGATCTGTTCTGATTGGATCTGCCATTTAATGTGTAATTAATCATCAACCACAATTTGCCTGTTAATTCATGTTTAACTTATTTAATATATAGAGAAATACAGCACAGAACAGGCCCTTCGGCCCATGATGTTGCGCCGAACTTTTGTCCTAGGTTAATCATAGAATTTTGGACAATTTTTCATGGCCAATCCACCCAACCTGCACATCTTTGGACATCTTTATTGTCGATTCTGGATACGTGTATCGGAGGAGGTGATCTACGATAAAATCTAATGTTTGCCTTGATGGCAGCCTGGCTCTCCATCTGGCACTGAGCACATAGGCACTGCCAGGCTGGCTCCTTGGCACTGCCAAGGTGCCCGGGTGGCACTGCCAGGTTGGCAGGACTGTTGCCAGAATTCCACGGTTCCAGTATCTGAGTGCCAAGGGAGGTACTGCCAAAGGTCAGGGCCTGAGGGGGTACATGCCCAAGAAAGGAGGGATGAGGGGTGTATATGAAGGGTGGGGGGGGGGGGGGGGGGGGGGTGAAAGACAGTTATGACGGCACCCATAATGTTCCAGACAATTATCTTGAATACATCTGTAGCCGTCTGAGATGGCCATCTGCAAAGGACAATGGGAATTATGGCCAACCCAGGACTCAGACAGATACAGAGCTTCTGTGTATTTGCAACCCAGATAGCTAGACCTGATCGAAACCCCCGCTTGTTTGCATTCTAATGGCCCATTTCCCCAGAACAATAGGACTGCATTCAAGAAACCGATACAGCCACAGACTGATCGGCGCCACTCCCTTTACTCAGAGAACCTAACTGCCAAGGACAATGACTGCTAAGGACCTGCCCAGCTACCAAGGCACCCGCCCCTTTATTGGCCAAAATAGAAGGCAGTGATCGAAGCCTGTAGAATAATTGGGTCCAAGATTAAGGACCGCCCCAAAGAGCGCAAAACTCAGAAGGATAAAAAGGGACACAGCCATCTGTTCTGTCTCTTTTGGACCTGGCCTGTACCAGCCCAACTGCAGCATAATGATGAGACAGCCAAGTTCAAGACCAACGATCACTACCTGACGGATGAGCCCAGCAGAGACAGAGCCATTTCTTCAAACCAGCCACGTGATCAAGAAAAGGCCTTATCCACTTGCACAGTGCCGGTCACCTGAAGTTAAGTATAGGTTATTGCTGTTGATAGGTCCACCTAACCCACACATCTTTGGACTGTGGGAGGAAACCGGAGCTATAGCCAGTGAGATTTGTGTTGCAGATTTTCTGTATGTAAAAGAAAGCACAGTAGCATGGTGGTTAGCATAAATGCTTCACTAAAGAGCAACATTATTATAGTATTCCATTAAATTGGCAACACATCCAAGAAATTCTTATTCGAACTGTTCTGCTCCCGCCGATCACGAACCATCACGAGAAACAATCTTCTGCTAATTTGATTTGCTCCATGTGATATGAAGAAATGCTGAATGCTCTGGATGCAAAAAGGCTTCTGGGCTCCAGCAACATCCGGGCTGTAGTACTGAAGATCTGTGCTCCACACATAACTGTGCCTCCAGTAATCTGGACAGCTTTGGACTGTGGGAGGAAAACAGAGCACCTTGGGGAAACCAACACTGAGACAAGGCAAACTCCACACAGCAACAACACTGACATCTACTCGATAAAGTAGAAAATGGCCCTAGTTATTTTCTGTCCACAAAAAGCAGATCAAATCCAATCCTACTAAATACCATTGCGTAAATCTAATCCCTATCATCACGAAAGTAATATAAGATGTTGTCGACTGTATCAAGTAACACCTATTCACCCATAATTCACCAGGGGTGGGTTTAGCTCAGTGGGCTGAACAGCTGGCTTGTAATGGAAAACAAGGCCAGCAGAGCGGGTTCAATTCCCGTATCGGCCTCCCCGAACAGGCAGTGGAATGTGGCGACTAGGGGCTTTTCACAGTAACTTCATTGAAGCCTACTTGTGACGATAAGCAATTATTATTAATCTGCTCACCAATATTCTGTTTGTTCTGCTGGAGTATCAGACTTCTTTGCAGCCTTAGTAGAAACATGGACAAAGTAATTGAGTTCCAGAGGTGAGGTGGGAGTGATTGCCATCATGTCCATCGACATCAATGGAACATTGGACCAAGTGTGACATTAAGGAGTCTGAGTAAAAGTGCCAGTGGGAATTAGGGGGGAAGCCAATGGGAGAATCGATTGGGTGTGATTGTCAGAAAGTATTCATCTTAGCCCCAGGACATTGCTGCAGGCGTTCCTCATAATAGTGTCCTAGGACCAACCATCTTCTGCTGTCCATCAATAATGTCTCTCCATTACAAGGTTTAGAATTTGGAATTATCACTTATGATTACAGTTTCATTCACAAAGCCATTTCACCATCAACAAGACACATTTCAGGAGTGTGATGGAATAGGATGACTGCAACTTTAACAACAATCAATAGTTTCAGTATGGTGCCATGAACCTATCCGAGAGAATATGAAACCATCCAGGACAAAGAAGCTGGCTTGATTTGGCTCACTCACCACCTCCATCTTACACTCCCACCAACATCAAAACATCACAACTGCTGTTATCATACCCACAATCTCGACTGACCACCTGGAAGGAAAAGGGCAGGAAGCACATCAATAGCCCCTGCTGCCGACTCCGTCACGAGGATGGGTGTGAGCGCACTGTCAGCAGAAATACAGGAGTCAGACCTGAGGAGCACGACAGCTTTCCACACAGTGAGTGCTCATCGCCCTCCTGCTGTGAATAGTGACCGTTGACAACGTTAATGCAGGTCCATCCCCTGTAACATAGGCCCCTGGAGGAGGGGGGAGGGGGAACGTGACTGGGAAGGGGGGAAACAGGGTGATTGGGAAGGCAGAAAACAGAGTGATCGGCAAATGGGGAACAGGCTGATCGGGAAATGGGGAACAGGCTGATCGAGCAGGGGGTGGAACAGGCTGATTGGTGAGGGGGAACATGGTGATTGGGGAGGGAACAGGGTGATCGGGGAGGGAACAGGGTGATCGGGAGGGGGAACAGGGTGATCGGGAGGGGGAACAGGGTGATCGGGGGGGGGACAGGGTGATCGGGAGGGGGAACAGGGTGATCGGGGACGGGGAACCGGGTGATCGGGAGGGGGAACAGGGTGATCGGGGAGGGGGAGCAAGATGATCGGGAGGGGGAACAGGGTGATCGGGAGGGGGAAACAGGGTGATCGGGAGGGGGAAAGGGTGATCAGGGGGAGGGGGAACAGGGTGATCGGGGGGGGGAACAGGGTGATCGGGGAGGGGGAACAGGGTGATCGGGGAGGGGGAACAGGATGATCGGGAGGGGGAACAGTGTGATCGGGGAGGGGGAAAAGGATGATCGGGAGGGGGAACAGGGTGATCGGGGAGGGGGAACAGGTGATCGGGGAGGGGAACAGGGTGATCGGGGAGGGGGAACAGGGTGATCGGGGAGGGGGAACAGGGTGATCAGGAGGGGGAGCAGGGTGATCGGGAGGGGGAACAGGGTGATCGGGAGGGGAAACAGGGTGATCGGGGTGGGGGAACAGGATGATCGTGAGGGGGAACAGGGTGATCGGGGAGGGGGAACAGGATGATCGGGGGGGGGACAGGGTGATCGGGGGGGGGGAAACAGGGTGATCGGGAAGGGGGAACAGGGTGACCGGGGGCAGGAACAGGGTGATCCGGAAGGGGGAACAGGGTGATCGGGAGGAGGAACAGGGTGATCGGGAAGGGGGAACAGGGTGACCGGGGGCAGGAACAGGGTGATCGGGAAGGGGGAACAGGGTGATCGGGAGGAGGAACAGGGTGATCGGGAAGGGGGAACAGGGTGATCAGGAGCAGGAACAGGGTGATCAGGAAGATGGAACAGGGTGATCGGGAGGAGGAACAGGGTGATTGGGGGGGGGAAACATGGTGATCGGGAAGGGGGAACAGGGTGATCGGGAGCAGGAACAGGGTGATCGGGGGGGGAACAGGGTGATCGGGAGGGGGATCAGGGTGATTGGGGAGGGGGAACAGGGTGATCGGGAGGGGGAACAGGGTGATCGGGAGGGGGAACGGTGATCGGGGAAGGGAACAGGGTGATCGTGAGGGGGAACAGGGTGATCGGGAAGGGGGAACAGGGTGATCGGGAGGGGGAACAGGGTGATCGGGAGGGGGGAACGGTGATCGGGGAAGGGAACTGGGTGATCGTGAGGGGGAACAGGGTGATCGGGGAGGGGGAACAGGGTGATCGGGAGGGGGAACAAGGTGATCGGGGAGGGGGAACAGGGTGATCGGAGAGGGGGAACATGGTGATTGGGGAGGGAACAGGGTGATCGGGGAGGGGAACAGGGTGATCGGGAGGGGGAACAGGGTGATCATAAGACCATAAGACCATAAGACATAGGAGTGGAAGTAAGGCCATTCGGCCCATCGAGTCCACTCCACCATTCAATCATGGTTGATTTCAACTCCATTTACCCGCTCTCTCCCCATAGCCCTTAATTCCTCGAGAAATCAAGAATTTATCAATTTCTGTCTTAAAGACACTCAATGTCCCGGCCTCCACCGCCCTCTGTGGCAATGAATTCCACAGACCTACCACTCTCTGGCTGAAGAAATTTCTCCTCATCTCTGTTCTAAAGTGACTCCCTTTTATTCTAAGGCTGTGCCCCCGCGTCCTAGTCTCCCCTGCTAATGGAAACAACTTCCCTACGTCCATCCTATCCAAGCCATTCATTATCTTGTACGTTTCTATTAGATCTCCCCTCAACCTCCTAAACTCCAATGAATATAATCCCACGATCCTCAGACGTTCATCGTATGTTAGGCCTACCATTCCTGGGATCATCCGTGTGAATCTCCGCTGGACCCGCTCCAGTGCCAGTATGTCCTTCCTGAGGTGTGGGGCCCAAAATTGCTCACAGTATTCTAAATGGGGCCTAACTAATGCTTTATAAAGCCTCAGAAGTACATCCCTGCTTTTATATTCCAAGCCTCTTGAGATAAATGACAACATTACATTTGCTTTCTTAATTACGGACTCAACCTGCAAGTTTACCTTTAGAGAATCCTGGACTAGGACTCCCAAGTCCCTTTGCACTTTAGCATTATGAATTTTGTCACCGTTTAGAAAATAGTCCATGCCTCTATTCTTTTTTCCAAAGTGCAAGACCTCGCACTTGCCCACGTTGAATTTCATCAGCCACTTCTTGGACCATTCTCCTAAACTGTCTAAATCTTTCTGCAGCCTCCCCACCTCCTCAATACTACCTGCCCCTCCACCTATCTTTGTATCATCGGCAAACTTGGCCAGAATGCCCCCAGTCCCGTCATCTAGATCGTTAATATATAAAGAGAACAGCTGTGGCCCCAACACTGAACCCTGCGGGACACCACTTGTCACCGGTTGCCATTCCGAAAAAGAACCTTTTATCCCAACTCTCTGCCTTCTGTCTGACAGCCAATCGTCAATCCATGTTAGTACCTTGCCTCGAATACCATGGGCCCTTATTTTACTCAGCAGTCTCCCGTGAGGCACCTTGTCAAAGGCCTTTTGGAAGTCAAGATAGATAACATCCATTGGCTCTCCTTGGTCTAACCTATTTGTTATCTCTTCAAAGAACTCTAACAGGTTTGTCAGGCACGACCTCCCCTTACTAAATCCATGCTGACTTGTCCTAATCCGACCCTGCACTTCCAAGAATTTAGAAATCTCATCCTTAACGATGGATTCTAGAATTTTGCCAACAACCGAGGTTAGGCTAATTGGCCTATAATTTTCCATCTTTTTTCTTGTTCCCTTCTTGAACAGGGGGGTTACAACAGCGATTTTCCAATCCTCTGGGACTTTCCCTGATTCCAGTGACTTTTGAAAGATCATAACTAACGCCTCCACTATTTCTTCAGCTATCTCCTTTAGAACTCTAGGATGTAGCCCATCTGGGCCCGGAGATTTATCAATTTTCAGACCTTTTAGTTTCTCTAGCACCTTCTCCTTTGTGATGGCAACCATATTCAACTCTGCCCCCTGACTTTCCTGAATTGTTGGGATATTACTCATGTCTTCTACTGTGAAGACTGACGCAAAGTACTTATTAAGTTCCTCAGCTATTTCCTTGTCTCCCATCACTAGATTACCAGCGTCATTTTGGAGCGGCCCAATGTCTACTTTTGCCTCCCGTTTGTTTTTAATGTATTTAAAGAAACTTTTACTATCATTCCTAATGTTACTGGCTAGCCTACCTTCATATTTGATCCTCTCCTTCCTTATTTCTCTCTTTGTTATCCTCTGTTTGTTTTTGTAGCCTTCCCAATCTTCTGACTTCCCACTACTCTTTGCCACATTATAGGCTCTCTCTTTTGCCTTGATGCATTCCCTGACTTCCTTTGTCAGCCATGGCTGCCTAATCCTCCCTCTGATAACCTTTCTTTTCTTTGGGATGAACATCTGCACTGTGTCCTCAATTACTCCCAGAAACTCCTGCCATTGCTGTTCTACTGTCTTTCCCACTAGGCTCTGCTTCCAGTCGATTTTCGTCAGTTCCTCCCTCATGCGCCTGTAATTACCTTTATTTAACTATAAAACCTTTACATCTGATTCTACCTTCCTTCTTTCAAATTGCAGACTGAATTCTACCATATTATGATCACTGCTTCCTAAGTGTTCCCTTACTTTAAGATCTTTTATCAATTCTGGCTCATTACATAACACTAAAGCCATCCTGTAAACATTCAATGGATTCCCTTTCTTTGGGTCCACTGGCAACATTATTTACCCAGTCCACCTGCATATTGAAGTCCCCCATGATCACTGTGACCTTGCCTTTCTGACATGCCCTTTCTATTTCGTGGTGCATTTTGTGCCCCTGGTCCTGACCACTGTCAGGAGGCCTGTACATAACTCCCATTATGGTTTTTTTGCCTTTGTGGTTCCTCAACTCTACCCACACAGACTCCACATCGTCTGATCGGGGAGGGGGAACAGGGTGATCAGGAGGGGGTACAGGGTGATCGGGGAGGGGCAACAGAGGGGCTGGTTTATCTCACAAGGCTAATCGCTGGCTTTTAAAGCAGACCAAGCAGGCCAGCCGCACGGTTCGATTCCCGTACCAGCCTCCCCGGACAGGCGCCGGAATGTGGCGACTAGGGGCTTTTCACAGTAACTTCATTGAAGCCTACTCGTGACAATAAGCGATTTTCATTTTTTCATTTTCAGAGTGATCGGGAGGGGGAACAGGGTGATCGGGGAGGGGGAACAGGGTGATCGGGGAGGGGAAACAGGGTGATCGGGGTGGGGGAACAGGATGATCGGGAGGGGGAACAGGGTGATCGCGGAGGGGGAACGGGGTGATCGGGGGGAACAGGGTGATCAGGGAGGGGGAACAGGGTGATCGGGGAGGGGGAACAGGGTGATCGGGGGGATGGACAGGGTGATCGGGGGGGGGGGGAACATGGTGATCGGGAAGGGGGAACAGGGTGACCGGGGGCAGGAACAGGGTGATCAGGAAGGGGGAACAGGGTGATCGGGAGGAGGAACAGGGTGATCGGGAAGGGGGAACAGGGTGATCGGGAGCAGGAACAGAGTGATCGGGAAGATGGAACAGGGTGATCGGGAGGAGGAACAGGGTGATCGGGGGGGGGGGGGGGGGAAACATGGTGATCGGGAAGGGGGAACAGGGTGATCCGGAGCAGGAACAGGGTGATCGGGGGGGGAACAGGGTGATCGGGGGGAGGAACAGGGTGACCGGGAGGAAGAACAGGGTGACCGGGGGGGGAACAGGGTGATCGGGAAGAGGGAACAAGGTGATCGGGATCATAAACAGGGTGAGCGGGAAGGGGGAACAGGGTGATCGGGGGGGGGAACAGGGTGATCGGGAGGGGGAACAGGGTGATCGGGAAGGGGGAACAGGGTGACCGGGAGCAGGAACAGGGTGATCGGGAAGGGGGAACAGGGTGATCGGGAGGAGGAACAGGGTGATCGGGAAGGGGGAACAGGGTGATCGGGAGGAGGATCAGGGTGATCGGGGGCGGGGGGGCGGAACAGGGTGATCGGGAAGGGGGAACAGGGTGATCGGGAGCAGGAACAGGGTGATCGGGGAGGGAACAGGGTGATTGGGGGGGGGGGGGGGGGGACAGGGTGACCGGGAGGAAGAACAGGGTGATCGGGGGGGGGGGAACAGGGTGATCGGGAAGGGGAACAGGGGGATCGGGAGCACAAACAGGGTGATCGGGAAGGGGGAACAGAGTGATCGGGAGGGGGAACAGTGTGATCGGGAGGGGGAACAGGGTGATCGGGAGGGTGAACAGGGTGATCGGGAGGGGGAACAGGGTGATCGGGAAGGGGGAACAGGGTGATCGGGGGGGTTAAAGGGAGATCGGGGGGGATCAGGGTGATCGGGAAGATGGAACAGGGTGATCGGGAGGAGGAACAAGGTGATTGGGTGGGAACAGGGTGATCGGGAGGGGGAACAGGGTGATGGGGGAGGGGGAACAGGGTGATCGGGAGGGGGAACAGGGTGATCGGGGAGGGGAACGGTGATCGGGGGGGGTAATGGGGTGATCGGGGAGGGGAACAGGCTGATCGGGGAGGGGGAACAGGGTGATCGGGGTGGAACAGGGTGATCGGGGAGGGGGAACAGGGTGATCGGGGAGGGGAACAGTGTGATCGGGAGGGGGAACAGGGTGATCGGGAGGGGGAACAGGATGATCGGGAGAACAGGGTGATTGGGAGGAGGAACAGAGTGATCGGGGAGGGGGAGCAGGGTGATCGGGGAGGGGGAACAGTTTGATCGGGAGGGGGAACAGGTTGATCGGGGGGGAGCAGGGTGATCGGGAGGGGGAGCAGGGTGATCTGGGAGGGGGAACAGGGTGATCGGGAGGGGGAGCAGGGTGATCGGGGAGGGGGAACAGGGTGATCAGGGAGGGGGAACAGGGTGATCGGGAGAACAGGGTGATCGGGAGAGGGAACAGGGTGATCGGGAGGGGAACAGGATGATCGGGAGAACAGGGTGATCGGGAGGGGGACCAGGGTGATCGGGGAAGTGAGTTGTGATGAAAGGTGTGTCAAGCTGAAGGCCACTGTGGACCTGAAGATGATGAGGGCCTCCCTGGTCCTCTTGGCCTGTTGGAGGCTTCCCGCCGCCTGTTGTCCATTCTCCGGTCCTCCCCGGGCTCGTCCTCCATCCCCTCCTGATTCCCCTCCTCCTCCTCAAACGAGACCACATGTTTACATGCTCCTCCTCCTACCCGCCCACCATGTCGTCCTGCTGCCAGATTGAGCAGTGAACAGCAGACCACCACAAAGTGGGGGACCCCCTGGAGGGTGCAGTGCAGGGCACCACCAGAGTGGTACAAGCAAAGGAACCGCATTCTCAGCAGCCCAATGCGCTGCTCAATGGCAGCACTGGTGACAGCGTGGGCCTCATTGTATCAGGTCTACGCATCGGTTTCAGGCTCCACAGAGACATCCAGCAGCCATGACCTCAGCGGCTATCCCTTGTCTCCTACGAGCCAATCCATCATCCAGACACCAGGGATCTGCAAGTGCCACAGGAAATAGCTGTCATGCAGGCTCCCAGGGTAGCGGGCATACATGCGCCTGATCTCCGAACGGTGATACCACTTGATCTGAACATTTGGGGAGTGGGACCCTTTCCTATTAATATAGGGCACTCACTGATGCCCCAGTGCTCGCAGGGCGACATGCATGTAATCGATGGCCCCCTGGACCTGGGGCATCTTGGCAATAGTGGCAAATCCTGAAGTCTGGGCATCATGATGGGCTGGTCCAGGTCAAAGGTGATGTAGTTGGCTGCCCAGGCACACAGAGCATCTGTCACCCTCCGGACGACCCTGTGGGCTGACGAATATGAGATGCCAAACAGGTCGCAGTTCGAGCCCTGGAACGCCTCAGTGGCATAGAAATTAAGGGCTGCCATGACCTTCACAGCCACCGGGAGTGGGTGTCCTCCTCCCCCACAGGGTGCCATGTCTGTCAGGATGTGGCATAGGTGCCGCACTGTCTCCCTACTGAGACACACTCTCGTGTGGCACATGGTGTCCATCAGCTCATTGACCAACCATCGACTCCTGTACACCCTCACACACCATTGGTCTCCCCTTCTGGCCCCCTCCTCAGCCTGACGGGCGGCCGGGTGCTGAAGGCTCCAGCCTGCATTGATCTTGACACCATCTGCCCGGCTTGGCTGCAACAAGCAGAACAATGTCATCCTCACCGGGATCAACGTCAACATTCATCTTGATATCTGGAAGGATTTGGAGAAGGAGAGAGAGAGACCGACAGTCAGTTAGGGCTTCCATCCCGGGAATCTCAAATTCCCCAAGCCTGCCACCTCTAACATAACTGTCCTGCCTTCTCTCAGAGTGACATCCAACGAGCCAGTTGTGCTGGCAAACTTCACTCTGCACACTCACTCCCGCCCAGATCAGGAACACCCAGACCCCAGATCTCTGCCGGGAACATTAGGGAGGTCATGCTCAGTGGTCCAATATTCATCCAGAAAGTTACCTGTTATAACACACATGGGTCTTACGGGGTAGGGATGATTAACTACCCTGTGGATCTTTCAGAACGATATTCTCTTTGAAAAATAGAGTCAGCCAGTAAGGCACTGATTAGTGAACTCAGTAGGAAACTACTGGAGCTGTATATAGTTTGCGAAAGGAAATAAGTTTTTGTTTTGTTTAAGTTTTTGTTTCGACACACTCAGTGCGGACTCTTCGTGCTCCTTACAAAATTATCCTTTGGCCATGCGAGGGTCCTCAGTGTTTAATTGTTGGCAGCTGCCTCTATGGTGTTGATGCTCCTGGAGAACAGGCACGTTTTCCAGGCATCAAAGCTTGCAGGACATTCAGGCCACTCATCCTCTCAGACAGGCCACCTGTTCTTTTGAGGTGACACTTGAAATATTTTAAGTTCACTAATTAAACAAAATCAAATAAACTGAGGGACAAATTAAAAGGGGCAGCTCCTTAAAGGGACATTGCCCTAAATAAAAACAAAGAACAAATTAAACTTAAAACATGAAATCAAAAGGTGATTTAAAAGGTCAATTAAGCGCCCTAGTCCCTGCGGTGCGCACCGGGCATGGAAAGCCTCGATGATGCCCTTGGACACTGCATGCTCCCTCTCTAGGGAAACCCTGCCGTGAATGGAGCAGAGGAAAAGTTGCAGACAGTCCTGTCGGATTACCCCTTGGTAGCCCGCTGCCTCGTCCTGTTATGGCAAGTTTTGTCAAGCCAAGGAGCAGGTCATCCTCTTTCCAGCCCCTCATCGCACCCGGTAGAGGAGGCACATGGGAGTTTAGGGGCCATCAGATCTGTCACTGCGAACAAGGCTAATCCCTCCTTTGAGAAGCAAGAGGCTGGTCACAGTCAAAGGGGGTGAAATAGACTTTCATGAGACAAGCTGAAGCAGGGCTCGGTATGGCAGAAAGGCTGCAACTGTGATTGGCCCTTTTACACGTGTCCACTATACTTAAGGATGGCTTGAATACCTCATGTACGTGACTTCTCACTGGGGAGCGGGTGACTCCTGGGAGGCTGCTGCATTCAACTTTAATCTCGCTAAGGAGAGTGAAATGAATGCCAATGTGGTGTGATCAGGTCCTCGCCCTTTCTATGTAAGATCCTGATTGCGCTATCGGGAGCGGGCCAAACTGTTTGGTGTTATTCATTTAGCTGCTGTTGTATAAAGAGCCAAAGGTACTTCTCCTATTACAAACATCCTTATTCCACTTGAACAGACTTTGCACAAAACTCTATCATCACATCACCTCACACAAAGGCCACCTGAAGCCCCTTTACATGTTACTGTCAATTATTGGATACTTAACATAAATGAGACAACTAATTGGAATGTCTCTTAACCCATTACTTAACAGTCTCCCTTCCTTGGAGAAAAAAATTATTAGGTGAAAACAAAATTACAAGAAACTCAAAAACACACGCAATTTCCCCCCTTTTTTTCCATTTTTTTTTGTGAAGAAACAATCAGTCACAGAAAAAGGTGTCCTTCATTAACAATATCCAAAAGTTTATGTGAACTAGCCCCTCTTTTTGTAAAACAGTCTGACAATTGATAGTTACTGTCGACCTATTTAATTTTTGCTATTTCTCCGCTGTCCAACATCTGCTTCAAACTTGCGATGCCTATCCTCTACCTTTTTTCATTGACACTTTTTGTAGAGTGCACATTTTCCCACAGGGATTTATTGTCAATGTGACAATCAATAGGTATATTACTCAAATCCCCTAATCCCAAAATTTCTGTCAATTTCTGATATATATAGAAGGCCATATCCACCGCCTCTAGAAGGCTTCATGTCTCAGCTGCCAAAATGCTTTTGACCACTTTCCTTATTTTCTTTGCTTCCCACACAAGAGGGAAACATTTACCATTGTTCCCCAAAAGGAAAGTTATAAAACCTCCTGCGCTTGAAACTCCATCAGATAAATTTGCATCGGACGCATCACGATAAACTATGAGTTTCAAGTGCCGAAGGTCACCTAAAACCTCAAAACACACTCCTGCGTTTTTAGTTTGGCCAACACTTTATTTGCTCTTATTATGTCTTCCACTTTGGGATCATTCATTTTTGTATTCAACTCTAAGACATCAAAACTCAGGTCCGGTCTAGTCTGTCTATCTAACTAATTCAGTTGCCTAATTAAACTTTGCAGTTGCTTTTTTCCATCTTTGAAACCATTGCATCTTTTTGTGAAACCCGGCCACGACTAATTGCTATTTACTAGGCTGATGCTTTCCAAATAAGATTGATGACGTAAAGTTGCCCCTAACTTAGTCTGTCTGATTTCCAGTCCAATATATTTAAATGCACCGGAAGCCTGCTTTATCATAGATTATCATAGAATTTACATTGCAGAAGGAGGCCATTCGGCCCATCGAGTCTGCACCGGCTCTTGGAAAGAGCACCCTACCCGAGGTCAACACCCCCACCCTATCCCCATAACCCAGTAACCCCACCCAACACTCAGGGCAATTTTGGACACTAAGGGCAATTTATCATGGCCAATCCACCTAACCTGCACATCTTTGGACTGTGGGAGGAAACCGGAGCACCCGGAGGAAACCCACGCACACACGGGGAGGATGTGCAGACTCCGCACAGACAGTGACCCAAGTCGGAATCGAACCTGGGACCCTGGAGCTGTGAAGCAGTTGTGCTATCCACAATGCCACCGTACTGCCCTGAATTCTTTCCTCAAACCAAAGATTACAATAGCTTCAAAATCAATAGTCCCACCCCACAAAAAATCATCGACATGCATCATAAAGATGCCAGAAAGATTTCCTTTATAGTGCCAGTAAAACATTGCCAGATCTGCTTTCAAATGGCAACAGCCTAACTTGAACAAAACTGACCTTACCGAAAAAGACCAGACTCTAGACGCACCTTTTAATCCATATACACATTTGTTCAACTTCCAGAGTACCCCTTCTGTGTTAGCTGCCTCTTTAGGAGGACGGGAAAAAATGTCTCTCTGGAGCTGATGCCCCTGCAAAAAGGCAGCTTTCATAGCTATAGATTTGCATTCCCATGCCTTTGTGGCTAATAGAGTCAAGAAGACCTTAAAATAACCTTTTCTGCCGTAGGTGAATCTACCCTTAAATCCTGATCTTCTAAGTTTTCTTCAAATCCCCTAGCCACAAGCCTAGCCTTTGCCTTATAAGTTCCATCCGGAAGAACCATTTCCGTGCAAATCAATCTGTGGGATAGAGCTCTTTGTCCCCTAGCCGGTACTTCCGTGTATTCCCCAAATTCACTCCAACTATCCAGTTCTTGCTGTTTGGCATCTAATTTATTGGAAGCCATCAAAATATCACGTGCATGTGGGCTTCTACTCCTAATAGTATTCGTAGTCTTACTCATGTTCCGAGATCTTGATAAACTACGTTCCCTCTCCCGCCTGGTATTTCGTTCTGTACTGCTACTGCTTGATCTTTCCCTTCTGCTGTGGGATGTCCTTTCAATAGTTCTCGACCTTTTCCTGCGGACCTGACTAGACCCTTCAGGCAAGTATGTCACTTTTGTACCAACCTTTGGCAGTTGCCCTTTCGGGAAAATGGCCTGATCTAATTTATCAGAAGTGTTGTGTTCCTCTACAGAAACCCTGTCTATATCAGTTAACTGCTCCTGTAATAGTTCTGTAACGCGCGCGTACCAGATGACTCTGGTTCCTCGTTATGTCTGTCTGCTCTGTCTAAATTTGAAAATTTGTTACCTATACCCATTATCCTTGATGAATGTACCCTAACAGTTTGATTGCCATGTTGCAAAATAATTGTTTTGCCATCTATGCCTTTGATCTTCCCTGAGTCTTCCCATTCATTAAGATTGTCTCTCTTATAGTATACAATGTCTCCTTGTTGAAAAACGGTATTTGATGGTCGTACATTATGTCTTAAAGCTCTGCGAATTCTTTCAGAGACTTCTGCTTCCAAAAAAGCTTTGATACTACCATGTAGTGTATTTAAATGCTCAGCAAAGCCAGAGCTAATTGTAGTCCCTTCCCAAGCTGGAGGCTGGTCATCTAAAATGGACGGAATTTCAGGATTTCTAGGATAGAGACTATAGTCTGTAAGGAATTTTGCCGGTGGGCCCATTCCTTTCTTCCACAAATTACTCTCTTTCTTCTTACAATAGTTGATTGACTAAATCTGGTTGCTAAATCTAAAAAATGCAAAATAAATATATTATTGGCTTCATCCCAGATCTTAAGGTCCAAGGCCGCAATGTCTTGTGTTAAAATCCCTGGCCAGAGGTAGGGTTACAATCGGTCGTGCTGGTGTCCTTCTGTACTTCCTACAAACTTCACAGCGATCACTAACCTGTTCTATTAGTATAGCATAGTCTTCATCCCTTAACTCTGCATCCTTTAATAAAATTTTCAGCCTCCGAGGAGACGGGTGTGCAAATTGCCGATGCAGTTTTACTACAACAAGCTTTTTACCAGCTAAAGTCCCATTTTCAACTGCCATTAACACATCCTTAACAACTGCACTTGAAATATTATTTGTCAGTAAAGGAATACAATAGTGTCCCGACTGTGTAAATTGTAAGTCCACCGTCTTTCCAAAAACTGTTGCCTTATCCTGTTCCATATCCAGTTTCATGTGTGCTTACTTCATCGACGGTCTGCTCAGAAGCAAAGGTATCTCACTTGATACAACATCTGTGCTAATGAAATGATTCACTCCGGCAATATTGCAAGGGATCACCACTCTTTTCAGCGACTTCAGAGTATTATCAAACCTGAAACTTGTGGAACTTTCAAATTCCTTAACCTTGTTACGATTTTCAGCATTCAAGGAGTCCAGGTAACATTTTAACCAGTCAATCCCACACACAGTAGATGTGCAGCCACTGTCCAATACAGCACAATTGAAGGATTCTGCAACCAACACCCTCTGTAAAACTGCTTGTTAATAGGACAATGTCTTCTTTCTGGTCACTATCTTTTTCCTCTTCTGACTCTTCTGTTTCATGTGTTGCTTCAAATACTCTATTCTAACGTGTTGGAAGTTGACAGCATAACGGGTATTGAGAGTCACATCGAAAACATCGATTTATCATACCCCGGGCATTTCTGGGGTTCATCTTCCTGTTGTAGGTTCTAACTGGGTTTCTGTCTTCATAATTTCTGGGTCCCAATCTCCTTCCATAGTCTTGGAACCTGTTTGTAGCCATGCGATTTCACCATCCTGTTAGTAGTGTATCTTCTATATTCTGCTTTATTGCAGACTGACCTATTTGGGTCATCAGAATCATCAGAATCAAATGTTTCCCCAGAAACTTCTTTAAAGCTTCTGTCATCTGATCGAATAAGGTATTCTTATCCGCAAACTGATCTCCTGTCAAAACCAGGAGCCTATCCATGTTGCTCACTCTAGCACAGTCAAGTCATTTAAAGGCCAACACAGACTGTGGAAATTCCAGGTTGTGTTTCTGCAGCCTTTTATATAGTCTGCCAAATTCCATTATATACTCTTCCATGGAGAAATCCTGTATTTTCCAGAACCTATCAAAATCCAACCATGCTGCATATTCACTTAACAGGTCATCCTTTTTATTAATCTTATCCATATAACATATTAGAGTCTCCAGACCTTCTTCTGAGTCTAACTCTTCCAATTCCAGCTCAGAAAACACTTTTCTTTGGATTTTACTGTCATAAGGTAGAGAAAGAGCCAATGCCAGACCTTGTTTTCTCTTTCCCAAGGCAATTACCATAGTCCACATAACTACTGCACTTCTCCATTGGTCGTAACATCCCTTTTCAGAATATAAGGAGGGGTAGTCATATCCGGCCATCTTTATCCTAGGTTCAGCCATATTTTTTTTTCTTCTCACTCACTCCTTGGTTTGCTCTGGAAAAGTTGTATTGTGCAACCCTTCACATTCGCACAGCAACCATCCTCTGCTACCATTTGTTATACGTTTAGCTGCTGTTGTATAAAGAGTCAAAGGTACTGCTCCTTTTACAGACACCTTTATTCCACTTTAATAGACTCTGCACAAAACTCTATCTTCACATCACCACACATAAAGGTCACCTGAAGCCCCTTTACATAATCAGTGTCAATTATTGGATACTTAACATAAATGAGGCAACTAATTGGAATGTCTCTTAACCCATCACTTAACATTTGGCACCGGGTACAAATCCCTTTTTTGGCCTCTGCCGTGATGGGATCGGCGCCAGGCACAACACGATGGGATAATGGCGCCCACGATCCTGAACAGTCTTGACGTGGAAAGGATGTTTCCTCTTGTGAGTGAGTCCAGAACTAGGCCAGGAGGGAGGGGGTGGGGGGTGGCATTGGTTTAAATTTAGGGGCTGCCCTTTCAAGGCAGAGGTGGCGTGAATTGTTCTCTCTCAGAGAGAGACTTTGAAATTCTTTGCCAAAGGAGGCGGTGGAAGTGAGGTCATTAAATATGTTTACGGTGGAGGTAGATAGATTCTTGTCCGGCAAGTGAATCAAAGATTCTTGGGGTAGATGGGAATGTGAAATTCGAAACATAAACAAATCAGCCATGATCTTATTGAATGGCAAAGAGGCTGGGGCAGCTGTATGATTTACTTCTCCTCTGATTTCATAAGTTCCTATGTTAATGTTTATGAAGTTGATTTTTTTTTTTAAATTGCAGATATTGAATGCATTTCAGTGTAATGATTTGGAAAATATCTGATTAAATGCCTCTACAGTCAAAAATAACAAGCTACACGGCCTGGGCAAATGTGCGATGTTCATCATTTGAAAGGCCGCTCAATAATGTATTTTCAGATATATTCGTAGGCACTCATTTGAAATCCTTGTTAAAAGGTAGGTTCAAATAGCTTGATTATTAAAAAAATTCTCTGTCGAATTTAACTATTGGTCATTTGTTTTGGTATACGTTTATGTATTTCATTGGCCAAATATTTGCATGGAAAGTTTTAAGTAAAACTTGTATTTTGTTGTGCAAAGCAGTTAAACAAAACTCTACCAAAATCTATTTTATTTTGCTGCATGACTAATATAATGTCTAGTCTGTAGTTCACACCTTCATGTAGCCTTTTATGATAAGTAAATTGGAAAGGCAGGTGGCAGTTTGACTGATAGAAACCTGTGGAGAGGCAGAAGTGTTGCCAATTCCCAAAATTGGAATATCTGAAATGAAGGAATAGATAACAAGATTTATGTCTGTACACTATTAAAATATTCTTGAATTGTTACATAGCTGTTGTTTTCTGTGCTCTATAAATTGGCTTTACACATTTAAGCAACAAGATCTGTGGATTTCTTTCTCTTTAACCAATGGAAACTTTTAATTCTTGATTTCCAAGTGAACTGCTTTTTCTGCTAGATACAGGTTGGGATTTATTGATTTTTCTCCCCTCTCTCTCCATCTTTTCATTAGGTTTAATCGGAAAGTGTCCAAAGAGTATACACAACATGACCCGCTGCCACACATACCGACAACGCATTGCACAATTTGAGTTGCTTTTAGTCGAATTGCGGGCCGCTGGCATCATACCAGAGGACAGCGAATTTGACTGTGATGCCATTGCCAAGAAAAATACTAAATGTGTATGTAACAGGGCCTCTTTCAGCTTAACTCTCTTGCTTGGCCGACACCACATTGATATCTTGATAATTGATCTTTTGATAATTCCCATCATCGTGTAATTGTGTTTCAATTGAAATCATGTTTAATAGGCAATTTATGCTGAGGGGGTAATTGCCTAACCTGTGCCTCCAGCAATCAGGGAATTGGGGTCTATAATACTGTAGCTCTTTTTGCTGTGAGATCCTCCCTATGGGAGCATTAACTGACAGACTTTCACGTCAATTTGTTATAACTTTAAATTTGGAATCTGCTGCATAACTAATGATTTTGCCATTCGGTTTCAGAAATAAATATCTCAAATGATCACAAAGCATTATCTTGGCTTTTCACTTCTTGCAGTATCAGTGCCACTCATACAATATGGAAGTAAATTAAATTTTGAAGTTTAAAAGGTAATTTTGCTGAAAATGCCCCAAGTGTTCCCTTCCAGAGATTGCTTGAGGCCAATTGTATACATGATTGTAAATTAAAACACCTGGAAGCAGTGTAAGAGCAGCCTATTATTATTAAGATGCTGCTTTTCTTTGGTGTGAATCTCTTTTGAGTGCAGTATTTATCAAATGGGAAATCATAGAAATTAGACTCTTGAATTTCAAAAGATGTCAGATTCCCGTCAGGAAACTATTTCACGCCAATTTTAAGATATAAATTCCCATATTTGTTTTCAACTGCCTCCATGGCCTCACCGCCTACCTATCATTGTAACCTCTATAGGTTGAATAAACTCGGTTTGTTCTCACTGGAATGACGGAGGCTGAGGCCTGATAGAGGTCTACAAAATTATGAGGGGCATAGACAGAGTGGATAGTCAGAGGCTTATCCCCAGGGAAGAGGGGTCCATTACTAGGGGGCATAGGTTTAAGGTGCGAGGGGCAAGGTTTAGAGTAGATGTACGAGACAAGTTTTTTACACAGAGTAGTGGGTGCCTGGAACTCGCTGCCGGAGGAGGTGGTGGAAGCAGGGACGATAGTGACATTTAAGGGGCATCTTGACAAATACATGAATAGGATGGGAATAGAGGGATACGGACCCAGGAAGTGTAGAAGATTGTAGTTTAGGCGGGCAACATGGTCGGCACAGGCTTGCAGGGCCGAAGGGCCTGTTCCTGTGCTGTACTTTTCTGTGTTCTTTGTTCTTAGTCCAGTTCTACTACCTGCAGGAATTCTGCATTCTTCCAGTTCTGGCCTTTTGTACATTCTCAATTTTCATTTCCCCACCATTGGTAGCTAGGCCTTCAGTCATGGGGAGATGGTGGCCCAGTGGTATTGTCACTGGACCAATGATCCAGGCACCCAAGGCCCTGGGTTTGAATCGCACTACAGCAGGTGGTGAAATTTTAATTCAATAAAAATCTGGAATTAAAAGTCTAATGATGACCATCGTTGATTGTCATAAAAACCCATCTGGTTCACTCATGCCCTTTTTTTGAAGGAAATCTGCCATCCTTTTCTGGTCTGGTCTACACGTGACTCCAGATCCACAGCGATGTGGCTGACTCTTAAATGCCCTCTGAAATGGCCGAGCAAGTCAAGTTCAAGGGCAATAAATAGTGGCCCACTAAACGGCCACATCCAATAAGTAAAAATAAAATTTAGGCCCTAAGCTGTGGAATTCCCTCCCGGCTCTTTTTAAATGCTAATTTCTCTTCTTGTGGCCGAGGGTCACAGTCCTGTGAACTGACGAGGGGCATCTTACCATATCAATATTTCTATTGATTAATGAATGCGAGTTGTCCTTGTTGCATAAAATAGGAACGTGAATAGAATGTTACCGTTTATTGTGAGGGGAATTGATGACCTTTTATTCGAGAATCTAGAATTGGCGGGCATTCATTGAAGACAAAGATGAGCAGAAATTCTTTCTCTCGAGGGTCATGAGACTCTTAAACTCTGTTCCTCAGAAGGCAGCGGAAGCAGAGCCTTTGAACATTTTTAAGGCACAACTGGATAAATTCTTGATTGGTGAAGGGGTGAAAGGGTATCGGGGTAGGTGGGATTGTGGAGTTGAGGTTACAGTCAGGTCAGTCATGATCTTATTGAATGGCGAGCAGGCTCGAGGGGCTGGTTTAGCACACTGGGCTAAATCGCTGGCTTTTAAAGCAGACCAAGGCAGGCCAGCAGCACGGTTCAATTCCTGTACCAGCCTCCCCGAACAGGTGCCGGAATGTGGCGACTAGGGGCTTTTCACAGTAACGTCATTGAAGCCTACTCGTGACAATAAGTGATTTTCATTTCATTTCGTTTCATGATCCAACCTAATGCAAAGATATGTTTTAAAAATGCCCCATTTCTCCAATGGATTTTATAAACTTAATCTGAGTGTTGTAACCCAGCTGATGTTAATACTGGGCTAGTCAGTTCCCAGAGCGGAACTTGGCTTGATATAACTCGCCTGAGTTAACTCAACTTCAAGTTTTCTTCTGGCAAACCTTTGAGCTTTATTCAGTTCGGTTCTCTCCCTGAGACACCCAATACAGATGAAATCTAAAATCACTGTTGTTTTACATGTTCGAGCAAATACAGGCGTTCCTTAAACTCAGTTCCTCATCAAGCTTTTTTCAAGGTTCCTTATTGAAGAGATCCTGGGCGGGAATCTGTGATTGCCGATGCCGAAATTCCTCCTGGAATCGGCCGCAGAATACGTTTTTACTCCAAAATCAGGGATGGGGCCCTTTTTTGGATGCTCCACCCCCGGCGTACCCATACGCCGCACGCCGGTCGGATGGCCTCAGGACGTCACCTGAGGCCCTCCTCCGATGCTCAGCCCCCGATGGGCCAACCTCCCGACGGCTTCGGTCCCATGTGCTCTCAACCTTCGTGAACCTCCGTGGTGTCTGCGGACTGTGTCCAGCGCCGCCACAGCTGGGGGGGGGGGGGGGGGGGCAGGCGAGGGGGGTTACGGGGGGAGGCACTATTTTGCATGCCAGGTCAGCACGCGGCTGGCGGCGTGTTGTACAGTGTGGCCCTCGTAGACCGTCGCAGGCCGCGGACCCGGCCATTCTGCGTCTGCATCTACAGGTAAAGCCGGGGGATTTACATGGTGTGGCTGCAAGCCCCCCACCGGGCGGAGCATCGGTGCAGGGGTGGCGCCGACATTTTGGTTGTAAGACCAGACGCTTCCTCTGGACCTAGACACAAAATTGGAGAATCCAGCACCAGACCTTCTGCATCCACTTTCTAGTGTTCACACACTGTTAGTGGCTCCCAGGGTTTCTTCTAATCCTACATATTTTCACAATGGTAAATGTCCTCCTGTTAATCCCTTTCTGTCCATGAACAATCGATGGGACCTATGCCTTTAAAATGAACTTCATCTTTAATTCAAGGGGCAGGTAAACTGAGGATCGACTTATGACCTCAGACAAGGCAGGTTGCAAAAAGCTGTTTATTATATTTCAGATCAGCAGGTTCAAGGAAGATCAGTGCTGATATATCATGATGGTCTTTGTTGTCGGTCAATGGACTGTTTCAAATTGCTGGGCCTTATCAAAGGCCCATGCTAATTGTTTGGGGTTTTCTCTGGAATGTTCCTTCCTCTGTGTGACTGTTTGCTTTTACTTTTGTTTTGATTAGAAGCTGGAGGGTCACAACTCTGATGTCTCTCTCTCTCATCTGATGGATTCTTACTGAAAATCTAAAGTAAATACCTTTCTCTCCCTACAGCCTGATTGAACTGCAGGGAAATTGAGTCCAGCCACTAGCTGCAGGCAGGGTCAGTTGTTAAAAAATCCTTTTTAAAGATATTGTGTGGGGAACTCTGTTCTTGTCTCAGTAAGGCTGTTGGTCATTCTGGTTGAGCTGGAAACAATTAAGAATTAAACAGACCGAGGAGGATCCTTTGTGAAGGCTCAGGTTGCTAAAAGTTAAAGTGACTCCCCAGAGGGAGCTCGACAGCCTGGGAGTTCTGACTGAATGTTACTGCCAGAAGATACTCATCAGTAATTCAGCCGGTGGCTTCAATCCCTCAGCACTCAGAGAGGACAGCCTACTGCAACGGACTTGACATTGGAAGCAAGGACACTCATGTTTCATTTAATTTTTGTTGTTATTTTACCCCTACCCCTCCCTCTGTGTGTGTCTGTCTTGTATGTGATTGCACAGAGGGTTGGAGGGTAGAAAGGGGGGAATAGTAGATTAGCTGGCTGTTGGTTTGTTACAATTGCTACATGTTTCAACTCTATTTCTGTTATAAATAAACAGTTGTTGTGTTTACAAATCTGGTGCCTGTAAGTCATTGGAGCAGTCAAGGGCCAAAGATCTCGGTCATTTAATGCAAATTATTGGTTAATTCACTTGTGTTGGGATTCTGGGGCCTGTGGGCCTGGAATTGATTGTGCACTTTTCCAGCGTGTCGTAACACAACATGGAACTACCAAACAACTCCTGGGCCTCCTCCTCAGTTTCAATTGCACAGTTGCCCCTCCCTTGTCCATTCTCCTAGGATAATTCTCTTCGGATTGAAACTGACTGACTCATAAACTGTTCATCATTGACTCTTGAACTGAGCTGGGCAACTTATCAACACACTCACAGCAGGTCTCACCCTTGTCAGTGGGCAGAAACCACAGTATCATCATTAGAAAATGCTATACCTTAAAATGTTACAATGCCCACAGATGGTGAACTTACATGGCACACGGAGGGCGGGATTCTGCGGCCGTGTCTGTCCGGCGACCAGAAATTCCTGCCTGAGGTCAATGAACCTTTACATGGTACTCGTCGCGACCATGGCAATCTTTCGGCGGGTGCAAGCAAAGAATGCAGCCCAGAATGAATGAGTTTTATAAGTTAGTGGAAAGTGAATGTTGTCTCCACCCCCTGTTCACTTTGATTTCTGACAACATTGGCACAGTAGTTAACATTGCTGCTTCACACTCCAGGGGCCTGGGTTCAATTCCAACATTGGGTGACTGTGCGGTGTTTGCACTTTCTCTCTACGTCTGTGTGCGTTTACTCTGGGTGCTCTGGTTTCCTCCCACAGTCCAACGATGTGCAGGTTAGGTGGATTGGCTATGCTAAATTGCCCTTGGTGTCCAAAAAGGTTAAGTGGGGTTACGGGGATAGGGTGGAGGTGTGGGCCTGGGTAGGGTGCTCTTTCCAAGGGTCGGTGCAGACTCGACGGGCCGAATGGCCTCCTTCAGCACTGTAAATTCTATGATCTATGATTATTTGCACATTCATTACCTTGTGCTCGGCAGCTAGGACAATTATGAAATATTGTAAACTTTCATCCTGTTCCCCTCAATAAGATCTGATACTTTAAATCCACATTTTCCCTTCTGAATGGAATTGGTTAGCAGTGGCTTCCATCTCTCACTCAATCTGTTATATTTTAAAGAGAAAATGTTTAATTTCATGAGCAGTGAATGTAGCGGGATGGCATAGTGGTTAGCAATGCTGCCTCGCAGCACCAGGGACCCGGATTTGATTCCAGCCTTGGCTGACTGCACATTCTCCCTGTGTCTGTGTGGGTTTCCTCCGTGTGCTCCGGTTTTGTCCCATTGTCCATAAATGTGGTTAGGTGGGGTTGCAGGAATAGGATGGACCGAATACCTCATTCCGTGCTGTAGGAATTCTATGCTTACAAAAAATATTCTAAATAGGTTGATAAGATTGAAAAGCGTCCAGAATTGGAATCGCAGATCATTACAAATACAAGATAAAGATGCTGAGAATGATTGTGTGTATGTCAACCAAATAGATATTTGAAATGAACCAGAGGTAGTGTTATTTATTTTAAGTATTTGCAATTTATGCAGTTAATCAGTTCAACTGGAGGGAATATGTTTCTTCAATTACAATCCCTAAGGTAGTTTTATATTTGAATGTTGTCCATTTGGCACAAATCAAGTGAACTTCCACGAGTAACTTGAAGCGACAAGTTCCTCTCACCCACTGTGCTTCATAATTGACTTTCTCCCTTCAAACAGTGTTCCATTTGTAAGGTACATTTGTGGGAACTGTCTTCTATCTGCCAAAGAGTGCAGCCTTTTTCATTAACCCTTTTTTTGGCATACCCGCAATATCTTTGTGTTCTTTTAATAGTCGATTCCCTCTTCTAAGCCATCTAAAATAGGGAAATATGAATTGTAGGTTCAAGAACTTTTATTCATTTCCAGGATTGAACTTGGAACCAAGTGCTAAACTGCCACAAACAGCAATATAACAAACACATAACCTATTTTTTGTTATGTCGACTGATGGATAAATACTGGTCAGAGGAAAGGTAAAGGCAAAGTAGCCATAGACCCAGATGACCATAGGCTGCTTTCCCCTTTCAGAGGTAGAGCTGACTGGTGGTGATTTAACCTGAGGATCAACACACCTCAGGCAAGGGGCACCGTTGAGAAGGCGGGGCTTCATGAATTGACCAGGACACCCTGGTCCAGGGGATAACTCCCCTCCTGTTCCTCAGTTCTTATTTTGTTGGCTAGGCAGGCATTTATTGCCCGTCCCTAATTGTCGCTGAGAGTCATCTCCTTAAATTGCTGCAGTCCATGTGGTGTAGTTCCAACCACATTGCTGTTTGGGAGGGGAGTTACCCCCAGGATGTTGATAGTGGGGCATTTAGCAATTCCAAGGCATTGAATGGCAAGGGGAAAATATTGGAGATTTCTTGTTAGAGATGGTAATTGCCTGGCACTTGGGTGGCTCAAATGTTACTTGCCACTTTTTCAGCCAAACCTGAATGATGTCCAGGGCTTGCTGTGCATGGGCTTAGGCTGTTTCAGTATCTGAGGAGTCACAGGACTTGGATATCATCTGCTTCACCATAATTTTAATTCCCATCTCTAATTGCTCTTGAGAAGGTTGTAGTGAGCTGCCTTATTGAACTGCTGCTGTCCATGTAGTGTAGGCACATCCACAGTGCTGTTAGTGAGGGAGTTCCAAGATTTTGACCCAGTGACAGTAGAAGAATGGCGATATAGTTCCAAGTCAGGATGGTGCGTGGCTTGGAAGAGATCTTGCAGGTGGTGCCATTCCAATGCATCTGCTGCATGAACATTATGTAATCATCCGTAAACATCCCCACTTCTGACCTTGTGATGGAGGAGTGGTCAAAAATGAAGCAGCTAAAGATGGTTGAGCTAAAGACATTACCCTGAGGAACTCCTGCAGTGATGTCTTGGGACTGAGATGATTGACCTCCAACAACTTCAGCCACTTTTCTTTTCCAACCTCTGGAGAGTTTTCCCCTGATTCCCATTGATATCCGTTTTGCGAGGGCTCCTCAATGCCACACATGGTCAAATGTTGCTTCAATGTCATGGACAGTACCTCTCACCTCATCTCTTGACTTTAGTCCTTGTGTCCGTGTTTTACCAAGATTGTAAAGATGTTCAGGCGCCGAGTGGCCCTAGCGGAACCCAAACTACACATCAGTGAGCTGGTATTGTTGAGTAAGTGCCACTTGATAGTACTACCAACAATCCCTTCCATCAGCAAAGTGATAGGAATGTGCCAACCATTTGCACACACCAAACTCCCAAAAACACCAATATGGTAATGACCAGATCCGTTTTCTGTTGTCTTGATTGAGGGATAGATATTGGCCAGGACATCATTTATAACTCCCCTACTTTTTATTTTGTGGCAAAAGTTTTTTTTATGTCCATCTCTTGAGGGCAGCTGGGCCTCAGTTTACCGTCTCTTCCAGAAGACAGGAACTCTGACAATATTGAGTGCTGTACAGAGTGTCATCCTTGACCTTTGTGATCAATGCGTGAAGTGGGACTGTGAATCCACGACCTTCTGACTCAGGCAAGAGTTATGCCAACTGAACAACAGATACAAAGATGTCTGATATCATGTAAAGTTAAAAAGTAATCTTTTTGCCAGGATCAAAAGCACTGTGTCGGGACCAGCTACTCCATATCTGGTAGGGGCAGCACGGTAGCATTGTGGGGCAGCACGGTAAGATTGTGGGGCAGCACGGTAGCATTGTGGGGCAGCACGGTAGCATTGTGGGGCAACACGGTAAGATTGTGGGGCAACACGGTAGCATTGTGGGGCAGCACGGTAGCATTGTGGGGCTGCACGGTAAGATTGTGGGGCAGCACGGTAGCATTGTGGGACAGCACGGTAGCATTTTGGGGCAGCACGGTAAGATTGTGGGACAGCACGGTAGCATTGTGGGGCAGCACGGTAGCATGGCGGTTAGCACAATTGCTTCACAGATCCAGGTTCCCAGGTTCGATTCCGGCTTGGGTCACTGTCTGTGCGGAGTCTGCACATCCTCCCCGAGCGTGCGTGGGTATCCTCAGGGTGCTCCGGTTTCCTCCCACAGTCCAAAGATGTGCAGGTTAGGTGGATTGACCATGATAAATTGCCCTTAGTGTCGGGTAGGATTACTGGGTTATGGGGATAGGGTGGAGGTGTTGACCTCGGGTAGGGTGCTCTTTCCAAGAGCCGGTGCAGACTCGATGGGCCGAGTGGCCTCCTTCTGCACTGTAAATTCTATGATATTCTATGATATCAATTGTGGATTGGCCAACTAGTGACCAGAATGCTTGCTCATTGCCAATTAAGGACGGCAGGTGGACTCTCTATGCTGGATGGCCTACAGGAGGCCTCTGATAAATCGCCTTAAATTACTTTTTAATTAATTGAATAATGTACCTGGAATTCTTGAAAATGGCTTTGTGGGCGTGCTGGGACCGACAAACTGACACGTTGGCCGATATGAATTGCATAGCCATCTGCTGCTGTTACCACTACCATTGTCCTCCAAAAATTCTTCCGATGATGATGAATTGTACCTTCAATGTTGCATTACAGAAAATATAATTCAATATTAGTTCTTTATTGATGGCAATCTATTAAAATTATTTATGAGCCCAGATTCTGCACTCAACGACTAATCAATGGTGTTCAGGACTGACCTCAAAGAAAGTTGCCAATAAACATCGAGCAATTTCTGTTGGATGGATTCCATCTTTCCCAATGAATCTGGCACCAAGTCGAAGAGACCTGTTTGATCATCAAGCAAAGTAAAAAGCCAATCAAATTTAAGTATTCTCACGGACAGCAAACCCGGAAGTAAAATGCACTTATGATCTTTCACATTTTATAAATTGTACAAAAAGCAAAATAAAGATTGGTACATTACACATATATAAGGCTAATTTCCCAGGGCCAGACAGATTGTTCAGCAGTAGGCATGTCTTAGTATGCTATTAAAAAACCCAGTTTCACCTCAGCAGCAATGTGGAATCTTTTCATATTTTAGCAGCTTTGAAAGGTAATTTTGCATCAGTTCAGTGATTTCCAAATATGTTAGGTATGGATGTCCAAAGATTCATCACAGCAATTTCTCAATTTTAGCATTTAACGGCACACATGGGGACAACAGACTTTATTGTCAGTTTCCAGGATTATGATAGTGTATGCTGACAATTTTGCTGCCATTACAATTGTAAAGTCCAGGTTCATGTATTTATGTGCCTATTTTTCTTAAGTGGATCAGCTGATAACAGTGTTATTTACTGATTCTTGGCGATTAATGCTTAGATTGCATAATGTTGACCATATTGTGAGGAATGCATTTTGATTTGTGCTTTAGATAGCGGAACTGCTATGGCGACTAATAGTGTATGACATCCGATTCACCTGGGAAAGATCAAGCCAACTGCAGCTTGACCAGAACAAACTGGTCTGTTCTGTTTGCTTCAAGGTACAAGGGTGACTTCATGTTCTCTAGATGTTCACAATTGCTCATTCAACATGTCGTTGGTCTGGAATAGATATAATCTATTCATTTTAAATTCTAATTTGGGATAATGATGTTTGGAATTTTGATAGACACTAAATAATTGCTTTTGAATGTAATGTTGCAATATTTCTGTCCATTTCATCAGAAATAAAAACTTGCTATGATCCTTTTAAATCAAACTTAGCATATTTATTAAAATATCATTGCTGACAGAATACACATTAAAGCCATAATTTTGATACCATTGATATTAAAAAAACATGATACGAATACAAAATTGAAACAATTATTGAAGACTGACAGTGACACATATTCCTTGTAATTGTGCCACTGTTTTCTGTGATAATTGTGGAATTCGGATCCAAGGTAAGGAAATTGTGTTATGTTTTCGATTCAGTGGACTCCAGAGGTTCAATCACCGGCACAAGGGAAGCCTAGGCAACAAACAAGAGCACCTCTATCCTTCTTTGCTGATCTTCAAGCCTCATTAAGCGGTACAGAAAAATCTTCTATTTCTTCTCTGACTGACTTATTACAATTGGAGGATTTTGAACCTTTTCCAGGTAATTTTTCACAACCTTAGATATTGAGCACAAATGCTACTTCTTAAAATTATTTTATTCATTGAGAAATTAAAGTCTTTACTATTTTATGCTGTATTAAGAACATAATAGGAGCAGGAGTAGACAGAGCCCTCTTTGCCATTCAACATTATCTTCCACATTGACTCCACTTTCCACCCTCTCCCAATATAATAACAATCTTTATTGTCACAAGTAGGCTTACATTAACACTGCAATTAAGTTACTGTGAAACGCCCCTAGTCGCCACACTCCGGCGCCTGTTCGGGCAGAGGGAGACTTCAGAATGTCCAAATTATCTAACAGCACGTCTTTCGAGACTTGTGGGAGGAAACCGGAGCAACCGGAGGAAACACACTCAGACACCGGGAGAACGTGCAGACTCCGCACAGACAGTGACTCAGCCGGGAATCAAACCTGGGACCCTGGCGGTGTGAATCAACAGTGCTAACCACTGTGTTACCGTGCCACCCATATTCCTTGATTCCCAGAGGGATCAAAAATCTGTCTATCTCAACCTTGAATATATTCAATGATGGAACATAGACAAACAGCTAGGGTAGAAAAATCCAAACATTCACAATCCTCTAGGTGAAGAAATTTCACCTGTGGTCAATCACCAATCACAACTTATGTTTATAGGGCCTTTAATGAAATAAGACATCTCAAGGCACTTCACAGGAACATCATACAACAAAACATGGCCTTAATGACTGACACATTATCTTAAGACAGTGTTTATAGATAGAATTTACAGTGCAGAAGGAGGCCATTCGGCCCATCGAGTCTGCACCGGCTCTTGGAAAGAGCACCCTACCCAAGGTCAACACCTCCACCCTATCCCCATAACCCAGTAAACCCACCCAATACTAAGGGCAATTTTGGACACTAAGGGCAATTTATCATGGCCAATCCACCTAACCTGCACATCTTTGGACTCGATTGCCCTCTAAATGGAAAAAACTTCAGTGAGATCACCTCTCATTCTTCTAAACTCCAACGAGCATAGGCCACATTTACTCAGCCATGTAGGAAGAGTTATTTGTGTGGTAAAGTTACAATCATGTTCTTTTTAAATGCATTTATAATGTTACTATACACTAAAGTAATTTTAACCACTTCCCTCAGTTTAAAAGCCAGAAACACCTGGGCTGGAGTCTCCGTTCCCCCAGCTGTGTGTTCCTTGGCGGCGCACCATTCACTGGTGACGGGATTCCCAACTCCCGCCGCTTGTCAATGGGATTTCCCATTGATTCCACCCCACACCACCAGGCGGAGGCGTGCTGCTGGCAGGAAAAGTGAATCACAACGGTCGGAGAATTCTAGTCCCAGTGTACAAAATGTCAGCATGTGATCTGATGTACCATCAATTGGACTCGAGACTCGATGATGATCTGAACTGTGGCTTTAATCAGCTAGTTGTTAGCCCGGTGGTCGACGACAGAGAAAGGCCGACTGCCGGGAAACCTGGGTACTTATACCCCGCCTCGGAGGCGGGGTCTACTTGCCTCTCGACCAATTGGTGAGCAGTCACATGACTAGTCCCAGCCAATCGGATGAGAGGCACGTGACCAGCCACAGCCAATGGGGAACCAATGCTCTGCACCAATGGCAGTGCTCACATTCATACCACTACATGATCATGTTGCTGTGGGAAAATTTTAAAACTAATCCCATGCACAGTTGAAATGTCTTATTTGTTGTATTAAAATGTGTTAGTCTTGTGAATGGGATCTCAGAACATTTTATATAAAGATGTCAGTTATTATTATCTAAAATCTAGAGGAAGGGTAAAGCGTATCCTGAATGACTTTAGTGCTTTTTGATTTCTATATGACTGAATGTAATTTAGTGAGAAAAAGCACTGCTTCTGAGGAGTCTCTCATGGAATATTAGGCATGGAACTTGATGTGTTCAGTTTCCAGGCAATAATTGACATCAGGAGCACAACCTCTCAAAAGTTACCAGAATGTTTCTGTGCAAGAAATGCTGGTTGTCCAAGGATTTAAAAAGTAAAAATTATTTTTTATTGTATTCATTCTGTTTCCAAGGCCGTGAGGTAGCTAAAATATTTAACAAGAAGATTCCTAAAGAAGGCTGGGACTACTATCCTTCTGCAGTTGAATGCATTCTGGATCTCATTAATGGACATCTACAGGTGATTTTATTCAACACAGAGGCAATTATTTGTCATATAGTCACAGAGTATAGTGTGAATACCATCACTGTATTGAGCTAAAGGGTGGGATCCTCCGGTCCCCCCAGCCGCATGTTCCTCATCGGCGCGCCATTCGCTATTGGTGGGATTCTCTCCTCCCGCTACATGTCAGTGGGATTTCCCATTGATGCCAAGCCCACGCCGTCGAGAAATCCGCAGACGGAGGCACATTCAGCGGGAATAGATAATCCCAATGGTCGGAGAACTCCAGGACAAAGTATTTACTGTTGTAATATCAATGAGACTGCATCACTTGTATATTGGTGTTCAGTTTTATAAAAAATAAAAGTTGATTTCAAGTAGGTGTTAAACTCAGAAGATTTATTTTGAATATTCTTGATTATACCATCATATTAGTTGATACCAATCACTTGCCTGTTTTAAGGCCACTCAAAAAACAGTTGAGTACATTTTTATTTTTATTTTTATGTGGCCAAAGAGGTGCAGCAGGCACACATGAAAATGCTGCCAATCCTGAATTTTGCTCCTCTTCAATGCTGCTAAGCGCACTTTTTCCTCAAAGCTCTCATGGGTGGCATGATGGAACAGTGGTTAGCACTGTTGCCTCACAGCTCCAGAGACCCGAGTTCAATTCCGGCTGGTTGTGGGGAGTTGGCACTTTCTGTCTGTGTCTGCGTGGGTTTCCTCCGATTTCCTCCCACAGGCCAAAGATGTGTAGGTTAGGTGGATTGGCCATGCTAAATTATCCCTTTGTATCCAAAAGGTGAGGTGGGGTTACTGGGTTATGGGGATAAGGTGGGAGGCGTGAGCTTAAGTAGGGTGCTCTTTCCAAGGGCTGGTGCAGATTGACGGACTAATGGCCTCCTTCTGCACTGTAGGGGTTGTATGAATCATGCTCCATCTCAGTCTTCCTGGACACTGTTCCTGTTCAATGCTGTGAGATTCTAGCCCAAAGTGATCACCAGTCCCTCCTCTCAAACATGACTTTTACCAAATTCGTTACAATCTATTGCAGTTCACTCCTGATTTTCTATCATTAATACAGATTACATCTGAAGGCCAGAAGCTCTTTGTGAAAGATTTAAGTGACCTGGTAAATAGTCATGTCTGGTGCTGTTTGGTAAACTCCTTCATGCCTGGCACATTTATTGTGGAAGTACTGCCAAATGACAGGTTAGGCTGTTCACTATAACTTACAGCATGTCTTATTATTTCTCTACACTCTTACTTTATCCTTCAAATCTGATTGATTTCACAGGTGGACTACAAATCTTGCTTTAAGAACAATGGAAGAACTTATTTGTACCTCAACCTCTTTCACCTCACAAGAACTCCTTGAGGTGACAGTATGAAAATTGTAAAGGGAACAAAAAAAACAAGAGAAATTATCTTTCATAATGCTGTCGTGTAATGAATTAAAAATTAATTTTAATTTATTTCTTTTTGAAGGCGGATACCAAGGCTCTCTGTGCCTATGTGTGCTTCAGCTTTATGTGCGGCTACAAGTTCAAGCAGTCCAGAGCAGTTACAAACTGCATTGTGAGTAGAATCATAGAATTTACAGCAGAGGAAAGCCATTTTGCCATTGTATCTGTGTGGTTTTAGTTGAAGGGCTATCTCCACATAACCCATTTTCTTGTCCTTTCATTGTGAATTTTTTATTTTGACTTTTCAAATTCTTATCCAGTTTCCTATTGAATTTCATTCTCGCCATCAATATCCGTTTGTTCTAATAACAATTAGTCTGCGCGCTGTCACTTCAAACTCTCAAAATTAACTACTAATGAAACTCAAACTGTGCCCCTTGTAATCGGTGGAAATGATCTTTGACAACATATCCTGACAAAACCTTTCATAATTTTGAAAGCCTTTATTCAGTCACCCTTGACTTTCTCTGTTCCCGTGAAAAATCTCCAAAGTTTAGAACTTCTCTGTAACTGTAAACTCTCATCCCTCAGTATTCCATTTCACTTTCAGTGCACCCTCTCCATGGTTCTGATATTCTGCCTATAATAAAAGGTGTTCAGAGCTGCACACAACACTTTGTCTGGCTGCCACCATCTTTCTCCCCCATCATTTAACAACCTCCCTGTTTTCAAACCCCACCCCTCAACAATTTTGGTGAGGCCCCTGGGAAGACCCCTCTCCCCCCCCCCCCCCCCCACACACCCCCACTCCCTCCACCTGGTAAGGCCCCCCCAGACCCAATCCCTGGCAATGCCAACCTTGCATTGAACACCTTGGCCCTGCCACCCCAACACCCTGGCACTGCCCCAGCCAGCCTGGCAGTGCTACCCAGGCACCTTGGCAATGCTAGGATGGCACTTCCAGAGTACACAAACTAGGCTGGCAGATTAAAGGTGCCCAGATGCCAGAGGGAGTGCCAAGGTGTCACCCTGCCCTGCTCCCTGACCACCCGGGGATCTCAAATGGCATTAGTGCCATTACGACTGGTCTGTGCTTGTAGAAACCAGTAGTAAATGGCACCCTGGCAAGGTCTCCTAGGTGCGGCTGTTAGATCCTGGGCGCCAGAGGAATCCTACAAATGCATATTTAAATGAGCCTAATGGATTGTGAATACTCCATTAAATCTGACAAAGTGTTTTGTGAGATTCAACGTCTTCGTCCCAGGTGTGATGAGGTTGTTAAATCGTGTCCAATGTTTTTTTTCTTGTAGTTACATTCTGCGTCTGTATGCATAAAAATCACATTTGCCTTCCCAATGACCTTTTCTGCCTGCAATTTAGCTGTTAAAGACCTAAAGTTGACATACCTACATCTCTCTGTTATTCTAGTCTATGGGGAAAATTTTTGACATACTTCCAAACTCATCAGTTGAGTTCAGTTGAATGGAAGCAGTGAACTGTGGTCCTGATACAGCTCACCAGTCAAGGCCTGACAATGTTTAGCTGACTTTAGCACCAAGGATGACTATTGAAAGAGGGAGGAAAAATGGCAGTGCCAAGATTGCTGAGCCCAGGCCATCGACTCACTTGGTTTTTGTGGAGGCATTCCTCCTCCTACTCCTCTTGAATCCACAAAATGAAAGCTTTAAAATAAATCCTGTGACCATTTTCTCAGCATCGTACAGAGGAGTAGCTTTAAGGGCTGCTGGTTAGGTCACTCAAGACCTGGCAGAATGTATGTGGCACAGGCATTGTTTTCCTACAACCGTCATGGAACACCAATTAGAAGGCAAGTCTCTCTCAGGCAAACTAGCTGTTTGCCCATTTACAGACTGCACTCAATATGGCATTGGATGAGCCTTGGCCTTCAAAGGACAGTGAATTCAATTATTCCCACAGTGACTCTTGTAATGATATGTATATAGTCAGGTTAGTGAAGGGTTAATAATTACATCTCTGTGTAAACCAAACACTAGAGGACGTTACCACTTCTCTGTATTTAAGACAGCCTCTCAGGGAATTCTGGGAGAAGCATAAGGAGAAGCTGAGAGAGTGGCACAAGGAGAAAGCATGGTGAAATGGTGAAAGCATAATAAGAAGATTAGCGTGGATAGTTAGCACAAGGTTAGATCATTGTGCAGTTAGTGACTATTTAGATTATTGAGTACTGTAAGACAGATTCAATATCACTTAATTATTATCTGTAGCTCAGTGGAGTGTGCAATCTTAATTAGTAGTGTAAGAATAAATTTGTTATGTTTCAATCTTTTGATTGGTATATTCTTTGTCAACACTACATTGGGTCATTCCGGAAGAAAGGACAAAGAATACAACATTTTACCAATCATGGTAATATAACAACTCTTGGGCTGGCAATTTGCTCCAGGGCTCTGCAGAACTTTGGCAGAAATCCCAGCTGATTACATAAGTGGATTGTGTCTGTATAATTCATCAATTGGGAGACTTTCTATTCCTTCTTCCAATCAAGATCAGGAAATGCTTTGCTTTGCTTTGGAAAAGTATCATTTTATCAATCCCGATAACAGATATAAGTAAAGAAAATTAACAAAGCACTCAAACAAAACAATGTCAATAATGTTTATATTTATAATGTCAATTATCATGTTGCAATGTTCACTTAAAACAGTGACTGTTCTCCTGTAGGAAAATGCAAAACCAACTGCTCACCAAAACCATCGCACACAGAGCAATGGGTGAATTTCCTGCTCACTTTGGAATATGATGCTGTTATATTTTTAATGTTAGGTTGGGCCATGAGAACAGGCACAAGGGACTGTCACATCCAAAGGAGAGCATACACCTCCAAATCATTCAATACTGCAGAAGTGTGCCGGCTTAAATTGTACAATAAATTGTTGAATCATAGCATCCGTACAGTGCAGAAGAAGGTCATTCAGCCCATCGCGTTTGCACCAACCCTCCAAAAGATTACCCTTACCCAGGCCCATTCCCCCACCCTATCCCTGAAACCCCACCTAACCTTTGGACAGTGAGGGGCAACTTTGTATGGCCAATCCATTTAACCTGCACATCTTTGGATGTGGGAAAAAACTGGAGCACCCGGAGGAAACCCATGCAGACAAGGGGAGAACATACAAACTCCACACGGACACCCAAAGTCGGAATTGAACCCACGTCCCTGACACTGTGAGGCAGCAGTGCTAACCACCGTGCCGTTCTGCTGCCCATGGAAGCCCATGAATGGAAGCTTGGCTCCACATTATTTTACCAGAGATTTTCAGTTAGGTCAAAATGGGAACCTTGGGAATACTAGATATGGGAATTTCATGTGTTTGGTGAGCGTTCATGGAATAAATTATTTCTTTCCTTGTGTCAGAGAGAGCTGTATCTTTTAATGAATAAGTTAGAATCACAACTGAAAACGTTCCCTGTGAATGACCTGGAGTCTGATCAAGCAATTCAAAAGAACGAGTTACAAGAGAAGCTGGAGAAAACTAAAAATGGTAAATTGACTTATCATTTCCATTATAAACATTCACACTGCATAATATTCACCTTTTGTACAACATTTCCGCATATTCATTTTATTATCTGTTCTTCCAGATATTAATTTTAACTTCTTAAAAATGCAAAATCGATAAATGTTATTCACAGGATTTGTAATTGTCAATCAGAAATGTGAGAATCTGCATTTAGTTTAATTCACTTGTTAAAAGATTTTAAATTGTACAGTTCTTAAGCATTTTGTCAGCTGACCACTTGCAAAATTCGATGCCAATGGTACCCATTCCAAAGTGTGCAATTTACAAATCTCAGTGGATGAAAGGAAGCATAGTGCCATGTCACTCTGGGCTAGTGCATGCTCAATTTCAGCCCTACTTGACCTGGAGTTGCAACAAAGGTGAAATTAGATTTTATTTAAAACACCGTGGTCCTTGGTTGAGCCCAATAAACAACAGTCACCAGGTTTGTAACTTTACAACAGAAGTAACATTTTATTATGTGCAGTATTCTAATTAAACAGACAGAAAATGTAACTGACTACCTATTCCATTCTCAATCCCTTCACCACCGCCCTTCTGACTCGTTCTACTCTATATACACACGCACAGACAAGTAATACAGAGAGGGAAGGGTGGCGGAAAGAATATATTCATAAGAATAAAAGGGTAAGGATCTCTGATGCACTGGTTTCCAGTCAATGTCTTCCTGGAGTTCAGGTTTTCATTTTGGTGGTACTTCCTTCTCGGCTTCAGATGGTTTTCCCTTTCTTTGCAGATTCAGCATCATTTCAGGTTTACAGCAAAGGATGTGCCAGGCATTCACTGCTTTTAGAACAATAGAGCAACTCTTTCACTTCAGCAAGCAGGAGAGAGAGAGCTTGTTCATTTTACTTCCAGGATCTAAGCACTTCTGCAACTCTCTCACAAAGCAGGAACCAATCTTTGACGGTTGTCGGGCAGAACATTGGGCGGGATTCTTCACGAACCAGCGGGGCGGGCCACTCCGGCGCCGAGGAATGGCATGAACCAGTCGGGCGTCGGGCCACCCCAAAGGTGCAGAATCCTCCGCACCTTCAGGGGCTAGGCCGGCGCCAGAGTGTTTGGCGCCACCATCATCCCAGAGCATGCACAGAGGGGTTCTTCTCCGCACCGGACATGGCGGAGGTTGACAGCGGCCGGTGCGGTGGGAAAGAGTGCCCCCACGGCACAGGCTGGTCCATGGATTGGTGGGCCCCGATCGCGGGCCAGGCCACCGTGGGGGAACCCCCCCGGGGCCAGATCCCTGCAGATCTCAGGTCGCTCCCCCAGGACTCTGCAGGCCGCCCGTGGAGTCAAGTCCCACCGGTAAGGACCTGTTGTGATTTACGCCTGTGGGACCCGCTGAAAACTGGCGGCCACTTGGCCCATCGTGGGCTGGAGAATCGCCGGGGGGGCTGCTGCCAGCGGCCGCTGACCAGCGCGATTCCAGCCCCCGCCAAATTCCCAGTGCCAGAGAATACGGCAGCCGGCGGGGGTGGGATTCATGCCCCCCGGCGATTCTCCGACCCAGCGGGGCGGTCGCAGAATCCAACCCATTGTCCTTGGCCAACCCACCAAGTACCAATTAAGCGATCGAACTGAGTCCCTCCAATGCTGGTTCCTAAGATCCACTCGATGCTAAAGAGTCTGACTTCTCCCTTCCAAATTACAAAACCTGGTAACACAGTGTCCTGGCAAACAGACTGTTTTAACTGAGTCGCTGCTTAATGGCACATCTCAACTATGGGTCCAAAAACACAACACACAGGAAATACACAGGAATGACTCTTCCAATGGATAAATAATATGTAATTTGTGTTACTTACACTACACATGTCCAATAATACTTGCCTTTCCTGATATTTTCATTGAATTTGTTTGCAGGCTGTCATACTTACATTTGTTGGCAGTGAGTTTTCAGAGGCAATCTTTTGATTGTTCTTTATAACTTTGATGAAATATTTATTGAAACCCCAGCAGAATGTTGTGAACAGCTTGTTGTTATTTTGCCAGAGTTTCCATAGATCTCCTGCCAAAGTTACAGTGGATGATCAGAAAAATACGCACCCAAATATATGGTATTCTTTACCTTACTTACCCAAGCTTATGACTGGCTGCATCTATGATTTCTCAGCTCCGAAAATATGTCTCCAGGATGGGTGATGTTGGCCTCGACAAAGCAACCCATTTAAACCCTGTGAAAATTGTGTTCGTCATCCGATACAAACACTTGCTGTTTCTCCCAACTTCCAGCTGTAACCTATTCCCACTCCCACTTGCTATATCTTTCTACTTTGAACCACATTTCCAATATCCCAAATTATTTGACTGCCCCCAGTCCATGAACCATCACCAATGTGTGCAGAACCCAAGTACCCTTACAGAAAGCCCAAGCTGAACTATCCTCTTCACTCGTGATCCAAGAATCCTGCACCCAATCTGCTTATCTCAAATTTTTCATTGCTTCCAGACCCTCAACAAAATATTCTTTGGTGGGAATTTTACAGTTTCTCCGCGCAGGTTTAATGGTGGATCGTGGGAGGGTGGGGTGCGGGGACAAAGCGGCTGGAGCTGAAAATTCAACTTCCTGCTGGCGTGAATTGACGATAGGAACGTGTGCTGTCCCCTGTCATGGCGGGTCATAATTCCCACCAGAGGGCGCCGTGGAGCCATCTTGCATCCCTGTTCAGTGAATTGGACATTCTGAATTCTCCCTCAGTGTACGCGAACAGGTGCCAGAGTGTGGTGACTAGGGGTTTTTCACAGTTTGCTCCCACCACTCATCCTTCAACCTCTTTCCATATTTGGGTATGGTAGCAGAGTGGATTTGTTACTCAACTAGTTACACAGAAACCATGATCTCAGGAACCATGATATGAGTTAAAATACGGCCAAGTTAGAGGAATTAAATTCAGTTAATTAAATCAATCTGGGGGCAACAATCTAGTACCCAGTAATGGTGACCATGAAACTAATAAAATCCCATCTATTTCACTCATGTCCTTTGGGGAAGGAAAGCTGACACATTCCAATAGTTCTACAATGTGGTTGATTTTTAACTGTGCTTTAAAATGGCCTTACTCTGTTGTCTCCTGGATAATTTAAGTTGGCCAATAAACACTCTCGCCAGTGATGCTCACATTCTCCCAGACTCAGATACTTTACAATATGTCCAGGTCCCAATAATTATCTGCTTTTCCACCAATCCCACTTGTAGTAGATAGATACCTGAATTAACTACCGCAGTCACAAGACGTTTTTGACTCTCCCATTATTGTTACTCATCTACTGCCTATTTACAAAAACCTGGAATACCTCCCTACCCCCTTTCAGAGCCTTTTGACCTGAATGCAGAAGGTTCTGTTCATATTTGAACAACCATAAAAACTCCATTAAGGCCCAATTGATTTACATTGATCTGGCCTCAAGTTACTGAAATCTTTAAATTAGTTTCATACAACTGTGCTTGCTCAGAAACTCGCTTAAAAGTACAACCACCAGCAACGGCACAGAAAATCTGCCCTTGTTTAATTGGAAATTAACCATTTGTATTGCAGAGCTGAGCTGGCTTCATGCCTCATATGATGTGCCATTCTGTCAGAATTGGAGTGAGCGTGCTTACAAGATTCAAAAACAGACAAAGGAGACTATTTCTCAGAAATTGACAGAGCGATTCGAAACAATTATTGTGCCAAGGTAATGAATTACAACCAGTATTTTATAAATTTTCCTTCTGCAGTGAATGTATTTTGCTGATCCTTGATTACTTACAGATGCATTAATTTCATTTCCACCCTGTAATTTGTTTGTTATGTTGTGACGTTTACTGTTCACAAAATGGAAATTCTGTGACCCACTATATTGTGGATGAGGATCTCCTCAAAGTGAATATGTTGGATTGTATTTGTGCAAAGGCATCCTCCGATGCACCAGCTGGTGGTTTTATAGACTTTAATGGGTTGAAGTGGTCCACTGTCTTGTTCAATTTCCAACCGCCTTCCTGCCATTCTATGTGATTTGCATCATCAGTTGTCAATCCATTCCTTCACAGAGAAATTCTGCCTATTTTCCTGATGCTTCCCGTTTCAAGTGGCAGCTGTTCTAATAGAGTAAGGGACCGAGTTTCCTCATCCTGCAAGAGTTATGGAGTGGACAGTTTCCTGAAGTTGCAAAATTAATTTCCTGTACCAGTGGTTAGCACTGCTGCCTCACAGCTCCAGGGACCCGGGTGGCTGTCTGTGCGGAGTCTGCACGTTCTCCCCGTGTCTGTGTGGGCTTCCTCCGGGTGCTCTGGCTTCCTCCCACAATCCAAAAATGTGCAGATCAGGTGGATTGGCCATGCTAAATTGCTGCATAGTGTCCAAAAAAGGTTAGGTGGGGTTACCGGGTTACGGGGATAGGGTGGAGGCATGGGCTTAAGTAGGATGCTCTTTCCAAGGGGTGGCACAGACTCGATGGGCCGAATGGCCTCCTTCTGCACTGTAAATTCTATGATTTGTCTCAGTATCTTGTCTGCGAATGAGCCACCACTGATTTTTCATCCTTTACAATGGGATTGCACCAGATACTCAATAAACTGCTTAGGTCAGGCGTGATAGCAAACCCAGCAGTAGATTAGCAATTTACAGCCCAGGCATTAAAAAAATAACATTATGGATTTGATGCCAGCCACATTCAATTTTCATTCGAACGAACTCTAAAAGTGTCTGAAGCTCTTTTGTGAGAATTTTCTACTTATTTTTCGGAGTGTCGGGTCAGAACACTGCGAACTATAAAAGAAGCATTTTTACAAGAACCCTGCAAAGAAATGTCGAAGAGAGGATCTGAAAATCGGATCTCAGAATACAAACCTTCACTTCAGCTCAACAAGTGACAGGATATCTAACTGCAAGTTGCAGAATTCATGCCAGTTGGCAACTTAATTAAAAATTAATGACGGGGAATGGTTTTCAATGTGCTTCATTCACTGTATTTAATGACCGAGGTACTACAAAATGAATGATGGTATGACAGAGAGATAATTCGCAGAAGAAGCAGCCACACACCACCCGTAAATGACCAAGAAGAATGACCTAGTCTCTAGTCAGCTGAACGACAGTTACCGAGCTGTGTGATTTTCTGCAAGGGCAACTGTAGCCTTTCTGTCACATATAAAATCTACTGGAAGTCAGAATCCTCATCAGTATCAACTCTAAAGATTTTCCAGCTATGTCTAGGGGAGTCTAGGGATCATTTGCAGAATCAGCCAAGTTGCTGCCCGCAGAAGTATAAGTGACTCATGCTTCACCTTGATGCACGATCAATTGTACAAAGACTAAGGTTGGATACAACTGTGGCTTTATTGCAGTAAGATGTGTGGCCTCCCACAGCAGCTGCCAAAATGGCTGCTGAATAGAGGACACGCTCCTCCTACTGGGCGGAGCCAGCAGGCAGGGGCTACCAGCAAACCTGTAGTACAGGTCCTACCTTACATCACCTAATACAGGTGTAACAATGGTTTACCACATTCACCCACTGTTGAAAATGAGTCCGGCGGGGGTGGTGGAGAACTATATACAGTAGTGAATTTATGTACAGTGTTTTATCAGGGAAAAGAAAAACAAATATCCTTTGAAAGTCCGGTGCCAGTTAGAGATTCAACTGGTCTGGTGCCTTGACGTTCCGGTGGGAGCGACATAGCGGTGGCGGCGATGTCGATGCTGGCCTGATGTTGGATGACTCCGGGAGCGTGTCGAAATCCTCTTCATCCTCTGGCGTGGGCAGGAGAAGGAGGGATGGTCCTGGTGGGGTTAATGTTGGGAGCGCCGGGGGAGGGGAGGGTGGCACCGGGCCGGAGAAGTGTGTATGGGTGGAACCTGCTGGTGCCAGGTCCCTGAGGGAGACAGTATCTTGGAGGCCATCGGGGTACGCCACAAGGCATACTAGGGGTTGGCATGGAGCAAGTGCACCCTATCCACCAACGGGTCTGCTTTGTGGAGTCGGATGTGCCGCCGGAGCAGGACCGGTCCTGGAGCTGCGAGCCAAGTGGGGAGCGACACCTCGGATGTGGACTTCCTGGGGAAGGCAAAAAGACGTTCATGGGGTGTGTTATTCGTAGCGGTGCACAGTAGTGACCGGATGGAGTCTAGTGCATCAGGGAGGACGTCTTGCCAGCGAGAGGCTGGGAGGTTCCTGGACCGTAGGGCCAGTTCGACGGCCCTCCATACGGTCCCGTTCTCCCTCTCTACCTGCCCGTTTCCCCAGGGATTATAGCTGGTCGTCCTGCTGGAGGCGATACCCCTGCTGAGCAGGAACTGACGCAGCTCATCACTCATGAATGAGGATCCACTGTGGATGTCAGCAGGGAAACCGAACAGAGCGAAGATTGTGTTTAGGGCTTTGATGATGGTGGCAGACGTCATATCGGGGCATGGGATGGCGAAGGGGAATCTGGAGTACTCATCGACCACACTGAGAATATGCGTGTTTCGGTCGGTGGAGGGGAGGGGCCCTTTGAAATCCACGCTGAGGCGTTCAAAGGGGTGGGAGGCCTTCACCAGGCGTGCACGGTCCGGCCAGTAGAAGTGCGGCTTGCGCTCTGCACTGACCTGTCAATCCCTGGTGACTGTCTGTACTTCCTTGACGGAGTAGGGCAGATTGTGAGCCTTGACAAGATGGTACAATCATGTCACCCCCGGGTGACAAAGGCTGTCATGTAGGGCCCGGAATTGGTCTACTTGTGCGCTGGCACATGTACCTCAGGATAGGGCGTCTGGGGGCTCGTTGAGTTTGCTGGGGCAATACAAAATCTCGTAATTATAGGTGGAGAGCTTGATTCTCCACCGCAAGATTTTATCTTTTTTGATCTTGCCCCGCTGCGTGTTGTTAAACATGAAGGCTACCGATCGTTGGTCAGTGAGGAGAGTGAATCTCCTGCCGGCCAGGTAATGCCTCCAATGCCGCACGGCTTCAACGATAGCTTGGGCCTCATTTTCGACGGATGAGTGCCGAATTTCTGAGGCAAGAAGGGTGCGGGAAAAGAATGCCACGGGTCTGCCTGCTTGATTGAGGGTGGCGGCAAGTGTGACGTCTGATGCGTCGCTTTCTACTTGAAAGGGCAGTGTCTCGTCTACTGCGTGCATCCTGGCCTTGGCTATATCAGTTCTGATGTGGGCGAAGGCCTGTTGTGCCTCAGCCATAAAGGGAAAGTGGATGGACTGAATGAGCGGGCGGGCCTTGTCCGCATAGTTTGGGACCCACTGGATGTAGTAGGAGAAGAACCCCAGGCAGCGTTTGAGTGCCTTGGGGCAGTGGGGGAGGGGAAGCTCCATGAGGGGGCGCATGCGGTCGGGATCGGGCCCCAGAACTTCGTTCTAGACCACATAGCCGAGGATGGCTAAGCGGCTTCTGCTGAACACGCACTTCTCCTTGTTATAGGTGAGGTTGAGGAGAGTGGCGGTGTGGAGGAATTTGGCATGGTTGGCATCGTGGTCCTGCTGATCGTGGCCGCAGATGGTGACGTTGTCTAGGTACGGGAAGGTGGCCCGCAAACCGCACCGGTCGACCATTCGGTCCATCTCCCTTTGGAAGACCGAGACCCCGTTAGTGACGCCGAAGGGAACCCTAAGAAATTGATAGAGGCGACCGTCCGCCTCGAAAGCAGTGTATGGACGGTCCGATGGGGAGCTGGTGGTAGGCAGATTTGAGGTCTATCGTTGAGAAGACCTGGTACTGCGCAATCTGATTGACCATATCAGATATGCGTGGGAGGGGGTACGCGTCGAGCTGCGTGTACCGATTGATGGTCTGGCTGTCGTCCACGACCATTCTGTGTTTCTCCTCAGTTTTAACCACTACCACTTGGGCTCTCCAGGGGCTGTTGCTGGCCTCGATGATGCCTTCCCGAAGCAGCCACTGGACCTCGGACCTGATGAAGGTCTTGTCCTGGGTGCTGTACCATCTGCTCCTGGTGGCAACGGGTTTGCAATCCGGAGTTAGATTAGCAAAGAGGGAGGGTGGCTGCACACAGTGAGGGGTGGTAGGGGCCCGCCGAATTTGAGGGTAAGGCTCTGGAGATTGCACTGGAAGTCCAGGCCTAGTAGTAGTGCAACGCAGAGATTAGGAAGGACGTAGAGGCGGAAGCCGCTGAATTCTACGCCCTGGACCGTGAGAGTGACCGTGCCGAACCCCCGGATCGTGACGGAATGGGATCCGGAGGCCAGAGAGATTCTTTGATTGGCGGGGTGGATCATGAGGGAGCAGCGCCTTACCGTATCCGGGTGGATGAAGCTTTTGGTGCTCCCGGAGTCCAGCAGGCAAGAGGTCACGTGACCATTGATTCTCACACTGGTCGAAGCGGTGGCCAGGTTGTGTGGACGAGACTGGTCGATCGTCACTGAGGTGAGCTGCGGTCGATCGTCGCTGCCGTCAGAAGATGGAGAGCGTGGGGGGCCCAGGTCGTGGAATGCTGTCGGCGCCCATGCCCCGTGGGAAAGACAGGATGGCGGCGCCTGAAGATCCAGCGGGGGACAAAATGGCGGTGTCCATGCGCCGCACGTTGCGGGAGCTGGACAAGATGGCGTCGCCCATGGGCCACAAGTTGCGGGGGCTGGACAAGATGGCGCTGCCCATGGGCCGCACGTCGACTGAGGGGGGGAAGATGGCGGTGCCCACTGGCCACTCACGGCCCCGGGAGGTGAAGATGGCGGCGCCCACTGGCTGCACATGGTCCGGGGAGGTGGAGATGGCGGCAACCACTGGTGGCGCGTGGACCGAGACGAAGATGGTGGCGCCCATTGTGTGTAGGTCAGGGGGGAGGGACGATAGCGGCGACTGCGCGGGACTGGCACACCGTGGAGAAGTGCCCCTTTTTGCCGCAAGCCTTGCAAATGGCAGTACGGGCCGGGCAGCATTGGCGGGGGTGCTTCTGCTGGCCGCAGAAGTAACATCGGGGACCCCCGGTGTGCACGGGTTGGCGTATGGCACAGGCGTACTGGCTGGGTGAAGCCCCGGCTGGGGCGGCCGTCTGTGTGGTCCACGAGGGATAGGAGGGGTGGGCCGTGCGGCTGGAAGGGTAGACCTGAGCATTACATGAGTCATGGAGAGTGCTAGCTTTTTAATCCCAGCTAGATCGAGTGTTGTCCCTTCTAGCAGTCTTTGGCGTATGAGGTCCGACCCAATCCCCGTTATAAACGCATCGCGCATAAGAAGTTGGAATGTTCGGTGGCCGTAATGGCCTGACAGTCACAGTCCCGGACGTGTGGGATTAGGGCCCGCCAGAAGTCTTCTATGGACTCACCAGGGAGTTGAGAGCGAGTGGCGAGTACGTGCCTGCCGAAGAGTGTGTTTGTTTTCTGCGCGTAGTTTTCTTTGAGCAGCGCCATGGCGTCTGCGTAATTCGGGGCGTCCTGGATCAGCGGAAACACGTTGGAGCTCAACCTTGAGTACAGGATCTGTATCTTCTGAGCCTCTGTCGGACGGGTGGTCGCTGAGTTGATATAGGCCTCAAAGCAAGCTAGCCAGTGATTAAAGTCCTTTTTGGCGTTGCTTGATTGCGGATCCAGCTGCAGGTGATGTGGTTTGTATCAGAGGTCCATCTTTTAGAAAATCTCACTGCAATAAATTGTACAAAGACTAAGGTTGGATACAACTGTGGCTTTATTGCAGTAAGATGTGTGGCCTCCCACAGCAGCTGGCAAAATGGCTGCTGAATAGAGGACACGCTCCTCCTACTGGGCGGAGCCAGCAGGCAGGGGTTACCGGTGAACCTGCAGTACAGGTCCTACCTTACATCACCTAATACAGGTGTAACAGTGGTTTTCCACACAGCTAACATGGAGAAACACTTTCAACCTCTTTTTTCACTCTCATGTAGACCTGAAAGATTGCTAGATGACATTGTCAATGGCTCAGCAGAAGCCACCTCTGTAATGATATTTATATAGGTAATGAAAGAGAAAATGCTGGAAAATCTCAGCAGGTCTGGCAGCATCTTTAGGGAAGAAAAGAGCTCACGTTTTGACCCCAATGACTCTTTGTCAGAAAGTGGGAAATATTTATACTGGGGAGTGAGAGGGTACCTCTGATGTTAGTTTCCCTGCTGTTTGGCCTTTCACACCTTTTGTTCTCTCTGGGGACTACCATTAACACTCTTTCCCCTTGGTTTCTGTGGCCATTAGCACCCGGTTTCCCTGGGTTTCTGTGGCTATGACGTATCTTTCATTCTCACTCCACATATAAATATTTCCCACTTTCTAAGTCTGTTAGCTTTGACAAAGAGTCATTGGGGTTGAAACGTTAGCTCTTTTCTCTCCCTACAGGTGCTGCCAGACCTGCTGAGATTTTCCAGCATTTTCGCTTTTGTTTCAGATTCCAGCATCCGCAGTAATTTGCTTTTATCCTCTGTACATAGGTACGCCAGTGAAGGGTTAACTATGAGATCTCAGTGTAAGTCAAACACTAGAGAGCAACACCAGTTCCCAGTATAAATATCAGACCTCAGGGAATGCTGGGTAGTTAGTGGAGAGTTAACAGAGGAGACAGATTGATCACACCACGAGGAGTAGTTTAAAGAGAGAGTTAACACGAGGTCATCATTCGTTAATATTAGACTATAGATTACTGTTTAACAGATTCAACCTTACTTTGTTAGTAGTTATAGCTCAATGTGTGCAAACTTTGTTTAATTAATCATTACTCAATAAATTAGTTTTGTTTCAATCTAAAGATTGCTCATTTCTTTATCATCAACTCATCAGACCATTCTGGATCAAAAGGCAAAGAATAACAACATATTACCATAAAGTGTAAATGTGGTGAACCACTGTGCATGTACTGTGTATTAGGCGATGTACGGTAGGACGTGCACTACAGGTTCGCCGGTAGCCCCTGCCGGCTAGCTCCGCCCACAAGGAGCCGTATAAATATGCGTGACCTCCTCCTGATCAGCCATTCTGCCAGCTGCAATAGGAGGCCACGCATCTGACCGTAATAAAGCCACAGTTGTACCAATCTGAGTCTTTCGTGCAATTGATCGTGCATCAGTAAAATAACAACCTCCTCACAATCTTCTTACAGTGCAGAAAGAGGCCATTCATCCCATCCAGTCTGCACCAACCCTCCGAAAGAGCACTCTACCTCGGCCCACAACCCGCTCTATCACGGTTACCGCGTAACCTAACCTGCATATCTTTGAATGCGGCAAGACAGAGCAGAAGCAGGACAATGCTAAATTAAGCAGAGGGAGGCATCCACCTTCATTTTCCCCTACTCACTCAATGCTCCACTGGGCAGGATGTCCATGGTGGCCTCCTCTAAAGAAGCCAAGGCATTGCAATTTCTGGTCCTTTCTCTCATTTGGGTCAATTTCCTTCTGTTAGGCACAAAATGTTCTGCATTTGCCTGGGGTTATTGGAGCTGCAGATACAGTACCAAACTGTGCCCAGGTTGAAGCCCATTATGAGAGTCAACTAATTATTTACCTGAATTGTGTTTAAATTATTTTCTGTGTGAAGAATTTTCCGTGTGTCAAATGTTTTGGTTGTAAAGTTCCAACCCTGCTGGAGTATGAGCATAGATACATGAAAGAGATGTAAGGCAGTGTTGAGGGCAGTGTAATTTTTTAATGTATTCATTCACAGGGTGTGGGTATTAGAACATAGAACATAGAACAGTACAGCACAGAACAGGCCCTTTGGCCCTCGATGTTGTGCCGAGCATTGTCCGAAACCAAGGTCAAGCTATCCCACTCCCTGTCATTCTGGTGTGCTCCATGTGCCTATCCAATAACCGCTGGGAAGTTCCTAAAGTGTCCGACTCCACTATCACAGCAAGCAGTCCATTCCACACCCTAACCACTCTCTGAGTAAAGAACCTACCTCGGACATCCCTCCTATATCTCCCACCCTGAACCTTATAGTTATGCCCCCTTGTAACAGCTACACCCACCCGAGGAAATAGTCTCTGAACGTCCACTCTATCTATCCCCCTTATCATCTTATAAACCTCTATTAAGTCGCCTCTCATCCTCCTCCGCTCCAAAGAGAAAAGCCCTAGCTCCCTCAACCTTTCCTCATAAGACCTATCCTGCAAACCAGGCAGCATCCTGGTAAATCTCCTTTGCACCCTTTCCAATGCTTCCACATCCTTCCTATAATGAGGCGACCAAAACTGCACACAATACTCCAAATGTGGTCTCACCAGGGTCATGTACAGTTGCAGCATAACCCCGTGGCTCTTAAACTCAAGCCCCCTGTTAATAAATGCTAACACACTATAAACCTTCTTCACGGCTCTATCCACTTGAGTGGCAACCTTCAGAGATCTGTGGCCATGAACCCCAAGATCTCTTTGTTCCTCCACATTCCTCAGAACCTTGCCGTTGACCCTGTAATCCGCATTCAAATTTTTTCTAGCAAAATTAATCAGCTCGCACTTATCAGGGTTAAACTCCATCTGCCATTTTTCGGCCCAGCTCTGCATCCTATCAATGTTTCTTAGCAGCCTACAACAGCCCTCCAGAACAACCAGTGCCAGCATCTTGGCTGGGATGAGAATCGGTATGCATTGAAATTGCATAAGTTCTACATGGCGCCGATGCTAGCTCATTAACAAGCCCTGAATTGGACTGCATCCCAAGAGAGCGGGAAAACTAGTGCCCTCTGGCTTCATAGTGGCCGCGTCCTGGACTGGCACCACTTTGTCCACGTAGAACACTCACGATTCAGTCCCAGCGTCAGCACTTAGGGCCCGATTCTCCGCCCCCCACGACGGGTCGGAGAATAGCGGGAGGGCCTTCCCGACATTTTTCCCGCCCTCCCGCTATTCTCCCCCCCCCCCCGCCCAACTCCCAACACGAATCGCTGCCGCCGTTTTTTTACGGCCGGCAGCGATTCCCAGCTGTTCGATGGGCCGAAGTCCCAGCCCTTTACGCCGTTTTTACGAACGGCAAACACACCTGGTCTGGCCGTTCGTAAAAACGGCGGGAACAACTCGCTTTTTATAACCATGGCACCGATTGGCACGGCAGTACCACGGCCGTGCCAAGGGTGCCATGGGCCCGCGATCGGTGGGCACCGATCGCGGGCAGCTGGCCCGATGCCCGCACACTATTTGTCCTTCCGCCGCCCTGCAGTATCCATTCGCGGGGCGGCTGAGGGGCATCCCGGCCCGCGCATGTGCGGGTTTTGCGCAAATACGCGATGACGTCATCCGCGCATGCGCGGGTTGGAGTCTTCCAATCCGCGCATGCGCGGCTGACGTCATATGACACGTCAGCCGGCGCTAACTCCGGCAAGCGGGCTTAACGAAATTCGTTAAGCCCGTGATGCCGGAGCTTGCGGCGTCGGGCTGCTAGCCCCGACCGGGGACCAGAATCGGTTCCCGGTCGGGAAGGGGCGCGCTGGCGTCAAACCCGCCCGGGTTTGACGCCAGCCTTACGATTTCTCCCGTTTTGGGAGAATCGCGCCCTTAGTTTCTCAAACAGAGACTTTGCCCCATTATATTGGAGGTGGCATCAAATGAAGCTTTGTGGGTAGAGCTTCAGAATAAAAAAGAGACAGCCACATTACTAGGTGTTTATTATAGACTCCCTGATAGCGGGAAATTGAGGAACAAATATGTGCGCAATTCGCAGAGGTGTGTAAATATAATAATGGGGTAATTATATTAGATAATTTCAACTTTTCCAACATTAATTGGGATAGTCGTAGTCATAGGCCTCAAAGGAGGTGATGTGTGATGTGTTGGGTATGCTGGGTCTGCGAGGACTGCATTTACTGTAGCAGTGAGAGAGACAGGCTTCCAACACTTGGAGAAATGCAACTCTATTTTATTGAACTCTTAACTATCATACATACTTTAACTGTGGGTTGACACTATGCTGAGTTGACTGGAGACCTGAGGCTAACCTGACCAGACTATCTTGCCAGCACATGGTGGATGTTCGTGTTGTTGCTACACGGGCTCTGGCTGTCTCAGAGGCTGCATCCCAAGAGAGCAGGAAAACTCGTGCCCTCTGGCTTCATAATGGCGCGTCCTGTCTGGTGATTGGCTGCTGTGTTGTGTGTGTTAATTGGTCATCCTGTGTGTCAATCAATGTCTGTCTAATACCTGTGTGTATATTATGACAGACTGGAGTTCTTAAAATGTGTCCAATAAGGGACGGTGCAGTGCTGGACCTAATTCTGGGGAATGAAGCCAGACAGGTGGTTGAGGTTTTGGTGGGAGGGCATTTTAGTGATAGCGTCCACAGCATGGTACAATTTAAGCTTGTTGTGGACAATATACACAAATTGCAAAAAAAAAGTTTGGATTGGGGGAGAGCGGCTTTTAGTAAAATAAGGGTTGATCTGGCCAAGGCAGACTGGGAAGAGTTACCTGTGGGGAAATCTACATGAGAGCAATGGGGGACATTGAAAAAGGAAATGGGGATGGTACAGGCCCAACATGTTCTCTCTCGGGTGATAGGAAGGAGTAACAAGCCCAGAGAACCATGGATGACCAGAGATATTTATGATATGAGGAGAAGGAAAAGAGAAACTTTTAGAAAGAACAAGGGGAGCAAATCAACCGAGACATTTGCGGAGTACAGAAAGTGCAGCATGGAATTTAAGGAAGTAATTGGAGGAGCAAAGAAGAATATGAGAATCCTCTAGCTGGTAAAAGTAGGGAAAATCCCAATATGTTCTACAATTATATCAATGGGAGAGGATAACCAGGGAAAGAGTAGGGCCCATTATGGACCAAGTGGGCAATCTGTGGTGGAGCCAGAGGACATTGGTAAGGTGTTGAACAAATACTTCCCATCTGTCTTTGCCCCCAAGAAAATGATAATGTAGGTATGGAGCTCAGGGAGAGAGACTATGAGGTTCTTGAGCAAATTGACATAGGGAGTGACAGGTACTGGAGGTGTTGGCAGGCTTAAAAGTGGACAAATCTCCAGGTCTGGATGAATTGAATCCAGGTTGCTACGGGACGTGAAGGGATGAGATTGCAGGGGCGACCTGACTGAGGTGTACGAGATTATGAGGGACATGGATAGGGTGTATAAGGAGCAGCTGTTCCCTTTAGTTGAAGGTTCAGTCACAAGGTGATACAAGTTCAAAGTGAGGGGAAGGAGGTTTAGGGGGAATCCGATGAAGAACATTTTTACTCAGAGGGTGGTGACGGTCTGGAATGGACTGCCTGGAAGGGTGTAGTGGCGGGTTGCCTCGCCTTTAAAAGGTACCTGGATGAGCACTTGGCATGTCGTAACATTCAAGGCCATGGACCAACTGCTGGTAAATGGAATTCAGTGGGTAGGTAAGGTGGTTTTCATGTGTCAGTGTCGACCCGATGGGCTGAAGGGCCTCTTCTATACTGTATTTTCTGTGATTCTGACGTTGATTGTGCCCCATATGGTCTAACATATTGTGTCCATGTATCTGCTAATAATGCTGTTAGGCACCTTAGCAACTTTGTTACAGTCTGCTATCTAATTTTAGCAACTCCTGCTGGTACAGTGCTAATTCTAGCCACCATTACCTTTAAGTAGATGACAAGGAATAACTCCTTGATACCATTTTATGTAATGGTACTTCTAGTTCAATATCCATCAAATGAGGCTGCTCTACGTTTTGCATGGAGGCTACATTTAATGCTTTCTCTTTTTTCTGCAGCTATTTACTTTTCCCATTGGCAAGGCTCCTCCTAGCTGAATATGTTTTGACCTCCAATATCATTTTGCTACCCTTCATTTTTGCAACACAGTGATTTGGGGCAGAATGATAAAATGCTCCCCTTCGCATGCAGCCTCTTATTATTAAATGCTCGAATCAGTTCACTGTAGCAAAACTGTATTATGTTGTTCTCCCATTGTGCAAGCTGCCAGCAGGATGCCTGAATGTATAATTCAGGCGGGTGTGCGGTAACTGATGTTGCCAGCATATCCACTCAAAATGGCATCAACTTTGGAAAATTAACTCCTGCAGAAATTGCAGCTATTTATTTCAGGGAACTAAACAAAATGTGTCCAGTATCGAAAGTTGAGTAGAGTGGGATGGTACTTTTGTGACTCAACAGGGATATTTCTTCACAACGTTTTTTTTTTCTTTTAAATATCAGTGCTAGATTTCATAATGGAGAGAAAATTGAAGGGTGAGTAAGCTCAAATTACTGTTGTGTGCCTCTGAGCAGCTGGTTATTAAACGTCACTGGCAGAGGCCTAGAAATTGTTTCTTTTTTTTAAACTTCAGAGGACCCAATTCTTTCTTTCCAATTAAGGGGCAATTTAGCACGGCAAATCCACCTCCCCTTGGAGGTGGGTTGTGGGGGTGATACCCACACAGACACGGGAAAAATGTGCAAACTCCACAGGGACAGTGACCCGGGGCCAGGATTGAACCCAGGGCCTCAGCATCGTGAGGCAGCAGTGCTAACCACTGCGCCACCACGCCGCCCTAGAAATTGTTTCTTAGCCTCTCCCTGCTCGCTCATCAAGTCTGTGTTGTCTGTGGAGGGGTAGTTTCAAAAGATGACACATACTGCATAACTATAAACATCAATGTTTATTAATCACATCGCCCTTAAAAGCTAAATTACATCTGGTTTGTGATGCAGAACGCAGGGTCAAGCCCCGCACTGGCTGAGGTTATTCATGAAGGCCCTGCCTTCTCAACCTTGCCCCTTGCCTGAGGTGCAGTGATCCTCAGGTTAAATCACCAATCGTCAGCTCTTTCCCCTCAAAGGGGAAAGCAGCCTATGGTCATCTGGGACTGTGGAGATTTTACTTTACTAACAGCAATGTGAATGTGGGAGATTTCTAGCTGATTTCAGTGATTGTCAGCTGTGGGGTCCACAGTATAGGTAAAGTCGCCATTGTTCCAGATGACCAGAGGCTGCTTTCCCCTTTGAGGGGATAGCTGACCAGAATCCTGAGTAACTAGGCCACAACTTCAAGATTCCATGCTGAACAGCTCATCTCCTGGCACCTTGACATTTTCAAAGGGGCAATGATGGCGGCAGTTCACAGTCAAGCTGAATTACAGAACATTTGTGCAGTATGAATGATTTTCTACACCACGAGATGGTGCTATTCTACACCAATACTATAATTCCCCTTTCTTTTGATATTCTTGTTTGCAATTAGTTTTACAAGGAAGAACAGTAACAATGTTGGTCTGTATTCATGGTGTTCTTTTACAGTAGCCATTGTGGAATGAAGGACATATTTTCATTGACTTGAAGACTCCTATTTACTAAATTGTAATCTCAATTGTATTGCAGAAACAAGTTTAACGCAATAGTCACATCTTCAAAAGACTGCTAAAATAAGAGAAAACATAAAACTCACTATTGGCAATGGCATTGTCGTGTTCTGTAGTGACAGGAAAAATATTTTTCTATACAAGATGCAGCTTTTTGAAGTCAGCATTTAGTATAAATCAAATATGCTCCATTAGATATTACAAAACTCAAGGCCATTGAAGACAGTCATGGAGAGAATCATACATAATGTGAAAAGGAAAAGATACATATGGTTTTGTCCAGAAAATTAACTACTCAACTCCTGATATGTCTTAAATGAAAGAAGGAAACATGGGGTGGAATTCTCCTCAGCCTGATGACAGGTTCACTGTTGGGTGGGCTGGCTGGGGAGAATTTGGCGGGAGGCCCAAAAGTTGGTTTTACGTTGCCGTCAATTTACAGCAGGATTTTCTGCTGGTGCCCAGATGGTGGATCGGGAAACCCGCTGGAGGTCAGCGTGAAACTCATTTCACCAATGGGATTCAGCTGAAGTTTCGACCACACACACCCGATTCTCCAAGGCAGCAGTGGGAATACATGCCAGTGTAAAGCACATCTGGAACAAAGTGGCGTGCAGATACCGGCACTCACCTGAACAATGCCTGGGGCTGCCTCTGGTGTTCAGGATGGAGGCTAACAGCAACCCTAAACCCCAAAATAACAGTGGATGGGGGAAACATCAACAGGTAGACCTTCCAGTTTCGATGTCTTGCAGGGGCTCCATCTTCCAGCTTCGGAATGTTTCTGGAGATCCATACTCTTTTTCAGGAGGTCCAAATTTAGGCCTCAGAATGCTCCCGGGGATCCATCTTCATTTTCATCTTCTTCAATAGTGGGTCAGTGATGTTGGCGCCTTTTTAATGTGGTACCCAGATAGGTCGGCGGACTAAGCGGCATTCAGGCCTTCACCGACAGAATAACGCACAAAACACCCTGTTGCAGAATTAATTATGTGCGGACTGGAGGACTTGGCATCTTTTCCCACCAGCCCCCACAGAGGTAAACACTCCATATTCCCACCCCTGCCATGGGACTTGCCTCCAGATGGGAGAATTCCACCCCTGGGCTGGGAATCTTCTAAGAACACGTCCAGTCCACCACCAGAAATGTTTTCATCAAATACTTTGCAACAGACAGCTCAATTTCCACCATCACCACCCCACACCCCCATCCCATTCCCTTGCGCCCCCCCCTGCCCAACCCCCCTCCCAATTCCAAACCGGCAGGCAAGAGAGCGTTGTGGATTAAAATAGCATAAACAGGTCAGGTAGTATCTGTGGAGAGAAAGGATGAGTTCATTTTGTGGTCGTGAATGCTTCAGCAAAACACAAGTTTACCGAATAAAACATTATTTCCCTCCCCGCACTCCTCCCACATGGCAGGTTTTTAACTTTCAGCCCTGCTGATTGGAAGTGATAACAAATAGAAATTGATGGCTTCCCACAGAGCGGAAAGAATGGAGAGAAAATCTGAGATGAGTAACCCAGATCACCCTTCCAGCAGCTCCTGAAAGGTCAGGATTGGCACACGTTGGGGAGTAGCTTCTGTCAACTTCCTCCGGGAAATGGTGCACATTTTTAGTGTAGGAATGGAGAGTGAGGAGAAAAAAAATAGAGAGAATAATGACTGCAGAAAAGAAAAATATAAATGTTGCCTTTTAGGCAGCCCCTATTTGAGTCAGCGTGCTTGCCTGGCTGCGATATGGTTGTCACGGTGATCTCCTGGGGGCATTCCCAACAGCAGGAACTGCTGTCAGCACTGTCAAAATAATCTTATGCCTGGAATAAAAAAGGATGGTGTAATGCATCTTTTAACACAGAATGCTTTGCTGACTGTAATAGTCGAACAGTAATTAAACCTTTCTGGAAATCAGACAGGTTTATTGTGATGGTAAAAGGGTGTACTTTGCTTGCAGGCAAATGTTAATTGTTACTGGTGCTGCTTGAGAGCATTTGAATAGATTTATTAAGGCTGGAAAAACCTATGATCATGTTCTGTGTATCTGTAATCAAAGTAAGAGAATCCATTTCATAGTTTTTTTTCTTCATATGGGGATTTAGAATTCGTTGTCCATGTTCGATATTGTCTGTCACCAAGAAACAAACTTCAATTACAAAAACGTCTCCCATTCTCGACAGAATGTTTATTTTGTCCATAAGCCCATTGTTCAATTGCTGAATTAGTATTACTGCACATTTCCCTCCACATCTAGCCTGGGGATGAGCTATTTTTCAGCACTGAGCTGAGAAACAATGCAATTATCCAACTTTGCATAACAACATTATGTTTATCCCTAAATCTCCAGTCTTTGTCTGGTAAAACTGGGCTACATCTAATCCTTTGCAGTCTGCTACTGCTCAAACCTATACCAAGAACTGGTTTATCCTCTGGAGTGAGTTATCTTTTATTGCGATTTTAACATGAACTCTGGGTAAGATTAAATAAACTATTTTGGCTAGTAAAATATTAATTCAGGAAAATGAAATAACATTTATCATTACAAGCAGCAAACAAGATTTTTTTTAAAAATCAGTGTTGGCAATGAAGTAATGAGAGCTGCAATGCAAAATTTTATTTGCACGTGGGACACAGTAATACAGCGAATGCTGCATTTCTGACCAACCCCAGAGGAAGTTAGAGAAGGTTTTCTACTTAATCTTCAGCATTCCCTCTGCTGAAGGTGCTCCCTGTAATAATAGATGAAATTCCAGGGCTGTGACCAAGGAATAGCAGGATGTGTGCCTGTTGGGATATTGTATAACTTCGAGACAAACTTAGAGATGATGCCCCGTACGGAAGAATCACACCCTCATGTCAAATAATGCATCCTTGGCACTGTGCTGTTAGAACGGTGCAATGCCCCGAATGATCTCAGATGTGCACCTGCCAAGAGGTACTGTGAGGGGAGCGCGGAGATGAGTGCTGTGCTCGGGGTGCAGCTCCAGGTTCAGGGGGCAGTGGGTGGTACCAGGGTGATGGTCAAGGGATGGACTTGGCTGAAGAATATTTACTGATGTGCTTGCTGTGTGCAGGGGTCTCTTCTAAAATGGTGCCTGAATCATCTAAACACTGAGTCGATGGTGGGGGCAAATCAGCGTTAGCGCTACGGTATGGAACTCATGCCTACCTTCTGTTTCAACTAAGTTCTGCACAATATGACATAAAAAGCCATCGTTGCCATTGGCGGGCTCAATACCGTTTTTTTCACCTGACATCAGACTTTAGGATGTTTTCTTATTTTCACTGGTAATTGTTCAAGCATTTCAGGATGTACTGGAGAACACAGATAAGCCATTTTGTTTCAGTTTCACTTTTGGGATTTTGGCTGGAAGGCAGCCAAAAGTAGACCTTTCTCAGCTCTCTGATTTAAACTAGTCCATGTGGTGAATGTATAATGCATATAATTCACACTGTGTATCACTGTGTCCCTGTGGGCTCCATCTGTGAACCGTTGCGTGGCTCTGCCCACAGGGGGAGATGAGGAGCTTATACAGGGCTCCACCCTTGGCTCCACCCATGGCTCCGCCCATGGCTCCTCCCACTACCGGAAGTATAAAGTGCTGCGGTCTTGTGAGCCTGCCCTCAGTTCTTTTGGTCGCAGGCGCGCTCAGTTATAAGTCGATTAAAGCCACAGTTTACTTCCACTCGTGTCTTGAGTGAATTGATGGTCGCATCAGTCCAGCCAAGCCTGGGGAAGTCCCTCCTGTATGAAAGATTGCAGGCAGTTGTCAGGTCTGGAGCAATTTTAAACCTCTGTTTGGAAAGCTGGTGATGTCAAACTCTCTCCCTATCAGTTAAGGCTGGAAGTTAAAGTACCCTCCAGCAGGCCTGTGAATCTTCCATTTCTGAGTAAACGGCTGGGGAACTGAAACTGATTTCTCTCAATTGATGACCTGTGGCTAAAGACCGTTTTCTCTGCAGTCAGGTCAACCTGCAGAATGTCTTAGTCCAGCACTACCTACAGGAAGAAGGGATTATTAGTGAAATCCTCAGGTGAAGATTTTTAATATTACCTCAGTGGGTCTGAGGAATGGACTGGCAGAGGTCCTACAAATGCAAGTGACTCCACCTCCATGTTCTAATCAAAGACAATCATTAGGAAAGGCAAATCAACTGACCCTCTGCATTCTTGGAAGATTGCAGACCACAAAAACCACAACCTCAGCAGTGGGGATCTTCAAGTCTCTCATACTTCTTAATCCCTGTTATTTTTGAACCTTTCCTACCCCTTCACCATGTGTCTGTCTTGTGCGTGTCTGGGTGGAGGGTGCGATGGGGTTTTGGGAATAAATAGACTAATAGAGCATTGTTTCATTATTTCCATTCTATGTTCATCTTTTACTCTTGTTATAAATAAACGGTTTATTAAAATTTTAACTTATAAATCTGGTGCCTGTAACTCATTGGAGTAGTCAAGAGTTAAAGATCTCAGGAAAATACACAAATTATTGATTAATTCACTTATGTCTATGGGCTGGAACTGATGGCGCACTTGCCCAGGGTGTCGTAACACTGCTGCCTCACATGCCAGGGACCTGAGTTCAATTCCAGCATTGGGTGACTGTATGGAGTTCGCACATTCTCCTTGTGTCTGAGTGGGTTTCCTCCGGGTGCTCCGGTTTCCTCTTACAGCCCTAAGATGTGCAGGTTAGGTGGTTTGGCCATGCTAAATTGCCCTTAGTGTCCAAAAAGGTGGTGTGGGGTTATTGGGTTATGGGGATAGGGTGGAGCTGTGGGCTTGGGTAGGGTGCTCTTTCCAAGGGCTAGTGCAGAGCTGAAGGGCCAAATGGCCTCCTTCTGTGCTGTAAATTCTATGATTTTCATTTAGTAGCAGAGCTTTCACCAGTCATCTTCGACCTGCCTGCTGGAAGTCTCTCCCTAAGTCATTTCACCTCGCTACATCCCACTTTAAGAGCCTCCTCAAAACCTCCTATTTTGACTGTGCCGCCTCTCCCTAAATTCTTCATTGTTTGATTCATCTCTCTCTTCTACATACAGCTGCATAGGATATTGTTGTTGTACGAAAGGAAATATACAAATTGTGTTGCCAGCATATGGTATGGAGACAATTATTATAATGCATGTCTGTTACTCAGAATTCTTCAAAGTCCAATTTTATTCTGGACTGCGAATCTTTCACATTGTGTATATCCTGTTGCCTGGCAATATGCAAACTCACCTGTAAAGACTATGGGCGTCATAGCTATATAATTTTATGCTGGAAAAGTGTTTGTGCATTTGAGTTGCATTTGAAGTTTCATTCAATCTACATTGTTCTTGAAGAACACTAAGATACCGCAATTCTGCCATCTATTTTGTGCACTAAGTGAGTCAATACCTATTTTCTATTCAACAATACCTATTGTTGACTCAATACCTATTTCAATTGCCTTGCTTGGAGAAATAATCTTGTGATAGTTCAAATGGCGATCCAAACTATTGGAAGGTGCCCATTAGAGGGCCAGTTACTTTCCCCCACGAGGAACTCATATTCAGAGACATGTCTCCATGGACCATAATTGCAGTAGTCACTTTTGAAGTAATATTTGGGCATGAAGCAAGTTGCATATTTCCTGCCTCCTTCAAGGAATGATACACCTTATGGGGAAGATCTAAACCAGTGTTCTTAAGACCATAAGACCGTAAGACATAGGAGTGGAAGTAAGGCCATTCGGCCCATCGAGTCCACTCCACCATTCAATCATGGTTGATTTCAACTCCATTTACCCGCTCTCTCCCCATAGCCCTTAATTCCTCGAGAAATCAAGAATTTATCAATTTCTGTCTTAAAGACACTCAATGTCCCGGCCTCCACCGCCCTCTGTGGCAATGAATTCCACAGACCTACCACTCTCTGGCTGAAGAAATTTCTCCTCATCTCTTTTCTAAAGTGACTCCCTTTTATTCTAAGGCTGTGCCCCCGCGTCCTAGTCTCCCCTGCTAATGGAAACAACTTCCCTACGTCCATCCTATCCAAGCCATTCATTATCTTGTACGTTTCTATTAGATCTCCCCTCAACCTCCTAAACTCCAATGAATATAATCCCACGATCCTCAGACGTTCATCGTATGTTAGGCCTACCATTCCTGGGATCATCCGTGTGAATCTCCGCTGGACCCGCTCCAGTGCCAGTATGTCCTTCCTGAGGTATGGGGCCCAAAATTGCTCACAGTATTCTAAATGGGGCCTAACTAGTGCTTTATAAAGCCTCAGAAGTACATCCCTGCTTTTATATTCCAAGCCTCTTGAGATAAATGACAACATTACATTTGCTTTCTTAATTACGGACTCAACCTGCAAGTTTACCTTTAGAGAATCCTGGACTAGGACTCCCAAGTCCCTTTGCACTTTAGCATTATGAATTTTGTCACCGTTTAGAAAATAGTCCATGCCTCTATTCTTTTTTCCAAAGTGCAAGACCTCGCACTTGCCCACGTTGAATTTCATCAGCCACTTCTTGGACCATTCTCCTAAACTGTCTAAATCTTTCTGCAGCCTCCCCACCTCCTCAATACTACCTGCCCCTCCACCTATCTTTGTATCATCGGCAAACTTGGCCAGAATGCCCCCAGTCCCGTCATCTAGATCGTTAATATATAAAGAGAACAGCTGAGGCCCCAACACTGAACCCTGTGTTGCACGTTTTACTATGGGCGTAAAACGCGTTTATTGGAGTGTATTAACACGCCTCCGAGTTCGACGTGTGCTTAACACTGCTAGGCTCTGTTCTATGTAATTATTTAAGCTCTGGAGTCGCCAGCTGCCGTATAGGCAACGTCACAAGTATTCCAAGGTCAAATTCAAAGTAATAAAGACGATACACCGATTAGTCAAGTTCAAACGATCAATATTTATTATACAGTTAATAATAAATACTCATGCACACACACTAAGAGACTAAGCTACAACTAAACATAAGCAAACAGAATACTTATCTAACAGGAACAGGCAAGGTCAGAGAACGAGGCCTTCGTCCTGGTTTTGTCTGCAGCCTTCAGCAAGCGTTCTGGCACTTGGGAGTCTAGTGGGCTTGGATCGCGTAGCGAGCGTTGAACTTACGGTTTCGGCGGCTGGTGCTCAACGGCTGGAGTCAGGATACCAGGTGTCAGTCGAGGCCGGAGCACAGGTTTAACAGACCGGACAACACGAGGTCCCTATCTTTTATAGGGGTTCCGTTGTCCTTCCCTCTCCTCGGGCGGGCTCTACCTATTGGATCAATTTCTTATCGATACTGGATTAATTCCCCAATGCGAGGGGGTCTCCGTGATGGAGGGGGCGTTTCTTATGTCCTTTTGTTCGGAGGTTTCTGGTGCCTCGATGTCTGGGTCTTGATTGGAATGTGTCCATTCAGAACCAAATGTATCTATTGTGTGGGTGTTCAAGTCTGATGGCCTCATTAGCATGCAAAGCGTTTTGCCATTTGCACCTAGCTAAGGTCTCTTCACCTGAGCCCAAACTGGTTTCTGCTGCTGCAGAATGCAAACTGCTCTTTGCAGACTGCTGTTCTGGCTGAACTGTCTGTTTCTCAGCAGCCTTCCATTTTAGTTTGGCTCAGTGTCCATTTTGCGTGGCCAGCATGGCTACATTCCCTCCTTGTGATCCTCACAATCATACTATTGTGAAGGATCACCTATGTACTTTGCCTCCTTGTGTTCTGACCTCTTGCCAGTTCCTGTTCTACTCTGTTCTAAACTATGGGAAGAAGAGAAAAAAAATTTAACTAACATTTCTACTTGGCCCTATGTCAAAGGGACATGCATTACTACAATTGGGAACCTCTACCTATCACTATTAACCTTAACCTTAACTTAAACATGTAATCACTCTATACCTTAACCATTCACACCACAACATCACACTTCCCAACTCGGCAGTCGAGTATGGAACAATATAATACATGGCTGAATTTTATTTACAGAGTGTTGTAATCAGTGAGGGGTTGAGGGGTTTGGTGGAATCCGAAGATGGGGGATTGCACTCTATAGATGGGTGAGGTGCTGGAACGAGAGGCTCTCCTCTTCCATTTCCTCAACCTGAGGGTCTGCACTAGGATGGTGAGGATCGCAATCACCAACAGTGATTCGATTATGTAGGACATGGAGTACCACGTCATGAATTTAGTACACCAGGTCTGAACCTCGCTGATCAGAGCTGAGCACTGGGGGTTTGTTGTACTAACATTTACGGTGGGGGTTGTGGGGGAAACGTGTCTTGTTTCCACACATATACATATGACATTAAATAGTAATAAGTGGGCTTCCATCATTTTGCTGTTCTTCTTCTTTCTCTTCCTTCTTCCTCCGGTATTGACAATCCTGGCTTCGACCTCTGTCTCGTCCTTTGAAACCTTTGGGATCAAGCACAGTATCTGTCAATACACAGTTTAAGACCTTTACTTGTTAGTGCATCTGTCTTTCAAAACCCAATTGACCCTTAAAAATGACTGGCTAAGTCACACCCTGTGACTCCCCTCATTTTTTTTTTTCAAAAAGCGAATTTAAAGACCAGCATACACCTAACAATCCTTCCTTCTGCGAGCCGTCTCGCAGGCTTTGCTGATTTACCATCCGAATGTTTCCGGATGTAAATAGCATGTGGGATGGCGGCCGAAGGGCTACCTAACCTAAAATGAAAACAAATTTGGAAAGAAACATCCGAATGAGTTGCGTATGGGCCGCTACGGGTACGAGTTGGATGGGATCCCCGGGTAGGGCGTGCTGTGCCATACCCGAGCTTGGCTGACCAAGGGTTGGTTCTCAGACAGGGCGGGTCCTCAGTGCCGTTTGTCCACTGCCTGAGTAACCTGGAGAAAACGGGTACGAATGTGTTAACCATGACTTGCAGCCTCTATTTCGCCGAATAGAGGGGCACCTAAAAAACCAAGGGAGCCAAGATGCTCCGTTCTGAAAACAGGGAACAAGTCGTGAACCGTGTCGGTTCACCAGAGGATACAACTGAAGTTCTCAGAAATATCTGCGGACAAGCTATTTGGCGTGTGGCCTTACAACTTTGGAAAGGATCTCCAATCAAACCGAAGTTCTCAAAGGTTTCGGCAGACAAGCTAACGTGTATGTGAGGTGGTCACAATCTTTTCAGCTGAAAAGAAGATGTCCATCCTCCAACTGAAACATTTACATTCCTGAAAACAAACAAACATAAAACGAAGACAAACATACGTGCAGGTTCCATCAGAAAGGACATCGTTTCCCTCAAACGATTCCTATCTTACATCATCTGGACACCTCACTTTGATTCTGCCTCTGTGAACAGGGTCACAAAGGGGTTGCCGTGTCGGGAGTCAGACACCGTGTCGTCCTGCTCTCCCGGATCCCACACCCTTGTGTGGATCAGGCATGCAATTTTGGAGTTGTGTGACCGGGGGTCACTCTCGTCATTGCGGACAAGTCTGTAGGAATTGTCCCTGTGCCATTGTGTAGCGTCGAGTGTGTTGTCGGGGTAGTCGGGGTCGGGTGGTGGTTCTGGGTATTTGAGGTAAGTGACTTCCATGGGGTCACTGGAGTCGGGGTCGTAGGTGGTGCAGTGTGGGCTGTATGGCTGTGTGGTGTCGCTGTCTTCAGAGTCAGTGTCTGTCCTACTGTCTCTGCTGTGGCAGCTTGTGGGCGTGTCGGGGCGTGGTCTGTGGTGGTCTGTGGGCGGAGTCGTGGGCGAGTCCGTTGATGTACTGGTCTGTGAGGGGGATGGTGGAAAAGTGTCTCTGGTGGGCGGGGTGAAGTGTTCTGCTGCGTCTAGCAGGACATGGTGGGCATGGTTGGCCTGTGTTCCATATGCCTTTAACTGGTTTATATGGAACCACGCGGTCTTCCCATTAGGATACTTTATCCTGTAAACGGAGGGGCTAATTTTGTCCGAAATTGAGTAGGGACCGGAATATTTTGGAGCCAAAAAACTGCTGGGGTTATAAACAGATAACATTACCTGTTGCCCAACCTGGAATTCTGTGGTGTGTACGGTCTTATTGAAACAGGCAGTCCGTTGCTGTCGGCGTTTCCCTAGCTGGACTGCGGCTGCGAGCTGTGCAGACCTCACAGTCTCAACTAGTTCTTTAACTGCCTTTTCATGTGTGAGGGCCGTCACTTCGGGGCTTGTCATGTCCAGTCCTGAAAGGAATTCTGTACCTTTCATAGGGCGTCCGGTCATGAGTGTGTGTGGTGTGTATCCTGTCGATGTGGAGACAGTGTTCCTTATGAACATAAGTGCAAAGGGGAGCACTGAATCCCATGTGGAATTGTTCTCTTGAACCATTTTCCTAAGGGTAGTTTTTAGGGTCCGATTCATGCGCTCCACAATCCCGCTGGACTGTGGATGATACGCAATGTGGAAGTTCTGTTTGATTCCGAATATTGTCAGGACGTTCCTCATGACCCGTCCTGTAAAGTGAGATCCCTGGTCCGAATCGATACTTCGGGGTAAACCCCATCTCGTGAAGATGTGGTGGGTCAGGATCTTTGCAGCTGTCTTAGCTGTGTTTGTTCGTGAGGGAAATGCCTCTACCCATTTGGTAAAGGTATCTATCACCACCAGAACGTATTTATAGCCATTCCGACAAGGGGGCAATGGACCTATAAAGTCGATCTGGAGGTTTGTCCAAGGGCCGTTAACTGGGCGAGTATGCCGAAGTTGTGCCTTCTTAGAATACCGCTCCGGGTTATTCTGAGCACAAATCAGGCAATTCTCTATGTAGTGCGTTACATCATTCCTGAGATCAGGCCACCAACAGAGTTGCCTGAGGTGCCTCGTTGTTGCATCAATTCCCTGATGCCCGTGTCCGTCATGGAACAAGGCAATCATCTGATTCCTGTCCTGCTGTGGGACCACATAAAGTCGGTCCTTAATGATCACACCCTCATGTGTGGTCAGTGCGTGTTTAAAGTGCTCGTAAGCAGGCACAAAGTTTCCCTTGAAAACCTCCCTGAGGTCTCCGTCCTGTTTTTGTGCTGCCACGAGATCTTTAATATCAGTCTGTGAGACTTGGACTGCGCTCACAGGGGCGCTAGCTGGTGCGCTAGCTGGGGGGGTCCATAAGTGTCCTCTCCTGGAACCTGCCTTAGCCAACGCGTCGGCTTTTACATTCCCAGGGGGTGATGACCTATGGTGGCTGCGAACTTTTATAATGCCGAAGGTCCTGTCCTTCGCTTTCGCTAAAATATGCTGGAGTAGAGGGGCTGATGGAAGGGGTTTCCCGTCTGCGGAGACAAAACCTCGTGTCCTCCACAGGGGCAGAAAATCGGTTAAACTGTTACAGACATATAAGCTGTCTGAATATATGTCTGCTGGGCTGGGGAAAGAATCGGGGTGGTCCACTATGTACGCTATGGCTGCTAGCTCTGCTGCCTGCGCGCCTAAGTGACCTGGTAACTTAAGAGCGATTTCTTCGAGAGCGCGCCCCTGCGCGTCCTCTACATAGATGCCGCATCCTGTGATACGCTCACCATTTAAAACTGTGGAGGAACCGTCTACATAAATCCTCAAGGGTCCACACGTGTCTGTGGGCTGGGGGCTTTGTTTCGGGTTCCCTATCTTCCTGGGGGGTGTTTTTGCTAAAAAGGGTCCTGTGTTATGCAGGGGAGCTACAATTTCACAGTCATGGGGCTGTCCGGGGTATTGGAGGTTGTCTGCTAAGTATGTGTGTGTGCGTGTCCGTTTTACTGTAATGTCCCGTCCTTGTAAAAGTAGGGTCCACCTAGCTGCCCTAATCTGGCTAACTGAACCGTCCTTCAGTCGACCGTCTAGTAGTAGCTGTGTGGGTGTGTGTTCGGTTAGAATGGTGATGGGGTTGAGTCCGGTGATGTATGAGAAATACTGCACTGCCCAGAAGACAGCAAGGAGGTGCCTCTCACAGGCTGAAAATCCTTGTTCTACTGGGTCTAACAGTCGGGAGGCATAAGCCACTGGTCTTAGCTGCTCGTGCCGTTCTTGAAGCAACACGGCCGAGAGGGTCAGATCGGTGCTCGCTACCTCTATTGCGTACGGTGAAAGTTGGTCGGGGACTAGCAGCGCGGGTGCTGCACTAAGGGCTCGTTTCAACTCTTCCACAGCGCCTGTATGCTGCGGAAGCCATTCCCAGGGGGCTCCTTTCTTAAGGAGGTCTGAAAGTGGGGCGGCTTTTGTCGCGAATCCGTCGATGTGGTTCCGACAATAGCCAACCAGTCCTAAAAACGACCGGAGGGCTGAAACATTCTGGGGAAGGGGCAATTTGACAATCGAATCAATTCTTTTGAATTCGATCTCGCGTTTGCCGTGCGTGATGACTGATCCCAAATACATCACTTTACTTTCCAATATTTGGGCCTTTTTCGGGTTAACTTTACAGCCAATTTCAGTTAAGAGTTCTAGGAGTTCGGCCAGAAGCGAAATGTGCTCTGCCTTTGTGTCTGTCTGCAGTAGTAGGTCGTCTACATACTGTACCAGACAATCGGGTCGGGAAAATTTCTCTAATCCACTTGCCAGCTGTCGGTGGAAAATGGAGGGGGAATTGTGGAATCCCTGTGGGAGGCATGTCCACGTGTACTGCTGTGTTTTAAAAGTGAATGCGAATTTGTATTGGCACGCTTTTGCCAATGGTATTGACCAGAATCCATTACTGATGTCCAATACCGTGAAGTACTTGGCGTTGAGACCCTGCTTGAGCATGGTCTCGGGACTAGTAGCTACCGTTGGGGCTACTGCGGGGGTTACTTTGTTGAGTTCCCGATAATCGATGGTCAGACGCCATGATCCATCGGGCTTCCTCACTGGCCAAATAGGGGCATTGTTGGTGGAGGCTACCGTTCTCAGTACACCTTGGTCCAACAAGCTGCCTATAACCTTTTCTATTTCCACCTCTGCCTCGAGGGGAAATCTATATTGCTTTTGCGGTCGGGGGTCCTGTCCGGTAACATGAACTTGTCCAGTCATTCTGCCACAGTCATGACGGTGACTTGCAAATGCTGTCCTGTGTTTGTTTAGTAGGGCCTTAATTTGTCTGTCGGTGTGGAGTGTAGTCAGGTCGAATGAGTACTCTCCCACTGCGCTAATCCGATTAGCGTAGTCTCCTACTGTGAGGGTGGCTGGGGCTCTGTCTGATCTCGCCATTCGCCAGACACACTGGTTCACTGGGTCGAACGACAAGCTGTGGGCGTTCATAAAATCTATCCCCAGGATGTGCTCCGCTGTCCGGGGAAGATTTACTAAAACTACGGGGTGCCTTGTGCTAATGTTCCCTAGCTGGATCGCTACGGGTGCTGTGATATGTCCCTGCTGCGAGTGTCCGGTGAACCCGCTAAGTGTGATGGTGGAGGTGGTCGGCCACGTGTCTGCGTGTGCCGTGGTTGTGGAGTTAATGGTGGTGCGGGATCCTCCTGTGTCCCACAGTAACTCTATGGGCTTCCCTTTGACTTTTGCCGTGACTACGGGCCTCCCTGATGAGTCCCATAGTGTGTCACAGACCCAAGTGGGGGAGCCCGAACACCGTCAGTTCGTCTCGTCCACATTGGTGGGTCCTGACTGTACTACTACATTGTGGATGGGTTTTGCCTTGTTGCGGTTCAGAGTGCCTGTCTGCTGGCCTCTCTGAGATCGCTGGGGTGCTTGGCACTCTTTTGCCCAATGCCCTAACTGTCCACAGTTATAGCATTCCTGTCCTTTCTGTTGAGGGCTGCTCTTGCCTTCATTTACCCATGCGGGCTTCTGGTGCTCTCTGACTGCTTGGATATCTGCAGCAGCCTGAGCCTCTTCTGGGGATCTAACCTTTGCTTTTGCCTGAAGCGATTGCTCCCAAGCGCGGGACAATCTTTTGAGGACCCATTTCTCGTTATGGGCCTCTTCTGAGGGGTCGTAATTATTGCAAGCGCTCTGTCCTGCTTCTGTTGCGTGTGAGATAATTGTGCGCGTCCACTTAACCATGTTTTCGCGGGTTAAATGCGCTCTATCTAGCTGTCCGAAAACTGCGCTGAAGTGAATCCACAGCCTTCCTGCGAATGCTGTGGGGTGTTCAGATCTCTTCTGCCTGCACTTATTCAAGCCTTCTACGGGGTCACCTCTATTGTACCCGATGGCATCTAAAATAGCAGTGTGCATCTCCTCTAGGCTGCCTCCTGCCACGTTTTGTGGATCGGGGAGGGCTGCCACTACACTCTGGTCTAAGCTCAGCACGGTGAGCTTAACCTGCTCTCTCTCATCCAGGCCGTACATGGTAGCCTGCTGTTTTACTTTCGCAAAGAACTGGTGGGGGTCTGTGGTGGGGAGGAACGGAGTGATCTTTTCACAAGCGTCCCTTAGCTGGGTTACTGTTAAAGGGGTGGTGTAAGTTATGTCTGGGGCGCCTTCTGATTCGGCTTTCCTCTGTGTGGTTACGGGATTCATGGGTGCGGTTATGATCTGAGCTGTGGGGGGTTGGGGTGCCTGTCGTTTCTGCTGAGCTGCGGGCGCACATGTTCCCTGAACATAACGCTGCGCTGTCTCGCTTAATTCCTGCCAATCTGGGGCGTTTTCCCCATCTAACTGAGCTCCAAAGGTGCTTTGGAAGCCATTCTGCACCGAAAGCAGAGATTGCAGTTCCGCAATCTGTTTTCTGCATTTCGCGTGGTCAACTGTGCTTTGTCTTTGTTCGGTCGTTGCAGCGTGGAGTGCTCTCAAAGCTGCTTTGAGATCGGAGCATTGCCTCTGCAATGCCTCCACCTGCTTTTCCGATTCCTGTCTTATCAGAACGGCACGTTGCACGTCCTGATAGGCTTTCTCATACTGGGTCTGGGAACTGTTCAGATGAGCTAGACAAGACTGGTGAGCCCTCTTGGCATCATCCACCTCTCTACCCTTCTCTGCCAACTTCCCTTTTAATTCCAGGTTTTCTTTCTCGACGTCCCTGACATCGACCTTACTCATTCGGTTCCTTTCCTCTAAATCTGCCCGGAGCGTCCTGATGACCTCCTCTGCGCCTCGCAACTGTGCCAAGCAGGACACAATCGCCATCGGCTTGCGTGCTTTACTTAAACTCTTTTTGTGTATCTGAGAGAGGTTCTCCCACCAAGTATGACCTATACTTCCGGGACCTGTCTCCTCATTTGCACAAAACTCTTTCCAAAGGGGCCATCCCTTTCCTTGTAAATATTTGCGGAGTTCCAGCTCCCACGTGGGACACTGGCCTACTCTGCTACTGCTGCTGGTCGCTGCGACCACAAACTTTGCTGGATCCATCAGACGTTCCATTGCCTGCATGGCCATTTCCTCTGACTCTCTTTTTATAATTTGGAACAGGGGGTTGCTGGGGTGGTGTTTCGAAAAAGGGTACGGCTTACGCTATTTTCCGATCACAAAACTACCGAAAGTTTGTCGCAACAAAAAGCTTTCAGTTTTACCTTACAGCCCTGTTAGTACGCATGCACTAAAACACACTTCCGAATTTCGCTTATTATTTTGAACACCTTGAATACTTGTGATCTCTTTCTTTCTCTGCAATTTGGAGTTCTAATTCAAATTTCAGGGTCCTGGACACTGTGGTGTTTCCACTTACAACAGGGTCCCGGCGGATGTCGCCACTAAATGTTGCACGTTTTACTATGGGCGTAAAACGCGTTTATTGGAGTGTATTAACACGCCTCCGAGTTCGACGTGTGCTTAACACTGCTAGGCTCTGTTCTATGTAATTATTTAAGCTCTGGAGTCGCCAGCTGCCGTATAGGCAACGTCACAAGTATTCCAAGGTCAAATTCAAAGTAATAAAGACGATACACCGATTAGTCAAGTTCAAACGATCAATATTTATTATACAGTTAATAATAAATACTCATGCACACACACTAAGAGACTAAGCTACAACTAAACATAAGCAAACAGAATACTTATCTAACAGGAACAGGCAAGGTCAGAGAACGAGGCCTTCGTCCTGGTTTTGTCTGCAGCCTTCAGCAAGCGTTCTGGCACTTGGGAGTCTAGTGGGCTTGGATCGCGTAGCGAGCGTTGAACTTACGGTTTCGGCGGCTGGTGCTCAACGGCTGGAGTCAGGATACCAGGTGTCAGTCGAGGCCGGAGCACAGGTTTAACAGACCGGACAACACGAGGTCCCTATCTTTTATAGGGGTTCCGTTGTCCTTCCCTCTCCTCGGGCGGGCTCTACCTATTGGATCAATTTCTTATCGATACTGGATTAATTCCCCAATGCGAGGGGGTCTCCGTGATGGAGGGGGCGTTTCTTATGTCCTTTTGTTCGGAGGTTTCTGGTGCCTCGATGTCTGGGTCTTGATTGGAATGTGTCCATTCAGAACCAAATGTATCTATTGTGTGGGTGTTCAAGTCTGATGGCCTCATTAGCATGCAAAGCGTTTTGCCATTTGCACCTAGCTAAGGTCTCTTCACCTGAGCCCAAACTGGTTTCTGCTGCTGCAGAATGCAAACTGCTCTTTGCAGACTGCTGTTCTGGCTGAACTGTCTGTTTCTCAGCAGCCTTCCATTTTAGTTTGGCTCAGTGTCCATTTTGCGTGGCCAGCATGGCTACACCTGCGGGACACCACTTGTCACCGGTTGCCATTCCGAAAAACTATTCTTCAAACTATTTTTCCTGGAACTCACTTTTGCCAATGGGCTGACCTTCGGGACCCACGCAGGCCAGCTTTTGCGAGCCAAGCCGACCAACTTTGGTGACACATGCCATATTCACTTACCTTTAATGTGAAAGGGGAGCCTGCTTGGTTCTCATGACATCACTACAATCAGGTTCATAGGAAGAGTGGGAAATGCGCATATGAAATGAAAAATCACTTATTGTCACAAGTAGGCTTCAAATGAAGTTACTGTGAAAAGCCCCTAGTCACCACATTCCGGTGCCTGTTTGGGGCGGCTGGTACAGGAATTGAACCCGTGCTGCTGGCCTGCTTTGGTCTGCTTTAAAAGCCAGCTATTTAGCCCTGTGCTAAACCAGCCCCTGTGCTAAACCAGCCCTACCATATCAAACAGTTCCTTTGTGTCAGCATCATTTTTACGAAAATGGAAAATCCAACCTCGCACATGTAGGTCATCGTGATAGCAACAAAATGCTTGTTTTACTCATCACAGGATACTCCTTGGAGATGCTACTCCAGAATGCTGACAGCTTCATGGGCTATTCGTGTGTTTTTAATGTGCTGTCACATGTCAGGTACAGCAGCAAAGTCTTTTCATTTGGAGTCAACTTTAAGTTAGTAATCGACTCTGGGAATTTTGCACCCATTACATCTCTTTCAAAATCTGAACTTCTCTCATTTGCCATTACTTTGCTGCATAAAACACACATGGACCTTGCATCCAATTGACAAAACCATATCTCAAGAAATCGTCTTTATACTGCTTTGTTCCTGAGTTAAGTTTCTTCTTTGTAAGCTGTTAACCACTGCTCTATCCTGGCCTAGTTCTCCTAAGCTGCTGTCTCCAGTAGATTCAGATGCGAGATCCTGGCAAGTAGATACACAACTTATTTCTCTGTCTATCTCTTTCTTGCAAGAAAACAATTCATCTTCACAGTCTTCTTTCCTTGCTTGCCAGAAGCTAGAAACTGGAAGAAGCTCTCCTCCATGATTTGGCGCCAAAGGCATGTATGTACAGGACGCTTGGCGTCAGGTGTACGTTCAGAGTGTGCTGACCCGCACTTTGAAAAACCCTGATCTAAATGGTAGGGGATGGAAATTAAAAAAATAAATTTAGAGCACACAATTCTTTTTTTTCCAATTAAGGGGCAATTTATTGTGGCCAATTCACCTAGCAGGCACATCTTTGGGCTGTGGGGAAGAGACCCACGCAGACATGGGGTGAATGTGCAACCTCCACACGGACTGTGACCCGGGGCCAGGATCAAACCCGGGCTCTTGACACCGTGAGGCAGCAGGGCTAACCATTGCGTTACCATGCCACCCTGTAGGGGATGGGAATTAAGGAGAGGAGAAAGTGATTTTAATCTTTTTTTGATTTTTTGTTTCTTTTATTTTTAGAAACATGTCGATGAATGATCTGTGCTCGTCATTGGCAATTGCTTTCACCCAGACCAATTGCTTTTATCTTGCAACTGAGAAAGAAACCTTCCCTGAAAGCAGAAAAATAATTCTTCAGGATAAGAAGACAAAGAAATTTATTGAAGATTTTTCAGGCTATCAACCTAATGGTAATCAACATTTGCCGATATTATACATTTATAGGGTTTGTGATGCGGAGCAACACCAAAAGCGTGGGTTCAATTCCCATAGCAGGTGAGGGTATTCATGAAGACCCCACCTTCTTAACCTTGCCCCTCATCTGAGGTGTTGTAATCTTCAGGTAAAATCACCACCAGTCAGTTCTCTCTGAAAAGGGGAAAGCAGTCTGGGGTCCTCAGGGACCATGGTGACTTTCATTTATTCACATTTAGAACTGTTGGGAGACAAATTAATCTGCACATTGAAATAATTTCAGGATGACATGGAATATGCTGAATGTCATTATTTTCCACTTCTCATTCAGGAATTAATATTTCATTGTATCTTGATGATACACAGTTTTGTTTCATCCAGAAATGTGGGTCATATGTTTTTTTTAATAGAACATAACAGTGCAGAAGGAAGCCATTTGGCCCATCGAGTCTGCACCGACCCACTTAAGCCCTTACTTCCATCCTATCCCCATAACCCAATAACCCCTCCTAACCTTTTTTGGACACTAAGGGCAATTTTAGCATGGCCAATCCACCTAACCTCCACGTCTTTGGACTGCGGGAGGAAACCGGAGCACCCGGAGGAAACCCACGCAGACACAGGGAGAATGTGCAGACTCCGCACAGACAGTGACCCAGCGGGGAATCGAACCTGGGACCCTGGCGCTGTGAAGCTACAGTGCTAGCCACATGGGCTACCATGCTGTTCCTTTTGTTTTTCTGAATCAGACAGATTTAAAGGGGCTTCAACACCTGCCACAAATTTCTAAATTAACTACTTCATTTCAAAAGCAGCATATTAATTTATGTCAGTCGGGCCAGTGACTTGTACATTATTTTTGTGCAATATTTGGGGCATTTTTACTTAATGATCTATACGTATATTGTATAAAAATGAACAGTGTATCTCAACTTAAACTTTGAAAATCAGGCATTGACATCTGCTTACTCTTATGGTGTTAGTGATTGTTTAGTTTGTTGCATTCATACCTCTGAATCTGTAGGTTGTGGATTCAAATTCCACCCCATGATTTGAGCTCAGGAATGTAGGCTGACATTCCACAGGACAGTACTGGAGGTGCCATTTCAGATGAGATATTAAACTGAGGTTCTGCCTGTCTTCTCAGATAGACATAGGGCACAATTCAGCAGCCTCGTCATGCCTAACTTGGTGTTGGGAAGCGGCCATTGAATCTCGCGAAAGGCCTCTCGTGTGAATCACAATGCTTGAAACTTCTCCCGAGATTCAATGGAATCTGGCAAGGCACCGTGATCTGGATCTCGCTCTCACTGGGCGAGTCTATAAGAGGTGGGGTGAAGGGGTGGGGACTGAGGACTCCGGAAGGGCGAAGTTGGGTAAAGTGGACGGATGTGGGGTCGCTGAGAGGGTCAAAAGGTTGGGGGCTGCCTTTAAAAATGGCGTCCCGATCCGAAAATAGACTTCCTGCACCGGCGAGAAAATTACCAATGCGAGGCCTCAATGGGGAGTTCCACACTGACACCATTGAATAGTGGGGTCAGCGCTGAGAAAAACCCGCTAAACATGCCTGAAACTGGACATAAAGGGCACGATTCTCCAGAAAGATTTCTAAGTATTGTAGCGAGCGGGAATTGCCACGAGCTTCCCGCCGTTCGGTCCAGTGAGGCCAGCAACACTATTCAACGTTAGTGGATGTTAATTGGTCCACATAACGAGGACTCACGCGCTTCTCAGCACAAATTAAACTGATTTTCCGACACCGCGATAGCCCCCACCCCTAACGTCGAGCAGCATCTAGGCTGCATTTGCTCAGCCAACCTCAGACAGCGCGCAACAATGGCGCTGAGGAGACCTACCTCAAGCTTCGGAAATGTTGACCCGGGGAGGCTGCTAGGTGCCGTGGAGGTCAGGAGGGAGGTTCTGTTCCCCCGTGGGTCCAGAAGGCACAGCCATAGGGCAGCCAGTGCTGCCTGGGACGAGGCGGCGGCAGCTGTGAGCACCGGGATTGTGACCAGGAAGCATGGCCTCCAGGCAGGAAGAAGGTCAATGACCTACACTGGGCAGCATGAATGAGTGGACACCAAACCCCTCCCCCCCCTACCAAGACAGCACGGTCTTGCTAGGGCAGCACGGTAGCATTGTAGGGCAGCACGGTAGCATTGTGGATAGCACAATCGCTTCACAGCTCCAGGGTCCCAGGTTCGATTCCGGCTTGGGTCACTGTGCAGAGTCTGCACATCCTCCCCGTGTGTGCGTGGGTTTCCTCCGGGTGCTCCGGTTTCCTCCCACAGTCCAAAGATGTGCAGGTTAGGTGGATTGGCCATGATAAATTGCCCTTAGTGTCCAAAATTGCCCTTAGTGTTGGGTGGGGTTATGGGGATAGGGTGGAGTTGTTGACCTTGGGTAGGGTGCTCTTTCCAAGAGCCGGTGCAGACTCGATGGGCTGAATGGCCTCCTTCTGCACTGTAAATTCTATGAAGACCTTTTCACCCGACATGGGAGCATCCCCTCCCCAACTCTCCATGTAACCCTCTCTCCACCCCCTCCCCTTTCTGGAGAGGGTCCAGACTGGCAGAGGGGTGCCAGATATCAGAATCCTCACCACCTCCGAGGAGCATGCCCTGGAGGTGACAGATGTGGCTGAGGACAGGGCGGCCACCAACGCAGAAGCTGGCGGATGCTGCAGAGGTGAGGAATCACCGGGCTCCAGCAGGGGATCTGTCAACGTGTATTGTTATTGCCTTACTGATTGACTGACACATCCCTCCCACTGAGCACAAGTCCATTCCTCTGCAGGTCCTCCAGCCGACGGTGCGACTCTTCCAGGTGGCACCCTCGCCAGAGCGTTCAATAAAAAATTGGAGAGGGTGTTAGACTGACAAACAGCGGCAGCTCCCACCCCGGGACCCTCCAATCCCCCATCACTTGGACCAGGTGCTGGTCCCCTCCATGCGGCCTTCACCCACTCTTCCGCCGTGGACATGTCTCCGGAGCTGTGTCCCATCCCCTGGGTGTTCGGATGTTGGCTGCGACCTGTGTGGTGTTGCCTCTCACAGTGTTCAGGCGTAGTGTCCATGTACCATAGTCTGATGAGCATGCTAGGCAATGACTCCCACTTGTTACATGGCCCGCTCACCCCTGGAAATCCACTTGGGTTGTGCGAAGTGCTTACCATCGGCAATAACCTATTAACAATAGCCTTCAGCTGCACGGTCATAGGAAGACTGGCAGGGACAAGGGCTGTCCCCGGAATGGGTAAACACGATCCAGGGGTTGGCATTGTGGTGCCGCGAGTGATTGCCCTCCCAGCGCCTCCCCCTTTCCATATCGGCCCACTCCTGCAGGACGGCACACACTGCTTTCGGGCTCTTTGCCTGTGAGCAAAGATGGCTACTCACCATCTCAGCTCCCCACAGAAGCTCTTCCTCCAGGATCAAGGTTTTCAAAAGGAGTACTAATCGGCACCAGCGGGACCACTTGCTGGAGAGGCCGCTGAATGATGGGAGGCTGTAGGATATGGGGTGGCTCTCGTGAATTGTATGGAAATAGGGCTTAAGTGGTGATAATTGGTTTCTCACCTCGCTACGGTGAGATCCCGATTTTGCCTACAGGAGCGGGCCGGATTCATTGCAAATTGTTTTGTGCCTGGCATACTTTTCATTTTCTGCTTCTCCTGCTATTCACCAGCTTCAGCAAGAGCTGGAGAATCGTGCCCAATTCTTTTTGGTGGAATTGAGTCCACAAAAGATCCTGTGTCAATATCATGAAGAAGAACAGGGGAGTCATCCCTGGTGTCCTGGTTAATATATATCCCTGAATCAACCTGTTGTAATGTTTAGGCCTGCGGCACACTCAATATTGACACGTTGGGTGAGATCTTCTTGCTCTTTGTGATGGCACAACGTCCAGTCCCGCCGATGGTATACCCCGCCGTGGGTTTCCTGGCGGCATTGGGTGGTTTCAATGGTGTGGTAGTATGACTAGGGGTATTATGGTACCTGGGAGTGTGAGCTGCTATTGGTGCAGAAGGCTAGCTGCCCATTGGCCCAAGTGTTGTCTTCTTATTGGTCGAGAGGAAGGTAGCTCCGCCTACGAGGCGGAGTATAAGAACCCGTGTTTCCCAGCAGCCAGGTCATTTCTCTACTCCTGCAGCTGGGCACACGTCTTGTAGATTAAAGCCTTCGATTCGGACTACTCCTTCGTTTCTGTGTCCATTGATCGCGCATCAAATGGGTGTTCCCATTAACAGCGTTGGGACCAGTAAATCCGGCTGCCCGCCTCCCACCGCTGAGAAACACGTTGCAGGGAGGCCAGGGAATCTTGTCCTTTGCCCCATTTTTATTAGATCAACAAACTGCGGAATCCTGTTGCACATCCCAATGGGAATTTTGGAGCCCCCTTTATCAATCATTCCTCTTGTTTATTTCTCAACCCTGAAATCATAGTGGTTAAATCATATTGGTTATATTGGCTAGTTGAAAGAAGACAGAGAGTGGTAGTTGATGGGAAATGTTCAGAATGGAGTTCAGTTATGAGTGGCGTACCACAAGGATCTGTTCTGGGGCCATTGCTGTTTGTCATTTTTATAAATGACCTAGAGGAGGGCACAGAAGGTTGGGGGAGTAAATTTGCAGACGACACTAAAGTCGGTGGAGTTGTAGACAGTGTGGAAGGATCTTGCAGGTTACAGAGGAACATAGATAAGCTGCAGAGCTGGGCTGAGAGGTGGCAAATGGAGTTTAATGTAGAGAAGTGTGAGGTGATTCACTTTGGAAAGAATAACAGGAATGCGGAATATTTGGCTAATGGTAGTGTGGATGAGCAGAGGGATCTCGGTGTCCACGTACATAGATCCCTGAAAGTTGCCACCCAGGTTGATAGGGTTGTGAAGAAGGCCTATGGTGTGTTGGCCTTTATTGGTAGAGGGATTGAGTTCCGGAGCCATGAGGTCATGTTGCAGCTATACAAAACTCTGGTACGGCCGCATTTGGAGTATTGCGTACAGTTCTGGTCGCCTCATTATAGGAAGGACGTGGAAGCTTTGGAACGGGTGCAGAGGAGATTTACCAGGATGTTGCCTGGTATGGAGGGAAAATCTTATGAGGAAAGGCTGATGAACTTGAGGTTGTTTTCGTTAGAGAGAAGAAGGTTAAGAGGTGACTTAATAGAGGCATACAAAATGATCAGAGGGTTAGATAGGGTGGACAGTGAGAGCCTTCTCCCGCGGATGGAGGTGGCTAGCACGAGGGGGACATAGCCTTATATTGAGGGGTAATAGATATAGGACAGAGGTCAGAGGTAGTTTTTTTACGCAAAGAGTGGTGAGGCCGTGGAATGCCCTACCTGCAACAGTAGTGAACTCGCCAACATTGAGGGCATTTAAAAGTTTATTGGATAAGCATATGGATGATAATGGCATAGTGTAGGTTAGATGGCCTTTAGTTTTTTTTTTTTAGTTTTTTTTTTTATAAATTTAGATTACCCAATTATTTTTTCCAATTAAGGGGCAATTTAGCGTGGCCAATCCACCTACTCTGCACATTTTTGGGTTGTGGGGGCGAAACCCACGCAGACACGGGGAGAATGTGCAAACTCCACACGGACAGTGACCCAGAGCCGGGATCGAACCTGGGACCTCAGTGCCGTGAGGCGGTTGTGCTAACCACTAGGCCACCGTGCTGCCCTAGATGGCCTTTAGTTTTTGACTTCCCATGTCGGTGCAACATCGTGGGCCGAAGGGCCTGTACTGCGCTGCATCGTTCTATGTTCTATATTGGGAAAATGGTCATTGGCAGATACAGTGGGAGCATATTCCATGTCATTGGGGGATATGTCCAGATGCTGTTGTCATTAACTCAGGTCCCAGATATCTCATTGCCCTCTCCATGCCATTTTCATCTCACACTTCTAGCAACTTACAAGGCCACGATACCTTTCTACAGCAAATTCAGGAGTATTCATTTTGTTGCTTTTACAAGTTTTGGGAAAAGTTCACATATGGTATATTTTGGAATGGTGTAATAATTCTGTGAAAGAGCAAAGTGTATATAATGTTGCTTTTATTGTGTTTTGGTATCTAGTTTCAGTTCGAAAGATCTTGAAACTTCAATTAACTGGTACGGTTGAGATTGATCCAAATACTTATCCAGATTATGATGTAAGTACAATATTGCGTTTGCCTCCTCAATTTGTGTTGTGTACTCATTTTGTCATACTACGTAGACTAAAGCTCATTTTGTTTTGCTGATAGTTATTCTTTGAAAGTAAAACAAAAAATAAGAAACTGAAGATGAACATGTGGTAAGTACAGTAACAATCCTGGTAATCGCTTGATTTACAGCTCAGAGAAATATTTCAAACTACTTTATTTCTATTCATTCATGGGATGTGGACTTCGTTGGCTGGGCCAGCATTTATTGTCCATCCCTAAAACTGGTGCAATTTTGGGCACTCAAAGCAGAGACTGGAACCTACTGAATCATACTAATGCTAATTTAACACTGAGTGTGAACATATGGAGGGAGATTGGTTATTTTATTGATGGAACATTGCAACATAGTCCAACCCTGTCCTGAAACAGCCCTTACGGATATTCAACAACTTGAGGAGAATACTGGTTTTTGCCTATAGGTAGGAAGCCTGACTTTTTCTTCCATCCCATCCTTAATCTGACGAATAAAGAGGACAGATTGAATTAAGGACATTTCTGGTTTTATGGCTTGGTGTTATACAATGCTTGCATTTATCATGCTTGACCAAATCTACTGGAATTCTTTGATATAACTAGTAGCATTGATGAGGGGAATCTATTGGATGTGGTTTATTTGGACTTTCAGAAGGCTTTCGACAAGTAAGAGATTAGCGTATAAAATTAAAGCGCATGGGATTGGGAGTAGTGTATTGCAATGGATAGAAAACTGGTTGGCAGTGTAGGAATAAAGAGATATTTTTCTAAATGGCAGTCAGCGACTAGTGGGATACCACAGGGATCAATGTTAGGGCCACAGCTATTCACAATAAAAATTAATGATTTAGATAAGGGAACTAAAAGTAGTATCTCCAAATTTGAAGATGAAACAAGCAGAGTGGGAGGTTGAGCTGTGAGGTGGATGCAGAGATGCTTCAGTGTGATTTGGACAAGTCGAGTGAGTGGCCAAATGCAGTATAAAATCCATAGAATCCCTCCAGTGCAGAAGGATGCCATTCAGCCCATTGGGCCTGCAACAACACTCCGAAAGAGCACCCTACCTCAGCCCACTCCCCTGCCTTATAAATGTGAGGTTATCCATTTCAGTGGCAAAAAACAGGTAGGCAGATTATCTGAATGGCTATAGATTGAGAGAAGGCAATGTGTATTGAAACCTGGGTGTTCTTGTACACAAGTCATTGAAAGAAAACATACAGGTGCAGCAGGTAGTAAGGAAGCCAAATGGTATGTTAGTCTTCATAGCGAGCGGATTCAAGTACAGGAGCAGGGATGTCTTGCTGCAATTATACAGGGCCTTTGAGAGACTACACCTGGAATATTGTGTGCAGTTTTGGTCACCTTATGTGAGGAAGGATGGTCTTGCTATAGAGGGCGTGCAGCGAAGGTTTACCAGACTGATTTCTGGGATGGCGGGACTGACATACGAGGAGAGATTGCGTCAATTGGGATTATATTCGCAGGACTTTAGAAGAATAAGGAGGGACCTCATAGAAATCTATAAAATTCTTACAGGACTGGACAGGATAGATGCAAGAAGGATGTTCCCGATGGCGGGGGAATCCAGAACCAGGGATCACATTCTAAGGACATGGAGTAAACCATTTAGGACTGAGATGAGGAGAAATCTCTTCACCCAGAGAGTAGTGAGCCTGTGGAATTTGCTACCACAGAAAGCACTTGAGGCCAAAACATTGTGGACAGGATCCCTGTCGGCTGACGCCAGAATCGGGAAACGTGATTGGGCGGAGAAGCGGTTCTGAGACAATCTCAATTCTCCGGTACCACGACAACAGCATTAATGCGTTCCACTCCACACATACAGTAAATGCCATTGACATATCATTAGCGGGCCTGACTCAGTATTCTATGCAGTCTCCACAATTCTCCACCTCTACCACGAGGAATTCCCGATGGCAAGGTTCACTTGTGCCTTTAAAAATTGGGAAACAGGCACAGTGGCTAATTAATCTTTATTAGTGTCACAAGTAGAATTCAGAAAGTCCAATTCACCTAACAGCGCATCTTTCGGGACTGTGGGAGGAAACCGGAGCACCCAGCGGAAACCCATGCAGACACGGGGAGAACACGCAGACTCTGCTCAGACAGTGACCCAAGCCGGGAATCGAACCTGGGTCCCTGGCACTGTGAGGTGGCAGTGCTAACCACTGTAGTACCGGCCTCCAGGCTATTAGATGAGGGATGATACCGAGCGGACGTTGCCGTTTTGCTTTGTAAACGCTTAAACTCTTCACTCGTAAAAGGTGTTCCATTATCCGTTACAGGACTTCAGGGATGCCATGGGGGCTAAACCAGCATGAGAGCTTTCCTACCATGACTCTGGATGTTGTTGAGGCCACCTTACATACATATAAACACTGAGTGGCTATCCATGATGATGAGGGAAATTAAACCCATGAAAGGCCCTGTAAAGTCCTCATGTAGTTGCACCCACGGGTGTCCTGGCCATTCCCATGGATGAAGGAAGGCAGCTGGCGGATGGTTCTGATGCGCATTATTCTCTCAATGTGCCCATCAATGCTGTGCCGCCAGATTTACTACAGGCCAACAACTTCATCAAAAAGTCTCGGTACGCGATTCTCCAGCCTCGTTGTGTTCTCGCTCAAGCGAAACGATACCGTTGAATATCAGGGGAGGCCGAGAAAGTAAACCACGCCAAACAGTTGGCGATGCAACCGGCCCACGCCCATAGGCGAAATTGGGATCTCGCCGCAGCGTGGGAGCGACCCCATATCCAACGGCGTCCCGTCATTTACTGGCCTCCCCAGCAAATGGTCACACTGGCGACAATTAGTACTCCTTTTGAAAAACCTGAACGTGGTGGAAGGAGGGGAGCCCAAGGAGATAAGTAGCCATCTTTGCTCAAAGGCAAAGAGCCCGGGGGCACTGGGTTGCCGTCCTAGTGTTCAGCAGGGGTTGGGGGAAAGCTCGGCGGGGGTGGGAAAGCCTCGGCTGAGTGGGGGGGCGACACACCCTGCGGTGGGATAGGCTGCCATGGGAAGGGGGAGGGGGGAGCCTTGGGGGGGGGGGGGGGTGGGGCAACCACGCACCGCACCAGCATGCCAACCCCTGGATCGTGTATACCCATTCCAGGGGCAACTCTTGTCCCTGCCTGTCTGCCTCAACGACCACTCATAACCCCCATTGACTGCCGAAGCCTGTGGCTGTGCAGCTGAAGGCTATCACTAATAGGGAAATGGCAATCGTGGTTAAGTGAGCACTTCACACATCCCAAGTGGATTCCCATAGGTGGCCATGTAGCATGTGGGATTCATTGCCTAGAATCCCAATCACACCTTAATGCCTGGACACTGTGCCTGAACACTGCGGGAGGCAACACCACACATGCAGCAGCCAACATCCGAACACCCAGGTGATGGGACACAGCTCCAGGGACATGTCCATGGCTGGCAGGTGGGTGAGTGCTACAGGCTGGGGAGAAATGCCTGGTGAGATGAGCCAAGGGTGCGAAGGTCAGGCCGTATTACGGAAGAAAGTGACAGAGGCGTCATACAGGTTGTGTTCAATGGTTTTTAATGTGTCACAGGTGCCATACAATTTGCTATTCCCTATGGTGCCGCCCCACTCTGCCCACCACCCCCTCACACCCTGCCTACGCCCCACCTTCTCCCCCCCCCCCCCCTCCCCAGTGCCCACTGTGATCCTCTACGTGCTTCACTTTCTGAGCTCTACTGCTACGTCTAGGTGTGTCCTCCGGCTGCATAACAGAGATGGAGGTAGCCAGCTGCTTATCGCGTTCCGTGACCTTCGATGCCCCTGGCGGGTGTCCTCTGGGGGCTGGAGGGCACTTGTCGGCAGCACATGCACAGCCATGCCACCCTGTCCTATGTGCTGACCTCGAGACGCGGCCTCAGAGGGGTGGAACTCGGGGGAGCTGGTGGCCACCATCCCCACTACATGGCACGGGTCCGGGTTGGCACCCAGCCGCCCGTCCTCCCACTCTGTGCCCATAAGGACCCGGGAGCAGCTGGTTCAAGCCCCGGTTCCCCGATGTCTGCACTAAAGTGTCGACGCCCTAGGCGATGCTCCTCAGTGACTGGGACAGGCTCTCAGTGCCTTGGCAATGGCCACCTGCGACTGGGACAAGCTCCGTAGCACCTCGGCCATTCCCATCTGAGAACGGGACATGTCCAAAAGCACCTCAGCAAGGTCAGCCTGGTACGGGGGTCACATTCCATCAGTGAGTTGGACATCCTGCCATGATTCTCAGCCATGGTCATCACTGACTGCATGACGCCTTGGACACCTTCACAAATGTGCCAATGTATTGCAACCTGGCTCTCCACTAGCAGTGTTGGTCTCGGTGCCACGCATTTCAGGTCCCATCTCCTGCATCCGCTGGGACTCCTCCAATTGGCTCGGGATCTACTGGAGTGTTGCTGACATCTCTTTCTGAATGTCCTGGCTGCATATTGTCGTCTCCATCAGCTCCGGGTAACCCTGTTCCAGCGGCTCAGCATCAAGCTGGGACCCAGCCGAATCATGGGATGCAGCAGATCTCCGACTGCTGAGGGCGGGAGATGGAGGGCCGTTGGTGTCAACTCACCAGCACTGTCCGGTTTAGGTCGTTGACCTTCTTACGGCACTGAAGGCCAGTCCTCCTGGTCACGCTCTCCTAGCTTATACCGCTGCCACCTCATCCCAGACAGCACCCGCTGCCCTGTGGCTCAACCTTCGTGACCCGCAGGGGAACAGGACATCTCTCCTAGCCTTGACCACATCTCGGTCTGCATTACTGAATCTTGGGGCAGGTCTTCTCGGCATCATGGCTGCGAGTTGACTGGGGTTTGCTATACAAGTGCTATTTAAGTGCTGCTCAACCTTGTGAGCGGGGCTGACAAGAGCGGTCTCAGGGGATCAGCTGGTGAGCCTTCATTTGTGGCAAGAGCCCGTGGGGCCTCGTTAAGTGGACCAATAAATGTTGAATAGTATTGCAGGCCTCACTGGGCTGAGTGCCGGGAAACTCATGACAGTTCCAGCTCGCTACCACACTCAGAAATCTTTCTGGAGAATTGTGCCCAAAGAGTCCACTGTGTAGGTCCTTCAGCAGGAACCCCTGACACTGTGATGGGTTTATTCATGCTGAGCAACCAGTCACGCCCCAGCAAATTGGGCCATGATCCCTGTAACATGACCACAGGAAGATGGAACGACTGCTGCCCATACATTACCGGAATGACAGTGGTCCCCATCACGTTCAAAGGCTTGCCGGAACATGTCACCAGTCTCGCCTTCATGTCATACAGCGTCATGATCCCTGCGCAGAGTCACCAAAATATTCGATGATCCACGATGTAGACGGCAGCTCCAGTGTACATTTCTATCACCACGGGAGTGACCATTGACCTGTAACATGATGCAGATCGATACGATCATCAGGGAGCCCACGTGCAAGGCTCTAGTTTGCGGTGATCTCGGTGGCTGCCGTAGACGGCATTCTCTGTGCTGAAACTGGCGGCTCTGCCATAACGAGTCCTCCGACCACACTTTGGCAATGTTGCCAGTTCTACTCTTCCTCCTTGGGGGAGGTGTCCCACCAGTCAGCGGCAGCCCCCGAGAGCCTGCGGAATTGCCTCTGGCGTTGCCTTTTCAGAGGTGATCTGGCTCGATTGGCATTTCCCATGATGCAGTGGGAGTCAAACTGGAGGATGGGCCAAACTATGGACGCCATTGTCCATGGACTCCTGCAGCCCCTGCACTCCTTTCTCCACGTGCTCCCAAGCCAGCGTAGGCTCGATGGCCCATTTCAAATCCAAGATGGGCTCCATCCATAGCTTCTTCTGAGTGGCCGTGTTGTTTATGCCACACACAAACCTTCCTCTGCCCCCTATCTGGAAATCTTCTACTCCATGAGTCCTACTGGGAGATCAACAATGATTTCCCTGTGGTCCTTGAGGGGATTATAACACTATGTTATTCAATGAGTTATTTGGAATCCTGGTTGACAGTTTGCTGTCTATTCCTTGAAAGGCCTGGAAACATATTAAGTGTGTTGGGATAGATGAATATGATGCTGATAACACATGTATCCGTACATGAGGTGCATAGGTTACATACCCTCTATAGTATTGTGAGATTTTTTATTTGAAGAAAAATGCTCTTATGACAAAAACTAAAATACATTTTTATAACAGTGTTTTGTACCAAGTATTTCCCGGTAGCCCAGGCCACTGGCAGCAAATTTTCTTCCAACATGTGAAAAATGGTGACTTCCAAGTTGTGAAAAATATGCTTCAGTTTTTCAAGGATTCAGATCTTGATGTCATCCATTCCAAAGAAATAGTCTCTGGCAATGGGCCTCTGCATTTGGCATGTCGGAAGGGCCATTTTGTAAGTATTGGTTTCTACTCTTTAGAAATATATTTTCCTGGAGTGTTTTGCCACCAGTAAATTTCCATTTATGCTCAGCATAGGCCATTTGTAAAAAGGTTGCAGATTTCTCCTTTTGGGTTTGAAAACTGTTAACTACATTCGGAAAGCTGATGATGCGTAATGTATTTTAGTGGTACATTCTCTGCAGAGTTTTTTTGTATAAATTTAGAATACCCAATTATTTTTCCAATTAAGGGGCAATTTAGCTTGGCCAATCCACCTAACCTGCACATCTTTGGGTTGTGGGGGTGAAACCCAAGCAAACACGGGGAGAATGTGCAAACTCCACACGGACAGTGACCCAGTGCCAGGATTCGAACCCAGGTCCTCAGCGCCGGAGGCAGAAATGCTAACCACTGTGCCACCATCATTCTCTGCAGAGTTGGGAGTGACTTGCTATTTACCCACTGAATCATAACTAAACTCAGAAAATACGATCGGCGTTATTGTTTATTAAATTATTATATGATGGTACCACACATAATGGCCTGGGGATTTCTTTCTCATCACAAAAATGTGGAAGTGCTAGGTTTGGCCCCCTGCCTTTTCTTCTTCCCCGTTGCACCCAGCCTGTCAAATTGGCAACCCCGACTCCCAGCCTGACCTACCCAAGGGCCTTAAATTTACATCCATTTCATCAGCAAGCTGCTCGAGTCTTGCAGCAGAATTCTGCCGCTTTTTAGTCTAATTAAAATAAGGCACACTGTCAATATTGTGCCACCCTCAAGCGTAACCATTCTCGTGCAGTGATTATTTCCTGTCCACATTGCATCAGTAAGCCAGTTCTACCTAATTTCACTGTTATTGCACCAAAATGCTCAGTTTACAACATATTTTAGCCATCATCTCGGATTTTTTTTTTCTCTTTTTCCTGAATTAGAGGAAATTGGGTTGGGATCTACCATTCATTTCTAGAATATATAATTATATTGATAATAACCTGCGCCAAACCAGTTACAACAGGTTCATAGCAAACATGAATGAGGTGCAACTTAATTCCTACTTGAAATCGAATTGGACACTATATAGTGTGTTACTGAGCAAGATCTGCAATCTTAATATTGTGTCCACTACTTGTCGTATGCAATTTACCTGCTACAAGTGATGAATGGTAAAACCAATCGCCACTGCTGTCAACTCTGTAATCTTAGCTGGCCACTGGAATGTGGATTGGTGCTGGAAGGTGCTTCCATTCAAATTGTACTGACCAAGGGAAACAACAACTGAAAATATAGGTTGGCCAGCAAAGAAACAATTCTGGGAGAAAAACATTGCCGTGTGACCCTTCCTGAAGGCCTGCTAACTATTATTTTTATCCTAAATCATAGAACAGTACAGCACAGAACAGGCCCTTCGGCCCTCAATGTTGTGCCGAGCATTGTCCGAAACCAAGATCAAGCTATCTTGTTCCTCTTGACAAGACATTCAACCTCTTTTCTGAACCATGGTTCCCTCACATGGCCATTTCCTCCCTGCCTGACAGGGACATACCCATCAAGGACATGCAGTATTTGTTCCTTGAACAAGCTCCATTTTTCATTTGTGCCTTTCCCTGACAGTATCTGTTCCCATCTTATGCTCCCTAATTCTTGCCTAATCGCATCATAATTACCCCTCCCCCAAATTATAAACCTTGCCCTGCCGGATGGCCCTATCCCTCTCCATTGCAATAGTGAAAGACACTGAATTGTGGTCACTAAGGTCATCCAGGAATAAAACTTCACCTGAAACACCTTTCAAATCGCGTCCCTCTCCCACCAACTTCACAAGTGGAGGATGGATTTAAAAACAGTGACTCTCTCTCCCTCCGCCCTCTCTTTGTCTCGCTCTCTCTCCCTCCACCCTCTCTTTGTCTCTCTCTCTCTCCCCCTCTCCCTCCACCCTCTCTTTGTCTGTCTGTCTCTCTCTTTCTCTCTCTCTCTCTCTCCCTCCACCCTCTCTTTGTCTCTCTCTCTTCTCCAGTATACAGATTTAGGAACTTTTAATTCAAAAATTCGACAGTACATTACTGACCTTGAACCATTCCTTTGGTCACTGTTGCAATTACAGTGTGTTGCATGCACAGCAAGATCCCAGGGGGCTCTCTCTCCCCGTTTCCCTCATTCTCCCTCTTTTCCTACAGCTCTAAATAAATCTAACCAGTGACAATGGGATATCACTACAGAATTATGCTTATTAAATGTTTGTGAGGCTGTTTCTTGCTATTTTTGGCTCTATTCCCACTTAGCAATTAAAATGTCAGTTATTCACTTCTGGAGAGAAACTAGAGAATGCTGGTAATTAAATAGTAAATATTAAAATGCCCTCTGACCTCATTCAGGCTATACTAATGAAAGGATTAACATGTGTAAATATTACTAAGTAATGGCAGTGTTTGTGACTGCTACATTGATATATATCCGGCGTAAAGACTGTGGCAGTGATTTTTTATTGAGGCTTACAAATTTGGCGTTTTTTTTAAGTTACACTCCACAGAAATCTCCTCCACAGAAACTCCATGTATTATTTTGGCTCTGTTTACATTGGAATCGTCATTGCAGAATATGTTGTGGTGTAGCCTCTCTCTTTCTACAGAATCTACTTGCTTTATCTCCTACAGATCGCTGACACATGGGACTTCTCTGATCCCAGTTGTCACAATGCTCCTGCACATTTTCCTGGAGAATTTACTTGCTTATGGCATCAAGTGAAAACCTGCCATCACCAACCAAACAAAATATCTTGTGGTGTGATAGCTGAGAAGTCAAAAATAAAGTGACTTTTTCTGACTTGTATTTAAATGTTTAGAGGGTTAATGTTTGTCACTTTTAAATGTGTTGTTCAGTGGATTTATGCACATGTCATATTTCATTAACAGGATATAGCTCAGGAACTGTTGGAGAATGGTGTTGTCCTTGATGCAAGGAATGCCAATAGATTAACCCCATTCTTCTTCGCAGCAGAGAGACAACATCGTAAAATATGCCAGGTGGGACACACAAACAAAAGTAGTGTTTAAAGAAGGAAATATAATTCTTAATTTGAAATATAAACTTAATGACTACTTTTATTGATTCTTATTGTTAGAGGCGAGGCAAGCAGCCAGGGATAAGCAGTACGTTAGACAACAAAGAGGTTGATTGTTACTGACAGTCAAATCACCATCACTTCCTGGAGGGTCTCCTTCCATGACCTGCTCCCAGGTCAGGGTTTTTATACTAGAGGGGCTACTCCTTTTACCGGGGAAGTTCATATTGGCATGGGAAACGTGATGGTTCCTATCCTGTGACCTCTGCTTGGGTTATAACACTTTTCAGCCAATATTCAAACATAATAATAATAATCGCTTATTGTCACAAGTAAGCTTCAATGAAGTTACTGTGAAAAGCCCCTAGTCGCCACATTCAGGCTGGTACGGGAATTGAACCCGCGTTGCTGGCATTGTTCTGCATTACAAGCCAGCTGTCTAGCCCACTGTGGTAAACCAGCCCCTACCGGCCATCATTCAAGATGGCGCAAACAGTTATATGGTCTTCTCTGGTCCCTATTTCTTATGTCAAGATTTACTCCTACTGAAAGAAATAGCCTTATTTTAAGTGATGATGTGGAGATGCCGACGTTGGACTGGGCTGAGCACAGTAAGAAGTCTTACAACACCAGGTTAAAGTCCAACAAGTTTGTTGCAAACACAAGCTTTCGGAGCACTGCTCCTTCCTTAGGTGAATGGAGAGGTATGTTCCAGAAACATTTATATAGACAAAGTCAGAGATGCTGGACAATGCTTGGAGTGCGAGCATTTGCAGTTAATCAAATCATTACAGATCCAGGGAGAGGGATAATCACAGGTTAAAGAGGTGTGAATTGTCTCAAGCCAGAACAGTTGGTAGGATTTTGCAAGTCCAGGCCAGATGGTGGGGGGTGGATGTAATGTGACACCCACCCCCACTACTGGCCTTCAAACAACCGCGCAACCTCAAACAAACCATTGTTTGCAGCAAATTACCCAGCCTTCAGAACAGCGACCATGACACCACACAACCCTGCCAGGGCAATCTCTGCAAGACATGCCAGATCATCGACTTGGATACCACCATTACATGTGGTAACACCACCCACCAGGTACACGGCACATACTCGTGCGACTCGACCAATGTAGTCTACCTCTTCGCTGCAGGAAGGGATGTCCCGAAGCGTGGTACATTGGCGAGACCATGCAGACACTGCGACAACGAAGGAACGGGCATCGTGCGACAATCACCAAGCCGGAATGTTCCTTTTCAGTCAGGGAGCACTTCAGCAGTCAAGGGCATTCAGCCTCTGATCTCCGGGTAAGCGTTCTCCAAGGCGGTCCAACGCAGAATTGCCGAGCAAAAACTTATAGCTAAGTTCCGCACGCATGAGTGCGGTCTCAACAGGGATCTTGGATTCATGTCGCATTACATCCACCCCCCACCAACTGGCCTGGACTTGCAAAATCCTACCAACTGTTCTGGCTTGAGACAATTCACACCTCTTTAACCTGTGATTATCCCCCTCCCTGGATCTGTAATGATTTGATTACCTGCAAATGCTCGCATTCCAAGCATTGTCCAGCATCTCTGACTTTGTCTATATAAATGTTCCTGGAACATACCTCTCCATTCACCTGAGGAAGGAGCTGCGCTCCGAAAGCTCGTGTTTGCAACAAACCTGTTGGACTTTAACCTGGTGTTGTAAGACTTCTTACTATTTTAAGTAAGATCTGCATTGCTAAAAATAGCCAATCATCGGTTCTGGGAGTACACACAGTAGTGACAAGAACAATGATGAAAAATATAAATATATAGTTATAATATTAATTTCTGGTTAAGCACGATGAATCACTTGAAGGATGAGATGCCTAGTGGTTCGTGCATAGAGTACAATTTGTCTGCTAAGGTTAAGAGACACGTGGGTTTGTTGAATTAAAAAAATATATAAAAGCATAATAGGTCCACACCCCAAAATGGGTATTTTAAATATTATTTCTCTGATGAGTGGTAGGCTAGAGAATATTGATGTCCATATTATGATCACACGGTTTGTTTTAGTTTACATAAACTAAAGAAGCATTACATTTTTTAATACCTAATTTATCATGTGCAGACTAAAAATAAACCCACAAAACCTCAGCGAATATAACTAAAATACCACCAAGAATAAAAAACAATAATTACAGAAATGCTCTCATTGTATGGTCTGTTTGTCATTAATTGAAATGCAAAGGATGTATCTAATTGCACACAAGTGCAATGACTTTTAAAAAAGCAAATAGTTTAAAATTACTATGAGATAAAAGTGTACAAAATCTTAACGTATCATATGAATCTCCATCACCTACTTCGGTAACAATGTTATTACAATAATTTAACATTTAGGCCAACACGTTTGTGAGTTGTTATCCCACAATCTCAGGATAATGCTTGACAATCTAAGACTTTACAATGTGGGTGGCACGATAGCACAGTGGTTAGCACTGTCGCTTCACCGCGCCAGGGTCCCAGGTTCAATTCCCAGCTTGTTCTCCCTATGTCTGTGTGGGTTTCCTCCAGGTGCTCCAGTTTCCTCCCATAAGTCCCGAAAAACATGCTGTTAGGTAAGTTGGACACTTTGAATTCTCCCTCTGTGTACCCGAACAGGCGCCGGAATGTGGTGACTAGGGGTTTTTCCACAGTAACTTCATTGCAGTGTTAATGTAAGCCTACTTGTGGCAATAAAGATTATTATTATGTTCCAAAAGCCACGACCTGAATTATAATAAAAGTTTTGAAAATATTTTTCACACTTGCAATTAAAATGTTTCAAGAACAGAATTACCAATTTAGCTGATGTACGAGTATGCTCATGTACTTACGAGGAAGTTCCAGCTCGGCTATCGTGAATTCTTAATTATTGTTACTCTTGCACATAATGAAGCCATCATAGCATGCCTAAATGTTATTTGTATATAGCTTACATTGCTGAGCAAATTTAGTTGCTTTTTAGTTGTTACATTGATTTTTTTTATGGCTCCATTTAACAGCTTTTAATTGAATGGGGTTGTGACGTGCAAGCAAAGGATGTAAAAAACCACACAGCATTTGATGGCATTCGAAATGAAAAATTTAGAAAGTTTTTACTGAGTAAGTTGGTTTACTTTTCTGTAGTTGGTTGTAAAAAGACATTAATGTTTTTCTTTCACATCAGACCTTTGACTTTGGGCATTTCTAGAATGATTTCCAAGCTCAAAGACTACCAATGATAACCTGTAGATTCAGAAAATGATTCCATTTGTCTACAGTTTCTTCTGAAAAATTATATCTGATGCAATCAAGTCATGTTGCCTTCTTGTTTCCAAATGCTAGGGGTCATTATTGAACAACTCCATTAAAGGTCGTTGTACAAAATAAAAACAGGACAGATCTAAGCTAGTCAATTACCACCCAATCAGCCAATCCCCTCCTCAGCAATTAACAGAAAAGCGATAGAAAGAGTCATTAAAAAAAACTGTCTCTCCAAATCCAGCACACTTTGCAACTTTCCAATTCATTCAGAGACATTTCTGACTTCCCAATTCAGAAGTTGTTGGTCTCGCTGATGAGAATCCTCAGTTGCCAGTTTTATTAAACCCTGGTGGTAAAATGATTCAGAATCGGTGCTTTCATCGCCCTGGCCCAGATTCAACTGCTCAGTCAGGGAAATCCATTTTGGTTTAAAATTTTTAAGTTTAATTTGTAATTTTTTTGTTTTGGGCAATATCCTTTTCAGGAGCTGTCCCTTTAATTCACCCCTCAAGTTTATTTGATTTAGTTCAGTCGGTAATTTGATTAACTAAAATGGGAATAACCAGCTCTGGCTGGCTTCATAGCTCAGTGGTTAGAGCACTAGTCTTGTAAACCAGTGGGTGGCGAGTTCAATTCTTGTTCAAAATAATCTGTTCTGCTGATGCTCAGTTGGGTTCTACCAGAATCATTTACAGGATTCATTGGAGCCTTGATCTGAACATGGACACAAAAGTTGAACGACAGAGGAGATATCAGATTAAGTGTTCCCGACATCAAGTCAACATTTAATTATGCATGATGGCAAGGAACTTTAGCAAAGACGTGTTATAAGGATACATAGGACACCATTCATGGATGTTCAGAGTAAGTCATTACAATCTCAGTACAACACTGTCACAGTTCCTCAGGATAGTTTTCTTGACCTAACCTATGCACAATCATCTGGTAATGGGTCGCTGAGCGTAATGCTGCTGATGTGTACTTGGACTTTCGGAAGGCATTTTGATACTGTGAGAAAAGTTATAACTCGTGGAATAAAAGGGATAGTAGAAATGTGGATACAAAATTGGCTGAATAATAGGAAACAGAGAGAAATGGTAAATGAATATTTTTCAGGCTGGAGGAAGATTTGTGGTGGTGTTCCCAAGGGTCTGTATTGGGACCCTTGCTTTTCCTGATATATATATTAATGATCTAAATCTTGGTGTACAGGTGACAGATTCAAGGTTTGTGGATGTTACAAAACTTGGAAGCATGGTAAATTGTGATGAGAACAGTGTAGAACTTCAAAAGAACATAGACAAGTTGGTGGAGTGGGCAGATTGGTGGCAGTTGAAGTTCAATATGGGGAAATGTGAAGTGACACATTTTGATAGGAAGAACATGGAGAGGCGATATCAAAAAAGGAGTAATATTCTTCAAAGGGTGCAGGAGCAGAGGGACCTGAATGTATATGTGCATAGATCATTGAAGGTGGCAAATCAGGTGGAGAGAGTAGTTAATAAAACATATATTCTGGGATTTATTAATAGGCGCAGAGTAAAAGAGCAAGGAAGCTATGCTGAACTTATACAAGATAATAATTATTCCTCAGCTGGAATATTGTTCACAGTTCTGGGTACCACATTATAGGTAGGCTGTGAACTCATTGAAAAGAGTGCAAAAGTATTTTATACAAATGGTTCCAGGGATGAGAAACTTCAGTTACGAGGATAGATTGGAGACGTTGGGAATATTTTCCTTGGAGAAAAGGGGCTGGGGGGGGTCGGAGAATCGCCGGGGGGGGGGCGGCGTGAATCCCGCCCCCGCCGGCCGCCGAATTCTCCAGCACCGGATATTCAGCTGGGATGAGAATCACGCCGCGCCTGTCGGCAGGCCCCGGCCCCCCCCCCCACCCCCTCACCCCCCTGGCGATTCTCCGGCCCGCGATGGACTGAAGCAATCTGGCCCCGGGGGGTTGCCCCCACGGTGGCCTGGCCCGCGATCGGGGCCCACCGATCCGTGGGCGGGCCTGTGCCGTGGGGACACTCTTTTCCTTCCGCGTCGGGCATCAGCCTCAGCGATGGCCAATGCAGAGGTGACCCCCTGCGCATGCATGACGTCAGCAGCCGCTGATGCTCCCACGTGGACTTCCGTCGGCCGGCGAAGTCCCTTCGGCCCCGGCTGGCGTGGCGCCAAAGGCCTTTCCTGCCGGATGGCGGCGCGCCAACCACTCCGGCGTGGGCCTAGCCCCTAAAGGTGAGGGCTTGGCCCCTAAAGGTGCGGTGTATTCCGCACCTTTGGGGCGGTCCGACGCTGGAGTGGTTCACACCACTCCATCCTGCCGGGACCCCCCGTCCTGCTGGATAGGGGAGAATCCAGCCCAAGAAGAAGATTAAAAAGAGATTCATGAGGGGACTGGACAGAGTAGATAGGGAGAAACTGCTCCTGCTTGTAAAAGAATCAAGAATGAGGGGACACAGATTTAAGATGACTTGCAAAAGCAAAGGTGCTGTGAGAAAAAAAAAACATTTTCACACGAGTGGTTTGGGCCTGGAATGCAGTGCCTGAAGTGTGGTGGAGGCAGGTTCAATCGAGGCATTCACAAAGGCTTTAGATGATCATTTGAATAGAAACAATGTGCAGGGGTAGGGGGACAAAGCAGAGGAATGGCACTAAGTCATAATGCTCGTTTGGAGAGCGAGTGCATGACACAATGGGCCAAATGGCCTCCTTATGCACAATTATAATTAGAGGAAGAAACGGACATACAAGATCGGATTTTTGTGGAGAAGGAATGAAGGTCACGTTAGGAAACTTAACAATCTAGTAGTCTACTCTCCCGCAAAAAGGTCCCCACCTGCCATATTGTCATTCTGGGTGGGTGGGCAGAATGGAAATGGACCTGCCCAGTCCTGAGGCTAGTCTGAGGTGACAAATGTAGCTGGGACGTTAGCCTTTAGTGCTATCTCAGCTTAGTTTGAATGACTTCAGGCCCTCAAATCCTACTCCTACACTAACCCCAAATGCCCCGTCACACCCCATGCCTCCTCACATTCCCCATGCCCCTTCTATTTTCCCTATAATCCTCATGGTCCCTTCTTTTCCCCATGCTCCCTCCATGGTCCCCCATGCCCCATGCCACTGCAATAGCCACCCACCCAGCATCCACTCTGGGAGGATCTCAGGAGCTGTTTTTGAAAGGGAGATGAAAAAAAAATCTCAACAATCTAATGAACTTTCAAACAGCCTCCATACTGAAAAATATTCAAATTCATAATATAACCCATTGAAAATATTTAATTGTTATCAGGTAGTCACCCTGCTGTTAAAGCAAGGGCACAGTGGGAGAGGAGGGAGAATTCAGTGGGAGTCCAATAATTGCTTTTACACTGCATAGATTTCCTGCCAGTGCCTACCATGCCAGGTCAAGAAACCCTCTGGACGTTGGTGCGAAACCAATTTGCATCCCGCTAATGGGATGTGAATAAATTCCTGACTGGATTCTTCCGCCCATGCCAGATTCTCCGCCACACCAGCAGGAAAACAGTCCAAAATACACCTGGAACAATGTGGTGTGCAGGAGTCGGGACTTACCTGAAAACCGCCCAGGGCTGCCTTCGGAGTTCAGGCTGAAGGCCGCCAGAGGCCCTTGGAACATCACAGCAGTGGGTGGGGTGGAGCATCTATAGATGGACCTTCCAGAGTCAGTGTCATCGAGGAGTCCATCTTCCAGCCTCAGAATGTTCCTGATGATCTATCTCCTTTTTCAGGAGGTCCATTTACTTTCTTCAATGGTGGGTCAATGATGTTGGGCACTTTTTCCATTAGGCAGGCAAATATGATGGCCGGAGGTGTACCATTGTGCCCACCATGCCACAAAACCCCTGGATGCCTAATTGATCAGAACACGGCTAGAAGATATAGCAGGTTTCCTACCAATCTTCAAAACGGAACCTTGTTTCCGCCCTACCATGGGAGAATTCCCAGATGGGAGAATTCTTCCCAGAACTTCTTAAAACTCATGCACAACAGGTATGATGGCACAGCAGGCCTGAGTGATGCCAGAGCTCTATACACTAACCCCATTTGAGGACCGAGCCCTTGAGCTTGCTGGCGAGGGGCAGGAGTGCTCCTGTGCAGAGGGCAAGCTCACAACACCAAGATGTAAAAATGCTCAACACATCCAGCCATGGCGCAATGCAGTGGCCTCTCTCCTACAAGTGTTCCTCTGTCCCGCTATAATGCCATCTCCTTTCCTTTGCCGGTCCATCCTCACGTCCCTGGACACCGCGGACCGGAGCAGGCTGAGGCAGGCACAGAGACCAGGATTGAAGAGGTGTCACACCCGTCAACCGCACCCTCCACCAGCACATATACTGGCACCTAGGTGGAATTAAATAGTAGACAGGCTTCTGGGTCACTCACTGGTGAGCAGCTCGGACCTGATGATCCACAGCAGGCAGGGATCCAGCACTCAGAAGGATGCCGGAGCCCAGGATCGATAACGTGCCCCTGGGTCAATAATGTGTCCCTGGGTCTGGTCTTTCCAGAGGTGCTGGAGCTACAAAGGCAGTGTCGCGAGCATCAGGAAGGGACGACAGCATCCCTCTTCGTACTGCAAGGCCGACTGGAGGAGTCCCGTTACCTTCTGTCCAAGGAGATGGTGCCGTCAGTCTGACATAATGAGTCGAACCTGCAGGAGTAAACTCCATGGCAGGGGATTTGCGCTCCATGATACACCTTCATGGCTAAGGGCATGACCTTCATGGTGCAGGGCTTCAACTGCATGGTACAGGCATGAGTGGGAAATGCACATGTGCCAGCGCCAGAGGATGGCATGGCTTCTGGATCTCACTCCAGCTTCCGCTCTATCTCGGGCACCCTAAGGGTAGAGGATCAGCAGGAGTGCAGCCCAGGACCCTACACCCAGGAGACCCTGGGGGTACCTAAACAATATGACACCCCCCCTCCCTCTGAACTAAACACCTCCAGCCCCACACACCGGGGAGGGAAGCACTACAACACCCGTACTGCCCAGAAGCAAGCCAGACGCTCAAGATCCCAACCCTCATGGATACCCACCAAGGTCATCTCAGATAACAGGATGTGGAGGTCAGCAGGCTGCCTCACCATCAGTTGTGGATCCTGGGGGTACATTTAGATGTAGCGGGAGGGTGAGGAAGACTAAGAAATTATTGGCATCTAGTGGCACAGGTGAACCTATTCGAGAAAATACACCATTGGAACAACTAGCTAGCATTACAAATCACTGTTCACCGCCATGTTATGGCGGCATGCTCCACAAAGCCCCACGCAAACTCTGTGCTTCCTCCCTGTGCAGCGCTATGTCTCTCCCAACTCGCATACTGACAATGCAGTAATACCGCATCACTCCTGGTGCAGGCCCCCCCAACCCCCCAGCCCCACTCCCTCAATCCCCATCCATGAAAGATCCCCCCCTCCCCCCGGCACACTAATGTTCAGACCTCGCATATGCCAGAATTCTCCAGTTATGAGGATGCAATTGGTTGAAAACATGCGCATTTGTCCACCTTGATAAAAGGCAGAGACACACTGGGACCCCTGACCTTGGAGGGGCAGTAGCAGCTGAGATCCGTTATTCTGCCTCTCTGGGCCCCTAGATCATCCCGTTCAGTGGCAGGTCATGTTGAGGTCTGTCAGACATTTTGCAGTGGTTAAGTGGAGCATCGCTCTGTCCTCACTGTAAGTCATCATCATTCTCCTCAGTGCCCAGTCATTCGCTTTTATGGCCTGTCCATGAATGGGGCGACCATGTCAATGACCTCCCGCAGGCCCCACAGTAGTGAGAAGAAATGGGACACATGCTGTGAGAGGTCCTCACACTGTACTCCTGGTCATCACCAAACCAGGAATCAATGAAGGCTTCCCTAGACCTGTGCCCCAAGCGGGCTTTAGCCATCGCAAGAGGCCTTCCTCCTCCACAGGTTGCATGTCGCTGTCATCCTCGACATCCTCCTCATCAAAGCAGATGTGGCACTCCATTTCCTCCTGGTCCGCTTGTCCCGCTGCAGTGGCAGATTGTGCAGAGCGCAGCAGACCGTTACGATACTGGGGCTGTATCAGATGGCTCTCCACGACTAGTCCAGGCACCTGAACCACATCTTGAGCAGTCCAATAGCCTACTCGACCAGCGCACACATTGACACACGAGCCTCATTGTAGTCTCCATAGGTGTTTGTGGCCTCTGCACTGGTGCCATCAGTCACCTCATGACTGGGTACTCTTTGTTCTCGATAGCCATCCCTCCAGCCGCTGCTCTCCCTCAAAAACAGCTGGGATCGAGGTGTGCCCCAGGAAGTAACTATCATGGATGCTCCCCAGGAACAGGCACACATCTGAATGATACAGGCCACATGGTCACAGATGAGCTGGACATTGAGGGGGCTGGTATCTTTGTAGTTCAAAAATGTTGCCCCATGCACATGGGTGCAGACACCCTACACCTGAGATGAAGCCCATGACCCGAGCATCTTGGCTTGCCTGGTCCAGGTTGATGCACATGTGGGCCCATCTGTGTGCACTTGTGTGCTACCAACTGAAAAATTCTGCACAAAGTGAATGATGAGGAGTCCTGACAATGCCCGGATCCTCAATCCTCTCAGGATCAGGGACATCCACCCATGCACATCCCCCTTTCTGATCACGTTACCACTGAGATTCTCTCCCCGTTACACAATTGCCTTTTCCCCACAGTTACCCTCTCAACTCCACCTATATGAAGTGCTTCAACCCTCGAGAACCTCAGAGGTCTACATGCCGCCTCTCTTTTCTACCCCCACTATGAGTGAGGACTGAGGGCAGTTCCGTGCATTTAATGGACCAGTGTCCTACCTTCATGGGAGAATCATGATGCTTCCTTAATGTCATACGCTGAACTGTATAAATGATGAGTGAATGCTTTATAACGCCTTGCATTTTGGGGCCACAACTGTCTCACCTCTCTGTTATGTACGTGAGTTTGAGCCTTGGAGTTCAATGCTTGGGGGCTCAAGTTTACAACTTTTAAGCAACACAAATAACCAAGTAAACTAAATATAATAGACAAAGGGACAAATTAGGACAGCCCCTTAAAGGAAAACTGCCTTAAACAAACCGCGAATCAGAAATAAGACATGAAACATCAAACCAAAATGTGATTAAAGGGATCAATAAGGCACCCCAGCCTTGAGGGTGCCATTGGACACCACATGCCCCCTCCCCAGGGACACCCAGCAGCGAATGTAGCCACGGCAGAGGGGCAGACAGTCGGGTCAGACAACCGCTTTGGGTCGGCCGATGCCTAGACCTGTTGATGGCAAGTTTGAACAGGAGCAGGTTCAGGAGGTGGTCCTCCTCCCCAGGAGCAGGTTCACAAGGAAGACCCCTCCCACGAGCAGGGTCACGAGGAGGTCCTCTGCCCCAGGAGCATGTTCACGAGGAGGTCCTCCTTCCCAGGAGCATGTTCACGAGGAGGTCCTCCTCCCAGGAGCAGGTGCACAAGGAGGTCCTCCTTCCCAGGAGCAGGTTCACAAGGATGTCCTCCTGCCCAGCAGCAGGTTCACGAGGAAGTCCTCCTCCCCAGGAGCAGGTTCACGAGTAGGTCCTCCTCCCCAGGAGCAGGTTCACGAGTAGGCCCTCCTCCCCAGGAGCAGGTTCACGAGTAGGCCCTACTCCCCAGGAGCAGGTTCACGAGTAGGTCCTCCTCCCCAGGAGCATGTCCACGAGGAGGTCATCTTCCCCAGGAGCAGGTTCACAAAGAGGTCCTCCTCCTTACCCGCTCTGCTCCACACAAGCTGTGCATAGATCAGGGGTGTGGGGGTGTTAAAAGTTGGGCACCAATCAGTGATGCACTCAAGCATAAAATGCTGACTAAATTTGCACAATTGACTCATCAAGGAAGGATCAGGGACCTAGCTTTAGCTTATGGCAGGCGAGGCACACCTGATGGGTGTGAAGACTGAAATTAGCATGTCAACTTCCTCCTTAGAGCGCACCCTCATTCCCCAGCTTTTAAGGGCAGCAGATTAATCAATTCCTCCAACTTGAATAGCCAGCCACCCAGATACTAACCCCTGACAGCCTGGTCTCCCAAAACCAGTGGCCTTTAATTTCCAACAATCTAATGCCCACTGGCTTCATGGTGCTGATGAGTGTGGGGTTTCATTCTCACCACAGTGGTCCTCCCCAGTGTGTAAGGGTACTCAGGCCTCATGAGGCTGGAAATCACCTCTTGTCAGAGTTCCCTATGCCCTTGCAGCCTGGCATCACAGAACCCCACACACAAACCTTATAGTTACCCCCAGTGCTGATTCTGTGGATTGACCTGCTCCCATCCATTTTGCAGCTGCCACTCTGGAAGGGCAATCCCTCAGCAGTGATATTCCACAAATGGCGGCTTGGTCACGTAGTCCAAAATCCCCTTTGAAGATGTGGTCGGCTTGTTCTCATATTTATAGAGCTGTTGTAAATAATGCCAGCGTGATGTTACGCCACCGGCCCAGGGAATGTGAAGTTCCAGGGCGAGGGCTCGCTAATGATATTATAAAGTATTTATCACGTTTCCCAATTCTCGCCGTATTTTCCGCCTGCATCGCCGTTCTCGCTGACGGCTATCACGGGCTCAAAATTCCGTCCTTCCATCTCAGAAAATGGTTTGAAATATCAATGGTTTCAATATGAATCTAGTCCTGCTATATTTTAATTCCGTTTTAGCGTGAACTAACATGGATTACAGCACAGTGCTTTTACAACAGGAGAGATCAGGAGTATATGATAGGCAACCTATATTACTTGCAGTGTGTAAAGGGTAAGCTGTTAGCTCAAAGGCATGTTGCATCTTGTTTATTGCATTGTAAAGAATACCTTTCAGTTCATGGAACATGTAGCCCAGTCTTTGAAAACTGCCTTTAATGACGAGCATGAATAAAGTGTTTTGGGTCAAGCCCAAATTGTAATATTTCACTCACCCCCCTCACCCAATAACGTTCCCCTTTCAACAGAATAACCTGAGGCACACCATGAATAGTCTGGCACGAGTTCAGATAGCCTTCAAAAACGTTATACGTCTCTGTGATAATCAACCATTGGCTGGTTAGATCGCATGAAGGGTAAAACTCCATTCATGTGAAAAGGAGGTCACTATTTAGTTATGAATAGAAGAACGGATGGTGAGGTTTATTTTTGTTTGGCATCTCAGAGCTTTCCTCTAGTAAACCTGGTTACATTTTTAGTCTGAATGATGAATGAAATTAAACCTAGAGTCAATAAATGACGACAAAGAGAAAATAACGTTTTAACAATATAAATTATGCCATCACAATTTCTGAAGATATTTATTTGTAACGTGGCATCAAATTCAGGAGGCATCATGCTATTATTCTATTGTGTACTGAACTCCGTTTTAAAGCTCTCTGTTCAGTAATGTGCTTTGTACCCAGGTTACTATGCATACTGGTCATCAGTAATCCCCATTATTATCCACGGAGATACAGACATTCTTGAAGATATCGTTCACAATCACTTAAAAAAGTTGAGTTTCATGAGCAGTCCCAGAAGCAGGTAAGTTTTCTTTACATTTGTGACTGACATTTGAGTGGGATGAGGGTAAACATAACAAAAAACCTATAGGAAGCTTCGTCGATTGGAACCTCCCAATGTTGAAAATGTCCCAAAGGTTTTTCAGGGAGGAGAAACAAATCATGATTTATTTAGGAGCACTGATCGGAAGCGTTACCAAAAGAATGGCTCTCAAGGTACCAAGATGTGGCCAAAAGAATCTCCAGCTTTAACTCCAGCAGAATATGGAAGGCAAGGGAGACAGTTCACTCTGTCACTAACCCACCAGTCCGTGGATGCTGCAAAGTGACTTGACAACTGAGGAGATGTGGGAAATGACTGGTGACTCCCTGCTTGTTAAAAATCTGGAGGTTCAGATCACAGTCCAAGCTGAGCACCGTATATGCTAGCTTGAAGAAAGGATGCTTGCATTGCATGCAATCATTAATGGGTTCATAGGCCACAGACAATAGCAATTTGTGAATTATGAATCCCGAGACCCCATCTGACATTTTGGGATTGCCACACCGGTTGGACTTTTTGCCTGGCGATTATTCCTGAAGAGGACTGGATAATTATCTGATTTAAAAATAACTTCTTCCCCACTGTTACCAAACTCCTAAACCAATCCCCTTATAGACCGACCTGATTAATACCACACTCTGTATGCTTCACCCTGATGCCGGTGTCTATGTATTTACCTTGTGTTGCCGTATTGTATATTTTCTTTTTATTTTCATGTATAAAATGATCTGTTTTGAGCTGCACGCAGAAAAATACTTTTCACTGTACCTCGGTACATGTGACAATAAACAAATTCAATCCAATCCAAGAAACAAATTTGCCGGGATATGGGTAAAAGGTGGGAGTTCGGAGACGAGCCAAGTTGCATTTGCAAAGGGATGGTACAGACTTGACAGGTTGAATAACCCATGTAAGAGCATGGCTCCTTTAAAGGCCACCTGACCTGCCCGGAACCCATGAACAAAGCACATAAACCTGGACCTATCGGCTGCCAGGGAGTGGAAATCTTGTGTTGGGAGTTGTGTTGATCTCTAACATAAAGTTCTTCAATTTTTAAAAATGTTTTTATTAAAGTTTTTACATATTATACACTGTACATTCAGTGAAGATAACTGTGCTGATTACAATGTCATGTCATTTCCTTGTGCCGATACCCTTTTCCACCCCCCTCCCCCATTTGTTGTTTCAGGGTCCTTTCCTGGGCCCTTCTTGGACAGTTAGCCACTATTTACAGGTGGACGGTGGACGGTGGACGGTGCCCTCCCCTCCTCTGTACTACATCCTCCCAGTGTGTGCGTGGGTTTCCTCCGGGTGCTCCGGTTTCCTCCCACAATCCAAAGATGTGCGGGTTAGGTGGATTGGCCATGATAAATTGCCCTTAGTGTCCAAAATTGCCCTTAGTGTTGGGTGGGGTTACTGAGTTATGGGGATAAGGTGGAGGTGTTAACCTTGGGTAGGGGATAGGGTGCTCTTTCCAAGAGCCGGTGCAGACTCGATGGGCCGAATGGCCTCCTTCTGCATTGTAAATTCTATGTCTATGTCTATTTCGGCATTCCATTAGTGGGTTCCTTTCCTTGTGGTCTTGCTTGAAGCACTCTGGCATCCCCTCCTTTACAGGCATCTCTCTCCGGTCTGCCCACTCTGGTCCTATTGGCTTCCATTTATCCCCCCCCTTCCCTATTGGCTTTGAACAGGTCCTGAAGTTGTTGAATGGCCTTCACGCCTTGTGATGATTCAAAGCTTTTTGCTATATTTCAAGCTAGAAGGTTCAGTTTTCAGCTGTATTTCAGGCAAGGAGTTTCAATGAAAATGTATAACTCCCACTAAAAAGAGAATTAAAAATTAATCTCAAGAATTATGCAAAACTGCTGCCAGCAGGAATGCAGCAAAGGATGGAGGAAGGGATCAAAGGCCATATTTGGCACAATGCTTTGCCATTTCTCTCCAAATCACAACACGAGTGCGATTGGCAATATAAAAGTTGAGTAAATTATTTGCAGTCAGGGTGGAGATGCTTGCAGAGACCAGAGTGGGCCTGCAGGCCTGGCAACACCAGGTGGCTGCCCCCCTCCCCCTTCATGCACGATCAATTGTACAAAGACTAAGGTTGGATACAACTGTGGCTTTATTGCAGTAAGATGTGTGGCCTCCCACAGCAGCTGCCGAAATGGCTGCTGAATAGAGGACACGCTCCTCCTACTGGGCGAAGCCAGCAGGCAGGGGCTACCGGCGAACCTGTAGTACAGGTCCTACCTCACATCACCTAATACAGGTGTAACAGTGGTTGACCACATTCACCCACTGTTAAAAATGAGTCCGGCGGGGGTGGAGGAGAACTATATACAGTAGTGAATTTATGTAGTGGTTTATCAGGGAAAAGAGGAAAAAAAAATGTCCTTTGAAAGTCCGGTGCCAGTTAGAGATTCAACCGGTCTGGTGCCTTGATGTTCCGCTGGGAGCGACGATGTCGATGCTGGCCTGATGTTGGATGACTCCAGGAGTGTACCGAAATCCTCTTCATCCTCTGGCATGGGCAGGAGCAATGGCCCTGGTGGGGTTAATGTAGGGAGCGTCAGGGGAGGAGAGGGTGGCGCCGGGCCGGAGAAGTGTGTATGGGTGGAACCTGCTGGTGCCAGGTCCCAGAGGGAGACAGTATCTTGGCGGCTGTCAGGGTACGCCACATAGGCATACTGGGAGTTGGCATGGAGCAAATGCACTCTATCCACCAACGGATCCGCCTTGTGTAGTCAGACATGCCGCCGGAGCAGGACCGGTCCTGGAGCTGCGAGCCAAGTGGGGAGCGACACCCTGAATGTGGACTTCCTGGGGAAGGCAAAAAGACGTTCATGGGTTGTGTTATTCGTAGCGGTGCACAGTACTGACCGGATGGAGTGTAGTGCATCAGGGAGGACCTCCTGCCAGCGAGAGGCTGGGATGTTCCTGGACCATTGGGGCAGTTGGACGGCCCTCCATACCGTCCCATTCTCCCTCTCTACCTGGCCGTTTCCCCGGGGATTATAGCTGGTCGTCCTGCTGGAGGCGATACCCCTGCTGATCAGGAACTGACGCAGCTCATCACTCATGAATGAGGATCCCCTGTCACTGTGGACGTAGGCGGGGAACTGAACAGAGCGAAGATTGTGTTTAGGGTGTTGACAGTGGCAGACGTCATATCGGGGCATGGGACGGCGAAGGGGAATCTGGAGTACTCATCGACCACACTGAGAATATACGTGTTTCGGTCGGTGGAAGGGAGGAGCCCTTTGAAATCCACGCTGAGGTGTTCAAAGGGCCAGGAGGCCTTCACCAGGTGTGCACAGTCCAGCCGGTAGAAGTGCGGCTTGCACTCCACACAGACCTGGCAGTCCCTAGTGACTGCCCGTACTTCCTCGACTGAGTAGGGAAGATTGCGAGCCTTGACAAGATGGTACAATCGTGTGACAAAGGCTGTCATGTAGGGACTGGAGTCAGTCTACTTGTGCGCTGGCACATGTACCTCGGGATAGGGCGTCTGGGGGCTTCTTGAGTTTGCCGGGGCGATACAAAATCTCGTAATTATAGGTGGAGAGCTATATCCTTGGCGGATTCTCCACCGCAAGATTTTATCGTTTTTGATCTTGCCCCACTGCATGTTGTTAAATATGACAGTGCAGCACGGTAGCTAGCATAAATGCTTCACAGCTCCAGGGTCCCAGGTTCGATTCCTGGCTGGGTCACTGTCTGTGCGGAGTCTGCACGTCCTCCCCGTGTGTGCGTGGGTTTCCTCCGGGTGCTCCGGTTTCCTCCCACAGTCCAAAGATGTGCAGGTTAGGTGGATTGGCCATGTGAAATTGCCCGTAGTGTCCTAAAAAAAAAGTAAGGTTAAGGGGGGGTTGTTGGGTTACGGGTATAGGGTGGAAACGTGGGTTTGAGTAGGGTGACCATTGCTCGGCACAACATCGAGGGCCGAAGGGCCTGTTCTGTGCTGTACTGTTCTATGTTCTATGAAGGCTACTGACCATTGGTCAGTGAGGAGAGTGAATCTCCTGCCGGACAGGTAATGCCTCCAATGCCGCACAGCTTCAAACGATAGCTTGGGCCTCTTTTTCGACAGACGAGTGCCGAATTTCTGAGGCATGAAGGGTGCGGGAAAAGAATACCACGGGTCTGCCTGCCTGATTGAGGGTGGAGGCAAGTGCGACGTCTGATGCGTCGCTTTCTACGTGAAAGGGCAGTGTCTCGTCTACTGCGTGCGTCCCAGCCTTGGCTATATCAGCTCTGATATGGGCGAAGGCCTGTTGTGCGGACGAGACTGGCCGATCGTCATTGAGGCGAGCTGCGGTCGGACGTCACTGGCGTCAGAAGGTGGAGAGCGTGGGGGGCCCAGGTTGTGGCATGCTGTCAGCATCCATGCCCTGTGGGGATGGACAGGATGACGGCGCCTGAAGATCCAGCGGGGGACAAAATGGCAGCACCCATGGGCTGTACGTTGCGGGAGCTGGACAAGATCGTGGCGTCCATGGGCCGCATGTGGACTGAGGGGGGGGGGGGGGAAGATGGCGGCGCCCACTGGCCACGCGTGGCCCCAGGAGGTGAAAATGGTGGCACCCACTGGCTGCATGTGGTACGGGGAGGTGAAGATGGCGGCGCCCACTGGCCGCGTGTGGTCCGGGACGAAGATGGCGGCGCCCATTGTGTGTAGGTCACGGGGGAGGGGTCGATAGCGGCGACTGCACGGGCCTGGCACACCTCGGCGAAGTGCCCCTTTTTGCCACAAGACTTGCAAAATGGCAGTGTGGGCCGTGCAGCATAGCGGGGGTGCTTCTGCTGGCCGCAGAAGTAACATCGGGGAGCCCTGGGGTGCGTGGGTTGGCATGTGGCGCAGGCATACTGGCTGGGTGAAGCCCCGGCTGGGGCGGCCATCTGTGTGGTCCACGAGGGATAGGAGGGGTGGGCCGTGCAGCGACCATCATGGAGTGTGCTAGCTTTTTAGTCTCAGCTAGGTCAAGTGTGGCCCCTTCTAGCAGTCTTTGGCGTATGAGGTCCGACCCAATCCCCGTTATAAACGCATCGCACATAAGGAGGTTGGAATGTTCGGTGGCCGTAATGGCCTGACAGTCACAGTCCTGGACGAGTGGGATTAGGGCCCGCCAGAAGTCTTCTATGGACTCACCAGGGAGTTGAGAGCACGTGTCTGACGAAGTGTGTGTTCGTTTTCTGTGCGTAGTTTTCTTTGAGGAGCGCCATGGCGTCTGCGTAATTCAGGGCGCCCTGGATCAGCGGAAACGCATTGGAGCTCAGGATCTGTATCTTCCGAGCCTCCACTGGAGGGGTGGTCGCTGAGTTGATATAGGCCTCAAAGCAAGCTAGCCAGTGATTAAAGTCCTTTTTGACATCGCCTGATTGCAGATCCAGCTGCAGGTGATATGGTTTGATTTGGAGGTCCATCTTTTAGAAAATCTTACTGCAATAAATTGATGCAAGATCAATTGTACAAAGACTATGGTTGGATACAACTGTGGCTTTACTGCAGTAAGATGTGTGGCCTCCCACCGCAGCTGGCGAAATGGCTGCTGAATAGAGGACACACTCCTCCTATTGGGCGGAGCCAGCAGGCAGGGGCTACCGGCGAACCTGTAGTACAGGTCCTATCTTATATCACCCAATACAGGTGCAACAGTGGTTTACCGCACCCCTGTCTATGATGCATCTGGTGGGCAGCAGGCAGATCAGGGCAGGCACCCCGCCACCCAATCAGAAGCACAAAGGGACTTGGGAATCCTTGTTCACGATTCACTTAAGGTTAATATGCAGGTTCAGTCGGCAGTTAGGAAGATAAATGCAATGTTAGCATTCATGTTGAGAGGGCTAGAATACAAAACCATAGATGTACTTTTGAGACCATGGATGTACTTCTGAGGCTATACAAGGCCCCATAGAGTATTGTGAGCAGTTTTGGGCTCCATATCTAAGGAAGGATTGGCCTTGGAAAGGGTCCAGAGGAGGTCCACAAGAATGATCCCTCGAATGAAGAGCTTGTCGTATGAGGAACGGTTGAGGACTCTGGGTCTATACTCGTTGGGAGTTTAGAAGGATGAGGGGGGAATCTTATTGAAACATACAGGATACTGCGTGGCCTGGATAGAGTGGACATAGAGAATGTTTCCACTTGTAGGAAAAACTAGAAGCAGAGGACACAATCTCAGACTAAAGGGACGATCCTTTAAAAGAGATGAGGAGGAATTTCTTCAGCCAGAGGATGGTGAATCTGTGATACTCATTGTCACAGAAGGCTGTGGAGGCCAAATTACTGAGTGTCTTTAAAACAGAGATAGATGAGTTTTTAAACATAGAACATAGACCAGTACAACACAGAACAGGCCCTTCGGCTCTATATGTTGTGCCGAGCATTGTCGGAAACCAAGATCAAGCTATCCCACTCCCTGTCATTCTGGTGTGCTCCATGTGCCTATCCAATAACTGCTTGGAAGTTCCTAAAGTGTCCGACTCCACCATCACAGCAGGCAGTCCATTCCACACTCAAACCACGCTGAATAAAGAACCTACCTCAGACATCCCTCCTATATCTCCCACCCTGAACCTTATAGTTATGCCCCCTTGTAACAGCTACATCCATCCGAGGAAATAGTCTCTGACCATCCACTCTATCTTGTGAACCTCCTCTGGACCCTTTCCAAGGCCAGCACATCCTTCCTTAGATACAGGGCCCAAAACTGCTCACAATACTCAATGGGGTCTGACCAGAGCCTTATATAGCCTCAGAAGTACATCATCTCATAAACCTCTAAGTCGCCTCTCATCCTCCTCCGCTCCAAAGAGAAAAGCCCTCGCTCCCTCAACCTTTCCTCATAAGACCTATCCTGCAAACCAGGCAGCATCCTGGTAAATCTCCTTTGCACCCTTTCCAATGCTTCCACATCCTTCCTATAATGAGGCAACCTGAACTGCACACAATACTCCCAATGTGGTCCCACCAGGGTCATATATAGTTGCAGCATAACTCCACGGCTCTTAAACGCAAGGTCCTTGTTAATAAACACTAACACACTACATGCCTTCTTCACAGCTCTATCCACTTGAGTGGCAACCTTCAGAGATCTGTGGACATGAACCCCAAGATCTCTCTGTTCCTCCACATTCCTCAGAACCCTGCCGTTGACCCTGTAATCCGCATTCAAATTTTTTCTACCAAAATGAATCACCTCGCACTTATCAGGGTTAAACTCCATCTGCCATCTTTCAGCCCAGCTCTGCATCCTAGCAATGTCTTTTTGCAGCATACCTTTGCAGGATTTTGATCAATAAGGGGATCAGGGGTTATGGAGAGAAGGCAGGAGAATGGGGATGAGAAAAATAGCAGAGCAGACGATGGGCCGAGTGGCCTAATTATGCTCCTATGTCCTATAGGACCCCAAGAAGCTGCTCGGCCCATCCAGGCTGGGCTGCCCCAGGAGACGCGTGCCAACAGAGACACTTGTCGCAGGGCAGGAGGCACAGAAGTCCACTTCCACTGTACTGTCTAGGGAAGCACCTAGGCTTGGTGTTAGGGTCCGCAAGGCGAGAACGTTAGACAACAGTTAAGTTGGCACGGGTGCAGGCCACAATTTAGTGATAGGGAACAGACTGTATATATTTCCTCACAATAAAAACCTGCTAACACCATTGTAACATGCTCTGTTTAATGGGAGTGGGGGGTAGCGGGGAAGAGTGAAGGCCCCATGGGAGGACTGTGCTCCCCCCCCCCCTCTCTCCGCTGCCCGGACCGCCCCAGCGATTCGAAAGGATCAGGTGATGGACTGGCCAGTCACATGCAGGGATCACCCAGGTGGAAGGTGCTACTATAGGCATTGAGTCAGACATTGTCAAACGATGTGGAGCTCAGAGTTCATCGCAGAGCAGGCCATCATCATCCTCCATCCCATGAACCAGACCCACTGCCAATGCCAACCCAGCTCATAGCACCGCAGGGATATATAACGAAGGGGATTTGCATGCAGGTGGTTTGGCACGCGAGGGGATTTGGTGGTGTCCGTGCCCCTTGGCCAGCGACCCCCCCTTCCCTCGGTGAAGCGCATCGCGTGCGTCCCGTGCGCACTGGCCCTGGTGATGCCGTTTTGTGGCCTCCTGTCCCGCTCATTGTCCCCCTCCTCCAGCTCATCGCCCCTCTGCTGGGCTATATTGTAGAGGACGCAGCAGACCACCATGATGCGGGTGACACTCCTAGCCTTGTACTGGAAGGTCCCTCCAGAGACGTCCAGGCACTCAAAGTGCATCTTCAGGACCACAAAGCACCTTTCAACAACACCCCCGGTCATCATATGGGCATCATTGTAGCAGGTCCCCGCATCAGTCTGTGGCCTCCATATAGGCGTCATGAACCACACCCGCAACAGGTAACCCCCGTCGCCCAGCAGCCAGCCCAGAACATCTCGGGGATTGCCGAGTTTGCCAAGATGAATGCTTTGTGCACACTGCCGGGTATCGTGTGCTGAATGTTCATGGAGTGGTAGCCCTTCCTGTTTGTGAACAGCAGCCTGTTATCCGCCGGTAGCCGTAGGGCGACATGCATTCAGCGATGACTGACTGGACCTGGGGCATTGTGCCGATGGCAGCCTGCAGACCGGGCGTCATGGTGGGCGCAGTCCACAGGGTACTGCATGTACTGCTCCGCCTGGGCATCCAGGGTGTCAGTGACAGCACAGATGCACCTGTGCGCCGATGCCTGTGAAATCCCAGACAGGTCCCCACTCAGCGACTGGAACGACCCCGTCACGTTGAAGCTGAGGGCGATCGTCACCTTGACGGTCACCAGGAGCGGGTGTCCTCCCCCATACCCGTGTGGTGCCAAGTGTGCTATCATCTGGCAGATATGTCTGGCAGTCTCCCTGCTCATCTGCAGTCTCCGTCCGCATGCCCTGTCCAGAAGGTCCTCAAATGACATGCGGCGCCAGTACACATGTTCTCATCCGGCACCCCCTTGGCCTGTAGGATGGGTGGCCCTCCAGCCAGAGCAGCTGCCAACTGCCTCTCTGCAGCCCGCTCCTCTGCTGCAGCCTCTGCCTCCTTTCTAAGCCACCCCCGTTCACTCTGCCACAGGACAGCGGCCACCGCCACAGCGCCATTATTCTCTGCAGGGGTGAAAGGCAAACATGTTAGCAGAGCGCATAGACCCATGCCCAACCAGGTGCCATGGGGTACACTGTGGCCCCCCCACCCACACATGCCACACCCCACCCCTGTGTGTGCCCCAAATCCTGGCACCCATCCCTGCTGCCAGGGGCACTGTCAGCTGAGACTACCATCACTGGGGGCTGCCGGTGTGGCCCTGGATGGTCACCCGTTGGGTGGGGTGGTCGGGGGCGTTTGCCCATCCATACGGCTATTGTCACTGTGTGGTCGGTGCCTGGGCTCCGTCCCAGTCTTGTGGGTGGGGCACCCCGACTGCTCGGCCTGTTCTCTCTCCACCACCCCCCCCCCCCCCCCCCCCCGCAGCCAGCACGGTCGCCCAGTGTCCATGCCGCCAGCCCGCAGCCACCCCATGCCACGTCCCATCTCTTCTCTCTCACTCAGCAGCCAACTATAGGCCTACTGTACTTTCAGGCCACACATTTACACCATTTTTGGGGGGCCGGAGAATCCCGATTTGGCATCAAACCAGCGTCTACCTCAATTTCAGCATCAGAAGCTATTCTCCGCCCAATCGGGTTTCCCGATTTCTGTGTCAGCCAACAGAGAATCCAGCCTGACATTTTTCAAAGGGTTGTAGGTCTTCGGAATATAAAAGGTGGTAGAAGCACAGTATTTGGAGGTGTTTAAACAGAGGTGGATAGGTTATCAGGGGTAGGCGGGATGTAGATTTAAAGTTACTGTCGGATCAGCCATGACCTTACTAAAGGACAGAGCAGGCTCAAGGGGCTAAACAGCCTAATCCTGCTCTTTGTTCATTTATAATTTTCAGGGAGCTACAAACCTTTACACAACTAATTCCATGGAAGCTCATACTGGCTAATACACAGCAAAAAATTTCAAATTGGTTCAAGTACTGAAGGAGAGGGCTCATCGATTCTTGGATGAGATCCTGGTGGAAGGAGGAAAATTAATATTCTGCACCCACAAGGTGGGAAGGAGCCCCCTTGATGCTCTCTTCCCTCCTGGAGCAGTTGGTATTGCCCTACCTGACCTCAAATTCCCCTTGCTTTCATCTTCCAGACCTAGCCAGATGCCCAATACAGTACTTACTCCTATATGATGACAATAAGGTAAAGTAGTCCAATACTTACTCTATTTGATGAAATCCTCAGAGAACTATCAGAAGAAATGGTGGTGAAGTTTAGTGAAGTCTTGACAAAGGAGCTCAACAAATCTTCAAATTTTTCTTGAAGCATCCAGCAATATCAAACAACGCAGGCTGAACGTAGCTTTAAGTAGCACTCAAAATGCTCAGCAATTATACCTTTACTCCTGTTCAGCTGATCACTGTTAGAACTTGTTAGCTGAAGCACTAAAAATGAAACCTCTTTAATTAGCATTGGCAGCCAATTAAATTGTCAATCCAATTCTCCATCTGCCTTCCGTGCCCGGTGGGCACCGCAGGGGTTGGATTGTTTTATCGATCCCTGTTTTCACATTACGATTTAATGTTGTTAAGTTTCCATTGTTCTTTGTTATTTTGGGCCAGTGCCCCTGCCAGGAATGGCCCCTTTTAATTTATCCCCGAGTTAATTTCCTTTATTATATTCAATTGATTGGACCTCAAAATAAATTATATGCTGGTGTACACTTCAACCTCTTTACCAAGATAGGATCCTGCACTCGAGGAGGGCTGAACTGGCTTTGCAGTTTAAGAAGTCATTGTGATACATGGAGACTCTTTAATGCCTGCAGTAAAGGGCTAAAGTTGCTCCCAAACGGGTGAGTATCTGTTTCTGGGTCAGATGTATTCCTTTTAGTTTGGTTGTAGGCATTATAACAGTGTTGGTGAGCTGGATCCTGAAAACATTTTTTTTATTGGTTGTGGGAGTGGTGTATAAAATTGTTCATCAACTGTCACCTATCCAACTTGTATTGAATTTGCATTTAGATGTTGCAGTTAATTTGTGCAGCCTTTGAACCAACAAATTTTGTTTTTATTAGGTTAGACCAGGAGTGGGCAAACTTTTCCGTGCAAGGGCCAAATTCAGAAATTGACAATTTTAAAGGGCTGCATAGTATATTAAGTAAAATAATTAATATTTAAAATAGCCAAAATAAAAGGTTTTTAAAGAAAAAAAAGCAATTAATTTTTATTAATTAATATTTTAAAGTAGAAACTTCGGGCGAAATTCTCCCCCCCCCCACGACGGGTGGGGGAATAGCGGGAGGGCCTTCCCGACTTTTTTGACGCCCTCCCGCTATTCTCCCCCCCCCCGCCGAAATCCCGACACGAATCGCTGCCACCGTTTTTTTACGGCCGGCAGCGATTCACAGCTGTTAGAAGGGCCGAAGTCCCAGCCCTTTACGACCTTTTTACGAACGGCAAACACACCTGGTCCTGCCGTTCGTAAAAACGTCGTGACCACCTGGAAAAAAATAACCATGGCACCGATTGGCACGGCAGTACCACGGCCGTGCCAAGGGTGCCATGGGCCCGCGATCGGTGCCCACCGATCGCGGGCAGCGGGCCCGATGCCCGCGCACTATTTGTCCTTCCGCCGCCCCGCAGTATCAATACGCGGGGCGGCTGAGGGGCAACCCGGACCGCGCATGCGCGGGTTTCGCGCAAAAACGCGATGACGTCACCCGCGCATGCGCGGGTGGAGTCTTCCCACCCGCGCATGCGCGGCTGACGTCATATGACGCGTCAGCCGGCGCTAAGTCCGACAAGCGGGCTTAACGATTTTCGTTAAGCCCGACTTGTCGGAGCCTCCAACATCGGGCTGCTAGCCCCGACGGGGGACCAGAATCGGTCCCCCGTCGGGAAGGGGCGCGATGCCGGGCGGGTTTTACGGCAGTTTGACGATTGACTTTTTTTTTAGGACACTACGGGCAATTTCATTTTTTATATGACTTGATCTTGGTGGGCCGCATAAAGACCTTTGGCGGGCCGTAGTTTGCCCACCCCTGGGTTAGACTGTGACTGTTCCCTAGTAATATAATGGTGAATGAATGGTGGTAACTTATTTGGAATTTGTTTTACATAAGTTATGAAGCTTTTTGAATGTGTCTCTTTTTTTGTGTTGTATCATTTTGATACTGCAACTTAGGCATACCTGAAGATTAGATCTAGACTGCTAGGCATGTTGGGTAATGCCATCTTTTATATATATAAGGAATTTTGTACAAAATGAAATCAGGTAACTATTTTAATTGCAACTTCTCCGTTTTGTATAGGTGCATTAACGGCAGCACTTTGTTGCATACTGCTGCTTACTTTGGGAAAACGGATACCATTGAAGTAAGATATTATTTATATTTGTGAACATAAGAATCAAAAGTATGTTTTACACGTTTTTTTTATCGCTTTGTGGATGTTTCTTGTGATTTATGTCAGGGGATTAAATGGAACAATTTTAAAAGGGTAAACACCAATAGAATTATCACTAATGCTGGTTTCCTATATACTGGTCTGTTGCAGAGTCATTGGGCTCGATTCTCTGCTCACGGCGCCAAAGTCGTGTTCGGTGAGAGGGGCGGAGAATCCCCGATGATGCCAAAATCGTAAGGTGGTGCCGCTTTCACGATGCTCCACTCCCTGAAAAGCGGTGTACTCTAAGAGTATGCCGCATCATGTAGCCACAGTCTCAGGCCATTGCCTGAGGCCCATCCCTCGATGCTCCGTCCCCGACCGGCTGAGTTCCCGACAGCGTGGGACACGTGTGCTCTCACCCGTCGTGAACCTAGCGTGGCGGCTGTGGACTCGGTCTGGCGCCGCCACAGTCTGGGGATGGCCGATCTGTGGGCAGGGGGGGCTTCATTCTGGGCTGGAGGCAGTGTGGGTGGGTGGTCCGGGGCATGCGAGTGGCCAATGGAGGGTACTATTTTTGCAGTCCGGGTCCGCTGACTGAGTTTGCCATGAAGTCATGCGCATGCGCGGCCACGGACCCGGAAATCCTCAGGGCCGTGCTGGGGGCTCTACGCTGCCTCCCTGCTAACCGCAGCAAAACAACGAATCGGTGGCCATTTTGCGGCAGTTTTACGAGCATAAAACACTTCCGTTTTCATGCCAGCATGGGGACGTAGTCTCCCAAACGGAGAATCTAGCCCATTTTGTTTATAACATTTTCAGTTTTCCACTGCAATATAAAGGGTATTTTTCCTTTCTTTATCTGATCAGATCTCTATCCACTCTCTCCATGTTGTTGCGAATACTGGGTACAATTTAACCATCGCGTTGTGCCTGTTGCGGATTGGGGTGAAAAATGGGAAAGGCCAAAAATAGCGAGAACGGAGTGTAGTGGTTGGCCTTGGTCAGGGGGCTGAAGCGTTCTAGGTCAGGGAATCGCCCATAAGTCAAGAGGGTGAGGGGTTTTGTGTCTTGATGACTGAACAGTGCGCCTGAACCCAAGGAGCATCAGCACCATAGAGGCAGCTGTCAACAATCAAACAAAAAGTGCTGGGCTTCAGTACTGGGGATCTTCTTGCGACCAAAGTGTAAGAATGTGGATCACAGGAAGGCACCCGAGTACGGTCTCCCTAATGTTCCCGGCAGAGGTCTGGGATCTTAGGGCTCCTGATCTGGGCAGGAGTGAGTGTGAAGAGCAAGGTTTTCCAGCACAACTGGCTCGCTGGATGGCACTCTGGGAGAGGCGAGACACGTGGGTGGGGGAGGCTTGGGGGATTTGAGGGTCCTGGGATGGAAAGCCGAACTGATTGTCGGTCTCCCTCCTTCTCCAGATATAAAGATGTTGGCTGGTAGTGGGTCCTGCAGAGCCTCCCCTCGCTGTGCCTGTGGCAGCCGAGGTAGGCAGATTCTGCAGATGGCAGCAGCAATAACACAGGCTGAAGGTGGCACCCCATGTGGAAGGGGCCACTGCACATCGGGGTGAGGAGGGACCCAGAAGGGGAGGCCAGCGATGGCCCATGGTGTACAGGCATTGTTGGACATTCAGTGAGCTGGGATACCATGTGCCGTAGAAGACTCCGTCTCAGGAGAGAGAGAATGCGTCATATGTACCACATCTTTGCGGACTTGGCAACCGGTGTAGAAGGAGGCTACCCCCTCCGGGTGGCCATGAAGGTCACCACAGCCCTTAACATATATGTCACTGGGTCATTCCAGGGTTCAAGCGGGAACCTGTATGGCATTTCACAATCTACAGCCCACCGGTGCATCCGTGAGAAGATTCATGCTCTGTATAACTGGGCATCGGACTTTATCACCTATGATCTGGACCAGGCCCACCAAGATGCCCAGGCTGCATTACTTGCTGCCAATGCCAGAATGCCCCTGGCGCAGGGGGCATGATGGCTCGCATGTTGCCCTGCACATACCGGGGCATGAGGGAGTGCCCAATATTGACAGGAAGGGATTCCACTTTCTGAATATTCAGATCGTGTGCGACTACCACCTCCGTATCATGCATGCGTGTGTACCCTCTACCCAGGGAGCGTGCAAAACAGCTTCATCCTGGGGCACTCTGAGATCTCCGATCTCTTCAAGGACCACCTCAGGATGATTGGTTGACTCGTGGGGGACAAGTGATACCTGCAGACGTCATAGCTGATGACGCCCGTGCAGAGGCCTGAGACTGAGGCGGGAGACATGTTATAATGAGGCCCACATTGTCACCCATGCTGTCATTGAGCGGTGCATTGGGAAATGTGGTTCCAATGCCTTTGCCACTCTGCTGGTGCCCTGCAGTATGCCTCCCAGAGCGTCTGCTGCTTTGTGGTGGTGGTCTGCTGTGCCCTCCACAACCTGACACAACAGTGGGATGGAATGCTGGAGGAGGAGGGATACTTGGCCCGGAGGCGGTGGTCAAGGAGTGACTGGAGGATAAGCCCATGGAGGAGAGGTGGCTGCAAGGGGCTGGGGATTTTGATCTTGGACGACTGTGCCCGGGAGGCCATGGCATGGGGAGAGCCAGAGGGCATCAGGGGTTCGGGTGCAGGGAGGTCTACTGCAAGCTAGAGGGCCCTGGCTAACTTACCAGTGTCGCAGACATCGCCATGCCACCCTGTTTTGCCTGCTGCTCGGTGTCAGCAGGGGGGAATTTGGACTGGAGTTGTCTCCTTGGTGGCAGGCCCTGGGTTGGCCTCCAATGCTTCCTCCTCCCTGAAAGTAGGACCCTGGGGAACTCCATAGGATGGAGGGGCAGCTGGAGTGAGTTCCAGAGGCCTCTGAGTCATCCTGGAGGCTGCCCTTGTCTGTACAATGGTGTCAATGCCCTTGGTGACGAGGCCATGACTGTTGGCCTCAGTGCCACACATTGTCTCCTGCGCCCGTAGCCTTTGGGACTCCTCCAATTAGCTTTCCAGGTGCGAGAATATTGCTGACACCCCCTTCTGAATGTCATGGCTGTGTCCTATCATCTGCATCAGAGAACCTTGTCCAGGAGGGTCGGAGACCTCTGACTACTGTTTCCCCCGGACATCTCTGCCTACACCTGATGTTCATTAACTGCTGTGTGCTGCTCACCAGATTGTGCCCCAGAAGCCTGTTGAATAATGGGCACCCACCGAGATGCGTGTCTGCGCAAGTGGAAGGTGAGGGTGATTGCTGTGACACCTCGGTGCAGATTTCCTCGGAGCTCTATTCCAAGGTGGCTTTCTGATAGGCTGGGGGTGGGTGGGTGGGGGGGGGGGGGGGGGGGGGGGGGCTCCGGATGGCCTGGCCTGGCCTCATCAGATGGAGGTCCTGTGAGGCAATAGACGTGTGGTCAGTGAGGGGGAAGGATCATTCGGTCCGACGTGGACTGTCACTTGAGACGGGCAGCACGGTAGCACAAATGGATCTCTCTCTCTCTCTCTCTCTCTCTCTCTCTCTCTCTCTCTCTCTCTTTCTCTCTCCCTTGCTTTCTCTCTCCTCCTCGCTCTCTCTCTCGCTTTCTCTCGCTTTTTCTCTCTCCCTCGCTTTCTCTCTCCCCCTCGCTTTCTCTCATCCTCCTCCTCGCTTTTCTCTCTCTCCTCCTCTCTTTCTCTTCTCCTCCCCCTCGGACTTTCGCCTCTTCCTCCCTCGCTCTCCCTCGCCCTCGCTCTCGCCCTCTCTCTCTCGCTCTCGCCCTCTCTCGCCCTCTCTCGGCCCTTCTCATCCGCCCTCTCTCTGGCCCTCTCTCGCCCCTCCTCTCGCCCTCTCTCTCGCCCTCTCTACGCTCTCCTACCCTCTCTCTCGCCCTCTCTCCTCGCCCTCTCTCGCACTCTCTCCCACACTCTCGCCCTCTCTCTCGCCCTCTCTCTCTGCCCTCACTGTCTCTCCTCTCCACTCTCTCGCACTCGCTCTCGCCCTCTCGCCCTCTATGCCCCTCTCTCTCGCCCTTCTCTCCCTCTCTCGCCCTTCTCTCCCTCTCTCGCCCTCTCTCGCCCTTCTCTCCCTCTCTCGCCCTCTCTCGCCCTCTCTCGCCCTCTCTCCCCTCTCGCCCCCTCCTCTCTCTCGCCCTCTCTCCGCCCTCCTCTCTCGCCCTCTCCTCTCTCGCCCTCTCCTCTCTCGCCCCCTCTCTCGCCCTCTCTCGCCCTCTCTCGCCCCTCCGCCCTCTCTCGCCCTCTCTCTCCGCTCTCTCCCTCTCGCCCTCTCTCGCCCTCGCTCTCGCCCTCTCTCCCTCTCGCTCGCTCTCGCCCCTCTCTCTCGCTCTCGTCCCGCCTCTCTCGCGCTCTCGCCCTCTCTCGCTCTGCCCTCTCTCTCTCTCGCCTCTCTCTCGCCCTCTCTCGCCCTCTCTCTCGCTCTCGCCCTCTCTCGCCCCCTCTCTCGCTCTCGCCCCTCTCTCGCCCTCTCTCGCCCTCTCCGCCCTCTCTCGCCCTCTCTCGCCCTCTCTCGCGCCTCTCTCGCCTCTCTCTCGCTCTCGCCCTCTCTCGCCTCTCTCGCCCTCTCTCGCCCTCTCTCGCCTCTCTTCTCGCTCTCGCCCTCTCTTCGCCCTCTCTCGCCCTTGCTCTCGCCCTCTCTCGCCCTCTCTCTCGCTCTCCCTCTCTCTCGCTCTCCCGCTCTCGCCCTCTCTCTCGCTCTCTCGCTCTCGCCCTCTCTTGCCCTCTCTCTCGCTCTCGCCCTCTCTTGCCCTCTCTTGCCCTCTCTCGCCCTCTCTCGCCCTCTCTCTCGCCCTCTCTTGCCCTCTCTCCGCTCTCGCCCTCTCTCGCCCCTCTCTTGCCCTCTCTTGCCCCATCTTTCGCCCTCTCTCTCGCCCTCTCTCTCGCCCTCTCTCTCGCTCTCGCCCTCTCTCTCCCTCTCTCTCCCTCTCTCCCTCTCTCTCCCTCTCTCTCCCTCTCTCTCCCTCTCGCCCTCTCTCGCCCTCTCTCGCCCTCGCCCTCTCTCTCGCCCTCTCTCTCTCTCGCCCTCTCTCGCCCTCTCTCGCCCCTCTCTCGCCCCTCTCTCGCCCTCTCTCGCCCTCTCTCGCCCTCTCTCTCGCCCTCTCTCTCGCCCTCTCTCTCGCCCTCTCTCTCGCCCTCTCTCTCGCTCTCGCCCTCTCTCTCGCTCTCGCACTCTCTCGCCCTCTCTCTCGCTCTCGCACTCTCTCGCCCTCTCTCTCGCTCTCGCACTCTCTCGCCCTCTCTCTCGCTCTCGCCCTCTCTCTCTCGCTCTCGCCCTCTCTCGCCCCTCTCTCTCGCCCTCTCTCTCGCCCTCTCTCTCGCCCTCTCTCTCGCCCTCTCTCTCGCCCTCTCTCTCGCCCTCTCTCTCGCCCTCTCTCTCGCCCTCTCTCTCGCCCTCTCTCTCGCCCTCTCTCTCGCCCTCTCTCTCGCCCTCTCTCTCGCCCTCTCTCTGCCCTCTCTCTCGCCCCCTCTCTCTCGCCCCTCTCTCTCGCCCTCTCTCTCGCCTCTCTCGCCCGCACTCTCTCGCCCTCGCACTCTCTCGCCCTCGCACTCTCTCGCCCTCGCACTCTCTCGCCCTCGCACTCTCTCGCCCTCGCACTCTCTCGCCCTCGCACTCTCTCGCCCTCGCACTCTCTCGCCCTCGCACTCTCTCGCCCTCGCAGTCTCTCGCCCTCGCACTCTCTCGCCCTCGCGCCCTCTCTCGCCCTCGCGCCCTCTCTCGCCCTCGCCCTCTCTCGCCCTCGCACCCTCTCTCGCCCTCGCCCTCTCTCGCCCTCGCCCTCTCTCGCCCTCGCCCTCTCTCGCCCTCGCCCTCTCTCGCCCTCGCCCTCTCTCGCCCTCGCCCTCTCTCGCCCTCGCCCTCTCTCGCCCTCGCCCTCTCTCGCCCTCGCCCTCTCTCGCCCTCGCCCTCTCTCGCCCTCGCCCTCTCTCGCCCTCTCTCGCCCTCGCCCTCTCTCGCCCTCGCCCTCTCTCGCCCTCTCGCCCTCTCGCCCTCTCGCCCTCTCGCCCTCTCGCCCCTCTCGCCTCTCTCGCCCTCACCCTCTCGCGCCCTCTCGCCCTCTCTCCCTCTCGCCCTCTCTCTCGCCCTCTCTCTCGCCCTCTCTCTCGCCCTCTCGCCCTCTCTCTCGCCCTCTCGCCTCTCTCGCCCTCCTCTCGCCCTCTCTCTCGCTCTCGCCCCTCTCTCGCCCTCTCTCGCCCTCTCTCGCCCTCTCTCGCCTCTCTCGCCCTCTCTCTCGCCCTCTCTCGCCCTCTCTCTCGCCCTCTCTCGCCCTCTCTCGCCCTCTCTCTCGCCCTCTCTCTCGCTCTCGCCCTCTCTCGCCCTCTCTCGCCCTCTCTCGCCCTCTCTCGCCCTCTCCCTCTCTCGCCTCTCTCTCGCCCTCTCTCTCGCCCTCTCTCTCGCTCTCGCACTCTCTCGCCCTCGCTCTCGCCCTCTCTCGCCCTCTCTCGCCCTCACTCTCGCTCTCGCCCTCTCTCGCCTTTCTCTCGCTCTCGCCCTCTCTCGCCCTCTCTCTCGCTCTCGCCCTCTCTCGCCCTCTCTCGCCCCTCTCGCCCTCTCTCGCCCTCTCTCGCCCTCTCTCTCGCCCTCTCTCGCCTTCTCTCTCGCTCTCGCCCTCTCTTGCCCTCTCTCTCGCTCTCGCCCTCTCTCGCCCTCTCTCGCCCTCTCGCCCTCTCTCGCCCTCTCTCGCCCTCTCTCTCGCCCCTCTCTCTCGCCCTCCTCTCTCGCCCTCTCTCTCGCCCTCTCTCTCGCCCTCTCTCGCCCCTCTCTCGCCCTCTCTCGCCCTCTCTCGCCCTCTCTCTCGCTCTCTCTCTCGCCCTCTCTCGCCCTCGCTCTCGCTCTTGCCCTCTCTCGCCCTCTCTCTCGCTCTCGCCTCTCTCTCGCTCTCGCCCTCTCTCTCGCTCTCGCCCTCTCTCTCGCTCTCGCCCTCTCTCTCGCTCTCGCCCTCTCTCTCGCTCTCGCCCTCTCTCTCGCTCTCGCCCTCTCTCTCGCTCTCGCCCTCTCTCTCGCTCTCGCCCCTCTCTCTCGCTCTCGCCCTCTCTCCGCTTCGCCCTCTCTCGCCCCTCTCTCGCCCTCTCTCTCGCTCTCGCCCTCTCTCGCCCCCTCTCATCGCTCTCAGCCCTCTCGCCCTCTCTCGCCCCTCTCTCGCCCTCTCTCGCCCTCTCATCGCCCTCTCTCTCGCTCTCGCCTCTCTCTCGGCTCTCGCCCCTCTCTCGCCCCTCTCTCTCGCTCTCGCCCTCTCTCGCCCTCTCTCCCACACTCTCGCCCTCTCTCTCGCCCTCTCTCGCCTTGCTCTCGCCCTCTCTCGCCCTCTCTCTCGCTCTCGCCCTCTCTCTCGCTCTCGCCCTCTCTCTCGCTCTCGCCCTCTCTCTCGCTCTCGCCCTCTCTCTCGCTCTCTCTCGCTCTCGCCCTCTCTTGCCCTCTCTTGCCCTCTCTCGCCCTCTCTCGCCCTCTCTCGCCCTCTCTCTCGCTCTCGCCCTCTCTTGCCCTCTCTCTCGCTCTCGCCCTCTCTCGCCCTCTCTTGCCCTCTCTCGCCCTCTCTCTCGCCCTCTCTCTCGCTCTCGCCCTCTCTCTCCCTCTCTCTCCCTCTCTCTCCCTCTCTCTCCCTCTCGCTCTCTCTCACCCTCTCTCACCCTCTCTCGCCCTCTCTCGCCCTCTCTCGCCCTCGCCCCTCCCTCTCTCGCCCTCTCTCGCCCTCTCTCTCGCCCTCTCTCTCGCCCTCTCTCGCCCTCTCTCGCCCCCTCTCTCGCCCTCTCTCTCCTCTCGCCCTCTCTCGCCCTCTCTCTCGCCCTCTCTCTCGCCCACCTCTCTCTCGCCCTCTCTCTCGCTCTCGCCCTCTCTCTCGCTCTCGCACTCTCTCGCCCTCTCTCTCGCTCTCGCACTCTCTCGCCCCTCTCTCGCTCTCGCCCTCTCTCTCGCTCTCGCCTCTCTCGCCTCTCTCTCGCCCTCTCTCTCGCCCTCTCTCTCTCGCCCCCTCTCTCTCGCCCTCTCTCTCGCCCTCTCTCTCGCCCTCTCTCTCGCCCTCTCTCTCGCCCCTCTCTCTCGCCCTCTCTCTCGCCCTCTCCCGCCCCCTCTCTCTCGCCCTCTCTCTCGCCCCTCTCTCTCGCCCTCTCTCGCCCTCGCACTCTCTCTCGCCCTCGCACTCTCTCGCCCTCGCACTCTCTCGCCCTCGCACTCTCTCGCCCTCGCACTCTCTCGCCCTCGCACTCTCTCGCCCTCGCACTCTCTCGCCCTCGCACTCTCTCGCCCTCGCACTCTCTCGCCCTCGCACTCTCTCGCCCTCGCACTCTCTCGCCCTCGCACTCTCTCGCCCTCGCGCTCTCTCGCCCTCGCACTCTCTCGCCCTCGCACTCTCTCGCCCTCGCACTCTCTCGCCCTCGCACTCTCTCGCCCTCGCACTCTCTCGCCCTCGCACTCTCTCGCCCTCGCACTCTCTCGCCCTCGCACTCTCTCGCCCTCGCACTCTCTCGCCCTCGCACTCTCTCGCCCTCGCACTCTCTCGCCCTCGCACTCTCTCGCCCTCGCACTCTCTCGCCCTCGCACTCTCTCGCCCTCGCCCTCTCTCGCCCTCGCCCTCTCTCGCCCTCGCCCTCTCTCGCCCTCGCCCTCTCTCGCCCTCGCCCTCTCTCGCCCTCGCCCTCTCTCGCCCTCGCCCTCTCTCGCCCTCGCCCTCTCTCGCCCTCGCCCTCTCTCGCCCTCGCCCTCTCTCGCCCTCGCCCTCTCTCGCCCTCTCTCGCCCTCTCTCGCCCTCTCTCGCCCTCGCCCTCTCTCGCCCTCGCCCTCTCTCGCCCTCGCCCTCTCTCGCCCTCGCCCTCTCTCGCCCTCTCTCGCCCTCGCCCTCTCTCGCCCTCTCTCGCCCTCGCCCTCTCTCGCCCTCGCCCTCTCGCGCTCTCTCGCCCTCTCGCCCTCTCTCGCCCTCTCGCCCTCTCTCGCCCTCTCGCGCCCTCTCGCCCTCTCTCGCCCTCTCTCGCCCTCTCTCGCACTCTCTCGCCCTCTCGCACTCTCTCGCCCTCTCTCTCGCTCTCGCACTCTCTCGCCCTCTCTCTCGCTCTCGCACTCTCTCGCCCTCTCTCTCGCTCTCGCTCTCGCACTCTCTCGCCCTCTCTCTCGCTCTCGCACTCTCTCGCTCTTCCACCACCACCACACACAATGTCCAGGGCCCGTTCTTCATCGGGGGGGTGAAGGCCCAGGATCTCTTGGTGGAGGGGGGGGGGGGTAATTGAGGGGTGGCAGGCGGAACTGATGCTGGGAGAGAGGTGGTAACTTACTGATGCACTATCAATTACGACGAGACAAGAGTAGAATGTAATCGAGGCTTTACTACACAGAGAAGTGTGGCCGCCTCCAGCAGCTGACGAAATGGCTGCTGTACGGGAAGCACACATATTTGTAATCCGCCTACTGGGCAGAGACAGCAGGCAGGGATCTACCCCCGTACCTATAGTACAGGGTCCTTACCGTAAAACACATATATACATCAGTGGTGACTACCACACTTGCCCTTGCAGCTCAGTTGAGGTCCTTGGTCTTCTTCTGATGTTGGACACAGTTCCTCCTTGTCATGCTGCCTGAACTGATAGCCACTGCCCACTGGACAGCATTTCTAACCCTTCTGCTGCTCCTCTGAAGCCTTTGGGGGAACAGTATGGCCTGCCTCTCATCACCTGGAACTTGAACCCACGCAAAACCTCAAATTTGGGCACCTTGTGCTGAGGCTGACACTAGTTTCGAACAGCCAGAGTGTTACACTGTGTAATTATACTACAGTCGTTCTGTGTCTTTTAAGGCCACTGTATCTGATTATTTTTACATGAATAAACTTCCTCAAGCCATTCAGAGTTTGATTGTTTAGTGAAGGAACTAGGCAGATTAGAAAACATGTGATTCAGGCGGGAGGTTAGACCCAGCCAGGATTCATTGGCTTTTCTTTTTTTTTCCAAGAAAATTGTCCTGCATCTGCAGCAAGTCTATTATGTCAGAGCAGGAGGCACCTGAGATGCAGTGTTTGTGTAGATAAATAGAATAGAACATAGAACAGTACAGCACAGAACATGCCCTTCGGCCCTCAATGTTGTGCCGAGCAATGATCACCCTACTCAAACCCACGTATCCACCCTGTACCCATAACCCAACAACCCCCCCCCCCCCTTAACCTTACTTTTTTTTAGGACACTACGGGCAATTTAGCATGGCCAATCCACCTAACCCGCACATCTTTGGACTGTGGGAGGAAACCGGAGCACCCGGAGGAAACCCACGCACACACTGGGAGGACGTGCAGACTCCGCACAGACAGTGACCCAGCTGGGAATCGAACCTGGGACCCTGGAGCTGTGACTCCGATAGGTGTACTCCGAGCCCATGGACGTATTTTAAAAACATTTCTGGCTATGTTACTCTTTGATCAATTTGACTTTATTTGAATCTTCAGCAATGTTTTTGGGTTTTTTGGGTATGGTTCAATTGGCACCAGAATCCCTCTCGGTCCTGATCCAAGATTCAGGTATGAAACTAAACTAGGATCAAGAACAGGCAAATTGAGCCTGTGGAGAATCACAGCCAACCCATTTCCAGTCCTCGGCCAACACCCGCAGATGCATATTTCCCAGCATATGTTACTGGCTAGCAATTAGTAGCAGGGAATCTAGCTAATTGCTTTCACTTTCCTAATCCGGATGCACTGAGATCCTCTGATTATGCACAGACAGTGTACCTTTATGATTCAGTAACGCATCAAGTGGAGGCTTTACCCAGCAGGCAATTCAGGAAATTTGGAATCCATGAGAACAGACATGTGCAATCTTTTAAGGAAGCGGTTATGGGTGGTTGTCATGTTTCAGACCCAATGTACCTACAAATGCGTAGCCCTGAATTTTTTTTTAGCTCATTTCATATCATTTTACTGCTCATTATTATACAGTAGAAGTCCCTTAATGGTGAGTAAATGTTTTTATGGGGAATGAATTGGTGTCAGAGGAGACATTCCTGTTTGTAAACCTGTCTTTACAAAGACTTCTGCTTGGATTCCTTGTCTGGGCTAATTCATGTTAGAATGTTGGCTTCCTGTAAACTGGTTTTGGAGTGGGAGAGAGATCGTGTGTGGGGTGATGCACCCTTTGTTTACCAAAACATTGTTGACCACTGCAAATACTGTGCGGCTGCTTCACTGGGAAAGAGGTCCTGTTCTCCGTGATTGCAGATGTTACTAGTGACTAATTCAGAGTGCCTGGCCCTTCCAAGATGCTGGTACACACAGACCTGACAATTGTCTGTTGAGCCTGTGTTGGGGTTCTCGCTGTCTTTCAATTGGATCTCGATATCCATCTCCCCTGCCCTGTGGAGGGGCATGGGGTTGAGGCAAAGGCATGGATGTGGTGTCTGCTCTTGATCCTCACCAGAGGTACAAGGAAGATCTGCATAAGCTATTCCCATGCCTTGCTTAAAGCTGACCAAAGGGAGTACAGCTGATGGTGGGGGGGCGGGGGAAGACAGACTGAAGGGAGTATAGCTGATGGTTTGGGGGGGGGGGGGGCTGAAGGGAGTACAGCTGAAGGTGGGGTGCCTGCCAAAATGTTAGCAATCCCCTGTTGCAATGTCATATCAATATGACCAATGTGTTTGGGCGGGACGGTAGTACAGTGGTTAGCACCGTTGCTTCACCGTGTCAGGGTCCCAGGTTCGATTCCCGCTTGGATCACTGTGTGTGGAGTCTGCACGTTCTCCCTATGCCTGCGTGGGTTTCCTCCGGGTGCTCTGGTTTCCTCCCATAAGTCCCGAAAGATGTGCTTGTTTGGTAATTTGGACATTTTGAATTCTCCCTCTGTGCACCCAAAAAAGCGGCGGAATATGGTGATTAGGGGCTTTTCACAGTAACTTCATGCAATGTTACTGTAAGCCTTGTGACAATAAAGATTATTATTATTATTATTATTAATGTTAACCGGCTGAATTTTCCTGGTTGCGTCACATTCCTGACATTGGAAATGCAGGCTTGGCCATTGAGGGTGAGGGGTAATGGCCTTTGTAACCAATTAAAAAGCCTTCTGGGAGGCCTGTCAATTAGGAAAGGCAGGAGGCCCCAATAGGAGGGCCTGCATTGATATCTGGCTGGCAGCTCCACCAAGCACTGCGGAGTCGGGCAGGAGACCGAGGGTACATCGGGACAATGTAGGATTGTGAAAATTCACACCTGACCACAGCAATCAGGTGATCGATGAAACCCTTCCACAGGATAATTTGCAGTCGCAGCTATGCCCATTGAATCCCAGCGAGTGAATGCTGAGGTGATTGAGAGGAGATGTGTATGGGCCCTGACCTGCCAATGGGAGACTGCCTCCAGTTACCTGTCAGTCTCTGGCTTCAACTTGGAGATCTACCACTATCCGAAATATCCATCAATCTTCCCTCAATTGACCCTTAACGAACCTGATTGACTATCGCTGCTGTTGTGGCAGGAAGCCTCTGCCAGCTCGGAAACGATTTTACAATTTAGTTCCCTGTCCCGTCTAATCCACCTCAGAAGGCCTGGAAAAATTCAGTCCAATGTTTCCGGTTTATGACCTTTCATCTGAACTGGAAAAAGTTCGAAACAAAGCCACTTTTAAGCAGGTACAATGAAAGATGGGGAGGAAGAGCAAAAGGGAATGTCTGTGACAGAATTGAAAACTGGAGTGAATAAATGACAATTTAAAAGTTAATTGTGCATACTTAAAAAATCAAATGCTTAGATTATAGATTATCATAGAATTTACAGTGCAGAAGGAGGCCATTCGGCCCATCGAGTCTGCTCTTGCACCCTATCCAAGAGCACCCTACCCAAGGTCAACACCTCCACCCTATCCCCATAACCCAGTATCCCCACCCAACACTAAGGGCAATTTTGGACACTTAAGGGCAATTTATCATGGCCAATCCACCTAACCTGCACATCTTTGGACTGTGGGAGGAAACCGGAGCACCCGGAGGAAACCCACGCACACACGGGGAGGATGTGCAGACTCCGCACAGACAGTGACCCAAGCCGGAATCGAACCTGGGACCCTGGAGCTGTGAAGCAATTGTGCTATCCACAATGCTACCGTGTTGCAATGTAAGTTGATAATGGTATTCATGTAATATATGAGGCCATTATTTATAAATAACAAATGGTGTTATGTGATATAATTTGCCAGAGCAACAAACTTTTCATCTCCTCTCAATGTGTTATTATTTTTTTTTAAATGTTGTACGAGACGTTTGTTATATAGTTTCTTTAATTCACAGAATGTCGGCAAGGCTACACTTTAACAAGGTGTTGTGTGTACACCTCTACCGTTTACTTCGAATGGTTTACAAGATCATTTAAAAATTAGCCACATGTGGGGATGGAATCATATGTATGATATTCTGAAGATTATTAAAAACTAATAACGTTTTCCATCTCTTTTTTTCATGGTTGACCAAATAGTTCAATATATTGGTTTTGATTGTACAATTTGTTGGCATTTTGAATTCACAAGGAATTGCAAGGGAAGCACTGATTTTAAAAACGTGCAAGGATGGGAGCAGCCTTGTAGGTCCAGCTGATCTTATTGGGACAGCTTAATTTTACTAACCTGCTATTACTGGAGTCTGGCAACGATTTGGAGGAATGGATTAAACTCCCCACTTTTAATTCCCTTTCTGGGCAAGAGAGTTTGATTGGCATTCATTAACAATTATTGCCGTTAAGCTGGTACTTATACTCACTATTAGACTTGCTGTTGGCAATGAATGCACAAATACAATTTCATGGGGACATCAATGCATGAATTGAACTGCTGCAAATCAGCTAACAACTTGTGGCAGTTGTGGAATTTCTCTTCCTTGCCACAAGTTACTGATCGGTTAAATTTGAACATTTAATAACAGTATGCATCATTCACGTTTGTTATTTTATCCGCAAAACATGACCAATACCTAAAGAATGAAATCTGCACTTGAGAGCTCCAGATAACACCGACTTACTGGGTGTTCAGTGACATTGAACCAGTGAACAATTATCAGTCTTAGGACAAATTTAGCTTTTAAAAATGGAAACATTGGTTTAAGGTATGGAGATCTGGAGGTAGAAATTCACCTTCAACAATGGCGCAGAAACATCACATCATCCATCAATTCCATGCAGTGCCTGATATTGCAATGCTTTCCTTTATTGGGCAATGTATTGATGACCGAAGCAGGGATGTAATAGAACTGTATAAAATGCTTGTTGGGCCACAGCCGGAGTTTGTGTACAGTTCTGTTCACGTTTCAGGAATTGCTTTGGAAAGAGTGCAGAGGAGATTCATGGCTTGGAAATGGCAGCTATGAAGAAGGATTGCATTTGCTATGGTTGTTTTACTTCAAACTGAGGAGACTCTGGAGGGGGAGGGGAGGGGGGGGGGGTGTGACCTAATTGAGATGTACAAAACTGAGGGGCCTAGTCAAGAAAGACTTGTTTCCCCTAGGTGAGGGGTCAATTATCAGAGGAAATAGATTTAAGGTGATGGGTAGAAAGATTAGGAAAACCCTTTGCATCCAAAGGGGGGTTGTGGTCTGGAATTCAGTTCCTAAGTTGGTGGTTGAGGCTGAAATGTTCAATTTGTCCTGAAGGTGTATGTGATATGTGAAGATGTGAAGTGTTGTAACCAACAGGACTATGTACCAGGTTCAGGAAAATGGGAATTTAAAAAAACAGCTAGTTTATTTTTTTTCTCTTTTTGGCTGGTGCAGACACCAATGGACTGAATGGCCTCTTTGAGCACAGTAACTCTTCTATGGTTCTATATCAATGATACTGGAAATAAATGTAAGAACTTTCATCATATGCAGCTTCTTTCAAGCTCAAGTGAGGCTAAGAATCTTTTAGCCATGATCTAATCCAATTGCAACATGTCGAGCGCATTTAGCTGGGTGTTTCCTGGTGTTCGCAGCCCTGAGAAAGACCACGCAATGAACAGAACTCTGTTCCAATCCAGGGCCTCCGTGAGGAACGGCCACACTTCACCCGCGAGAACTCATCCGTGCAGGAGGAGATCGGGATGCCATTTTTCAATGGCACCCCTCCCTGACATGACCTCCCCCCCCCCCCCCCCCACCGCTCAAAGCCCCAGCTGACCTATAAGGAGGTCACCCGGGGCCTCCGATCCCCTGGGAGCCTCACCTCCTGCCAAGTGCCGTTCCGCCTAGACGCGTATGTGGGGACCAGTACTGAACGGCGCACACTTAGGTCGCCCATGCGAAGGAGTTAGATCCCAAAATCTCGATTGGATCAGGTGAGCTACATGTTGTATGAGAATCGCTCTAATATGCAGATTTACCAAATACTGATCACGGCGCCTCACGAGATCCCGTTCGATGTCGCTAGGCGTGGCAAGCCGGGTAAATCCCAGGGGCGGCCTCTCCCAACTGCGTCACTCTGCCTTTTAAGGTTGGGTGCGGCCGGTAGACTGCACCCGTAGTCTCCAAGGCTGGATGGATTGAGCTGTCACTGGCTCAGAGTGCCCCTTCTCTCTCCTTTGTAAAACCCATCATGCACAGAGCATTTGTCCATTTAGTTTAGCTTTGGTGTAGGAAAGGCGGGACCTGTGAGGGAGGTAGTAGTCCTTTGCACTATGTTTATATTTGTATGTATACTGTTTCTTCTGTTATTGTTATAAAATCATAAATACCTCAATAAAATGTTTATAAAAGAAAAAAAAAATTATGTGCCAATTTTAGGCACAATGCATTGAAAAAAAAGCCAGTGCAACTTTAGGCCCAGGGGCCGATATACATTTCAAATGTACTACCCAAGTTTAACATTGGGCCTGGCCTGAACTAGGCTGTTGAAATAGTTCCACATAGCAAGACTGTCACAATAATGAAAATGCTTGCGCTCTCCACAATGAGCCCACCGTATGCTCTTGTACACATTCTGCCTGAATAAAACATTTGACCTAATTAAAGCTGTGCATCCTCTGGCGTCCGCTGGTCTCACTTTAATATGCAGTTTCCCAAAGCATCCATGGTGTTGGGATCTATCCCCTTCGCCCAGAGTCCTCGGGCAAGCACTGTGAGTATGGGTCTCCACAATGGGGACCAGATGAAACAGCACTCATGAGGGGTCTCCCAGGGGATCAGAGGCCCCCAGGTACATTCCATTTTGGGAAGGGTGCCACCTGGGCACCTTGGCAGTGCTAGCCTGGCACCCTGGCAGTCCCACCTGGGTGCCAGCCAAGGTTCCCAGGTGGCACTGACAGGGGTGCTGGCACTGCCAAGCTGCCATTTATCACGCGGCGGCAATTGGACCAGGGGGGTTGCTGCATGAATGTTTGGGGGGGGGGGGGGGGAACGTGTGGAAAATCTTGGGGGCCTCCTCCTAGTGCATTGGAGCTTGGGGGGTGGATGATTGGGGGTCGCGTCGGGGGCTCGAGATCGGGACTGCATTTAAAAATGGTGTCCCGATCGCTCGCTACGCTGAGGAGTTCTGGTGAGCGGAGCTCCTCACTGAGGCCCCGTATTACCTGACTGATGTTTGATAGCATTGTTTATCGGCATAAGAGCTCGGGGAAGCATATGGCTAAACGTGTTCACTCTGGGACTTTTGTTCCCATTTAGTTGAATCCGCCACAAGTTTCCAGGCTCTTTCGCACTAGCTTTATAAAAGAGAAAACAGTTACCCCATCCAGGAAACCAGCCACACTCCCAGATCAAGCCAATCCCAAGGACAAATTTCGATAATTGCATGGCACCTTCTGTGAAGCTTTTAAAATTATGCTTTTATTTGGCACCTTTCCAAAGCGTTTAAATATACTTCTCAAATTTACTCAACTATACCAACTGGTCAATGGCTTTGTATAGTTTTGTTACTTACAATTGGGTTACCTTACAAGTGGTGGACAAGGCATGCTGATTAAAATCCATTTTAAATTGATAAAACCAGACTAGGTTATATAAAATATAAAGGAATATTTTGTAATGCACTTTTTAAAATCTATATTCTAAAATGTGATTTGATTTCTCCAGTTCATGAGGGATTTCATTTCTGGAGATGTGCAAACGAGTTTGGGTGAAAAACTGAGCAAATGAAAACCATTTTTCAATTTGGGCACAATGCAAGCTACATCCAAAAGAATAAATATTTGGCCATGGCTATTCCGCGTTCTTACCCACCTGAGCCTGCCTCAGAACTTTCCATCCTATGTGCTCAGAATTTTCATGGGACATAGGTGTTGCTGGCTAGATCAGCATTTATCGACCATCTCTAATTGTCCTTAAGAAGGTGGTGGTGAACTACCTTGAACCACTGCAGTCCATATGGTGTACGTACACCCAAAGTGTTGTTTGGAAGGGAGTTCCAACAAATTTGACCCTGCAACAGTGAAGGAATGGTTATATAGTTCCATGTCTGGATGCTGTATGACTCTGAGGGAAACTTTCAATGGCTGCCCTTGTCCTTCTTGGCGGCTGAGGTCGCGGGATTTGAAGTGTCATTAAAGGGGTTCGGTTCAGTACATTCTGTAAATGGTTCTCACTGCTGTCAGTGTGCATCATTGGTAGAGAGAGTGAATGTTGAAGATAGTGAATTGGGTGTAAGTCAGGTGAGCTGATTTTGTTTTTGATAATGTTGAGATTCTGAGTGTTGTTATAAATTGCATTTGTCCAGGGAAGTGGAGAATATTCCATCACACTCCTGACTTAAGCTTTGTAGATGATGAAGAAGCTTTGGGAAGTCAGGAGATGAGTTACTTACCACAAAATTCCCAGCATCTAACCTGCTCTTGTAACCACAGCATTTTATATGGCTGGTCCAGTTTAGTTGCTTGTCAATGGTAATGCCCAAGGATGTTCATAAAATCCCTACGGTACAGAAGGAGGCATTCGGTCCACACTGAGCCTCAAATGGCACCTACGTAGGCCCACTCCTCTGCCCTATCCCAGTAATCCTGCCTAACCTGCGTATCTTTGGACTGTGGGTGGAAACCGGAGCACCCGGTGGAAACCCACGCATACCTGGGAGAACATGCACACACCTATCCAGGGCCGGAATTGAACCCGGGTCCCTGCCGCTGTGAGGCAGTAGTGCTAACCACTGTGCTGCCTATTGTGATGTTGATAATAATGCCTTTGAATGCCAAGGGGAGATGTTTGGATGGTTGGTTATATCTGCATTTTATTACATTTTGATTCCAACGCCTAACTGCAATAATTAAAGGCAGGTTACATTAAATACCAAAAAACTGTTAAAAGTTTGGAGAACTTATCATAATTTTAGTTTCAAATGAACCGAATTATCAAATATAACCGAGCATGGTAACCTGTATTCAATTAACTATTGAACCATGATTAGCAATGGATTTTCTTTAACTGTGCCCACAGATCAGTATATTTATTTTATTTCTTGTTTTCAGTCACTTCTACAATTGAAGGTTGATGTTAACCTGCTGGATTACAAAGGCGCAACACCATTGCATCGATCAAGAGATATGGAGACAATGGAGGTCAGTTTATCAATGAGAACCATTTGAAATGGAACATTAGAAACTGGTGTTTATTTTCCTCAATTGATTTGAACTTGGTTTACTGTTGCTCAAAAGGGTCATCTTCTGATTTTTGTTTCTTCCTAATTCTTATTTTATTGCTTTGCTGTAGCTCATTGGTTCTATAAGTACTATTGATTAAAATAAAACAATGGGCGACAGAGCTTTCATTCTAATAGACTGTTTTGAGCTATTATTTTAACTCCTGTTTAGATAAAATCCATATTTTTTTTCAACTTGTCATTTCAGTTGCTGATTAACCATGGTTCTGATGTAAACTGGTCAGATGTGGATGGAAATACACCGTTGCATATAGTGTGCTTTGGTGAAGTGAAGAAACCAGCTCGATTGGATTGTTTAAAACTTTTGGTAAAACCTCTGTGCCATTTCAAAAGTCAAATATTAATAAGTCACACTAAAGCAGGGACATAATATAAAATATAGTAATCACAAGCAGGCTTACATTAACACTGCAATGAAGTTACTGTGAAAAGCCCCTAGTCGCAACACTCGGGCACCTGTTCGGGTACACCTGAGGGAGAATTCAGAATGTCCAATTCACCTAACAGCAGGTCTGTCGAGACTTGTGGGAAGAAACCCACGCAGGCACGCATACTCGGCACAGACAGTGACCAAGCCGGGAATCGAACCTGGGACCCTGACGCTGTTAAACAACAGTGCTAGCCATTGTGTACCCGGCCGGCCACTATATAACAAGCTAATCTGAGGAACCTTTTCAACAAAACATATATTAAAATGCATGAGTGGTACCACATCTCCGGTTGGACTGAAGATTCCAATTTTTATAATGCAAACCACACCGTGGGGTTGATTTCAATGTGAATTACTTTATCTACCTGCCACATGTGGAGGGGTGAAATTAGATTTTCACATGGTATAGTGCAAAACGTATACAACCATTTTCTTAAAACTGTCCACTACCATCTGACAGGAATGGAAGAAAGCAATAATAGGTGCAATACCTGCACCAAATACCTTGCCATTTACCTTTCTTTAGTATCTAACATCAATGTTTTTAAGTACATACTTGATACATTAGCTAACAAAGATGTCAGTTTGAGAGACCAACTGCAGAATGCTCATCAGAAAAACTGTATAATTGGATCAGCCAAATCGAAGCAAATGTTGGCTTTGTAATCTGGTGCTACTCTGTTATTGTGTCTTACTAAAATAGCTCTCGTCAAGATTCTGCCAGAAGCTGTTACAAAACTAATTACAATTAATTATTCCCTGGTACACAGCTATCCCACCAGGCCACAATAGAAAGATGGAACAATAAAGAACTGCTGCCAATCCATTGTGCTGCCATGCAAGGTAGAATAGATGTTATTGAACTACTGCAGCAGTTTGACTTGAAGGAAGAAATGGTCACAAAATTAATGAAGGGAAGTGCTCCAAGTTTGCTCTACCTGTCTGTGGCCAATAATCACATTGAATGTGCTAAATGGTAAGATTACATAATAACATTTATTTACGCTGGTAATGAGATTTTTGAAAACTTGGTCCTTTTAACTGATTGCATTGAGCTACTTGAGGACTGTTGGAAACACTTGTGTTGCTACAGACTTAACTTTGAGGCCAATTGTGGAATGGTGCAGCATATTATCTCCCTGACTCTTTGCTACCATGGATTGTTGAGGCACTAATTATAAAACAGGATAATAGTAGAGTTTATACCTATTACAGCAGAAATCTACTGTACTCTTGTTGTTCATCTAAGAACTTTAAGTTTTTCACTGTACGTTTCAATGGGAAAACCCTGGTTGACTGCGAAACTGTCTTGTTATCCAATTGACTCATTGAACAAGTATTTTAGAGTGGATGAAAAAATATTTGCACTTTGTTTGCATTGAGTGCTGAATTTGGGTGCATTTGAGTGCTATAGTGAGAGTTTGGTGACTGAGGGATAATATGGGTTCATTTTTATCTGAAGTCTAGTCTTTTATTTAGTTAATTAACTTAAAAGTTGCTGTTTGGTTTAGAAGAAGGTGAATTTTCAATCCACTTCAAACAAAAGTTCTACTTGTAGGTATTTGCAGCTGGAGTTTATTAATTAGTTAATTGGATTAGGCCAGTTTTCAGAGACCAGATTCACAGTATAAAGGTGATCCAGCTACAGTGCAGACTTTGTTTGCACTGAGTGCTGAATTTGGGTGCATTTGAGTGCTATAATGAGAGTTGGGTGACTGAGAGAGTTAGATGAGGGAGAAGGGAGCAAGGTGCTTCTTTCATTTCATTTCCTCAAAGAGCGTGAAGGGAGCTGGGAGTTTACAGAGACTGCAGCTGACTGGGAGCAGAGTCAGAGGGCGGAGTTCCAGGTTGTCCACAGGGCAGCTCTATTCTGCAAGGTAAGGGGATGGAGGCTAGGGCATGTTCCTTCTGGAGGACGTGGGTGGTGAGGGATACCACCAGTGTCCCCACTGACTACACCTGTGGGAAGTGCACCCAACTCCAGCTCCTCAGCGACCGTCTTAAGGAACTGGAGCGGGATGAACTTCGGATCATCCGGGAGGCAGAGGGGGTTAGCGAGAAGAGTTACAGGGAGGTAACCACATCCAAGGTACAGGACAAGAGTAGCTAGGTTACAGTCAGGGGAAAGAAAACGAACAGGCAGGCAGTGCAGGGATCACTTGTGGCCGTTCCCCTTCAAAACAAGTATACTCTTTTGGATGCTGTTGGGGGTTGACCTACCGGGGGAAGGCCCTAGCGACCAGGTCTCTCACACTGAGTCGTCTGGCTCTGAGGTTCAAAAGGGAAGGGGGGAGAACAGAAAAGCAATAGTGATAGGACACTCAATGGTTAGGGAAATAGATAAGAGATTCTGTGGTTGTGAGCGAGACTCCCGGAAGGTATGTTGCCTCCTGGGTGCCAGGGCCAGGGATGTCTCGGATCGTGTCTTCAGGATCCTTAAGGGGAGGGTGAGCAGCCAGAAGTTGTGCTGTACATTTGTACCAACAACGTAGTTCGGAAAAGAGTTGTGGATGTAATAAACGAGTTTAGGGAGATAGGCTGGAAGTTAAAAGCCAGGACAGACCAAGTTGTCATCTCTGGTTTGTTGCCGGTGCCACGTGATAGCGAGGCTAGGAATAGGGAGAGAGTGCAGTTGAACACATGGCTTCAGAAATGATGTAGGAGGAAGGGCTTCAGGTATTTGGATAATTGGAGCGCATCCTGGGGAAGGTGGGATCTGTACAAGCAGGACGGGTTGCATCTGAACCAGAGGGGATCAATATCCTGGGAGGGAGGTTTTCTAGTACTCTTCGGGAGGGTTTAAACTGATTTGGCAGGGGAATGGGAAGCAGATTTGTTGTCCAGCAGCTAAGGTAGCCGATGTTCAGGACTTCAAAGCATGAGGTGAGGCAGTGGGGAAGGTAACACTGACAAAGGAGAGTACTTGCAGGCACGGAGATGGGTTGAAGTGTGTATACTTCAACGGAAGAAGCATCAGGAATATGATGGGTGAACTTAAGGCATGGATCGATACTTGGGACTACGATGTGGCGGCCATCACGGAAACTTGGATCGAAGAGGGGCAGAAATGGTTGTCGGAGGTTCCTGGTTATAGATCTTTCAATAAGATTAGGGAGGGTGGTAAAAGGTGGGGGGGGGTTGCATTGTTAATTAGAGATAGTATAACAGCTGCAGAAAGGCAGTTAGAGGAGGATCTGCCTACTGAGGTAGTATGGGTTGAAGTCCGAATTAGGAAAGGAAACAGTCACCTTGTTGGGAGTTTTCTATTGGCCCCCCAATAGCAGCTTATGAAGAAAGTAAGGAGGCATGGAATAGTGGGAAATTTGGCCAGTTGAATAACGAAATGGCTAACCGATAGAAGTCAGAGAGTGGTGGTGGATGGCAAATATTCAGCCTGGAGCCCAGTTATCAGTGGCGTACCGCAGGGATCAGTTCTAGGTCCACTGCTGTTTGTGATTTTCATTAATGACTTGTATGAGGGAGTTGAAGGGTGGGTCAGTAAATTTGCAAACGATATGAAGATTCGTGGAGTTGTGGATAGTGAGGAGGGCTGATGTCGGCTGCAAGAGACATAGATAGGATGCAGAGCTGGGTGTGAAGTGGCAGTTCGAGTTTAACCCTGAAAAGTGTGATGTTGCCCATTTTGAAAGGACAAATTTGAATGCGGAATACAGAGTTAATGGTAGGGTTCTTGGCAATGTGGAGGAGCAGAGAGATCTTGAGGTCTATGTTCATAGATCTTTGAAAGTTGCCACTCAAGTGGATAGAGCTGTGAAGAAGGCCTATGGTGTGCAAGCATTCATTAGCAGAGGGATTGAATTTCAGAGCCGTGAGGTGATGATGCAGCTGTACAAAACCTTGGTACGGACACATTTGGAGTATGTGCAGTTCTGACCGCCTCATTGTAGGAAGGATGTGGAAGCTTTGGAAAAGGTGCAAAGGAGATTTAGGATGTTGCCTGGAATGGAGAGTAGGTCTTACGAGGAAAGTTGAGGGTGCTAGGCCTTTTCTCATTAGAACGGAGAAAGATGAGGGAAGACTTGATAGAGGTTTATAAGATGATCAGGCGAATAGATGAGTAGACAGTCAGAGACTTTTTCCCCAGGTGAAACAAACCATTGCAAGGGGAAATAAATTTAAGGTGAATGGTGGAAGATATAGGGGATGTCAGAGGTAGGTTCTTTACCCAGAGAGTAGTGGGGGCATGGAATGCACTGCCTGTGGAAGTAGTTGTGTCGGGAACATTAGGGACCTTCAAGCGGCTATTGGATAGGTACATGGATTACGGTAGAATGATGGGGTGTAGATTAATTTGTTCTTAATCTAGGACAAAAATTCGGCACTACTTCGTGGGCTGAAGGGCCTGTCTATGCTTTATTTTCTATGTTTTATATTCCTTCTAAGAAAATATTGCGACTGAATATTTTATACTGCAGTACCTCAGATGTCAGGCAGTCACCAATCATTTTCTTCAATTTCTTCTTGTCTCTGAAAACCCTGCAAAACAAGTATTGTTCTTCATTGTTAAGTTGTGTTGTTATGGCACAGCAAATGGTTAGTGACCAGCTGCCCAAATCCCAAAGAAAAACTGGAATCAGCTGCCAGAACGATTTGTGTATTATGAGGAGTTTTCTGAATTCAAGATGAATAACACTCCAGACCAATTGTAATAATTTTATACATTAATGTTAAACATTTGTTAGAATAAAGAAAATAATAAATATAATAACATTAAAAAGCACAAGAACAATCCTAAAAGATTTTGGCTTAAATAAACATGTTAAACAGTTCCTGTAGATTTTCTAATCTGTGAAATTTCCAGTAACATTATCACACAATGCCATTGTGCTCCCTAAGAATGGCAACAAACTGCTGTTGCGAGATTTGACTTCAATACACACATTGTCTTGTTCAAGATCTCTTAACTCTCACCCCAACACAGTCTTCAATGTTTCCTTAAATCTGCTTTTATTTTTTTTGGTGCCTTGATCCTGCGCTCACAATCCTTCAGAAGTTCCTTGTTTCCCCTTCCAGAATTTTTATCAACCTTTTAACTTTATGGCAACCTATATTTTAAAAGTAAAACAACACTGTTTACCTTCTATTTACAATCTTCCAATTGTATATGTTACGTTTGAAATACAACGTTTACATTTGAACCCTTATGTAAATTCCTATTCAAGCTCTCCTGGCTTTCTGTTCAGTATAATTTCAAACCATTTGCCTTCACACCTCCTTTATTGATGTTTGACCTTTGCAATCTATTTGTCTCCTTCAATTGAACAAGTCATACCCATACAAAATTGTTTCCCAGTATAATGACAATCTGACAATCATATTGCAAGAAAAAAATTAAAGCTCTAATTTTCCTGGCACTGTCATGAATAAAATCTGTCAAATTAGAAGAATTGGAGAGTGGCATTTCCCTTCATTTTTCCTCTTTTTATGTGGTCGGAATCCATCTCCCGTTTCACCAATACATCTCAATGGGACTTGTCTTAATCCATTTCTTTATTGCTTTATCAGAGATGGTTTGCTGTGGTACACCAGGAGAAAAGAGTTTGCACATTGTTTGCACCAAAACATTTTTAACATAGAACATAACAGTGCAGAACGAGGCCATTCGGCCCATTGAGTCTGCACCAACCCACTTAACCCCTCACTTCCACCCTATCCTCGTAACCCAACAACCCCTCCTAACCTTTTTGGTCACTAAGGGCAATTTATCATGGCCAATTCACCTAACCTGCACGTCTTTAGACTGTGGGAGGAAACCGGAGCACTCAGAGGAAACCCACGCAAAAACGGGGAGAACGTGCAGACTCCGCACAGACAGTGACCCAGCAGGGAATCAAACCTGGGACCCTAGCGCTATGAAGCCACAGTGCTAACCACTTGTGCTACCGTTCTGCCCTTTTTGAAATCATGCTTTCAGTTTGTTGATCTGAAATGTTGGGCAAGAATGTAACTTGAAAATGTAAGAATTGTGGCGAGGGCATATAGAATTGAGTGGGTGGCAAGTGTGTGAAACGCCCAATGTCGGGTGCTGCAGGAGGAATCGGGCGGGCAGTGGGATGGCAAAGTCATGTGCAAGTGGTGGGATCCCAATTATGACAATTGAAAAGGCACCTTTCTGTTATTTGTGTATCTCTGAATGCAATCAAATGATACATCCTGAATTTAACCCTTGGCAAAAAGAGATTGCAGGCTCATGGTTACCTAGCCACTTGATTTGGCAGGCCACTCGCGAGATTGTGATCAGCCGACCGCTTTATCTCCCAATGGCACCGTCTGGACCAGGGTCCCTCTCACTAAGTTACACCCATTAGTTTCAAAACTATCTGCACTTTGTTCAGAAGAAGTGATGGTCTTTGTTCATTTTAATACTATCTTGTAATAATTTTATGCATTAAAGCTAAACACTTGTTAGAATAAATATAACAACATTTAAAAAAAACACAAGAACACCTTTACACAATTAATAGTATTTTTTCAAACATTACCTAAACGATTTTGGCTTAAATAAGCCCAGTAAAACAATTCCTGTAAATTTTCTAATCTATGAAATATCCAGTAACATTATCACAATGCCATCAAAGTCATCATCAATGTTTCGTTCCCATCAATTACAACTTATTTGATAGGAAATCAGCTTGGGTACAGGGATTAGTTGTAACATAGGGGCCAAATTAAAGTGTGAACCCTGTGCAGTGTACACATGCTTAATGAGGCATGCGGCGTCTCGTCAAATTTTAATTTTGTTCATGTAAACCAGGATGCATTTCAAACTTTTTTTTGAAAGAAGCTTAGCAATGTCCTGGACAAAACTATTTGCTTCCTTGGCATCTGGTCAATTAGCCAAAACATCCACTCCTTTTACCATGGGGATACATTAATTGGGTGTACTATCTACAAGGTGCAACTCTCACACATGGGAAGGTCTCCCATCTAGAAGGACAAGGTTGTAAGTTGCATGAGAATGCCCACCAGTCTCCCTCAATCGAAAGGGAAAATGCTGGAAAATCTCAGCAAGTCTGGCAGCATCTGTAGGGAGAGAAAAGAGCTAACGTTTCGAGTCCGATGACTCTTTGTCAAAGCTAACAGATAGAATGGGAAATATTTATACTGTGGAGTGAGAATGAAAGATGAGTCATAGCCACAGAGACCCAGGGAAACTGGGTGCTAATGGCCACAGATACTAAGGCGAAAGAGTGTTAATGGCAGTCTCCAGAGAGGACAAAGGATGTGCAAGGCTTTTATCCAGTCTCTCTCAAACCTCATTTGGTCGTTTATCATTGTTCTTTCATCATTGCTGGGTCAGATTCCTGAAACCTACCTCACTGTATTGTTGGAGCACCTCCTGCCAATGAATTTTTACAAATCAAACAAGAACAAACCAAGAACAAAGAAAATTATAGCACAGGAACAGACCCTTCGGCCCTATCAGCCTGCGCTGATCCAGATCCTTTATCTAAACCTGTCGCATATTTTCCAAGGATCTCCTTCCCTCTGTTCCCCGCCCGTTCATATATCTGTCTAGATGAATCTTAAATGATGCTATCGTGCCCGCCTCTATCACCTCCGCTGGCAAAGCGTTCCAGGCACCCACCACCCTCTGCGTAAAAAGACTTTCCACGCACATCTCCCTTAAACTTTCCCCCTCTCAACCTTGAAATCGTGACCCCTTGTAATTGACACACACACTCTTGGAAAAAGCTTGTTGCTATACACCCTGTCCATACCTCTCATAATTTTGTAGACCTCAATCAGGTCCCCCCTCGACCTCCATCTTTCCAACAAAAACAATCCTAATCTACTCGACCTTTCTTTGTAGCTAGCACCCTCCATGCCAGGCAACATCCTGGTGAACCTCCTCTGCACCCTCTCTCTAAAGCATCCACATCCTTCTGGTAATGTGGCGACCAGAACTGCACGCAGTATTCCAAATGTGGCCTAACCAAAGTCATATATAACTGTAACATGACCTGCCGACTCTTATGCTCAATACCCCGTGAAATGAAGGCAAGCATGCTGTATGCCTTCTTGACCACTCTATCAACCTGCATTGCCACCTTCAGGGTACAATGGACCTGAACTCCCAGATCTCTCTGTACATCAATTTTCTCCAGGACTCTTCCATTGACCATATAGTCCACTCTTGAATTTGATCTTCCAAAATGCATCACCTCGCATTTGCCTGGATTGAACTCCATCTGCCCTTCTCTGCCTAACTCTCCAATCTATCTACATTTTGGTGTATTCTCTGACCGTCCGCCTCGCTATCTACAAATCTGGATTGGACTTGGTTTAAATTGCATCAAAAATGAATTTTGCTTAAGGGGCTGTTTTTGCCTCACCTACAATTATAAAAAATAATGGCGAGTTTGCATCCAAGGTGGCTTCCTAATCACATAATAAATTTAAGATGGAAAAAGAGAAGAAGCACAGATGATATTCAAAATAAGCACATTTATATTTTCCAGTTTTATTCTTTAATTTTGGTTTAACTTACAGGCTCAGTGAAAAGGACTTTAGTTTTAAAGCAGAAGAGCGGGAAGAATTGATGTTTGGACTGCTGCATGATGAAATAAAAGTGTATGTCACCCACTATCAGTTCACATCTATCATAATTTTTGCATTTGAAGTGAATGGTTTGATGCAGAAATGTAGCGGATGTTTTTTAAAAAGCTTGTTTTTGTACAGGCGAGAAAAAGCTCAGAATCTGGAATTCCTTATAAAGAAAGGTGTTGATGTTAATGCAGTTGACAAACATGGTGACAGGTAAGAAAAATTAAGTGTTGCATTTATTACTTAAACAGCATGTGTTGATACTTGAGTCATTGTGTAGAATTTCAGTTTAATGTGCCCTATAGATTTCAAGTCTAAATTTACACAATGGAAAAAAAAATCTAATAGAGGAATAGATCAGACCTCGATGTAGCTCAGTCATCCAGATAAACATCCCCATTCCGTGCAGTTCTGAACAATTTTGCAGCCCAATTTGGGTTGAAAAGTTTCCTGTTCTAATTGAGCAGCGAAGTTCATATCTGAAGGAGCAAATTTAATTTCTTTCACAAATGTGATTAATGTTCTCCATACTATTTTTGTTCAGTTAATCATTATCTGCACAGTTGGTTGCTTGTGTCTATTGTGACATAATTAGAATATGCAAATATATTTGAGATCTGTATTAATCTAAAATGTTCTTATTGTGTCTGCCAAATGGAAGGAGTCCACACATAGTTGCAAGGCTAAACAGGAGGTTTATTTCTAGTGGTTGATTTCTAAGTACAGCAGAGAGATCAAGCAAGTGTTACCCAATTGAGTGAGTGCCGACCAGTTCTAGGCCTGCCGGTTTTATATTAGAAGCTCAAGGTAGCTCCACCCCTTTAGCACCTATTCCTCTCAGGATTCTGGGAATACCAGATCCCCAAAGCCATGTGCTTCGGAAGGCCTATGTTATGACATCCATTCCCCCACACCGCAAGTCCAAAAGACCGTCCATTAGCCGTCAATAAGGAGGAGGAGAGACTGAGGGAGAAGAGGCTGACAAACCCTCTTTGGTGCAGGCAGAACGTTAGAAGACTGGGGCAGCGGCCTCGATGGAGTATATCTTGCTGGAGAACACAGTTTCCGACTGCAACGGGTTGGCAGGCAGTCCCTGTGCACCCAGCACCACGCTGGATTCTTCAGGAGGTTCTGTCTCTATTTCAAATCTGAAGAGGCCATTGGTTGCAGGTGGCCCATGGAGTGGGTGCATGGTGGTCCTGCAGGTCCTTGGATCCTCCGGAGTGGGACGCACAACCGGTTACGGACATATAAATGGTCGGCGTAACCGTAGATGATCTAAATGCTGCCCTAACTGCTGTTTTCCAACCCGAACCCGATAGGGCACCAGACCAGTCTGCCGCAGTATAACCCTGGAGAGCCAACTGGCACCGAGGGCAAAACTAACAAATAACCTCTTGCACTGGGGCAAAATGAATGGGCAGACGATGCGGAGCAGGGATGCGCATCTTCTGATCCTGGGGACAGTGCATCTTTGCCCTGATATCCGGAATTAACAAACCCAAGCGAGTGCGGAGTCATTAGCCCATGAGCAGCACCGCCAGAGCCACCATATGTGGTGTGTTGTGTGGTCCGGTACGAAAACAAAAATCTGGCCAAGTGCGTGTCCAATGAGCCTGCCTTCTGCTTGCAAAAGCCCAGCTTGAAGGGTTTGGACTGCCCTCTCGGCCAACCTGCTGTACGGTGGGTGAAGGGGGCCATCCTCATATGCCAGATGCCATTGGTTTGGTCTTAAGAAATGTCTGTCCGCACTCGTGAATGAAGACCTGTTGTCCATTAGGAGGTCCTCCAGGATGCCATGCATGAATAAAGAGAGCCGCATCTTCTCTACTGTCGGGTTGAGGCTATGGTTGTCATCCGATGGACCTCTAACCATTTGAAATGGGTGTCCACTAACAACAGGAACATTGGCCCATGAGCAGCTCTGCCGGAGCTACTGTATATGGTGTACATGGGCCCAGGGGCAGCCCAGTCACTCCCAAAGGTGGAGGTACAGTGGCATTTTCATCTTCATTGTGTAAGTCTCAGAACATGAGTGCCTTTAGCTGGGATCACGACCCGAAGTAAGACCCAGTCTTCAATACTAAGCACGGACATCCTGGAAGATAAAGCCTTGGCTCCTCTGGCAAATGTCAATGCTGGCCTTCAAATGGATCCATCCGCGGATGCGAAATGGAGTGACTGGCAGGTGAATCCATAAAATTCAAAACTGCCGCTATCTCGTCCACTTCAATTGGAATAGGCGGCCAGCTCAGTGCATCAGCATGTGCTATCTGAGTGATCTGGCCGATGTTCGACTCTTATGCGAGGAGCAGCAGTCCTCATTGCTGGATGCGTGTTGTCTCAAATTGGTCCTTAACAAGAACAAAGTGGCGACTATTGATGTATTTATTGGTGGACCTTTTTCACTCCGAAGACCAACGCCAAACCTCTTCCTCCACCTGCAAATGCATACCAGCGCTTGGCGACAGTCAGTGTCCGGAATGGAAAAGCGATTGGACATTCTCTCGTGCCCAGCATCTGATGGGCTAGGACGGCGCTGATCCCATACGGCGATGTGTTGCAAGTGATATCAGGGGTTTACCCGCGTCATAGTACATTGAGACACCAGACAAGGATAGCTACCGTTTGATATCACGAGAAACTGCCTTCTGGGCCATGCCCCAGAGCCAGTCCTGATATTCCATCTTCAAATGGGGGGTGTTGAAAGGGACTAGTATCACCACACAGGTTCAGGACGAACTTGCCGTAGTAATTCACCAAACCCAGGATCGAGCGGAGTTCCATTGGAGCGGCGGCCAACTGTACGGCACGCGCCTTGTCTTCCATCACGTACAACCCAGCACAGTCCATTAATGGTTACAAATTTCTGAATGGACAGTTCCAGAGTCAGCTGTACGTAGGCATTGCTCATATCAAGCTTGGTGAATGTGCATCTGCCAGCGAGCTTGGTACAGAGATCGTCTATGCAGGGCGGGCATGGGGTATCAGTCCAACTGCAAGGGGGTATCAGTCCAACTGCAAGGGGGTATTAACTGCTGAGAGGTCCTGACCGGTTTCAGAAACTGGACCACTTGTGCTGCCCAATAGGAAAAACCCACAGGCCGAATGATATCCAGGTTGTCCAGGCAGTCGAGATCAGCGTTCACCTTGTCCATCCAAAGCATAGTGTATCTGCTGAGCCCGGCAAAACCAGGGTTGAGTCTCCAGGTTTGACCCTGGTGCCCTGGATGGTCCCAAGACTAGGATGGAAAACTTCAGGGAACATCCCGAGCACCTCGCCGAGTCTACCAAATCCTACCTGTCGGATGTGGTGCCTGCCCAAGTGGAGGTGGGAGTAGCCAATCGCGCTCCAGGAGGCTGGGGCCATTGCCTTGAACCACAATCTGAGGAGGTCTGACCAATTGGAGGTCCATGCTGTCCCCAAGATCTGCAGTTATGAGCCGAGATAGTCAAACGTCTGAACACCCCGCTGAATATGGTCTAACGCGCTCTGGTTACAAACACTACCGTCCCATACACAGCTAATACCCATTTACCCCCTCTGGGACGTGGCTGGAGTCACGCAGGGTGCTGCCAAGCAATGTGGCTGTACCTCGCCATCCTCTTCTTCTGGAAAGTCTAAGTGATAAGTCCTGTCCTGGGCTGGCGCGGACCTTGACCACAGTACTGCAACAACGATGGGCAACGCTGTGGCAGCCACCCCAACCCCGGCAGCCACATGATGCACACGGAAGTACATCGCATTCAGCTGGTTCAGGAAAAAGTTCTGGTTACGGAGGGTGGTTTGGTGACCACAGGCTGGGCCACATTGTCTGCCTGACGGGGAGGGGTGCCATGTGAAGATCCATATTCCAGAGCTTTCACCTCTATTCCCTGGACCTGTTGATCGCTGCACTCTCCCGAGATGGTGGTTTGGAGCACTTGTTGGATATTAAAGTGGTCTCGCTGGGTCTCCACATCGCTGATGCCACAGACCAGGTGATTCCGCAACACGTCTGAGAAGGAGGTCCCCTATTCGCAAATCTCCAGTGAGCCGGTGTGGTCTTTGATAACCCCATACATTTGAGCATTGCACGTCATCAGGAAAATTGTCGTTTGCAGTATGTCTTCCATGATATTATTGGCGTGAAAATAGTGCATGCACTCTGCATAATGGGCCCAGTCTTTGACTCTGGCATCGAATACATCCAAGCAGCCAAACACAGGCATCGCAAGGGACCATGGGTCCTGACCTGCAACTGTAGTCCCAGGAGGTGGTTGAGCAGGAAGGCCTCCCCATCGACAGGGCACCAGTTTTTCTCCTCATTACCTGTATTATGTCCATCAAAAGCAAGGGGCCCACACACCAGTGCAAGGCTGAGGTTAAGTACAGTAGAAGCCAAGCAAGTGCGACCCAACCGAGGTGAGTGCCAGCCGGTTCTAGGCCGGCCGGTTTTATACAGGAAGCCCCAGGTAGCCGCCCCTTTAGTGCGGAGTGCGTTTTACCCCATGGGATTCTGGGAAGATCAGATCCCCAATGCCGTAGTCTTCAGCAGGGCCTCGATCATGACTGATCTAACGACACATACCTCTTGTGCAATAGTAACTCTTCTTGAAGATAACTCTGATCTTAATCCATGTGCCACTGAAATAATTATATGGCAGTTTTGGAGTTAATATTTGTGGTGCTTCCAAATTGTGTTGCATCCACTTTTATTCTAATGTTAGCTTAAAAATGACATAAAATATAGAAAGCGAGGGTGAAACAGGGGTTCTGACACTAAAATGGCAAAAAATAAGATGGCAAAAAATAAGTATAAAAACATGTTGCTGTTGTGGCACATCTTCACAAACCCCCTTACTTTGTCTCTGACATTGAGGGTTGTTATTTTCTCTTTAAATAGATCCACCTCTGTTATTTCTCCTATCCACCCCTGCTAGGCCTCAGACAGATTTTCAGTGTTACTCAGCCGATCTACTTCGGCTCAATCCCAATCACGCCTACACAAACTCCCTGACCTTCCAGGAATGAAGATGGGCTTTTCTGGATTTTTTTTTTTCCAAATGGTCTGTTGCCATTTTGAAAGCCCCTCAAGCGTAAAAAGTATGTAGGTTTTGCTGATTTGGTTTTTCATGAAGATGAGAGAAATAACTCCCCTATTAGCTCTTACCTTTTGGCTGTAATGATCTGTTGGCTTGTGAGTAATTCTTTTATGAAACATCAAATAAAATTTCTTCTGCTTCCCACACACAGTGCTTTGCATCTTGCTGTTGGAAAAGAGTTTTGCAGTGACCTGCTGATATTGCTGCTATCAAACAATGCTGAAGTGGATACACTGAATTCTGACCACTGCACTCCTCTGTTCTTTGCGGTTCAGGCATCAAACTATTATGGGGCAAGTCTTCTAATAAACCATGGTACTGAAGGCATTTATTTTTCTTGACCGCACAGTTAATGTTTTGTTGCATTGTCTCTCGATAGATATAAAATAAATTTTTTTTGTTTATTTTCTGTTCCCCTTTATCATGCACTCCTTTTTTTTTTACCTTTTGCCTTACAGTCATGTTATCTTTTATCAGTCAAAGGGCAGCACGGTGGCCTAGTGGTTAGCACAGCTGCCTCACGGCGCTGAGGTCCCAGGTTCGATCCCGGCTCTGGGTCACTGTCCGTGTGGAGTTTGCACATTCTCTCCGTGTCTGCGTGGGTTTCGCCCCCACAACCCAAAAATGTGCAGAGTAGGTGGATTGGCCACTCTAAATTACCCCTTAATGGAAAAAATAATTGGGTACTCTAAATTTAAACAAAAAAAAAAAAAAATCTTTTATCAGTCAATACGTATTCTCTCATTGGCTTTGGTGTACCTTTTTTTGGCTTGCCTCGAACAGCTTTTTGTTATGCATGCTAGCATTTTCCTGAAGACGTGTATATAGTTAGTTCATCTACTGCATAGACCATCATTCTAGCACAGTTGTTCCAGGGCATTATTATGAGTGTATTTTAGGCAGCCTTCTGACTCCTAAGATGCCCTGTGGTGGTCAACTCTTCAGGGCATTGCCTAGTGTGGCTTGGGTGCTCCAATCTGGCATAGCTGTCTGCTGCTTTTGAGGAGAATAGACTGAGAAGATGCACGAGTAATTGGTCTGTTTTCTCCATGGCCTTGATACGGCTGATTGAGCTTTTCATTTCTGTTCAGCTTTCCCAATGCCCTTCCAAATTATCTGCCTCCAGAAATCATGGCTGGCAGCAGCTGTCTCCCAGTTACCAGTGTCAATGTCTAGCATCTTCATATCTCGCTTGCAGGTGACATGTCCAGGAGGTCATGACTCAATGGCCAGTTCACTATACAAAAGGTTAATGGGTAGACGGCCATAATCCATCTGATGAATATGGCTGACCCAGCACAGACATTGTCTTTGCAATGAGTGGAATTGGCATGCTATGCTCCAGGACCTAGGTGACTTGTCCTGCCAAGGGGTACTGAAGATGCATCTCCGAGACAGCGAAGGAAAAAAGGCTGAACGGTGTCTACCTGCCTAACTTTTATGTTGTCTAGGCCATGCTGCTATAGCAAAATGCACTGCTGATAAAGGCTTGGATGACTAGCCGCTGTTCCTAGTTAGCTTGCTGTTCCACATTCTCTGAGCAAACATTTGGATATAACAGCTGCAGCTTTTGCAATGTACGCATTGATTTCAGCATCAAACGACAGATTGATGGTGATTGTGGAGCCTAGATATGTGAAGTTTGTGTGGGTGACTTGGTAGTTGGGTGAAAGGGTATCTGTGTCGGTAGATAGGGGTAGAGATATCTCCAGCTAGTAAAATCCAGTGATTGGGAGAGGGGGTACTTGAGTGGTTGAGAGGGCGGGGTGGTTGGATGATAATTAGATGGTGGGAGTGTAGTCAGATCAGCTTGGAAGTTAGTTGGGGAGATCCAGGAGGGAGTTGGAGGGTTACCGAGGTGATCAGTAGTTACCCAGATGTTAGACATTTTCTGGGTAGAAACATACATAGAAAATAGAAGCAGGCCATTCGGCCCTTCAAGCCTGGTCCACCATTCATTATGATTGTGGCTGATCAACAAATTCAATATCCAGATCCGCATATCTCTTGATCCCCTTAATCCCAACAGCTACATCTACTCCTTTTTTGAAATCACACAACGGTTTAGCCTCAACTATTTTCTGTCGTGAATTCCACCAATTCACCACTCTCTGGGTGAAGTATTTCTCCTCACCTCAGCCCTACAAGTTTTACCCCTTATCCTTAAACTATGATCCCTAGTTCTGAACTCCCTCACCATCGGGAACATTCTTTCTGCATCTACCCTGTCCAATCCTGTTAGAATTTTATAAGTTTCTGTGAAAACCAGCAGTTATCGGTTACGGAGCCCAGGTTCAGCATCCTGTGGCCATAACCCGGGCAGGAACACCTTCTCCTGTCAAACCCACAGCTGCTTGCACCCAACTGCGCAGCCGCCAGGCCACACCCATCTCCTTTACTGTTGCCGCCAAACTGTAGTCTGCTCCCCACTGTGTGGTGCCATGTTCTGTGTTCACTCCACAATCCTACCATAATCATTTGGGAAGTCATGATGTGACTGACTTTTATTTCTGTGTCCCTTTCCAGGCGCACTGCCAGTGGGGGGGGGAGGAGAGGTGGTACGCCCATGAAATGAGGGTGGAGGGGGTGTTTGAAGGATGGGGGAATGCAGGTAAGTGGGGGCGTATGGGGGGTTGGAGGGGTGATGGGTGGTGAAAATGATACGAAGTCACTTTTTGGGCCCTGGGGAGTTTCTCTCTGGTTTAGCCCACACTTAGGGCGCGATTCTCCGGCCTCATTGTCCTCTTGCACAAGCATAACAAGGCTGGTGATTAGCGGGTGAGGCGCCAAACAGTTTGTGATGCCAAACTGCCTGCTTCCATAAGTGAAATCGGGATTTCGCTGTAGCATAGCGAGATATCAATTGTCACCACTTAAGCCCCATTTCCATCCAATTAACTGGAGTGACCCCATATCCAGCGGCTTCCCAGCAAGTGGTCACACTGGCGCCGATTAGTACTCCTTTTGAAAAATGTCTACCTGGTGGAAGGGCTTCAGTGGGGAGCCGAGGAGGTGAGTAGCCATCTTTGCTCACAGGCAAAGAGCCCGGGGGCGCTGGACTTGCCACCCTAATGCTCGGTGGGGGCACTCCGCAGGGGTATGTAATGATCTGCAGGCATGTAACCAATTGGTCATCAGAATAAGACATAACCAATGGGTAATCAGAACACTTAGTGGTGGCATCACTACAAGAAGGCACCATACGACCACTATAAAAGGACGAGGCACACAGGCCCTGCCCCATTCCACCAGCAGAAACCTAGAGAGCAAGACGTGTGTGGTTAGCACCATCACCACACCATTGCATGTGGTCTAGAGAAAGTTCATATAGTTAGTAGAGTGTACTGTGTTACTAGAGTCAGATTAGTAGAGTGTAGAACTCATTTAGGAGCTTTGTTAATCGCTCAATAAATACATTCAACTTCCCTCGAGGTCTGGAGTATTCTTCAACAGCGCCTACACCAAGTAGCGGCTTATGTTACTCAAAGTAACATAACACAGGGTAGGCCGCCATTGGGAGGGGGATGCCTGGAGAGATGGACAAAGGGTCCGAGGGTCAGCACCACATTGCCTGTGAGGCCTTGTTAAGTGGACCAATTAACATTGAATTGATTTGCCGGCCTCGCTGGGCCGAGCGTCAGGAAGCTTGCATCAATTCCCACTCACTATCACACTTAGAAATTGTTCTGGACAATTGTGCCCTAAGAAATCTTTTCAGCACTATTGTCCAGCACTAATCAACACCCAGGTGCAGCCTCCCTCGGGAGGCAGAGAATCCAGCTAGGCCGTGGATCCCGGGCAGGTAGGTGGAAGTAGGTTCATGCCCATTTGGGGCGGAGTTCTGATTCCGACATCTGAGTTCAGCTCCCCAGTGCTTAAAAAAAAAAAAAATTCTAAGAGCTGGATTCTTCCGCCCGCTGCAAGAACGCCACAGGCGAGACGCCGACAATGGAAAAATCCTTTGACCTTGGGCGGGATTCTCCGGTTGCCAAGGCAGCACGGTAGCATTGTGGATAGCACAATTGCTTCACAGCTCCAGGGTCCCAGGTTCGATTCCGGCTTGGGTCAATGTCTGTGCGGAGTCTGCATATCCTCCCCGTGTGTGCGTGGGTTTCCTCCGGGTACTCCGGTTTCCTCCCACAATCCAAAGATGTGCAGGTTAGGTGGATTGGCCGTGATAAATTGCCCTTAGTGTCCAAAATTGCCCTTAGTGTTGGGTGGGGTTACTTGGTTATGGGGATAGGGTGGAGGTGTTGACCTTGGGTAGGATGCTCTTTCCAAGACTCGATGGGCCGAATGGCCTCCTTCTGCACTGTAAATTCTATGAAATTCTATGAAATGTGCCCAGAGAATCCACCCTAAAATATGGGCTAAACCGGTGAGAAACTCCCCAGGGCCAAAAAACATTACGAAGTATCATCGAATAGTGATGGGAAACTCGCCGAACCCACCAGTGGGAAACTAACTGAAAAACTCGCCACAAATTAACTTCAAAATTTTTTGGGAGAATCGCGCCCCTCTAATTTCTTTTAGCACTGGGGAGTTGAACTCCGAGATCGAACTGCCATTTGAAAGGTTGCCCCGATCTCTAAGTGAACGTTGGGTCCCCCACATACCCCACCCATGGGCAATGTCACCCTCCCCCCACACACACTCTATTCCACTCCCCAAGTGAGGACAGCTTGCTGCGAGGTCCCTAAGGGACCCCATCTCTTCCAAGGCCTCCCGAAGCCCACTTACAGCCCCCCCCTCCCTTCCAGGACTCCCACCCATCACTCCCCCAACCTCCCAAGGGCCCCTATTTATTTGCCCTGCACACCCCCACCCTCCTTTCATGGGCATGGCCCCACTTAAGCCCTGACCCTTGGCAGTGCCACTCTGACACCCAGGCAGTGCTCCAACCAGCTTACCTTGGCAGTACCAGGGTGGCAGTGCTCAGGTGTCAGCTATGAAGTGCCAAGGTGCCCACATTCCAGGAGGACCAGGGGCCACCCTGCACTGACCCTGACCACCCAAGGGTCTCCAATGGCCCGGGAGACCCCTCCTGGGTACTGTATCGCCTGGTCCATGTTCTTGTGGACCAGTATTGACGCTCAGCTGCAGCCTCTATTGGAAGGCCGGGGAATTGAGGGAGGCTGATGTATCCCGGTAAGTAGGCCTTAAGTAGGTTTGCAACTAACTTCCGACCCTTTTGTGCTGAGTTCCAAATCCGGCGTCTCACGGGACTTGAGTCCTGCGAGGCACGGAGGCTGCCAGGTGAATCTTGCAAGGCCCTGTGGTTGTTGGGAAGCCTGCGAGTGGTCTCTCCCAGGATTCTCTGGCTGCAATGTGCTCTTGCAATGCAGCCAAAGAATCACCACCATATCTCAAGGTACTGAGGACATTGTTGCTAAGTTTGCAGTTGATGCAAAGATATGTAAAGAGACAGATAGCGTTGCGGAAGCGGGGAGGCTGCAAAAGGACCTGGACAGGCTCAGAAGTGACAGATGGAATAAAATGTGGAAAAGTGTAAGGTTATGCACTTTGGTAAGAAGAATAGAAGCACAGACCATTTTCTAAATGGGGAAATGCTTCTGAAATTCAACACGCAAAGTGATTTGGGAGCTCTTGTTCAGTATTATCATAAGGTTAACATGCATGTTCAGTTGGTAGATAGGAAGGCAAATGCAATATCTTTGCATTCATTTCAAGAGTGCTAGAATACATTCATTTCTAGAGGGCTAGAATATAAGAGCAGGGATGTACTGCTGAGGCTGTATAAGACTCTGGTAAGACCCCATTTGGAATATTGTGAGCAGTTTTAGGCCCCGCTTCTAAGGAAGGATGTGCTAGTCTTGGAGGATGTCCACAAGAATGATCCTGGGAATGAAGAGCTTGTCATTTGAGGAGTGGTTGACGGCTCTGGGTCTGTACTCGATGGAGTTTAGAAAAGGATGAGGAGGGATCTCATTCAAATTTACAGAATACTGAGAGGCCGAGATATATTGGACGTGGAGAAGATGTTTATACAGCATGGTAGCATAGTGGTTAGCACTGTTGCTTCACAGTTTCAGGGTCCCATGTTCGATTCCCCACTGGGTCACAGTCTGTGCGGAGTCTGCACGTTCTCCCCATGTGTGCATGGATTTCCTCTGGATGTTCCAGCTTCCTCCCACAGTCCAAAGATGTGCAGGTTAGCTGGATTGGCCATGATAAATTGCCCCTTAGTGTCCAAAAAGGTTAGAAGGGGTTATTGGGTTCAGGGGATAGGGTGGAAGTGAGGGCTTAAGTGGGTCGGTGCAGACTCGATGGGCTGAATGGCCTCGTTCTGCACTGTATGTTCTATGTTCGACAAGATTTTGATACCAGTGGGAAGACGAGAACCCAAGGGCACAGCCTCAGACTGAAGGGACGGTTGTGTAAAACTGAAATGAGGAGGAATTTCTTCAACCAGAGCGTGGTAAATCTGTAAAACTGATTGCCGCAGAAGGCTGTGGAGGTCAAGTCACTGAGTGCCTTTAAGACAGAGATAGATAGGTTCTTGATTAATAAGGGGATCAGGGGTTACGGGGAGAAGACAGGAAAATGGGGATGAGAAACATATCAGCCATGGTCGAATGGCGGACAAGACGTGATGGACTGAATGGCCCAATTCAACTCCTATATCTTATTGTCTTATAGTACTGGGAAAGCGTCCAAGACATTAACAGGCTGGGATATGTATTATAAATATAGATTTTTTTTGTGTTAAATTCAATTTTGTGATTTCTTGTTTAACATTTTTATGCTCTGTCCAGATAATCTGCATCATTTTTTTCCTGTATGTTATACCTATTACTGGAATTGTGAGAGGTACTGGTCACATCTGCTACAACATAGCAAAGCGATCATCATATGAAATCTGGGTGAAGTAGATTTTACAGAACAAAGTCAAGAGATGTGATGCTTCCAGTTTACACAGACATTTTATTTTTCTCTAGGGGCAGATATAAAGCAAAAGAACAATCAAGGTGTTAGTGCCTTTGATTTAATTCAAGATTATCACGAATGGATTGAGAGTGGTTGTTTTACAAAAGAGATAATTGCTTTATTAAAGGGTACGTAGCATTTACTACTATACAATATATAATCAGCTTTTTATTTATTTTCCCCTGAAGACTGCTATGCATTTACATTTGCTTTTGTTATTTTATGGGGGCATAATTCTTTACAGTATTGCATTATACTCTTATCATTAATATATATTTCTCAAGGGGTAAGTAAAACATAATAATTACATGTTCTGGAATGTGGTTCTTTATTTTATTCTAATTTACTATTCATAAAAAAAAGATTTGCATTTATTAGAATGTCACAGCAAAAGTGTAGTTACTGCTGTAATGTAGGAAACCGAACAGCCAATTTGTGTACGTGGAATTTTTAAAGTTGACCTGAGATACTAGATAATAATAGTCTAACTCCTCCTCCAAGCAACGGCACCTCTGACAGTTCAGTACAAAGAGTGCCAACTTTAATTTTTGTGCTTGAGTGGGACTTGAACGCAGGAGCTTGTGAGTCAAGAGGTGAGTGTGCTGCTGACTGAGTCACAGCTGTCACCACTAAGAAACCAAAAAGGACTAGGTGATAGAGTGGGTTAGAACACTGTCACCTGGCATGAAGTCAACAAGCTGAAGTATTTTTCTCTCTGCCTGATGTATAGATCCTGCTTGTTTGAGGTTGAGATTAATATCGATTGCCACAACACAATAATTTAAAAAAATTCTTATGTGGCTATTGCTGTACCTAACTGGGGAGCTCTTACTGCTGAGACATGGAGTATTGATAAAATGGAACAAGTTTCATTCCTCAGTACTGATGTCTTATCCAAAAATATATTTTGGAATATATTCTCCGAAACATTCAGAGAAATATGTAAATTGAACAAATTAGTTAATTCTGATTTAATTTACAATGTACTGTCAACTGAGGAGAAATATAGTAATGGAATGGACTTTGTTGTATTTCATAAACCTTTGACTTTAGAAATCAATACCTCCAGAGTAAACTTCAGTTGACTGCCGTAATTAGTTTGTGATCCAAAGATTCCAATCAAAGTGCAAAAAAAGAACATGAGTAATGGTGGTTATGTGAAAATCTATACCAGAACTATTTGAGCTTTGTTAACTGTTAGTGGAACAATCCTTCAGTTGAGCCATATCAGATTTATTGTTCCTGCTATTTAATATCAGTAGCATTAAACCGTGCTATTACCATTGATCATTTCCACTATACAATTTATAAAGATGCTAGGCATCCATTATAATGATGCTAGGCACCCAGAGAGATCCACAAACTGAGACCCAGGGAGTGACTTTTTTTATTTATGGAATCCATTGTCTTTTGGAGCAAGTACAGAGGATGAAAAATATGGAAATTGACAGCATGTCAGGAATCCAGCTGAAACCTGTCAACTTCCACATTTAAATGCAATCAGCAATTTTGTTGATCGTATTCGCTCAATTACTGTGATGTTAGTGTGGCATTTGGAATTTAACCGAGTGTGCGTGTTTCCTGGGCTTTCTGGAACACTTCTGTGAAAGTACAGCAGGAATTTAATGGCAGTTGAAGGGTTTGAAGACCTAACACGGAAATATGGCAATAAATGCTAAAACCTCAAAGCTGCTTTCTTGCCCGATTCTGTGAAAGGCTGTTCATAATACTTGTGCTGAGAGATTACATTTACAAGTTGGTTTGTACACCTGATCTCCACTTCAAAGTAGATTAACATGGGTGTTGCTTCTGTTGTTTTACTTTGGAGCTCCAGATGCTGCTAGCAGATGAACACCAACAGGAGCAAGAGCAGCAGCAGACTCTTTCTTACAAACCTGTTGTTCCATAAGAGAAAGGGGATAAAGAAATGCAAAGGGGATAAAGATCTGCTGCAAGGGCAGCATAGTAGCATTGTGGATAGCACAATTGCTTCACAGCTCCTGGGTCCCAGGTTCGATTCCCCGCTGGGTCACTGTCTGTGTGGAGTCTGCACATCCTCCCCGTGTGTGCGTGGGTTTCCTCCGGGTGCTCCCGTTTCCTCCCACAGTCCAAAGATGTGCAGGTTAGGTGGATTGGCCATGACAAATTGCCCTTGGTGTCCAAAATTGCCCTTCGTGTTGGGTGGGGTTACTAGGTTATGGGGGTGGAGGTGTTGACCTTGGGTAGGATGCTCTTTCCAGGAGCCGGTGCCGACTCGATGGGCCGAATGGCCTCTTTCTGCACTGTAAATTCTATGAATTTTCAGGAAATTGTACTTGCAACCCAGGCTCTATAGGCAAAGGATAGGTTTCCTCGACATGTATCTGAAAGGTCAGGATGTTGAGTTTGGTAGGGTGGCTGACATGACGTTCCCAACCGAAATCAACAGACTTTTAGTGTTCCAAATTTTCCCATCCTGCCCGCGCCGATTTCCAGCATGGGGGGGATGGGAAAATGCTGGTGTCAGACAATTGGGACAGAATCTCTTCACTTTGTCTCACTTTTGTTTCCTAAGTGTTGTCTCGAGTGCGAAAACCGGAGGGCAGTCCGCTGGCTGCTTTGCTGGGTTTTCCTGCCGTATTTTCAAGTACTAAAAAGATATGGGGCTGGATTCTCCGGTTGCCGCTGAAATCGTGTTCGGCGACTGGTTGGAGAATCCAAATTCCCGACAGAATTCGGGGGGGGGCAGCGCCGCTTCTGTGATGCTCAGCCCCCTACGCCGCGCCACGTACCCAATGTCTCAGAGCATGCTCAGCGACCGGCCGAGTTCCTGACGGTGCAGCGCACGTGTGGTCTCGCCTGTCAGGAACTCAACGTGGCGGCTGCGGACTCAGTCCAGTGCCGCCACAGTCTGGGGAGGGCCGATCCACGGGTAGTGGTGGACATATTCGGGGCTGGGGGCACTGTGGTGAGGCGGTCCAGGGTTCACGAGCCAGCCGAAGGGGGGGGAGCGACTATTTCGCGGGCCAGGACCTCAAGCGGCATCCGCCAGGAAGCACGGCGCGATCGCTGCAGGCTGCCGCTGTGAGCATGCGGGGCCACAGACCCGGTAATTCTCCAGTCCGTATCGGGAGCTAGGTAGAAAGGCCATGCTAAATTGCCCTTGGTGTCCAAAAAGGTGAGGGGGTTATTGGGTTATGGATAGGGTGGAAGTGAGGGCTTAAGTGGGTCGGTGCAGACTTGATGGGCCGAATGGCCTCCTTCTACACTGTATGTTCTATGCTGGAGCTAGCCAGAGAGACAACTTAATACTTCTGTGTTAGAAAAGAAGTGGATTCCTCTGGAGTCAAAGGCACCTACTCTAGAATTAATCACAAGGACATTTTTAACTGATGATGCTGAAGCCTGGTCCTTGCCCATATCACTTCAAACTTGCTGGCTCTGATTGTAGATTCCGCAATATAAATGCTCAAAGGAAAGCCTAGCCTTTATTGATGACACCCTGCATTGAGCAATTTCCCACAAATGGAACAGTAAATCACTCCTATTATTTCCAAGAAACCTCCTGAAAGAATGTATGGAGTCACTTCCCTTCTCCATCTAGATTACTGAGGTTGTATAGTTGACCAAAATGGAGGCTCTGATTTATTGGAACTGACACTAACATCAGCCTCCTGCAGCAAGGAATGAAATCACAGCTATAGTTGTGTCTGGGATATTGATCGGCTCATGTGTGACTAATGTCTTAGATCCTGAGCTCCCAAATATTTGTTTTGCCATCTCTGTTGACAGATGAGGAACCGAGGTGGTGAAGTGTATTTACGTTTTTCAACAACGGATGATATCTTATTTAAAAACCTTGGGCTAAAAATTTATTTGCCCTTTTTTTTTTGGGTATTGGGGTCACAATTCCTGACATGCCCATGTAGGTTTGGCTGGAGATGGGCAGTAAGCAAACTTGGTGCTTCCACCTCCATTACCTGATTGTAACATCAGCAAAGTGAGGTCACCATTGCTCGTTACCTCTTTTGTGCTGCTTGCTACCTTTGTGCCCAGCATGGGACTAAACAAGGCTCTGTTCAGATCATGTGATGCAGCTAACACTGTTCTCAAAGGAAGGCTGCCCCTCCTTGGAGAAAGTTGGATTGGGCTCAAGTGCTAAAGTAAATCACGCAAGAGCGAGGCTATGTTGGGCTGAACATTTATTTGTTCCCTTCACCGTTGGGTCAAATCACCTGAAGGTAATGGTTATGGTTCGAAGAGGCTGAAAGAGCTAGAAGGGGCATTTTTTCATGGTAAAAGTAATGACACATGGGAGCAATGCTTCAGTTATAACCTGCCTAATTACTGCTGGCTGGGGACTAATGGAAATCCCACAATCCTTAGTGAGTATGAGCTGCCCCAATTAGGAGAAATCATTAGCAGTCACCTGCATAAATAGAGGTGCGTGTGTGTGTGTGCGCGCGTGTGTGAGCGCATGTCTTTCGATTCTACAAACTTGTACTGGATTCTTCGTGGCCCTCACACAACTGCCGACGAGGATGGGATGCTGAGATGACTCGGGCACTGGACTCCGACTTCGAGATGGACACACAGGGGAGTCCTCAGTGTCACGGCCCGTGGATGTACAGCCGTTACACTGTTCATCGCGGAAGTGCCGTTCTCCTTCTCGTTACACAGCGCCCGATCCAGTGCCTCGTGCAATGGTATCTGGTCTGCGGTAAAACGGGTTCGATGCCTTCCTTCGTCAGGGTCTTCGGTGGATTCCTTGGACTTTGCGGGGGGAGGGATGTTATAACCTGCCTAATTACTACTGGCTGGGGACTAATGGCAATCCCACACCCCTTAGTGAGTATGAGCTTCCCCAATGAGGAAGTGGAGAAATCATTAGCAGACTCCCTGCATAAATAGAGCTGGCCAGTGTGGAACCAGCTAGAGAGGAGTGAGCAGTGGTGGGGTGGAGTACTGCTGCTGTTGTGTATATATGTAATTGTAAATAAAGTTATTTCTTTTGATTCTACAATCTTGTGCTGGATTCTTTGTGGCCCTCACAAAAAGTTTGCTTTCCATTGTGATAAGAACTTGGGCATCAGGTGTTGCTCAAGAGGCACAGGTCTGGCCCATACCTCACCGTTATGCCATCACAGTCACTGGAGCCATATTGTGCTTTATCTGGATGTCAAAAATGGATCATGTCCACAGGGACCCTCATTCTTCTAATCTGTTTGCATCACGTTATGCATAGAAACTTTGGTGTACAAACACCAAGTGTCACTGCTGAGGTTCTACCAAATGTTGCGGTGGGTGTCTTTTCATATTGCCGCAGAACATTCCATTCAGTTGGATTGTGCCATCTCACCTACCCTCGTGGAGAAGTTTATGCAGAAAACTACCTTTGACCCCAGGTGCATCCAGCAGTTGCCCACACGCAATATCCTTGAAGCCCTGTGGGAAAGGTCATTCAAAAGAATGCCTCATTGCCAGAAATTCCAAACAAGCATCAAGATATAGCTTGCATCGTGAAAGATGTAGCTTACATCATGCTGAGAAGGGCATTCCTCAGCAGTTTCTTCCTGTGTACCTGGAACTTTGCACTTGTCCTCACTTGTGCTGGTTCCACACTGTGGTGGGGAAGAGACTGTCACCCATCAACTTTTGAAGTAATCCTTTGCAAAGCAGGTCTGGGGCAAACGAGTTTATGCAGAGGTTCGTGTTGAATAGCTCCTCGTATGGGCTGTTCCCAGGGATGCCACCATGCCAAGATAAATATTAACTGTTAAGCTAGAGGACCTGTCATGGGAATGTCCCTTTAAGAAATGTTTTGTCTTATCACATGACTTCAGTGAGGCCATTGTGTGGGTGGAGTTGGGCTGTGGCTCTGAGTTGTTTTTTTGCTTTTATTTTCACATTTGGCTGCTGTATTCAGATAGACAAGTATCTTGGAGTATCTCTGCATTTTAAAAGCTGTTTCCAGATTACATACATGATAACTTGAAAAGAAATAACGGCTTTCTGGAAGGAATTTAAACCGGATGTTTTGAAAAGGAAACAAGAGTGTATACCAGGTTTTGAGTGCTGGGCCACACCTTTGAAAATGGGTTTCTGGTTTATGGGATCTTGTTACTGAATTCGGACAGCTTAAAGTGGGAAAATTATTAAGGGTTATACATAGAGTACTGTAGCTCTGTGGGGTATGTATGTTTGTAGTTGATAAAAATGCTTACTGTGTGTGTTTATAAAAATGTCAACTACATTCGTTGAATAAAATTAGTTTTTGATTAAAAGTGCTTAAGGCCTCTGTTGAATAACACCTGAAAGGTAGGCCCTTGTGCTCCCCGTAACCAAAATTAATAAAACAGTTGCAGGTCAGGTGAACTACCATGATATAATTTTGGGGTTTTCTAAACCCTAGCTCATAACATTGACTTGGTGAAAAATGTTCTTTTGGCCTGCCTGAAACTTGCTGTTCTTCCTGTGCAAAAATGCCTTCAGGGTCTTTGCAGCCAGGCACATTTCAAGATCCAGGACTCTGTGCTGAAGGCCCCACGTAAACTTGAGGTAGCTGCCACAAAAGCACAATGGGGAAAGGCCACTCAGACCCTCCTGCTGTACTACAGAGATTGGAAACCATGTAAAATTCCTCAGATTGCATCTTTGACATGGAATGAATATTGTAAATATAGGCTGTAATTGTCAGTGTCACACTGTGTTGAAAGAAACTGAACTCATTTGCACTTTATGCAAAATCATCTTTCGGGTAGGTGGTGGCATTGTGGTATTATCATTAGATTAGTATTCCAGAGAGCAGGGTAATAATCTGGGGCCCTGGAACCCACATGGCAGGTGATGGACTTTGATGGAATTTTTACTCAAAAAAAAATCTGGAATTGAAAGTTTAATGATGACCATGAAACCATTGTTGATTGTTGTAAAAAGCCATCTGGTTCACTAAAATCCTTTAGGGAAGGAAATCTGCTATCCTTACCTGGTCTGGCCAACATGTGACCCCAGACCCACAGCAATGTGGTTGACTCTTAACTGCCCTTCAAGGGCAATTGGGGATTGGCAATAAATGCTGGCACAGCCTGCAACCCCCCCCCCCCCCACCCCCTCCCCCAAGTCCCATGAACAAATTAAAAAAAAAAAAAATCATGCAATGCACTTTTTTTTTAAGTTTATGAAATAAGAGATTTTTTTTTCTCAAAAATATACATGTTCTTCAGGACTTGGACAGCTAACAAGCAACCCTTAGTAATGAACATTGGAGTTCCCCACGCAGTGTTTATTCATTCTGAGCCCTTGCTCCCCTCAAATGATTATTCCAAGTGATATTCAACATGAGAGCACTGATTCAAGAGGCAGATGATAATCAGCAGGAGGTTTCATTTCCATGTTTGACTTGATGTCATGAACCTTGGGCGCAATTCTCCCCCCCCCCCCCAACAACGGGTCGGAGAATAGCGGGAGGGCCTTCCCGACATTTTTCCCGACCTCCCGCTATTCTCCCCCGCCCCATGACACGAATCGCTGCTCGCCGTTTTTTTACGGCGAGCAGCGATTCTCCCCTATCCGATGGGCCGAGTTTCCAGGCCTTTACGGCCGTTTTCACGAACTCTAACACACCTGCTCTCACCGTTCGTGAAAACAGCCATAAAATGCCGTTCTGGAGAACCATGGCACCGATTGGCACGGCCGCACCACGGCCGTGCCAAGGATGGCATGGGCCCGCGATCGGTGGGCACCGATCGCGGGCAGCGGGTCCGAACTCACGCACTCTTTGTTCCTCCGCCGCCCCGCTGGATCAGTCCGCGGGGCGGCTGAGGGGCATGACGGCCCGCGCATGCGCGGGTTTCACGCATATGCGTGATGATGTCATCCGCGCATGCGCGGGTTGGAGCCGTCCAATCCGTGCATGCGCGGCTGACATCATCGTGCACGTCAGCCGCCGTTACCCTTGGCGCGCGGGTTTAACGAAGTTCGCTAAGCCTGCGATGCTGTGGTTCACGGGGCCCCGCTGCTAGCCCCGACCGGGGGGGTGAATCGGGTCCCGGGAGGGGGCGCGGAGGCTACCGTGAAACACGGCCAGTTTCACGGCAGCCTTCACGACTCTCCGCATTTGTGGAGAATCGCGCCCCATTTGTGGGATCTGGAGTCATGTTCTGGACTCCCAGGGCCACTTCCTCCTCACGACGCACTGCTGTGTCTGGTTTGTCCTGCCAGTGGGACATATGTAGGGATGGTCAGCTGAATTGAATGGTTCTGTGAGTAGACTGTCATCAGCAGCACGGTAGCCTTGTGGATAGCACAATTGCTTCACAGCTCCAGGGTCCCAGGTTCGAATCCTGACTTGGGTCACTGTCTGTGTCGAGTCTGCGCATCCTCCCCGAGTGTGCGTGCGTTTCCTCCGGGTGTTCCGGTTTCCTCCCACAGTCCAAAGATGTGCAGGTTAGGTGGATTGGCCATGATAAATTGCCCTTAGTGTCCAAAATTGCACTTAGTGTTGGGTGGGGTTACTGGGTTATGGGGATAAGGTGGAGGTGTTGACCTTGGGTAGGGTGCTCTTTCCAAGAGCTGGTGCAGACTCAATGGGCCGAATGGCCTCCTTCTGCACTGTAAATTCTATGATACATAGTTTATTAACTGGAGTAACTGTTGATCCGTTTTGCACATTTTTTTACAGCTATTTTGCCAAGAGACCCATCAGGGTTTTGGATTCTCCCTTTGTTTTCCAGCTATATTTGTTTTCCGTTTGTCCAAATTCATTTTTCTGAACTATTTTCAATCACCATTTTCTGCAAAAAAAAACAGCACAAATTAATTTTGTACTTTGGCAGAATGTAGAGATTTGAAAGTACGGCATTCATAAACATTGGTTGAACTGTTTTACAATTGTACTGATTTGTGACATTTTTAGTACTTGTGTTTATTACTAAGTAATGTAATATAAGCAATGTGATTTCCATCACATAAGTTGCCTTTTAATTGTTCATTGCAAATGCTCCATTTAGATCAGCAAGTAGTTGTGCCAAACATGTGATTTCTCAGTTTGAGCGCCTGATGATATCTAGCTCTGCCAAGTATGAGTTTACTGTGCACACATTCTATTCAAAGTAAGCTTCAATTGTCTAAGGATAAAATATAAACATTTTGCACTGTTCATATGATAATCTCCTGCTCTCAAGGTGCTCATTATTTTTATTTGGTAGCAAGCATGGCACAAAATCATAGGAATGGCAAATTCATTCAATGTTTACTTCTGATGTAGTTGAAACTGCGCAGTCTGTCTTATCTGTATTTCCTTGTCTTCCAGCTTATGAAATCAAGCAGTCTTGCAGCCTTGTTCGAAATATTAACAGGAAACTGAAGATAAAAGAAACAAGTCAGCAGTTATCTATCATACGATTGAAACAGGCTACTTTAAGCCAGCCTTGCTTTTGGGTACAGTCGTATCAAAATCCTGTTTCAAAAAAAATGTTACTTCGACCATGAGACTGTCCTGTATCTCTGTTACAGACGGAAACAGAGTATAACAGACATTCATGTATATTCAGCAAAAATGTCTGCAATGGTATTCAATCAGTATGTTGAGAAATATTTGATTTTCACACATTTTGTTAATCTTACCGTAACGTTTGGCTGATACTTAAATTTCAGTTTCTCACTTTGAGATTAACTTTTTTTTTTTTTGTTACTAGCTTTACACCAGCAAAAACTATTAAAATATTTTGTTTCCTTGCTTTTTGGGTTTTTTATTTGGGCTGCGTTGGCCTTCATGATAATTTGAAAGGGTGGAACAACGTGTATGCCATGCTTATGAAAGTATTACCACTTTTTTACTTGACTGTTGTCAGATTGAGTATGTAAGTGACTTTCTGTGTAAAGTAAATTCTAAATGGTTTGTGGAATACATGGACCAGGATTCTGTGTTTGGGAGACT